>NC_071506.1:159627794-160252794 GCF_027887155.1 Malaclemys terrapin pileata | reverse complement strand
GCCTTTCTGGTCAATAGGTCAAAGGTCCTACTCCTGCATTAGTTCCTGCTAGCACACACCCCTGCCTCTATGCAGACTATCCTAATTGCCACTCTACATAGCATTATCAGTACCTTATAAAAATGCCTCCACCACTGTCCTGGAGACCCCTTCCCACTAGACAATGGGCCCCTTTTTCTACATAAACCCTATGCACCTGGAGTGCCTGGCCTACATAGAGCTGGGAAGGCCATCTCTGCTGCTATGCAGGTGGCAGAGTTGAGTATCTCCTTCCTGAAGGATGCTGAGACATCCTGAAAGTCTCACTAACCTTGGAAAAATTTGTGGTGGGCTCCAACCAATATAGTTATTCTGGGAGGAGAGGGGGCTCGTGATGCCATCTTTCCCCAAAATCCTAGTTTTGTGGGAGAGCAGAGTGGTTCAGCTAAGCCACCTTATGCTACTGTTGTTACTGAGGCCTGGTCTACACTATAAACTTAACAAGGCTTATGTCGACCTAATAATGTGTATGTCTACAATACTGAGTCCCTTCTGCCGACCTCAGTGGCCTGAAAAGTCGACTTCTGTACTCCACCTCCACGCAGGGCTGGCTCCAGGCACTAGCCTAGCAAGCAGGTGCCTGGGGCGGCCAATGAAGACGGGAGCGGCATGTCCGGCTATTCGGTGGCGGGGCCGTCACTCCCTCTCTGTCACCAAACTACCGCCATAGAGCCGCCGCCGCTTGCAATCATGGCTTTTTTTTTTTTTTCCTGCTTGAGGCGGCAAAAATGCTAGAGCTGGCCCTGCCTCCAGGAGAGGCGTAACACTTGGTTTGACATCCACAGCTTGACATGGTGATGGTGTAGACACTGTGTTGTGTAATTCGAATGAATTGGCCTCCAGGAGGTGTGCCACAGTGCTCCACTGTGACTGCTCTGGAGAGCACTTTCAACTCCACTGCACTTCAGCCAGGTACACAAGAAACAGCTGCTCCCCTGTTAAAGCCCCAGGAACTTTTGAATGTTCATTTCCTGTTTGATCAACATGGAGAGCTCGCCATTACAGCTGATCATGGAGACTCAAGGCCACAAACGCGCTCCAGCATGGAGTACACAGGAGGTGGTGGATCTTATGGCTATGGGAGGAGAAGAGTCTGTGCAGGGAGAGCTCCGATCCAGCCGAAGAAACACTGACATCTATGCCAAGATCGCGAGGGCATGGGGGAGAAGGGGTACACCAGGGACATGCAGCAGTGCCACGTGAGAATAAAGGAGCTTCAGCAAGTGTACCAGAAAACAAGGAACGTGAACAGTTGTTCTGGTTCTGAGCCGCAGACATACTGCTTCTATGAGGAGCTGCATGCGATTCTAAGCGGTGACCCCACCACTACCCCAAAACACTCTGTGGATACCTCCTAAGAGCCCTGGGTAACCTCGAGCAAGAACAAGGAGGACATTGTTGATGAGAAAGAGGAGGAGGAGAATGTGAGGCAGGCAAGCAGAGGATTCATTCTCCCCGACAGCCAAGAACTGTTTTTAACCCTGGAGCCCATCCCTTCACAGGGCCAGTTTGTGGCAGAGCATGATGCTGGGGAAGACACCTCTGGTGAGTACACATTTCCAGTCAAACTGTAGGGGTTACAAAAAAGTAGGTGTAGTGGATATCGTTGGCCACTCCAGCTATGCAGAGGGTGCTCTCTGAAAAAGACTGTTTATGTGAATGGGGATGGCCCAGGAATCCTCCATAGAGATATCTAGGAAGCTTTCATGGAGGTACTCTGCAATCCTTTGCAGAAGGTTTCTGGGAAGGGCTGCCTTATTTTGTCCACCATGGTAGGACACTTTCCTGTGTCACTCCAGTGTTAACTTTGCTGGCATCATTGCAGCACACAGCATTGCAACATAAGGACCAGGTCTTGAAGCATTTTCTCCCTTGCCGCCTCTGTTACCCTCAGGAGAGTGATATCACATAGGATCACCTAGGGTAAACTGGGGAAGTTTTCAATGCTAGCCCTTAAACTGCAAACAATTCAATAAGTAATATACTCCCTCTCCCCCCGTTTGGTGAAATTTGGGTCACACAACCATGCTTTCCCAAACATGTCATGGTTGTGGTTGGAAGGGATCACCATGTATTGCAAACAGCATTGAAAAAATGGTGTGTGGCTTCCTGTTTGTCTCCCTTTCCCCGCCCCACCCCCGACCTTTTGTAAAAAACAAACTATTTGGGGCATGGGGTGCTTTATACTGGTGCCTGTCCTCAAGCACCATCCAGGTTGCTAGGGGAAAGGGTTTTTTCCCCTCAAGTTCCAACTGTGATCCCAAGAATGTCTTCACAAAAGCAGCAATACAACACTTCTTGCCCATGCCTTAGGCTACATCTACACTACAGGGGGGGTCGATTTAAGATACGCAAATTCAGCTACGTGAATAGCATAGCTGAATTCAATGTATCGCAGCCGACTTACCCCGCTGTGAGGACGGCGGCAAAATCGACCTCTGCGGCTTCCCGTCGACGGCGCTTACTCCCACCTCCGCTGATGGAGTAAGAGCATCAATTCGGGGATTGATTGTCGCGTCCTGACGGGACGCGATAAATCGATCCCCAAGAGGTCGATTTCTACCCGCCGATTCAGGCGGGTAGTGTAGACCCAGCCTTACTCACCATGGCTGGAGCAGCAAACCGACTCTTGCAATAGCCAGTGGTTGTGATTACGTTGTGGCTTGCAGTGAAGTGTATTGAGGGGTGGCTTTTTTATAAAAAAAATTAACCTTGCACCAGAAACAATGTATGCACTGTCAATACTACTCTTGTGCTTTGCATTCCTTGCAGCTGAAACCTTGTCTGTCGGCGCATCCTCCACACTGGGACAGAGAATTCCCATGGATTAAAAGGCAGAAAAAGAAGACTCAGGAGGACATGTTCAGTGAGTTAATGTGCACCTCTGAGAGTGACAAAACAGAGCTCAGAGCATGGGGGATTACACTGTCCAAGAACCTGGACATGGAGGACTGGAGAGCATGCAAGGAACAAGAATATGCTATGCAGGAAGAGATGCTGTGGATTATGAAGGAGAAATCAGACATATTGTGGTTGAACCTGCTGCCATCATCGCCACATCCTCCTCCCCCAAACGTCCTACAAGGTGGTGGTGGGGAGTTCAGTATCCCTTGCACTCAACACCAGGGGAGGGTACAGAGACCAGAAGGCACCCATTCCCACACCTTTGATTGTTATTACCTTGGGGGGAGAAACAAGGAGAGCTTGCTTATAGATGCACTGCATTATCAGCCCTTTTGCCCCAGGTTATCTTACTTTTCTTTGCTGTCTTTGTGTGTATAATAAAACCTAATGGATTGAGGAGAAAAGGTGCTTTATTCATTATACACACGTAAGTGGTGGGGGTGTAGTTTACAGGGCAGAAAATGCAATGGAGGGGACATTTTGGTAAGGAACAACACAAATAATTAATTAATTAATTTAATGGAGATATCCCATCTCCTAGAACTGGAAGGGACCTTGAAAGGTCATTGAATCCAGCCCCCTGCCTTCACCAGCAGGACCAAGTACTGATTTTGCCCCAGATCCCCAAGTGGCCCCCTCAAGGATTGAACTCACAACCCTGGGTTTAGCAGGTCAATGCTCAAACCACTGAGCTATCCCTCCCCCCACATTACTCTGGCTCATTGCTGAAACTGGTTTTCAAAGCCTCATGGAGACCCTCAGTGTGATCTTCTTATTGCCCTGGTGTCTGGCTGCTCAAAATTGGCTGCCAAGTGATCTATCTCAACCCCCCACCCCAGTGGAAATTTTTCTCTTTGGTTCACAGATATTATGGAGCACACAGCAGGCAGCAATAACAATGGGGATATTGCTTGCACCGAGGTCTAACCTAGTAAGCAAATAGCGCCAGCGACCTTTTAAATGTTTGAAGGTACATTCCATCACCATTCTGCACTTGCTCAGCCTATGGTTGCACCGGTCCTTACTGCTGCCCAGGCTGCCATATGAAGCTGTCTTCATGAGTCATGGGAGCAAGGGGTAGGCTGGATCTCCCAGGATCATGATTGGCATTTCAACCTCATCAATGGTTATTTTGCTGTCTGGAAAGAAAGTCCCTGCTTTCAGCTTTCTGAACAGACCTGTGTTCCTAAAGATGTATGCGTCATGCATCTTTCCCGACCATTCCACGTTGCTGTCAGTCAAATGGTTCCTGTGATCCACCACGCTTGCAACATCATTGAGAAGTACCCCTTTCGGTTTATGTACTCTTTGGCCAGGTGGTCTGGTGCCAAGATAGGAATATGCGTTCCGTCTATCGCCCCACCGCAGTTAGGGTACCCCATCATGGCAAAGCCATCCACTATGTCCTGCACATTTCCCAGAGTCACTACCGTTCTTAGCAGAAGTCTATTGATTGCCCTGGCAACTTGGATCACAGCAGACCCCATGGTAGATTTACCCACTCCAAATTGATTCCTGACCAGTAGCAGTCTGGCATTGCAAGCTTCCATGGAGCTATTGCCACTCACGTCTCGACTGTCAGAGCAGCTCTCATTTTAGTATTGCTGCGCTTCAGGGCTGGAGAAAGCTCTTTACACAGTTCCTGGAAAATGGCCTTACACATACGAAAGTTCTGCAACCACTGATCATCATCCCATAGCGGTCCCACCAGTCAGCGCTTGTTTCCCGGGCCCAGACACTGCACTCAACTATGTCAAGTGATGCGTGACTGTTGCCAGCAATTGCAAATTGCTCCGTTTTATGTCTTCCAGCAGGGCTGCTTGCGTGGCATCACATTGTTACATGTGGCTGCTTCTGTATCAGTTGTGTAAATACTGCAGGATAAGGTGCGAGGTGTTTGTAATGATTACAACAACAGTGTACAGTGGAGCGGGGTCCATGCTTATCGTGCTCTGGCATCCACATGGGTAACCCAGGCTTTTGAAAAAAGGCGCAAAAAAGGCTTGGTTTGTTTGCTGTTGATTTCGGGGAGGGAGACAGGGAGGGAGGTAAGTGGATCATGGGAGGCTAACGCCATGTTCCCATAACCACTCACGCCAATGTTTTGGTCCCATAAGGCATTGCAAGCCCAACCCAAAATTCCACTTGGCTACATGCACTGTGGGGTAGCTATCCACAGTGCAGTGCTCCATGCGTAGATGCAAGTCCTCCTAGTGAGGATGCACTCCGCTGACACGATCTTGCATGTCCATACTATGCTCATTGACTTGCTTAAATTGGAGGCTCGATGTTGACTTACATAAAGTCGACTTAACTTTGTAGTGTAGACACGGCCTGAGTCTCTCCTTCTGTTGGGAATTATGCCAAACCTATAGGTACAATGGACCTCCAGATCACTGGAAGCCCATCCCACGTGGGGCATGTTGAAATGGCAGCAGGATGCCTATCACTTCTGCTCCAGTGCCACCTGTCATGGGATACAAGTTGCTTCGCTGCCGAGAACTTTGAGAAGATAACTTGAATGTCCTGGCTAAAACATAGACACTCAACACATTGCCTATTGGCACCTATCCCGACTGTTTTAGGTAAGTAGTGTGGGAAGTCATACAATGAACATTTTCCAAAGCCATTCAGCTTGCAAGGCCCAGAGTCCCACATTTGTATGGATGAGCCATGGAAGTACTGTACTACAAGGAACAGTGTTAAGACCAGTTTTGCATACCATCTTCATTTATGAACTAGGAGAGGGAGTAAACAGCATGTACATTCACATACAACCCTAAACTGGGAGGAACTGAATCAAAGTGAAATAGATGACAGAGAAATACAAAAAGAACTAGAGAGATTAGAAACATGGATAGTAAATAATTTCATTATTTTACATATTATTTATGATACAGCAACAATAACATGGTAGGTTGCCTACAGACAGTATGAAAGACAAAGTCCCTGCTCCACAAAGAGCTTGCAGTCTAAACAGACATGACAAAAATTGCCAGAAGTTGGAGGAGCTGAGAGGGGAAGCAGTGTTCTTCAAGTCAAATTAAGCAGGTCTTTGTGAGTTCCATAATGTTTGTTTTGTTTTGTTTCCTTTGAAGGAACCCTTCTACGGTCTGATATGTCAATTGCACAGCAAAAGGAGAACGAGGAGCTGTAGGACTTTACAGGAAGTGGGTTGTAAGGAGTAGCTTGAAGGAAGAAAATATAGAGAAGTGGTGTACTGGTTAAGAAGGGGTTTTTAGGAGTAATGGGATTCATAGAAGAAGTCCTAGAGACAAGGGCAGGAAAAGGTTTCAATAAGTTATGAGACACAACAGAGATTAGTTGTGCAGCTTGAATAGAGTAAATGAAGAGGAATTACTGAGACACAAGAACAGAGAGGTAGGCAAGAACTAGACTGAGGGTCTTGAAGGCAAGGGCAAGTGGCTTGAATTTCACTTGGAAGGCAAGGGAAAAACCTTGGAATGGAGGGATTTAAAGTGGGGTTAGGAGTAGTCAGAGAAGCATGCAAGGTAGGTTATTTTTGCAGTAGCATTATGGATAGAGTGGAAGAAGTTGTGGATGAGATTCTAGATACACTGTGGAAATATTTTGAAACATACTTAATAAAGGAGAGAAACTTGGGAAACAGTAATGCTGAGACAAATACAGATGATACTGGACAGCCAATGAGTTATGAGTTTGCAATGTAAGAAGGTTGCAAAAAGGCCAAAGCAATTCTGGGTTGCATACACAACACAGAGCAAGGGGTTGATAGCCCTTTGCAGTACAGGTCTGTTGCAACAGCACCTGAAATGTTATATTCAGTTCTAGGAACAACATTACCACACAGAAATTGACAAATTGGAAGGCAATCCAAAGAAAAGCAACCAAAATTATCATAAGGTTGAAGAGCTGACTTACAATGAATGATTAAGCAAGCTAAATAGTATAGCTTGACTCAGTGAATTCTAAGGGGGTATGTAAACAATCTCAATATTTGTGGAGTGTTAACACAAAAGAAAGAGAATATTTAGTTAATGTAGTACATGAAGATAGAAGTAGGAATAATAGGTAGAAACTACGAAAGAGAAACTTCAGGTTGAACATCGGGAAAAACTCACTGATGTATTCTGGCTGTGGAGTTGTATCCCAAAGGATACGGTGTAAGTCCCATTGACTGGGTCTCAAATCATCTAGCCCATCTGCCTCCAACTGCAGGATTGTTTCATAAGGTACACTTTCTAGTCTCCTGTCCGAGCTCTGTCATATCTGATTCTATGATAATTTTATAACATAATTGTACTCACTTGTCTGTTCAAATATATTTCATTCTACTACTGCTTCTTCAATCGACTCTCTGCAGAGAGCAACATGCTATCCATATTATAGCCAACAGATCACACTGCTATTATTCCATTGAAACAAACTTCTGCAGTGAACTATAGTGTGTCTGCATACTGGTTCTAAACAGGGCTGTATTTTGTACAAAATATACTTTGTTACTGATAAAATGCTACGACAAATAAATAATTGAATTGCCATCAACAAATGCTCCCCAAAAGCAATTTGTGCATCCAGTTAATAGGATACAATCTTATTGCAAAAATATTCCAATAAGCTCTGCTGCTTGAATGCAAACTTTTAACTTGTTACAGGTCTCCTGTTAGTATTCTTTTCTGAAAATGAGACCTCTTTACATTTACTAGCTTTCCAGTAAAGCAACAGCTGTAATTACATATTTACTCTTAAAATCTCATGTTCCTGATTACATGCAATAAAGCTGTCAAGAATAGTTCTGTTTCCTTAGACTTTCTTCATGCTTTGATATTCTAATAGAAGACCTGGGTAAAATATCCACAGCTGAGCATAGTTAAATATTTCAGATTTAACTCTACAGAAGTGCCCAAAGAGTTTGCCTCCTGAAATACAATACTCCTTGTATACACTGGCACTTAGTTGTAAAGTCCACCTTTGGAAATAAGGACAACTTTTTGACAACCATTATAAACTACCCTAGATAGCTTTAGGATGGTGAATTAAAACAGACCACTGGTTTGTTCTGGAATGACAGCTCCTATTAACTGTGCTTATACTTAGATAAATTCAAGATGAAATTTAATCATTGGATGTGAAGTTATTATTTATTTTGGAAAGTAGTTCATCCTTCTTATATAATAGTTCTCTTCCTAGACTACTGGACATTTATTAAACCACAAAAATCTAAACTGGTCAGATCTAAAGCCTATTGAAGCCTATCCATTGTCTTGAATGGACTTTACATAAGGATTATATGAATAGAATGGACCTATTCAGAACTCTGACAATGTCCTTGTGGTATCCAAAGAAAGCTCCAGTACTTTTCAATGGAATATTGCATAGATAAATATTTGTTAAAGTTCACATTATAGCAATTGCCTGGAAAGGACCAATATATTTAAAGTTATGTGAGGATTTTCATTATAACCTGCTGTTTTCACATGATAATAATACACACACACACCAAGATCTTATTCTAATGCAAAATAAATCAAATGCATACAGTACATATCAAATTATCAAGTGACAAGTACCGACCTATAAGCTACTCTGCTCCAATTGGGGGCAGAAGGAAATTGAAATGGACAGACTATTATAGAAGCTCTCTTGGAAGTCATCTTAGTAAGTTACACTTCTGATATATTTCATTCTACTTATTGTTGACTGAACCATATGTATTCTCATAATACTCTTTATTAAAACATTTTTCTCTATCCAATGTTTCTGCTTGAAACTTTTACCATTCATCTTGTACAATGTTTAACTTTTCATTCTGTTTTACTCAGGAGAGCAGTAACAACATCTGATCTCTGCCAAAAAGACCAGTTCTGGAGTATCCTCAAATAATTTTTGTAATAACTCTTGATGTATATGAAATTGAAATCTCCATGATGGGGATATCTGAAGGCTGCCCCATGTCATATGCCAGAACATCCCCTTTACCCATAGAAGTTTCCAAAACTATTAAGTTCTTCCTCAGAAACTTTATGCACTAGTTTGGAAGTTGTATATGATCAGTATAGTATTTTAAAATTAGTACATTTCAGTTACATTGTTCTTGTGATTACCAGCTTGCTTTTTCATACAGAGTCTATCTCGTTAACACTGATTACCAGCACTACCCTTACTAGAGAGTGTTCATAATGTGTTGTTGATAAACTGAGATCCAGATCTTACTCTTCATTCCACTGGTCTATGATCCAAGATGGACATGACATATCAAAAGATGAATTTATTTTCAGTATTTTCTCTTCTATCTACTCATTCTGCTATATGCTGTTTAAAAAGCTACATCATATTTGCTCTCAATAATAAATAACTTAGCCAAACAGTATTTGTGTCTTATGTATTCCCAGGACATAACTGAAATAATATCCCCAAGTACATCTCTGCTCTTCTATTTACCACCCAGTGGTGCTCCAAGACCCATGAGCTGCTGCCTATAGACCTTGAGGTTCCATACATCTTTTAGCGGCCCCACTGCATGAGGTGAAGGAGGGAGGAACAAGGGAAACAGCTGGGCAGACTGAAGTGATGGCCTCTCTCTGAGCCCTGGCCAAGACTATTCCCATCTCTGGATCCTAGAGACAGACACTAAAGAAAATTAAACAGAGTTGAGCAATGACACATTGTGGAAGATCTTCATTCATGTAAATCACTGTAGCTGAGCTGGAGTCAATTGAGCTATGCTGGTTTTCATCAGCTGAGGATCTGACACATTATAATGGTAGCTAAGCTCTGGAATAGGCTTCCAAGGGAGGTTGTGAAATCCCCATCACTGGAAATTTTTAAAGACAGGTTGGACAAACACCTGTCAGGGATGGTTTAGGTTTGCTTGGTCCTGCCACAGTACAGGAAGCTGGACTTGATGACTTATCTAAGTCCCTTCCAGACCTACATTTCTATGATGCCGTGATTCTAAAATATAAGCAAATTACAAAAGTCAGCACTACTGATACAAATAATAAGACAAAGCTGCTCGTCTCCTTGAACATCACCATTCAACAAGGGCAAGTGCTGAATTTGTCACACTGCTGGGGATTCATCTGTTCAGCTCTGCAGAAGAAGTGGGGAGTGTAACTAACACCACACCTCCCACATGTTCCTCATTTGGAAAGAAGTCATTAATTTTAGACCCACAGTTATCCACACAAATGTGGTGTGTTCTCAGATCAGAAATATAGAAACCTGGAACGGAGATTACAGCAAACGCTATTTTGACTAAAAGAATAAGTTTCACATTATTTTACATTTCCTGCATGTATAATAATTTTGTGTTCCTCATTCTGGGCCTTTGCCACATACAGCTTCCTGCATTTGGACCTTGGCAGGCTGAGAAGTGTGCCTGAAGCTCATAAGTTATGAGAGTAAAAAAAGTTTGATGCAGTTGGAGCCAAAGGTCTGTAAGCCCATGCATTACTTTATGTAGCCATAGCTTTAGTGTTTACTTTCCTATAAATATAATTTACTGTATAAAGGTAGGGAAGTGCAGAGATGTTTCTTGGCTTAAAGACTACAGGAAATAATATAAAAAGACAGATGATGACTTGATAAAAGAGACAAACAGCTCCCCTAATCTTGAAGGTGTTTTTAATGCTTTAACCTTTCGAAAAATAGCAATTGTGGGAATCCAGTAAACCAAAGATCATTATTTAAATGTCTTTGCTGGTTTCCTAGATCTATTGTAAATGCAGAAAGAACAATCTAGTCTTCACTTTATCCTACACTAGAAGATTTCTCAACATGGGGAAATGGAAGCATTTCCACATACAGCTGGTTTTTTTCACCTCCCTCTCCTTCTAATGTCCCAACATACTATTATTTTTAATCATGCTTGGCTATTAGTAATAATACTAACAGCAACCTAGCTCTTATATGGTGTTTGTCAACAGTACATCTCAAAGCAAAGGAGGGCACTACCATGATTCTAGTATCAAAATAGATAATGACAGTCCAAAATGGTTTAACGGGAAAAAGAGGCACAGATGTGTGTATTGTCAGCTTACTGACACTCCCATCAGCCATATATCTGAATGCTCTTCCCAGCATCCTCATCTACAGAATGAACAGTGAAGAAGAAAGAATGGAACTTTACCTCAAAACCAGAGGTCGGAGCTCCCAAGACAAAGATAAGCAATTGCCTCTGGGCCTCCTTTTCAAGGAATTTACATAGCCACTAGACAGCAGCCTCACCGAACCCTGACACGAGTCACAGCTTTGCCCCAAACAGCTTATACCAAATAGTATCTAAACTAAGGGGAAAATCATAGAATCACAGAATATCAGTGTTGGAAGGGACCTCAGGAGGTCATCTAGTCCAACCCCCTGCTCAAAGCAGGACCAATCCCTAAATAAATCATCCCAGCCAGGGCTTTGTCAACCCTGACCTTAAAAACCTCTAAGGAAGGAGATTCCACCACCTCCCTTGGTAACCCATTCTAGTGCTTCACTACCCTCCTAGTGAAAAAGTTTTTCTTAATATCCAACCTAAACCTCCCCCACTGCAAATTGAGACCATTACTCCTTGTTCTGTCATCTGCTACCACTGAGAACAGTCTAGATCCATCCTCTTTGGAACACCCTTTAAGGTAGTTGAAAGCAGCTATCAAATCCCCCCTCATTCTTCTCTTCTGCAGACTAAACAATCCCAGTTCCCTCAGCCTCTCCTCAGAAGTCATGTGCTCCAGCCACCTAATCATTTTTGTTGCCCTCCGCTGGACTCTTTCCAATTTTTCCACATCCTTCTTGTAGTGTGGGGCCCAAAACTGGACACAGTACTCCAGATGAGGCCATACTAATGTCAAATGGAGGGGAATGATCAGTCCCGCAATCTGCTGGCATAGCCCCTACTTATACAGCCCAAAATGCCGATAGCCTTCTTGGCAACAAGGGCACACTGTTGACTCATATCCAGCTTCTTGTCCACCATAACCACTAGGTCTTTTTCTGCAGAACTGCTTCCTAGCCACTTGGTCCCTAGTCTGTAGCAGTGCATGGGATTCTTCCGTCCTAAGTGCAGGACTCTGCACTTGTCCTTGTTAAACCTCATCAGATTTCTTTTGGCCCAATCCTCTAATTTGTCTAGATCCCTCTGTATCCTACCCCGACCGTCCAGTGTATCTACCACTCCTCCCAGTTTAGTGTCATCTGCAAACTTGCTGAGGGTGCAATCCACGCCGTCCTGCAGATCATTAATTAAGATTTTGAACAAAACCAGCCCCAGGACCGACCCTTGGGGCACTCCGCTTGATACCGGTTGCTGACTAGACATCGAGCCGTTGATCACTACCCATTGAGCCCGACGATCTAGCCAGCTTTCTATCCACCTTATAGTCCATTCATCCAGCCCATACTTCTTTAACTTGCTGGCAAGAATACTGTGGGACACCATATCAAAAGCTTTGCTAAAGTCAAGGAATAATACATCCACTGCTTTCCCCTCATCCACAGACCCATTATCTCCTCATAGAAGGCAATTAGGTTAGTCAGGAATGACTTGCCCTTGGTGAATCCATGCTGGCTGTTCCTGATCACTTTCCTCTCCTCTAAGTGCTTCAGAATTGATTCCTTGAGGACCTGCTCCATGATTTTTCTAGGGACTGAGGTGAGGCTGACTGGCCTGTAGTTCCCCAGATCCTCCTTCTTCCCTTTTTTAAAGATGGGCACTACATTAGACTTTTTCCAGCCATCCGGGACCTTCCCAGATTGCCAGGACTTTTCAAAGATAATGGCCAATGGCTCTGCAATCACATCCACCAACTTCTTTAGCACCCTCGGATGCAGCTCATCTGGCCCCATGGACTTGTGCTCGTCCAGCTTGTCTAAATAGTCCTGAACCACTTCTTTCTCCACAGAGGGCTGGTCACCTCCTTCCCATACAGTGCTGCCCAGTGCAGTAGTCTGGGAGCTGACCTCATTCGTGAAGACAGAGGTGAAAAAAGCATTGAGTATTTCAGCTTTTTCCACATCATCTGTCACTAGGTTGCCTCCCTCATTCAGTAAGGGGCCCACACTTTCCTTGACTTTCTTCTTGTTGCTAACATATCTGAAAAAACCCTTCTTGTTACTCTTAACATCTCTTGCTAGCTGCAACTCCAAGTGTGATTTGGCCTTTCTGATTTCACTCCTGCATGCCTGAGCAATATTTTTATACTCCTCCCTGGTCATTTGTCCAATCTTCCACTTCTTTTAAGCTTCTTTTTTGTGTTTAAGATCAGCAAGGATTTCACTGTTAAGCCAAGCTGGTTGCCTGCCATATTTACTATTCTTTCTACACATCAGGATGGTTTGTTCCTGCAACCTCAATAAGGATTCTTTAAAATACACCCAGCTCTCCTGGACTCCTTTCCCCTCCATGTTATTCTCCCAGGGGATCCTGCCCATCAGTTCCCTGAGGGAGTCAAAGTCTGCTTTTCTGAAGTCCAGGGTCCGTATTCTGCTGCTCTCCTTTCTTCCTTGTGTCAGGATCCTGAACTTGACCATCTCATGGTCACTGCCTCCGAGGTTCCCATCCACTTTTGCTTCCCCTATTAATTCTTCCCTGTTTGTGAGCAGCAGGTCAAGAAGAGCTCTGCCCCAAGTTGGTTCCTCTACAACTTGCACCACGAAATTATCCCCTACACTTTCCAAAAACTTCCTTGATTGTCTGTGCACCGCTTTATTGCTCTCCCAGGAGATATCAGGGTGATTGAAGTCTCCCATGAGAACCAGGGCCTGTGATCTAGTAACTTCTGTTAGTTGCTGGAAGAAAACCTCATCCACCTCATCCGCCTGGTCTGGTGGTCTATAGCAGACTCCCACCACGACATCACCCTTTTTGCTCACACTTCTAAACTTAATCCAGAGACTCTCAGGTTTTTCTACAGTTTCATACTGGAATTCTGAGCAGTCATACTGCTCTCTTACATACAATGCATCTCCCCCAACTTTTTCTGCCCCGCCTGTCCTTCCTGAACAGTTGATATCCATGCATGACAGTACTCCAGTCATGTGAGTTATCCCACCAAGTCTCTGTTATTCCAATCACATCATAGTTCCCTGACTGTGCCAGGACTTCCAGTTCTCCCTGCTTGTTTCCCAGGCTTCTTGCATTTGTGTATAGGCATTTAAGATAACTCACTGATGGTCCTGCTTTCTCAGTATGTGGCAGGAGTCCTCCCCTCTTGTGCTCTCCTGCTCATGCTTCCTCCCGGTATTCCAATTCCCCACTTACCTCAGGGTCTCCTTCCCCAGTGAACCTAGTTTAAAGCCCTCCTCACTAGGTTAGCCAGCCTGCTTGCAAACATGCTCTTTCCTCTCTTCGTTAGGTGCAGCCCATCCCTGCCTAGCACTCCTCCTTCTTGGAAAACCATCCCATGGTCAAAGAATCCAAAGCCTTCTCTCCAACACCACCTGCGTAGCCATTCATTGACTTCCACGATTCGACGGTCTCTACCTGGGCCTTTTCCTTCCACAGGGAGGATGGACGAGAACACCACTTGTGCCTCAAACTCCTTTATCCTTCTTCCCAGAGCCACATAGTCTGCAGTGATCTGCTCAAGATCATTCTTGGCAGTATCATTGGTGCCCACGTGGAGAAGCAGGAAGGGGAGCTTGATGAGTCTCAGCAGTGTCCCCCTCACATTGTGAATCCTAACTCCTGGCAAGCAGCAGACTTCTCAGTTTTTCCGGTCAAGACGGCAGATAGATGACTCAGTCCCTCTAAGGAGGGAATCCCCAACCACCACCACCTGCCTCCTTCTCTTGGGAGTGGTGGTCATGGAACTCCCATCCCTAGGACAGTGCATCTCATGCCTTCCAATCGATGGAGTCCCCTTCTGCTCCCTTCCCTCAGATGTATCATCTAGTCCACTCCCCGCATTAGTACCTGTGGAGAGAACATGAAAATGGTTGCTCATCTGTATCTGCATTGCTAGTACATGGATTATACTAGTCTAGTACTAATGTCTAGTACTCTGGTCGCATACACTTGCACTCACTTGCAGGAACATTGAAATCTTGCCCTGGGTCAACCCAAGACATCTAGGGACCTTGAAACCACCAGAATCCACTAGTTAATTTCCTGAGGTCCTTTAATAAGTTTTGTGTATAATGTAGTTTTCACAGTAGTGTGTGTTGAAAGGCTGTTGTCTCATTGTTCAAAGAGGACTCCAAATATACTTGGATTGGCCCTGCTGGATCAAGAATATCACTTCGCTATCTTGATTAAAATCACCATATACAGTAATTGCAAAGTATTAATAATTATTATGAGACCAATGCTGACATCAGTGATAATTGGTAGTTTACTGCTCTAGTTACCAGATCTCAGTAACATATTAAAAGGAAAGCAAATAAAAGTTGATGTCAATAACACTAACTAAATAGCATTCTGCAATTTTTCTCTCTGAAATAGTAGCCACTGGAGTCCATGAATATTGGTCTCTACTATGTGAAGGGGAATTTACAGTTCCCATGCTGACCCAAACAATGTAACTGTGGTGAGGAAATAAAGTCCAGTTCCTGTGTTCTGGAGCTGTTGGAGCCTCTAGGACAGATTTTGATTTACTATATGGTATCAAAAGTAAAACTGAACTTTTCACAAACATGAAGCAAATGGATCCTTGAGTTTGGATGGAACCTGGTAGCAAACAGGAGGAGGTGGTTGCAGTGCTTTCAAATTTCTCTGAAAGCCACGGCTATTGCAGAAAAATCCTCCAAACTGATCCTGGGGAAGATCCAGAGGCACTGGAGAGCTATAGTCCATTCCACTAGGAGCATAAGGGGCATTGCATAATGTTAGATGAAGTCATTCAGAAATTTCAAGAATACTTAGGTGCATACAAGATGAAAAGCATATTTTCTTTACAAGAAATGTGATGCCAGGTTAGGCCATTGAACATTGTGTTACAGAGCTACATAATAAAGCTATGAACAGCATTATTTTGAACTTAAAGAGTTAATAGGTGGACTACTTAGAGAACAAATAATTTGTGCTATATCTGGTAACCAGGTAAAATTGGTGTTATTGATAGCTTTGCAAAGAACAATGAGTATTTGCAGGTCTAGTGCAAACTGCTTCCTAAATGGAAGTGTTAGTAAACTGTGAAAGAAATCAAGTGCAGCAGATTAAAAATGAGGCATGGAATCTTCACCCAGGCTCAATGAGAATAAAAGATGTGTACACAGGGACTCTCAGGAAATTGAAGCTGAATTGAAGGTTACTTACATCAATTCAGCTTCATTTTCCTGAGTGTCCTGTGTAGACATGTCCTAAATTGGTATGTTACAGCTAGCCCATGTGTGTGCCATACACACAGATAAATGGAATACCCAGCCACAAGTGATAGCGTGCCACATTTATTCTCATTGATCCTAGGTTGAGGAAGGAACTACCAATGACTCAGCAGTTCTTTTCTCCTTATGTAAGAAAATAAGAATGGCCATACTGGGTCATACTAATATTCCATCCAGCCTAGTATCCTGTCTTCCAACAGTAGCACTTGCCAGATGCTTCAGATGGAATGAACAAAACAGGGCAACTATCACATGATCCATCCCCGGTCATGCGGTCCTAGCTTCTGGCAGTTAGAGGTTTAGGGACACCCAAGAGCATCCCTGACCATCTTGACTCATTAACCTATGAGGACAAATGAGGTTTGAAGCTTCTCAGAAACCACACAGTGACTATCCCAGTGACTATTCCAGCTGAGGGGTTTGCATATTTTATTTACACAGTCAGTATGTAATTCATCTTTAAGAGTCTACATTCTTGTTTCAGTCACTGGATTTGTGATGTACCACATTCACTTCCACTTAGAATTTTTGCCATAAGAAAGATTTTTAAAAATCCATCATAGATTTTGTGACACACAACAGTATTAATCTTGTGAGGTTTATTAATTGGATTGGCAACCCATTTGTATTTTCCCTGAATGCAGCACCCTGGGTCAACAACCCCTCAAAATATGGAATATTCTCAAGATTGAAGAGCTGGAAGTAGAGGATGAGAGCTCAGTGGATAAAATGTCCTTCACTCTCAATGCATGGGAAACCTCAAAGGGTGGCCCCTCTTGGCTAATATTATTGGCCCATACCACTCTTTGACTCTTCTTAGCCTAGAAAGGATAAATCAGACCTTCAAAGAGGAGACCTTCATGTAGGGGGAGAGTATTTGGAGGTGGTGGAAACGGAGATAGTTCTATTAATCTACCTACCTCCTGGATTTTATGTCTCATCCAATTCACCATCCGTAGGATGACTCAGTCTAAGGTGTTTCCTGGGAGTAGAGTCAGACAACAGTTAGTCAGGGGGAAGGAACTGACAATGTTAAAATATGAAAATTAATGGGGAGGAGAGACTGCCAAAATTAGTACATTGTGTATGTGTGTGGGTGGAGGGGGAGGATAATGAGAAATTGGGAATATATCAGATTTGCTAATACTTAGAAAAAAAAGGGTTTCCCCCTCTCCCCTCTAATATCAGTTTCTTAGGTTATATATTGTATGGCACAGCCTCAGCTGTTGTAAATTGTCAAAACTCCATTGTCTTCATTGAAGCTATGACAGTTTACACTATTTGAGCATCTTCTGTGGTATACAGTAATCATAGCCCATCAATTATTAAGTGAATTAAGTGGATTAAGTGAATGTAACAGCAGCAAGCTGCATAAATAACTTTAAGATGCTTGCTTACTTAAAAAATGGAGTCTGGCATTTTTTCTCCGCTGGTGCTTTAATTGAAACTGCTTGCAAAATCAATTAAAACCTCCTACCAAGAAGCTATATTTCAAAAAGCAATTAACTGAGTTTCCAAAGCAGTGATGTAACCATTTGAATAGCTGTTTATACCTTGTAGGCTAACATCTTTATGTATTAGTTTTACTGAGATAATGGTTTTATTGCACTGATGTTGTAATTATGATTTATACAACCAGGGAATGCCTTAAGTGGTCATCTAGCCTGGCCACCTCTAGAGCACAGGCCACCAAACTTCCTCAAAATAATTCCTAGACCACAGCTTTCAGAAAAAACAATTTTGATTTAAAAATTGTCAATGATGGAGAATCCACCACAACCCTTAGTAAATTGTTCCAAGGGTTAATTACTCCCACCTTTAAAAATTTACATCTTATTTCCAGTCTGAATTTATCTAGCTTCAACTTCTAGTCACTGGATCGTGTTATACATTTCTCTGTACTGTTTATCTTCTTTATTTCCACCAAAGCAGATAAAGCCTTATATGTCTTAAGAATTACTTTTGGTTAAATATTTTAAATAATGGATAAGGAATTATTTTGACTACATATTTTAAATAATGAATAAATCTTACTAATACCTCATTAACCTCCATTCTCATTAAATAAAAAAAAACACTTACATTATTCAAGGAGGAGCAACATGTACAGGAGTGTTGTCTAGTAAATTTATAGAATTAACTTACACAAGATTTCTTACCATTTTTCTTCATAAAACTTGTTTGTTTCCACTTGGGGCTTATTTGTTATCTTTTAATGGAGGTTGTGTAAAATGGTGTTGTGAACCTTAGTAACAGTAATTGCACATCATGTAAACTTAACAGCACATCATTCCTTCTGGTAGATAAATGCTAGTCATTTTTTTGTCTCTGATTAGAAATGATATATCACAGATGATAAACATTGCCCGTAGGTGAATGAATTATGTAATTTTGTCTTAACTGTACTGTACATAGTTTTTTTCATATATATCTTTTTTTTGCACTAAATTTATTTCAATTACTGATTGAAGACTGTCTAAGAGATATTCAGAAGGAGCAGGAGTTTGCCACTGAATAATCCAACTTTGTAGGTGTCTTTCCCCAGCAAACCACAATTTCGTTCATATCCTCAGCATCATACTACCCTATAACCAAAATGAGGGTTTGTTACAGTTGTCCCTTGTTAAATTTACGGCTTGTGAAGAATGTAATAAAAGATGCCAAATTTACAGCCATGGAGACTGAAATCCACTTTTATTCATGGAACAGGTAATGCTAGGGCAGGACCAACGCAAGCTGACTCATGCTGGATCAGCTCTGTTATATCAGGACTGGATCATACAGTTTAGTCTCCATTCCAACTTAATCCTTGGCTTCTCTGCTCAGTCTTCCAGTGACTTGTGATATGGATGCTTCTATAAACTGGTCTGAGACACCAAAAAGATAACTTAAAATATGTAAGATAAAATAGATACCTTTGTAAGGTTGTTAGGCCTAAAACTGGCCAGATGTCCTCACCTGCAGGATTCCAGGGTGTGTATTTTTTCACAGAGAAATACAAAAACATTGCATTTGTTTACTCAGTAGCCAGTCTAGCATCCTATAAAATTCCATATTATTACTTAAGTCTTTTAAAATAAATGATTCTTATATCATCTATTTGATAAGATTCCAGGATTGTCACCCTGAAGCCTAGAATGTTTGTTGTGTCAGTGTGAAGCAATGAAAACAGCTACAAGCACAGCTGAGGACTCTTTTTGTTCAGGATATCATCAGGATGAATCATCACTGGTTTTCACAGTCTCCTATAGCCAATTTTTAAATTCTCAGCCATTTTGACTTTAAGAATTATACCGTGCGATAGCAAAACATGAATATTGCCATGCCAAGAATCCTAGATAATTGTGAGATCAGAGGTAACTCAATCAACCACCACACTCACCATACAGTTAGTTTGCATGCAACAATTTCATTGGTTGTATGAGGGAGACTGCACAAATGCTGGATTACTTGGCCCAACTGCCAAAGTTCTTCAAAACCACTCACCCAACAACACAGCCAGCACAGATATCAATCCCAAACACACATAATCACTCATTGCAGGACATATCCCTCATTCACCACCCACACAAATTCACACAACTTTCCCACCACCACACAACCCACACATAAATCAACACAACCACCCACACAAGAACACAGCCAACATATACAAGAATCCCAAACATCCCTCTGAAGCCTAGAATGTCTTTTGAGTCAGTGTGAAACGATGAGTGGCTAAGAGCTGTTTTTATTCAGAAAATCAACAGGTTCAATCAATCAAACAGGGATTTGTAGTCTATTACCATCCAGATTGTTAAGTTCTCAGCCATTTTTTACTTTTTCACACACATGACTTTATGAGTTACACCCATGTAACAGCATGGTCTTTCAGCACGAATGTATTGGTAAATAGACAACTACTGTGTTTGAAGCAGAACATTTCAGTGTGAAGTTAAAATATTATGGGTACCTGGGCAATAACTCTTTACCTGCAAAATGTTCATATTGAAAACATGACCAAGGAATGACAGATGTTGAGATCTGTAGAAATCCTAGTACTTTAATTGGGTAGTGATGGCACATTCAATAGCTTTCCTCCCATTTGTTTCACACTTCATATTGTTTTATGTTTTACATTAAAAATTTACATTAAAAGAATGAAGTGGGTACAGATGGTTCCGAAATGGGTGGAGATGATGTATAGAGATTGGAGCACTTAATGAGTGGCTATATATTACACAAAATTACATTAACAGAACTATGTAGGCAATGCAATGCAGTCTTTAACTACAGGATTACATATATTTTCCTCCTTCCCCACAGGATTCTTGCCTCATTCAGTGCACAGGATGAATGGTGCTCACTAAATCATCAGCTATTCAATACTTGGTGTTATTTTCATTGTTGAATGTGTGGCCACAGACCTAATTTGCTTCACACATTTCAAACTCTGCTCTGAAGACAGAATTATTAATTTCCTCACTGACTTTTCTATAGTACTCATCACTGTAGTATCTGAAGGCTTCACAAGAACTAATCAATTTACTTTCACAAAAACCCTGTGAGGTGAGGGGTTATTAGTCCTGTTTTACAGATGAGGAACCGAGACACAGAAAGATTAAGGTCCCAAGTGTCTACTAGTTTGGGTGCCTAATTTTATTGTGATCATTTGGGTGTTTTAGCACAGGGACAGAAAAGGCGCATCCCTGACACAAAGGCTATCCCCTGCCAAATTTCAAGCCCTTGCTCCAAAGCATGGAGACACTAGAGCTCCTCAAAGGCAACATTGTAAAAATATTTTTAACATGAGCAAATCAACATATTTTCCCTATTCTAGTTATTCAAAAAGACTGAACAATTTTTGCTTAAACTCCCCCCCCAAAAAAATAATAATCATGAGGGAGACACATGACAGAGAAAAATTCAGCCCAAATGGTTAAAGTTTGGCAAAATTACAAGTAACTGTTCTTCTTTGCTAATATAAAGACAATCCTGTGACAAAACATTTTACTCCACTGAATGTAGACAACCCAGGAAACCCTTTGTAATTACTAAATAAATTAGCAAGAAATGACTGTGAACCTTCTCAGTTTAATAAGCTTATCTACATGAAGTCTGTTCAACTTTACTGAGAAAAGCTATAATCTATCCATGGGGAGAACTTGGAATGCCCCAGTCAGCATACTGTGTCTTTGAAAACTAGTTAATGTAACAAACCAGGTGACTTATCCAGGGCTATAACTTTTTATCACTGCTAATTGTAGCAGTATTGTTATTATGTTACTGAGAACAATAAAATGTTCTGCATGTGTTGTTTTTCTTTCTCTCATTTGCATATTTGAAACAAAAAGAGGGTAAGAAAATATAGGTCTGAGCCTTAGAGGTGCTAATAAATTTGAACCCCAATTTGAATTAGTGGAGCAGATTCTCTGATCTTTCCAGTTTCAGCCTGGGTAAAACAAAAAGAGGTTGTCAGTAAGCTGGTTAGAGATCCCTGACACTAGGCCCCACTCTCTGACTCTGTGCAGGATAGAGCAGCCTGTAACTGCTCTAATTTGCACTAGATGCCTATGGTCCTAATGGAGACCCTAGATAGCTATGGCCCCTATATTAGAAATTATCAGAAGAGAGGGGTAGGTGATGGATCTGTTCTACTGCTTCTAGGGACTCAGAAATTGCTCACATGTTCCCTGCTGAAGATTCCATCAACATGTCAGTTTCCTTTGTTACAATCTGTTCCATTTGTACCACTCATATTGCACAAAGAGTCTGCCACAATGGGATTTGAGAGTATTTTGAATCTTGTAGTGGATGATCAGTAAATCTGCCTCAAGCATAAGAGCATAAAAATGGCCATATAAGGTCAGACCAATGGCCAATATCCTGTCTCCCGACAGTGGCCAATACCAGGTGCTTTGGAGGGAAGGAACACAACAATCATCAAGTGATCCATCCCCTGTCTTCCAATCCCAGCTTCTGGCAATCAGGGGCTAGGAACACCCAGAGCATGGGATTGCATCTCTGAACATCTTGTCTAATAGCCATTGATAGACCTATCTTCAGGAACTTATGTTTTTTTGAACCCAGCTATAGTTTTGGCCATCACAATATCCACTGACAATGAGTTCCACAGGCTGACTGTGAGTTGTGTGAAGAAGTACTTCCTTATGTTTGTTTTAAACCTGCTGCCTATTAATTTCTTTAGGTGGCCTCTGATGTTCTGTGAAGAAGTAAATAACACTTCCTTATTCACTTTCTCCACACCATTTATGATTTTATAGCCGTCTTTCATATCACCTCTTAGTCGTCTCATTTACAAGCTGAAAAGTCCCAGTGTTTTTAATTTCTCCTCATAAAGAAGCTGTTCCATATCCTTAATCATATTCATTGCCCTTCTCTGGATCTTTTCTAATTCTAATATATCTTTTTTGAGATGGGGTGACCAGAGCAGCATGCAGTATTCAAGGTGTAGGCATATCATGGATTGATATAGCGGCGTTATGATCTTTTCTGTCTTATTATTTATATTTTTCTTAACGATTCCTAACATTTTGTTAGCTTTATTGACTGCTGCTGCACATCAAGCAGATGTTTTCAGAGGACTATTCAAGATCTCTTTCTTGAATGGTAACAGAAAATGATGGGATCTAAATTAGCTATGTATATTTGGGATTATGTTTTCCAGTGTGCTTTACTTTGCATTTATCAACATTGAATTTCAGCTGCCATTTTGTTGCCCATCTCCCAGCTTTGTGAGATCCCTTCACAGTCTGCTTTGGACATAACTATCTTGAGTAATTTTGTATCATCTGCAAATTTTGCCACCTCACTGTTTACCCCTTTTTTCAGATTATTTATGAATATGTTGATCAGCACTGGTCCCAATACAGATCCCTGGGAGACCCCATTATCTACCTCTCTCAATTCTGAAAACTGACCATTTATTCTTACCCTTTGTTTCCTGTCTTTTAACCAGTTATTGGCCCATGATAGGACCTTCCCTGCTATCCCATGACTATGTAACTTGCTTGAGAGCCTGTGATGAGGGACCTTGTCAAAGGGTTTCTGAAATTCCAAGTACACTATACCTCTACCCCGATATAACATGGTCCTCTGGAGCCAAAAATCTTACTGCGCTATAGGTGAGACCGTGTTATATCAAACTTGCTTTGGCCCCCCTGCTCCTTGTCCCCTGACCGCCCCCTCCGGAGACCCCTATCCCTAATCACCCCCAGGATCCCACCCCCTACCCAAGCCCCCTGCTCCCTGTCCCCTGACTGCCCCGACCCCTGTCCACACACCCCGCCCCCTGACAGGCACTCGCCGGCAGCAGCAGGAAGTGGAGCAGCCTGGCCCTAGCCCGCTCCACTCTGCCAGCTCCCAGCCGCGGCACTCTGCTTCCTGCCAAAAGTGAGTATGGGGGGCGACCTTTCCCCAACCTCCCCGCACTCACTGGTGGTGGGAAGCGGAGTGCCGTGGCTGGGAGCTGACGCACTGATCTGCCAGAGCACTGCTTTACCACGTTGTATGTGAACCTGTGTTATATCGGGTTGTGTTATATCGGGATAGAGGTGTACATCCACTGGATCACCCTTATCCACATGCTTATTGACCCCCTCAAAGACTTCTAATAGATTGAGGAAGCATGATTCCCCTTTAAACAAGCTGTATTGACTCTTCCCCAACAAATCATGGTCATCTGATAATTATGTTCTTTGCTACAGTTTCAACCAATTTGCCTGGTACTGAAGTTAGCCTTACTGGCCAGTAATAGCCAGGACCGCCTCTGGAGCTATGTTCCCTGTAAGCTGCACACTTGGACGGCAGCACAGGAGAGATTCAAATATTACCCAGCTGATTAGAGAGTGCGCACAGCCAGCAGCATGTGTTCAGGTGTACCTCCCCCCATGTTGCTCTGTCCTGCAGGTGCTCCCGAGACCCTCCTGCTAGCTGTGCAGAGCAGGGGCATAGGGGGCAGGGGGAGGAGAGTACTGATGTCAGAATGTCCCCCTTCCCCTACCCCTGTACTTCATCTCTGCAGATCAGGGCTGAGGGGACAGCCTGGCTCAGGAGGACTGCTGTGGTCTGCTGTGGTCTGAGGTCTGAATGGTGAGTGGCTGAGTGCCTTTCTTAAAGAGACAGTGCACTGTTTCTGAGACTTTCCCAGGAGCCAGCTCACACAGTCTCTGTCTCTGTCTCTCTCACACACACATATACACACTCTCTCTCTCTTTCTCTCCCCCTCCCCCTGCACCCCATCTCCACAGAGCAGGGGAGGGGAGACAACAGGGCTCAGGACAGAGTAGGAGAGCTTTCAGTGAGTATCTTAAAAAGACTGTGCACAGCTTTCCCAAGCAGCCAGCACACACACTGTCTCTGTGTCACACACACACACACACACACAGAGAGTCTCTGTGTCACACTCTGTGATGCTCTGTACCTCAGGAGAACACCCTACACCCCCTTATAATATGATTGTGTGGTATCCAATGCAAAGTTTGTCATGTCCGGTGTCTTTGAAAGGCTCATGATGCACTGAATATTCTTGTTATAGGGATGTTATAGTAATTGTTGTTATAGTAAGGTCATAGTAATGTTACAGGTTGTAATTTCATGTATATAGTTATGAGGCTGAAACCCGACCAGGGGTATTCTATTTGCTACCCAAGATCCATAAACCTGGATATCCTGGACGCCCCATCATCTCAGGCATTGGCACCCTAACATCAGGCTTGTCTGGTTATGTAGACTCTGTCCTCAGACCCTATGCTACCAGCACTCCCAGCTATCTTCGAGATACCACTGACTTCCTGAGGAAACTACAATCCATCGGTGATCTTCCAGAAAACACCATCCTGGCCACTATGGACATAGAAGCCCTCTACACCAATATTCCACACAAAGATGGACTACAAGCTATCAGGAACAGTATCCCTGATAATGTCACAGCTAACCTGGTGGCTGAACTTTGTGATTTTGTCCTCACCCACAACTATTTCACATTTGGGGTCAATATATACCTTCAAGTCAGCGGCACTGCTATGGGTACCCGCATGGCCCCACAATATGCCAACATTTTTATGGCTGACTTAGAACAACGCTTCCTTAGCTCTCGTCCCCTAACGCCCCTACTCTACTTGCGCTACATTGATGACATCTTCATCATCTGGACCCATGGAAAAGAAGCCCTTGAGGAATTTCACCATGATTTCAATAATTTCCATCCCACCATCAACCTCAGCCTAGATCAATCCACACAAGCGGTCCATTTCCTGGACACTACTGTGCTAATAAGCGATGGTCACATCAATACCACCCTATACCGGAAACCTACTGACCGCTACACTTACCTACATGCCTCCAGCTTCCATCCAGGACACACCACACGATCCATTGTCTACAGCCAAGCTCTAAGATATAACCGCATTTGCTCCAATCCCTCGGATAGAGACAAGCACCTACAAGATCTCTATCAAGCATTCTTAAAACTACAATACACACCTGCTGAAGTGAAAAAACAGATTGACAGAGCCAGACGAGTACCCAGAAGTCACCTCCTACAAGACAGGCCCAACAAAGAAAATAACAGAACACCACCCGCTGTCACCTTCAGCCCCCAACTAAAACCTCTCCAGCGCATCATCAGAGATCTACAACCTATCCTGAAAGATGATCCTTTACTCTCACAGATCTTGGGAGACAGACCTGTCCTCGCTTACAGACAACCCCCCAACCTAAAGCAAATACTCACCAGCAACCACACATCACTGAACAAAACCACTAACCCAGGAACCTATCCTTGTAACAAACCCCGATGCCAACTCTGTCCACATATCTATTCAAGTGACATCATCATAGGACCTAATCACATCAGCCATACCATCAGGGGCTCGTTCACCTGCACATCTACCAATGTGATATATGCCATCATGTGCCAGCAATGCCCCTCTGCCATGTACATTGGCCAAACCGGACAGTCTCTACGCAAAAGAATTAATGGACACAAATCTGACATCAGGAATCAAAATACTCAAAAACCAGTGGGAGAACACTTTAACCTGTCTGGTCATTCAGTGACAGACCTGCGGGTGGCTATATTACAACAGAAAAACTTCAAAAACAGACTCCAAAGAGAGACTGGTGAGCTAGAATTGATATGCAAACTAGACACAATCAACTCCGGTTTGAATAAGGACTGGGAATGGCTGAGCCATTACAAACATTGACTCTATCTCCCCTTGTAAGTACTCTCACACTTATTATCAAACTGTCTGTACTCGGCTAGCTTGATTATCACTTCAAAAGTTTTTTTTCTCTTAATTAATTGGCCTCTCAGAGTTGGTAAGACAACTCCCACCTGTTTATGCTCTCTGTATGTGTGTATATATATCTCCTCAATATATGTTCCATTCTATATGCATCCGAAGAAGTGGGCTGTAGTCCACGAAAGCTTATGCTCTAATAAATTTGTTAGTCTCTAAGGTGCCACAAGTACTCCTGTTCTTCTTTTTGAGGCTGAAAATGTGTCCTTATGGCTTAAAACAAGCCCAGGCAAAAACTCTCCAAGAGCAGAGGGGCAGTTCACACCTCATCAAAGCATATATGGGACAAACCCAGCCCAGCCTCACAGGAACAAAGGACACTGGCCTAGGCAACAACTAGATCTGTTGGACTCTCGAGTGAGTCACCCTCCTTCCTTTGGTCAGTTTGGGACTGTGATGAGATAATGCTCACCTGACTCTGTGGGGGGAAGAGGGGGAGGCAAAGCCAAGAGGGAAGAAAGAACATGATAAAAGGGAGAGACGTTTGCCATGCTCTTCCTCTCTCTTCCACCTCCATCTACAGACAACACCACTAAGCAACTGAAGTGCTGATCAAAGGGGAGAGCCTGGCTGAAGGGCAACCAGACAGCCTGTGGTGAGAAGCATCTAAGTTTGTAAGGGCATTGTTGTTAAGATCAGCTTAGAATGTGTTTTGCTTTTATTTCATTTGACCAAATCTGATTTGTTGTACTTTGACTTATAATCACTTAAAATCTATCTTTTGGAATTAATAAATCTGTTTGTTTATTCTACCTGAAGCAGCGTGTTTGGTTTGAAGCATGTCAAAGACTCCCCTTTGGGATAACGAGCCTGGTACATATCAATTTCTTTGTTAAATTGATGAACTCATATAAGCTTGCAGCGTCCCGTGAGCATAACTGGACACTGCAAGATGGAGGTTCCTACGGTTGTGTCTGGGACCAGAGATATTGGCTAGTGTCAGTCGATTGAGCAGTCTAAGCAGCTTACATGCTAGAGGCTGTGCATAAACAGCCCAGGAGTGGGGGTTCTCACAGCAGAGCAGGGTAAAGCTGGCTCCCAGAGTCAAGGATTGGAATGACTTAGCAGATCACCAGTCCAGATAACACCAGGGGAACGTCTCACACACACACACACCCTCTGTGTCACACACACCCTCTGTGTCTCACACACACAAACTCAGTCTGTGTCTCACAAACACACACAGAGTCTCTGTGTTACACACACACAGAGTATGTGTCACACTGTCATAAACAGATAGTTAAGGGTTAATGCCTCTTTTACCTGTAAAGGGTTTAGAAGTTCACCTAGCCTAGCTGACACCTGACCAGAGGAACCAATGGGGGATAAGATGGTTCAAAAGGAAGGAGGGAAGTTTCCTTTGTTTAGAGTTTAGTTTCAGTTTTGACTGGAGTGGGAAAGCTCCAGAAATCAGCCTCTTATCAAGTAGTGAGTATTAGTGAAGGGAATAAATAGGTTTATGTTTATTTTCTTTGTAACTTGTCTTGGGCGTTAGGGGGTTAATCAAATTGGGTATTCTTTTGTGTAACTCAGTTTTTGCCAGGGGAACATCCTCTGTGTTTTGAATCTGTTGTCTATGAGATCAGCTGGTATGCTATCTCCCAGAAGGTTTTCTTTTACCTTTCTTTTCTTTAATTAAAAGTCTTATTTTTAAGAACCTGATTGATTTTTTCCTTGTGTTAAGATCCAATGGGATTGGATCTGGACTCACCAGGAATTGGTGGGGGAAAGGAGGGGGGATGGTTAAATTCTCCTTGTGTTAAGATCCAAGGGTTTGGATCGGTGTTCACCAGGAAATTGATGAAGTCTCTCAAGGCTACCCAGGGAAAGGAGTTAGAACTTTGGAGTGGTGGCAGCAAAACCAGATCTAATCTGGTAATTCAATTTAGGGGTTCACATGCAGGTCTCAATATCTGTACTCTAAAGTCCAGAGTGGGGGGGTGAAACCTATGACACACACACAAAGTCTCTGTGTCACAAACACACACTCCCTGCGTCACAGACAGAAAGTCTCTGTGTCTCACACACACACACACAGAGTGAGTCTCTGTCACACACACACACACACACACACACACTGTCTCTTTCACACACCTCCCAACACATACTTGTATTGTTGTTGTTGTTACTTCTTGGTACTTCCTGCAATGCACATATATTCCCTGTAATTTTATTCTTTTAAAGTGCTGTTATTTTTTGTTTTTTTGACTGGTCTATGCATTTCATAATTTTTATTTCTTTCTTACACTTAAATTGAGTCCTAAAATTCCTAACGTGTCTTGGCCAGAGTAATTATCCCTGTTAGTAAATTTTAAAATATATATATTATAGTCAGTTTTTTTGTTTCAACTGGTGGCACACATCCCCACATTACCTCGGTGCACATAATAAAATTTATTCCACACATGGATGGAAAAAATTAGAGGGAACATTGTTCTGGAGCCTTTTTTAAAAATTGATGTCACATTAGCTATCCTCCAGTCATCCGGTACAGAAGCTGATTTAAATGATAGGTTACATACCACATTAGTTCTGCATACCAGTAATTCTGCAAGTCCTAGATATTATTATCAGAAGATGAATATTAGTAGTTTATTGTCCCTAGATTTTGTCAACATGAGATTGATGGATGAGGAAGATAGATGGTTGAGAGATTAGGATGATGATGTCATTGTAAATGATATCATTCTGGATGTGATATTGTGATATAAATTCTTTTCCTTCTGGGCCTAACCCCCAATCTCCAACTAGAAGGTCCACCTCACCTAGGAAGCGGGGGAAATGGATTTAGTGTCAGGCCCAGCATCCCGAAACCAGTGACTGATACATTGTACTGCTCCTAGCAATGATAAAGAAACAGAGCTAAAAGCATGAAAGCTAAAATGCAAAAAGAGAGAAACTAAAGTGTTTTAGAATATGTGCACAGAGACCTGTTAACGAATAATAAATAGATTCGAACAGGCCTTCTTTTGACGAATAAGTGTTAGCTGAATCACCCCATATGTAGTAACTGGCGGGGAAACTAATCAAGTCTTTGCTAGTATTTTAAAATCTCTCTCTCTCTCTCTCTCTCTCTCCCCACTACTAAATCCTATTGGCTTCCCTTTCTAGGTAAAGAGAATCTTGGGGAACTGGCAAAGAGACCTATTAAAGTCATTATAAGCCTGAATATTGGCAAAAACATCCCAGTTTGTTTTCCCACATGAATAATTTGAGAGAAAATTGTAAGAGACCTAGGTATTTGTAATGACCTTAAAGTAATCTGTGATATATTATCTGTTTCTTTATACATTTTTTGTTTAAAAGCAATTACTTTCTATTTAAAGAGGATATCAACAATTCTATTTATGTATATGGCAAAAAGAAAGGGAGTGGATACAAAAGGTAAGAGAATAAAGCAGAAATGAGACATGATGGATTATGCATTCCAGTAGTAATTCATCTTGATTTTTATATGGGTTCTGTCAATGAATTTTTAAAAAATGATTTCATCCTATTTGTCCCATCTTTCCTCAAATGGACCTATTTCAGAGCCCATATGCCCAAGTTTCCATTGCCATGGTCCTACGAATATATCCTGATATGTCTGAAGCTAAATAACGACAGATGTATGTTTAGGATTTTTATGGTGCACTCAGTGAATGTGTTTCACCACTTTAGTTGTAAAAAAAAATTCTCCGCAGAATCAAAATAAAAGAATTTAAGAACAATTAAGTGACTTACTGCCTGCATTTAGATTAACAACTGACCATAGAGAAGGACCTAGAAGCATGCAATGGTAGAAAGTATTCTGGGGAAGCGGCAAGGAGTCTTGGGAACAGGGTGACTAGACAGCAAGTGTGAAAAATCAGGATGGGGGTGTGGGGTAATAGGAGCCTATATAAGAAAAAGACCCCAAAATCAGAACTGTCCCTACAAAATCAAGAATCTGGTCACCCTACTTGGGAAACAGACCTTAGCTGCCTGGAGCAGGGTTTCTGGCGTGGAACCCAGAGTAGGGGCTGGGTTCCCCTACCAGCCACTGAGGAAGGTGGTATGAAACCCCTCCTGATATATAGGGGTAAGGACCATTTGAAGCACCGGGAAAGGGTTGTGAGAATGACTGGGCCCAGAATTGGGGCCAAAGATCTGGTGTAAAGTCATTGGACAATTGTTTGTGGGACTTTCAGTTGCACTTGAGGGTTGAGATTGAATGTGACCTGACTGGAGGGCTGAGTTACAAGAAGAAGTAGAACACTGCAGGGCCAAGACAACTGTTGGCAGAGAAGAGAGCCCTGCCCTGCCATGAGGGAAACAACAATGGAAGATACCTCTCAAGATCCTGCATATCCAAGGAAATAGAGAGATGTACAGGACACACCTGTGGATGGCAGCTCAGCCCAATCTGTAAGAAAATCAAGCTTGCCCACAAAGAGTTTTCCAATGATCCAAGGAAGTCAGACAATCCTTTTTGGGGATTCAGTGCTCAGAAAAATCAAAAGAACGTTCTGCATGGGACAGGTGGACAAGAGGACAGTGTGCCGCCATCCCTGAGCCAAGATGCAAGATGTCTTTCCAAGACTGGATAGGTTTCTGAAGTCAATGGGCAAGGGTCTACTGGTGATGGTTTATATTGCCACTAATAACACTGCATCATGGGATGTCTCACAGATAATAGATTACTTCAGGGAACCTGGAAGTGTGCTGAAGAATAATAATATCCAAATGGTCTTCTCTGAGCTCCTTTCTGTCGTATGAGTGAAGAAAAACAAAAGGCAGCAGATTCTGGAATCACTGGCGAGGATGGAGAGCTTTAAGTTTGTGGAACATTGGTTTCCCTTGTATGAAGGTGGATGTCATCCCAACTATACAGCCCCCTTCCCCTTAGGAGGTGAGCCAATATCCTCAGGGACAAGCTGGCTAGAATAGTTAGCAAGGGGTTAAATTAATAGAAAAAGGAAAGGGTAAATAGAGGGAAGATATATGCACTCAGCACTAAATTGACATGTTGAGAACAAAATTAACCAAGGAACCAAAGGACACAAAGAGAAGAAATTATTTATTTTTTTCTACACCAATGTAAGCAACCTGCGTAACAAACAAGAGAAATTGTAATTGCTCATTCACAAGCATAAATTTGATCTAGTTGATATGATTATAACATTTCAGTTGTGCAAATCATCCCATCAGGTTTCAATCAATAGTTATAATCTATTTCAGAAGGATCAAGTGGACAAAAGGGAAGGGGATGTGGCACACTATATAAAAAATGACATTACCTGTTTTTTGAGTCAAAGATAATTCAAAAGAACATTACCGTGAATGCTGACTGATCAATGTTGTAACAGATATAGCATAAAATGGGGTATTAGTTATGTCTGCTACCACTAAATCACACTAGAGAAAAGGATGACTAACTGTTTACACACCTACCTATAATGTGTAGGAAAAAAACTGCATGATCATGGGGGACTTCAATCTGAGCAACATATGCTGGAGGTTTCATGTTGTCAGTACTTAAATATCCTAGGATTTTCTAAACATTATAGATGACAATTTCCTAACTCAAATAGTGTTGCAGCCAACATGGGGGAATTCTTTATTAGATCTTCTATTAACAGATAAAGAGCAAGTGATCACGGAACTGAAAATTAATGGTAGCTTAGGTTCAAGTGATCATGACTCGATCACATTTATAATGTGCAAACAAAATAAAGTCCAGAACAGCAACATGTATATTTGGTGTTGTAATATGTCCAATTTTACAAAATTGAAAACAATTATGAGCCAAATCAGGTAAGAGGACAAATTTAATCAGAAAGACATGAATGATAATTGGGAATAATTTAAAAACACCTTAGTAGATGCCCCCAAAGCCACAATCCCACAGTTGAGGAAGGTCATGCTGGTTAAATAACTGACCTGGTTTAGAGGGGTAATGAAGGCAGCTATAAAAAGTAAATATATATATTTAGCAAATGGAAGAAAGTGGAAGTTCATAGTAATGAATATAAATCAGAATTTAGGAATTGTCTCCTTGTTTCCTTTGGCTTCCTTTATCAATTTTCTACCTCTACTGGCAGCAGAGTTCAGAACACTAAGAAGGAATATTTTAAATATATTAGGAACAAAAAAAAGCCTGACAATGGTGTTGGTCCATTACTAGATGGAAATGGTTTAATTATCCATAATAATGCAGAAAAGGTGGAAGTATTCAATAAATATTTCTGCTTTATATTTGCAGGGGGGGAGAGGGGGAGATGATATTGTCTTATCATATAGTAATTATAACACTCTTTCCATTCCACTAGTATCTCAGGATGATGTTAAACAGATGCTACTAAAGTTAGATTTTTTTTTTAATCAGTTGATCCAGATAACTTCCATCCAAAAGTTTTAACAGAGGTGGCTCACGAGCTCACTGCATCATTATTGTTGATTTTCAAAAAGCACTGGATAAGCTCCAGAATTCTGGAAAAAAGCTAATGTTGTGCAAGTTTTTTAAAAGGGTAATGGGATGACCCAAGTAATTATAGGCCTTTCAGCCTGACATCGATCCTGGGCAAGATAATGGAGTAGCTGATACAGAACATTATTAATAAATAATTAAAGGAGAATAATGTAATTAATGCAAAATCAATGTGGGTTTATTGAAAATATAATCTGTCAAACTAACTTAATGTCTTTTTTTGGCAAGTTTGGTTGATAAAGGTAATAGTGTTGACAGAATATACTTAGACGTTGGTAAGGCATTTGACTTACTTCTGCATGACATTTTGGTAAAAAATTAGAACAATATAAAATGAACATGGCACACATTAAATGGATCAAACACTGATGGGTCTCAAAATAAAATTGTAAAAGTCATCAAATGAGTGTGTTTCCAGTGTGCTCTTGCAAGGGGCCTATGTTATTTCACATTTTTATCAATGACCTGGAAGAAAACATAAAATCATCACTGATAAAGTTGGATAATGACACAAAAACTGGGTGCATGTTAAATAAAGGGAGATCTGGATCGCTAGTTAAGCTGGTTGAAAGCAAACAATATGCCTTGTAATATGGCTAAATGAAAATGTACATATCTGGGAGAGCAGGGCCAGGGGCTCGGGGAGCTTCGCCCGGTGCTCCAGCTGGGAGAGCGGGGCCGGGAATCACGGCAAACTGGTCGGTTCTCCGCCCGGGGTGCCAGCAGAATGAGCGGGGGCACGCTTTCCCGGGGCACTGGCCGGAGGAGCGTGGCCGGGGGTCGGGTGCTCCGGCACGGAGTTTGGGAGCCGGGGCCGAGTGCTCCAGCCAGGGATGCGTGGAAGGCACTCCATCTGCGGGAGGGAGCCGGGGGTCTCTGCGCTCTGGCCGGGGCTCCGGCCGGGGGAGTGGGGCTGGGCGATCGTCGCACTCTGCCCGGGGGATCGTGGCCGTGGTGTCCCAGAGCTCTGGCTGGGGAGCGGGGCTGAGGGTCACTGCGCTCCGCCCGGGGTTCCGCCCAGGGGAGCGGGGCTCGGCGATCGTTGCACTCTGCCCGGGAGAGAGGGACCGTGGTCGCCTGGCGCTCCGGCCGGGAGAGCAGGGCCCAGACTCAGGGCGCTCTGGGGCTCCGGCCAGGGAGCAGGGCTGGGGGTCGCGGCCCTCTGGCAGGGATTGTGGGACCCGGGGCTGGCTGCGCTCTGGCCGGGGATGCGCGCCTGGTGCTCCAGCCGGGGAAGCGGGGCTGGGGGTCACGGCGCTCTGGTTGGGAGTGTGGGACTGGTGCTGCACCCCGGGGAGCGGGGCTGGGCGATCGCCGCACTCCGCCCGGAGGAGTGGGGCCGAGGATTGTGGCGCTCTGGCCGGGGGATTGGGGCAGAGGGTTGAGGCGCTCCAGCCGGAGAGTGGGACGGGGCCGCCATGTCCTGGCGCTCCGGCTGGGATAGCAGGGCCAGGACTTAGGGTGCTAGGAGTGGGGCTGGAGGTCGCAGCACTCAGGCATGGAGTATGGGACCCTGGGCTGGCCGGCTCCATCCAAGGCAGCGGGAAAAAACGGTTACTTACCTTTTTGTAACTGTTGTTCTTCTAGATGTGTTGCTCATATCTATTCCAACTAGGTGTGTGTGTGCGCCGCATGAACGGATGTCGGAGACTTTTACCCTAGCAGCTACCCATCAGGCCGGCTGGGGAGCCCCCTGGAGTGGTGCAGAAATGGCATCTATATAAGCCCCTGCCAGCCTGACCCCCCTTCAGTTCCTTCTTGCCGGCTACTCCGACAGAGGGGAAGGGGGTGGGGAATGGAATAGATATGAGCAACACATCTCAAAGAACAACAGTTACAGAAAGGTAAGTAACCGTTTTTTCTTCTTTGAGTGATTGCTCATATCAGTTCCAGTTAGGTGACTCCCAAGCTTTACCTCGGAGATGGGGTCGGAGTCAAGGAACCGCAGATTGAAGGATCACTCTGCCAAAAGATGCATCATCCCGAGAATGCTGGACGATGGCATAGTGGGAAGGTATGAACCGAGGCCCACGTGGCAGCCCTGCAGATTTTCTGAAGAGGAATGTGTGCCAGAAAGACAGCTGATGACACCTGAGCTCTCGTGGAGTGAGCCGTAACAGCAGGCTGAGGGACGTTTGCCAGGTCATAGCAAGCACGAATGCACCTGGTGATACACGAAGACATTGGTTGAGAGGAAACCAGGGCGCCTTTCATCCACTCTGCAATGGCGACAAACAACTGGGTTATTTTACGAAAGGGCTTTATCCGGTCTATATAGAAGTCGAGTGCCCTTCTAACCTCGAGAGAATGGAGGTATTGTTCACGTAGGTCAGCATGTGGTTTCGGGCAGAAAACTGGTAGAAAGATATCCTGGCTCACGTGGAAGCGGGACACCGCTTTTGGTAGGAAGGCCGGGTGAGGTCTTAGTTGGACATTATCTTTAAGAAAGATGGTATAGGGCGGCTCACAGGTAAGAGCGCATAGTTCGGAGACCTGTTGAGCAGAAGTTATGGCCACTAGGAAGGTGACTTTCCAGGAGAGATAGAGAAGAGAGCAGGTGGCCAGTGGCTTGAAAGGAGGGCCCATAAGGCAGGAGAGGACCAAGTTGAGGTCCCATGCAGGCATGGGTGGCTTCGTTGGAGGATGGATTTTCTCCAGAGCTTTGAGAAAACGCCACACAGCCGGGTGTTTAAACACCGAATGCCCCGCCGCGCCCGGGTGGAATGCAGAAATGGCCACAAGGTGGACCTTAAGGGATCCAAAGGCTAGGTGCTGGTCCTTTAAGGACATCAGGTAGTCCAAAATGCATGAAATGGAAGCCTGGAGCTGGGGCACCTGCCGCTGAGTGCACCAGCTGGAAAACCTCTTCCACTTAGCCTCGTAGGTAAGCCTAGTCGATGGCTTGTGACTTTCCAGAAGCACCCACCTTACGGAGTCCGAACAGGCGCGTTCAGCCACGGATCCTCCAGGACGTGAGGTGGAGTGACTGAAGGTCCGGGTGTAGGAGACGACTGTGGTTCTGGGATATGAGGTTGGGTTCGAGAGGAAGACATAGGGGAGCCTGAATTGACAGGTCCATCAGAGTTGGGTACCAACACTGATGCGGCCAGGCAGGGGCTACCAGTATGACATCTGCCTTGTCCCGGCGGATCTTGAGGAGCACCTTGTGAACCAGCGGGAATGGTGGGAAGGCATACAGCAACTGGCCCGACCACATGATCTGAATGGCATCTGCTAAAGAGCCTGGGCTGTGACTCTGGAAGGAGCAGGAAACTGGACACTTTCTGTTGGTCCATGAAGTGAACAAGTTGATTTGGGGAAACCCCCAGGTGCAGAAAACGGAATGGATGATATCCAGGCATATGGACCATTCATGAGTCAGAAAACACCTGCTCAAAATTTTTTCCCATCAGGACATTCTGGACACCCGGCAGGTACGAGCCTGAAGGTTGATGGAGTGGACTAAGCAGAAGTCCCACAGAGAGAGGGCTTTTTGGCAGAGCGGCGATGATCGGGCTCCGCCTTGCTTGTTCAGGTAGAATATGGCCGTGGTGTTGTCTGTTAGGACTGCTACGCAGTGGCCCCGCAAGTGGGGAAGAAAGGCTTGGCATGCAAGTCGGATCACCCTGAGCTCTCTGATGTTGATGTGTAGCGACAGCTCGCTCTCGTGCCATAAGCCCTGCATTGTCAGGCTGCCGAGGTGGGCTCCCCATCCCAGGGCAGACGTGTCTGTAACCAGAGTCACAGTGGGTTGGGGGGGATGGAACGGGACCCCGGCACCCACCACCTGAGGGTCCAGCCACCACTGCAGGGAAGCGAGTGTGCACTTCGGGACTGTGAGGACCATGTCAAGGCTGTTGCGTCCCGGTCAATAGGCAGATGCCAACCATGCCTGAAGCGGCCTGAGCCTTAGCCTGGCGTGTTGTACTACGTATGTACAGGACTCCATGTGACCCAGCAGTTGGAGGCAGTGCCTTGCTGTGGTGGTCGGAAACTTGCAGAGGCTGGTATCTATGCCTGCTATAGTCAGGCGCCATGCTTCTGGAAGGAAAGCTCTCACTTGGTTTGCATCCAGGACTGCTCCTATAAATTCTATTGTTTGAGTAGAGGTGAGGATGGACTTGCTGAGGTTTACCATGATGCCCAAGCGAGTGAACGTGTCCATGAGTAGGCGACTTGGGACTGCACGTGATGATGAGTCCGGCCCCATATAAACCAGTCATCTAGATACGGGAAGACGTGTACATGGTGTCGGTGGAGAAAAGCAGCCATAACCGCCATGCACTTGGTAAAGACGCAGGGGGCTGTGCACAAGCCGAACGGGAGGGCTGTTGAACTGATAGTGCGTCTTGCCCACCACGAAATAGAGGAAATGTCTGTGAGGCGGGATAATTGAAATGTGAAAATACGCGTCTTTCATATCGAGGGCGGCATACCAGTCTCCCTGGTCCAGTGAAGGGATGATAGTGGCTATGGAGACCATACGGAACTTCAGGTTGACGATGTACTTGTTGAGCTCCCTGAGGTCCAGAATAGGTCTTAGGCCTCCCTTTGCCTTGGGCACAAGGAAGTAGCGGGAGTAGAAACCCTTGCCCCTGAACTCCAGAGGAACTTCCCCTAGGGCGAGGAGGGATTGAACCTCCTGGATGAGGAGTTGCTCATGAGAAGGGTCCCTGAAGAGGGACTGGGAGGGAGGGCGGGAGGTGGGGTTGGAATGGAACTGGATAGAATATCCCGTCTGCACTGTGCAGAGGACCCAACGGTCCAAGGTAATATAGGACCAGGCATGGTAGAAACAGGATAGACGATTTAGAAAGGGATAACTGTCCTGGGTGAGAACTGGTAGTCTGTTCTCTGGTGCACCTTCAAAATGGGTGCGTAGGGCCCAGGGGTGGCTTAGACTGTCTTTGGCCTTGTCCAGAGGGAGGACGAGATGGTCTACATCGAGAGTATCTACCGCTATGACAAGAAGCCTCGGTCTCAGAGGGAAAGGACATTGCTGGGTGGTCTGTGGCCTAAAGGGCTTCCTCTGGGTAACCGGGGTATGCATACCTAATGACTTAATGGTGTTTCTTGTGTCCTTTAAGGTATGCAGGGTGGAGTCCGTTTGATCCGCAAATAAGCCCTGGCCATCGAAAGGGAGACTCATAGACTCATAGACTTTAAGGTCAGAAGGGACCATTATGATCATCTGGTCTGACCCCCTGCATGCTGCAGGCCATAAAACCGTCCCTACCCCTTCCCTGGACTCTGCTGTTGAAGTCCCCAATCCTGTTTTTAGTGACTTCAATCGGCAGAGACCCTCCTGCTAGAGATCCCTGCCCCATGCTGCGGAGGAAGGCGAAAAACCTCCAGAGGCTCAGCCAATCTGCCCTGGAGGAAAATTCCTTCCCGACCCCAAATGTGGCGATCAGTAAGACCCCGAGCATATAGGCAAGAGTCTCCAGCCCGACCCCTTTAGCCATTATACTATTTACCCACCATTGCTTGGCTTTCCTTGACTACTATGTTTTACCATTAAACCATTCCCTCCATAAACTTATCTAACTTTATCTTAAAACCAGACAGGTCCCTCGCCCCCACCGTTTCCCTCGGAAGGCCGTTCCAATATTTCACCCCTCTAACGGTCAGAAACCTTCGTCTAATTTCAAGTCTGAACTTCCCCACGGCCAGTTTGTATCCATTCGTTCTGGTATCCACGTTAGTACTAAGCTGGAATAATTCTTCTCCCTCCCTTGTATTAATCCCTCTGATATATTTAAAGATAGCAATCATATCCCCTCTTAGCCTTCGCTTTGTCAGACTAAACAACCCAAGCTCCTCTAGTCTCCTTTCGTACGACAGCTTTTCCATTCCTCTGATCATCCTAGTGGCCCTTCTCTGCACCCGTTCCAGTTTGAGTTCATCTTTTTTAAACATGGGAGACCAGAACTGCACACAGTACTCCAAATGAGGTCTCACCAGCGCCTTGTACAACGGAAGCAGGACCTCCTTATCCCTACTAGATATACCTCGCCTAATGCATCCCAAGACAGCATTGGCTTTTTTCACCGCCACGTCACATTGTCGACTCATAGTCATCCTGCGGTCTACAAGAACCCCTAGGTCCTTCTCCTCTTCCGTAACTTCTAACCAATGCGTCCCCATCTTGTAACTAAAATTGTTATTAGTCATCCCCAAATGCATCACCTTACACTTTTCACAATTAAATTTCATCTTATTTCTGATACTCCAATTCACAAGCTCATTCAAGTCTCCCTGCAGGATATCCCTGTCCTCCTCCGAATTTACAACGCCTCCCACCTTCGTATCATCCGCAAATTTTATCAGCCCACTCCTGCAATCGGTTCCGAGGTCAGTTATAAATAGATTAAATAAAATGGGTCCCAAAACCGAACCTTGAGGCACTCCACTAGTAACCTCCCTCCAACCTGACAGTTCACCCTTTAATACAACCCGCTGCATTCTCCCCAGTAACCAATTCCTTATCCACTTCTGGATTTTCATATCGATCCCCATGTTTTTCAGTTTAACCAATAATTCCTCATGGGGTACAGTATCAAACGCTTTACTGAAATCCAGGTATATTAGGTCCACCGCATTTCCCTTATCTAATAAATCCGTTACTTTCTCAAAGAAGGAGATCAGATTCGTTTGGCACGATCTGCCCTTCGTAAAACCATGTTGTAATTTATCGCAATTGCCACTACCCTCCAGGTCCTCCACTAGTTTCTCTTTCAGAATTTTCTCTAACACCTTGCACACTACAGATGTTAGACTAACAGGCCTGTAGTTACCCGGATCACTTTTTTTCCCTTTCTTGAAAATAGGAACCACATTAGCTATTCTCCAGTCTAACGGGACCACCCCCGAGTTTACAGATTCATTAAATATTATCGCTAACGGGCCTGCTATTTCCCGCGCCAATTCCTTCAATATTCTCGGATGTAGATCGTCCGGTCCTCCCGACTTAGCCCCATTAAGGCGTTCAAGTTTTGTTTCTACCTCGGATACGGTAATCCCCCATCCCGAGTGCCCCTCTATAGTGGTGCTAGTATCCCTAATACCTTCATTGGCCTCATTAAACACCGATGCAAAATATTCATTAAGATATTGCGCCATGCCTAGATTGTCTTTAATCTCCTCTCCGGCAATAGACTTCAGCGGTCCCACTTCTTCTTTCTTGTCTTTCTTCCTATTTATGTGGCTGTAAAACCTCTTACTATTGCTTTTAATTCCCCTCGCTAGGTCCAACTCTACACGGCCTTTGGCCTTTCTCACTCTATCTCTACATTCTCTGACTTCACTTAGGTACATTTCCTTACTGATCCCTCCCCTCTTCCACTCTTTAAACGCTTTCTGTTTTTTCCTAATCGCCCCTTTGAGTCGGTCGCTCATCCAGCTCGGTCTAAATCTCTTGCTTAGTAATCTTTTTCCCTTTTTTGGAATACAGGCCTCCGACAGCTCATGCATCTTTAACTTAAAGTAATCCCAGGCTTCTTCTGCTTTTAAATCCATTAATACGTTTGCCCAATCCACTTCCCTTACCAGTCCCCTTAGTTTGTTAAAATTGGCCTTTTTAAAATTATAAACCCTAGTCTTTGATTTAATTCTGTTACTCCTTCCATGTATTTTAAACCGAATTAGCTCATGATCACTGGAGCCCAAATTGTCCCCTACTACCACTTCCTCAACAAGGTCCTCACTACTTGCTAGAATCAAATCTAAAACGGCCTCCCCCCTCGTCGGTTCAGTTACCACTTGATGGAGGAATTGATCAGCAAGCACTTCTAGGAACATCTGAGCCCTGTTATTGCTACTAGCGTTTGTTCCCCAATCTATATCCGGGAAGTTAACGTCCCCCATAATTACACAGTTTCTGTTAGTAATTACTTCTCTAAACACATTAAATAGTTCCTTATCCATATCCTGGGTCGATCCCGGCGGTCTATAGCACACTCCAAGCACTATCCCCGGAGAGGCTCTAGTAGTCCTATTACCCAGTGTGAGTATTGCCCAGACAGACTCTGTGTTATCTAATCCATCCACTATTATTTCTTTACAGTTTATTTCACTATTGACATACAAGGCCACCCCCCCACCTTTACCCTTGTTCCGGTCTTTCCTAAACAGCGCATACCCCTCCATACCTGTGTTCCAGTCGTGACTGCCATTCCACCACGTTTCCGTTATTCCTACGATATCCGGTTTCAGTTCCTGGACCAAGAGCTCCAATTCCTCCATTTTATTACCTAGGCTTCTGGCATTGGTGTATAAACACCCTAATGTATGTCGTTTAGCCCGTCTCCCATTAGCAGCACTATATGTTGCGGGCCTCCTTGTGTCCGTCCCCCCTGTCCTTCCTATGTCCAATCTCATCTCCCCGGCTATGTCTCCTCTCCTTTTACTCACCTTTTCCATACTGGAATCTGGCGTGGAGATTAACTGTGCATCTCCCAACCGTCTCCCCAAACTTCCTAGTTTAAAGCTCTTTTGATTAGATGAGCCAGCCTCCCTCCCAGAAGTCTATTTCCTTCCCTACTCAGGTGAAGCCCATCCCGCGAGAACAGGTGTCTGTCCCCGAAAGCCTCCCAGTGGCCATACATCCCAAAGCCCTCCTTATAGCACCACTCCCTTAGCCAACTATTTATTCTCACAATCCTATCAGCCCTTTGCTGCCCTTCCCTCGGAACGGGCAGAATCCCACTAAAGATAATCTGAGCCTCTATCTCCTTGAGCGTCTTCCCCAGCCTGGCATAATCTCCCCTGATCCTCTCTAACGAGAACCTAGCCGTGTCATTCGTTCCCACATGAAGGATTATCAAGGGGTTCTTACCTGCTCCTTTTAGGATCCTTTTCAACCGCATGTCCAAACATCGCGTATCTTTGCGCCCGGGAGACAGCACACCCTTCTGTTCTCCGGGTCCGCCCTGGTCACAGGCCTGTCCAATCTCCTCAGTAAAGAGTCTCCAATCACATACACCTGCCGTCGCCTGGCAACAGTGCGATCTAGTAATCTAGTCTCCGATCCCTCTCGTCCTGACCTGTGCCTGTTCCTATCTTCCCTTATGCTCCCCCTTATGCCTTCCTGAATCCTCCCGGGGCCCAGAATTGGTGCTGTCTCCATCAACTCCTCCCCTCTCTCTCTTGGACTAGCTGCTCTTCTCTTCTTTCTCACCCTTCCACCTTCAGTCGCCACCTGCTGCCCCTCCACCTCTCTATCCAAACACTCGAACCTATTCCTGAGTTCTATTCCCCCCTCACTGGCCCTTCTTTTCCTTGGCCTACTTCTCACAGTCACATGCTTCCACCTCCCATGTTCTCCCCCCTCCATTCCCCTCTCACCGTCCTCTACCTCCGCCACAGGGCATTCTCCTTCAGCCCCCCCTTGCCTTTCCTCCATCAGCTGCTCAAACCCCCGCCTAAACTCCACCAGGGTATCTACCTACATCTGCAGCCCCTTAATCTTTTCCTCCAGTAACACTATCAGGCGACACTTCATACACACATACCTTTGTTCCAGGTCTCCTGCTAGGACTATATACATACCACAGCTCCCACATGTCGCCATCTGCATTCTGTCTGCTGCTGCTGCTTGGCTCATGGCTGCTGCGGTCTCTGCCCACGACACCTGGGGGAATGGAGCACAGAACACACCGCGCCCTCCTGCCTCCCCCTGCAAACTCCCTCTCAAACTCCCCTGTTAGCCGCCCTGTTTGCTGCCGCTGCTCGCAGCTGGGCGGCCGCTTTTATGGGCCCCTTAATCAACCAAGCCCCGCCCCCTACTCAGGGCTCAGCGTCCTTCCCAGCACCCAGCCCCTGCCGGCCCCTACAAACAAACACACAAGAACACACAAGAACAACAAGGACAGATGCAAATACAGGTACCTTCTCCTCCAATGAGAACTCCCTCTCGAACTCCCCTGTTAGCCGCCCTGTTTGCTGCCGCTGCTCGCAGCTGTACCGCTGCCTGGCTGGGCGGCCGCTTTTATGGGCCCCTTAATCACCCAAGCCCCGCCCCCTACTCAGGGCTCAGCGTCCTTCCCAGCACCCAGCCCCTGCCGGCCCCTACAAACAAACACACAAGAACAACAAGGACAGATGCAAATACAGGGAGGTCCTGGATGGTATGCTGAACCTCAGGCGGGAGGCCGGAGGACTGAAGCCAGGCATTCCATGGCATAGCGATTCCCGAAGCCAGGGTGCACGCAGCCACGTCCGCAGCATTGAGGGAACCCTGGAGGGAAGTCCTAGCAACCAGCTTACTCTCCTCAGCAATAGCCCCCACTTCCGTACGAGCCTCTGCTAGGAGAAGGTCATGGAACTTAAGGTCCTCAGACCAAGAATTAAAATTGTACCTACTGAGGATCGCCAGCTGGTTAGCGATCTGCAGCGAGAGACCCCCAGTAGAATAGACATTTCTCCCGAAAAGGTCCAGCTGTTTTGCGTCTTTTGATTTGGGAGCAGGCCCTTTCTGGCCCTGTCTCTCCCTGGCATTTACTGCATCTACCACCAACGAACATGGCGCAGGGTGGGTAAACAGTTATTCATAACCCCTGGTGGGGACAAAGTACTTTCGTTCCACCCCCTTAGCTGTGGGGGCAATGGAGGCCGGGGTTTGCCAGAGGGTCTTTGCATTATTTTGTATGGTTTTGTTCATGGGAAGGGCCACCCTGGACGGCCCTTCTGGGCCTAGAATGTCCACCATGGGGTCCTCATCCTCCACAACCTCCTCAATTTGGAGGTTCACATTGAGGGTCCACATGCCTCAACAGCTCCTGGAGGACCCTAAAGTCCATGGGGGATGGTCCAGATGTGGACGTACCAGCCACAGCCTCGTCAGGGGAGGACAAGGATGACTCCACTGGGAGGACAGGTACAGATGTAGCATCCTGATCAGACATGGGTGGCTCCTCCTGGGGAGCTGGAGTAGCCTCTATCACAGGCGCTGGCTCCACAGTTTGGCCTGTGTCAGGAGGAGGACAGCTAAGGGTTGCCTCGGGAGGCCTGGTGCTCGAGCGAGACAGTGGCCAGGCAACTGGGGGAGTGCCCTGGGCTTGATGATATGCCCAGGGTGTCCAAAATTGCCACTGTGGTTGCCAGTGGGCTGGCGGAACTTGTCCAAGGCTCCCTGGGCCAGAATGAGGGATGTCTGAGACCCCTGAGACTCTCTCCGACCTGCCAGAAGGGGATCGGGACTGCGACAGCCAAGGAGGGGTGGTGCAGGAGTGGATCAATGCAGGCACCTAGTCCCTTGGCAGACGCAGGTCACACCGTGATCAGCGCTGTGAGGCTGATTGTGACTGCGACCAGTGCAGCGACGTTGAGCGGTGCTGTGAAGGCGAGCGGTGCTGAGCTGGTGAGCAGTGCCGTGAAGGCGAGCAGTGCTGCGACATGGAGCGGTGCTGCGACATGGAGCGGTGCCGCGCTGTGGAGTGGTGCCGCGACGTTGAGCGGTGCCGCGACGTTGAGCGGTGCCGTACTAGAGAGCGGTGCCGCAATGGTGAGCGGTGCTGCGACCGGGAGCGGTGTCGAGCTGGAGAGCGGTGCCGCTGTGCCGATCGCTGACCCGGGGATAGGGAACTCACACCTCGTCGGTCCGAGCGGCGTCGCGAGGTCACAGATCGAGACCTGGACCTGGAGAGGGACTATGTATGCGCAGTCAAAAATGACCTTAAGCGTGAATGGCTCTGAGGTTCGAGACCGTGGGACCAGTGCCGCGAGTCATACTGGTGCCGTGAGTCAGACCGAGACCTGGGATGGTGCCGGGACTCAGAATGGCGCCGGGAGTCCGAGCGGGACTGAGATGCTGGTCTAGGGGCTGACAGCCGGAACATCGCTGGTTTGCCCTTGGATGGCACTGGGACCCAAATTGGGAATGGTCCTGGGACCGGAGGCACAGGAGCCCTCATCTCTATGAGACCTCTCCCCGCCTCGAAGGTGTCCGGCGTGGAAGGTAGAATGATCTCTTGTACTTGCACCGTCTCGTGTGGAGGGGTGGTCTGAAGAGATCGAGGTATGGTGACCTGATCAGAGGTCTGTCCAGGGTCTTGCACCATAGGGCCCATGGCAACTGCCTCGATTCTACGAGGGGGTCCTCCCACAGCTTGCTTCTTGGCAGCAACTGGGGAATGGGAACTGTGCCGAGGTGGGCGTTTTTGGGGCCCAGGAGATTGCCGGTCCCAAGATGAGCGCCGGATCTTCTGCAGTGCCAGACCCGGTACCACCGGAGGGGCGCTCCGCACCGAGGCGTTTGGGCCCGCGTCTTGAGAGGGCCGCAGGGCCAACTCCATGAGGAGCTGCCTAAGACGGAAATCCCTCTCTTTACGCATTCGAGGTTTGAACGCTTTACAAATTTTGCACTTGTCTGCTTGATGGCCCTCCCCCAGACACCTGAGACAGGAATCGTGGGGGTCGCCCGTAGGCATGGGCCTGCTGCAAGACTTCCAAGGCTTGAAGCCCTGAGACAGCATGCCCCAGGGCCCCGCAGGGCAGTCGTTGACAAGACCACCCTCTAACAGCTAACTACACTTAATACTATAGAAAAACAACTTACTTACTACTAACTATTTACAATGAAGATAAGAGAACGCTAGGGATACGTGGAACACTTGAAAAGACAAGAGACCATTGTTCCAACAACCATCACAGGCGTTAAGAAGGAACTGAAGGGGAGTCAGGCAGGCAGAGGCTTATATAGATTGCCATTTTGGCGCCACTCCAGGGGGCTCCCCAGCCTGCTTGACAGGTAGCTGCTAGGGTAAAAGTTTCCGACATCTGTGCATGTGGCGCGCGCACACATCTAACTGGAATTGATATGAACAATCACTCGAAGAAGAACAGGGCTGTCCGCGCTCTGGCAGGGGGAGAGGGGCCGGCGCTCCAGCCGGGGAAGTGGGGTCAGGACTCAGGGCGCTCCGCCCAGGATGCCGGACGGGGGAGCAGGGCCACAGTCTCCTGGGGCTCTGGCCGGGGCTCACGGCGCTCCATCCAGGGGAGCGGGGCTGAGCGATCGTCACACTCTGCCCGGGGGAGTGGGGCCGAGGGTCGCGGCACTCCGCCCGGGGCTTCGGCCGGGGGAGCGGGACGGGGCTTGCAGCACTCCGGCTGGGGTAGCAGAGCTGAGGATCGCGCCACTCTGCCTGGGACTGCGGCCAGGAGAGTGGGGCCAGGGGTTTGCGGCGATCTGGCCGGGGGAGTGGGGCCGGGGGCTCGCAGTGCTCCGGGCGGGGCTCCGGCTGGGGAAGAGGGGCTGTGCGATCACGGCACTCAGCCCAGGGGAGCAGGGCCGGGGGTCATGGCGCTCCGCCCGGGGCTCAGGTCGGTGGAGCGGAGCTGGGCATGGCGGAGCTTCAGACGTCTCTCCGGCAGGAAGAGTGTTACCAAGGGCTCGCCGTGCTGGGGCCGGGGGAGCACGGCCGGCACTCTGGCTGAGGGAGCGGGGCCAGGGGTCAGGGTAGCGGGGTCCAGGGTAGCAGGACTCCACCCGGGGATCCGCCCGGGGGAGCGGGGCTGGGCGATCGCCACACTCCACCCCGGGGAGCGGGGCCGAAGATCGCGGCGCTCTGGCCGGGGGAACGGGACTGGGGGTTGCAGCGCTGCGACCTGGAGAGCACGGCCAGTGGTATGCAGTGATCCGCCCCAGGGAGCAGGGCTGGGGGTTGCAGCACTCCGGTAGGGAGAGTGGTACCAGGGGCTCGCCACGCTTCAGCCGGGCGAGCAGGGCCAGGGGTTGCAGCGCTCCACCCAGGGCTCCGGCCAAGAGCACATGGCCGGCGCTCCGTCCATGAGAGCAGGGCTGAGCGATCTCCATACTCCAACTCCGGGTAGCGGGGCCCGGGGTAGTGGCGCTCCACCCGGGACTCCGTCCGGGAGTGTGGGGCCGGGGGGTTGCAGGGCTCCGGATGGGGGTTGCGGGGGCTCCAGACAGAGTGTGGGGCCGGGGGGTTGCGGGGGCTCCAGACACCGGCCAGGGGAGCGGGGCCCGTCAATCACCACGCTCCGGCAGGCACTCCGGCCAGGGGAGCGGGACCGGGGCTCGCGGTGCTCCGCCCAGCACTCCTGCAGGGAGAGTGATTTTTCTGCATTGAATTATACATCAGGAGGCCCTCTGCAAAAATGTCCGGGACATTGATCCTGTTGTTCGCACAGTAGTGAAAATAGTGAACTACATAAGAGCGAGGGGACTTAATCATCGGCAATTCATTTCCCTTCTTGAAGACACTGACGCCGAACACCAGGACTTTATCATACAAATGTCCGCTGGCTCAGCCTAGGAAAGGTATTGCAGCGAGTATGGGAGCTCAGAGATGAAATTCACATTTTTTCTGGAGATGCAGGGGAAAGAAAATGATTTCCCTGAATTAAAGAATTCAAACTGGGTGTGTGACCTTGCTTTTGGTGTGGATATCTTGGCACATTTAAATGAACTTAATGTAAACCTGCAAGGAAAGAATGTGTTTGTACACAAATTTTATTCTAGTGTGACAGCTTTCAAAGCCAAGTTAGTCTTGTTTTCAAAACAAATTAAGGACAAAGGTGTTCGCTCACTTTCCAACACTGAAATACTTGCAAGTGTCACCAGAGCAGAGAGAAAAGTACAGCAAAATTTTGAGTGACTTGCCTGGAGAATTTTCTCATTGATTCTCTGACTTTGAGAAGATAGAGAAGACACTGGATCTGGTGTCATGCCCACTGTCATTTGACTACAAGAAAGCCCCCCAAGAATTACAACTGGACTCATAGACTCATAGACTTTAAGGTCAGAAGGGACCATTATGATCATCTGGTCTGACCCCCTGCATGCTGCAGGCCACAAAACCGTCCCTACCCCTTCCCTGGACTCTGCTGTTGAAGTCCCCAATCCTGTGTTTTAGTGACTTCAATTGGCAGAGACCCTCCTGCTAGTGATCCCTGCCCCATGCTGCGGAGGAAGGCGAAAAACCTCCAGAGGCTCAGCCAATCTACCCTGGAGGAAAATTCCTTCCCGACCCCAAATATGGCGATCAGTAAGACCCCGAGCATGTAGGCAAGAGTCTCTAGCCTGACCCCTGTTAGCCATTATACTATTTATGTACCATTGCTTGGTTTTCCTCCTCATTGATCTCCAGTGCGATTCCACCTTGAAGGAAAAGTACAATTCAGAAACACTGGATGAGTTTTATGCCTCCTTCAGTGAAACAAAGTTCCCAAATATCCGCAAGGTGGCACAGAAAATCCTTGTTTTGTTTGGCTCCACCTATGTGTGTGAGCAAACATTTTCCCTGCTGAATTACAACAAATCTTGCTCCAGATCCCTGTTAACCAATAAGCATCTTAGCTCGGTGTTGCAGAGTTCCACAACAAGAATGACACCGGATTTTGATGCCATTGTAAAAAAGGGTGACCAACTGCATTGTTCACGTTAATCAAAAGGCTGTGAAAAGGGGTTAAGTTTGGTTTAATTATTGTAATACGTTGTTATGATGGTATATTTATAATAATAAGTAAGGTTTTATGTTTATTTCCACTAAAATGTATCTTTATTCAATAGAGTTTATTTGAATATCTCTGAATTGTTAATTTCGTGAGCATTCATAGCCCGCCATGAGGCAGTCAGGGGGCAGGAAGTGGGAGGGGGCAGGGGCCAGGCTGTTTGGGGAGGCCTTCACTACCCAGCCCTCCATACAGTTTCGCAACACTTATGTGGCCCTCAGGCCAAAATGTTTGCCCACCCCTGATCTAGGAACAAAGAATGTAGGCCATACTTCCAGGATTCAGGAATCTATGCTGGGAAGCAGAGACTCTTAAAAACATTTAGGGATTATGGAGGATAACACTGGTCTACAATTTTTGAGAAGTCGTCTGCTTCAGAGATAAAATGTGCTATTTATTATGTATTTTGATGTGCTGAATTCAAATATGACAATTAAAACAACTGATTGGCTACTGTTTCTAAGATATTTATGTTTTTACATTTTATGTCTATGTATATTGTGTAGATAGTAGAGTTTAAATCATAAATTGTAAACCTAGGTCTTTTCATGTGTTTATGGTTTCTTTACATGATAATATTTCACCTGTCCTGTTTATGTAACACTTTGAAAATCAGCAAAAGGGTTATATAAATAAAATTTATTATGAAACAAAAGGCAAAAAACTATTATGTACGTAGTTTAGTCCTATTCAGTGTCTACTCGGCGCTTCTTGGCTTGTCTCTTGTATTCATTAAATGGAGCATCTCTTGTCACTGTCCAGCAATAGTCTGCAAGCATTGATGGGCTCCATTTGCCCTGATAGCGTTTCTCCATTGTTGCAATGTCCTGGTGAAATCGCTCGGGGACAGAGATGAGGCTGACAGGTCTGTAGTTCCCCGGGCTCTTTTTCTTCCCTTTTTTTAAATATGGGAACTATACTTGCCTTTTTCCAATCCTCCAGGACCTCCCCTGATCACCACGAATTTTCAAAGATAATGCCCAACGGCTCTGCAATCACATCAGCCAACTCCCTCAGCACCCTTGGATGCATTAGATCTGGACCCATGGACTTGTGCATGTCCAGCTTTTCTAAATAGTCCTCAACCTGTTCTTTCACCGCTGAGGGCTGCTCACCTCCTCACCATATTGTGTTGCCCAGTGCAACAGCCTGAGAGCTGACCTTGTTTGTGAAGACCGAGGCAAAAAAAGCATTGAGTGCCTTATAGTGATAGACGTATTCTACATGTTGACAATTTTTCAAATCAAGGTTGGATGTTTTTCTAAAAAAATGCTCCAGGAATTATTTTGGAAAAGTTCTATGACCTATGCTATATAGGAGATCAGATTAGATGAACACAATGGTCCCTTATGGCCTTGGAATAAAATAAATAAATAAAAAATAAATAAAAAATAAAATAAAAAATCTAGGATCTAGGAAACTTTGGCTGGTGAATTCTTTTACAGTTCTTATTGAGTGTTCCTCTTCCTCTCTGCTAATGCAGCCTTTCTACGACTGGTATGATCTTTCAGGTTGTACAGCTTATAAAGAGGGATTTTTTAAAAATATGTTAAATTTATCATTTGTGAATAGTATTTTAACCTAAAACATTATACTTGATTAATAAAGCATTTTGTAATAGATTATGCAATAATAATGCATGTTCATAATTGAGACTATTTTATCATGGAAATTTTTAAAGAAAAGTTATAGTAAAAATGACAAATGTCTTACTAATATTTTTGAACATGCCTATTGTCGAGAGAATTGGTTTGTAAGAACGCAAGAGCGGCCATACTGGGTCAGACCAAAGGTCCACCTAGGCCCGTATCCTGTCTTCTGACAGTGGCCAATGCCACGTGCCCCAGAGGAAAGGAACAAAACAGATAAATCATCAAGTGATCCATCCTGTCGCCCATTTCCAGCTTCTGGCAAACAGAAGCTAGGGACACCATCCCTGCCCATCCTGGCTAATAGCCATTGATGGACCTATCCTCCTTGAACTTATCTAGTTCTTTTTTGAGCCCTATTATAGTCTTGGCCTTCACAATATCCTCTGGCAAGGAGTTCCACAGGTTCACTGTGCCTTGTGTGTAAAATACTTCCTTTTGTTTGCTTTAAAACCGCTGCCTATTAATTTCATATGGTGACCCCCTAGTTCTTGTGTTATGAGAAGGAGTAAATAACACGTCCTTATTTACTTTCTCCACACCTGTCATGATTTTATAGACCTCTGTCATATCCCCCTTTAGTTGTCTCTTTTCCAAGCTGAAAAGTCCCAGTCTTATTAACCTCTCCTCATATGGCAGCCGTTCCATACACTGAGTTATTTTTGTTGCTCTTTTCTGAACCTTTATTTAATTTAATTTAATTCTATTTATTTATTTTCCAATTCCAATATATCTTTTTCGAGATGGGGTGACCACATCTGCACACAGTATTCAAGATGTGGAAGTACCATGGATTTATATAGAGGCAATATGATATTTTCTGTCTTATTATCTATCCCTTTCTTAATGATTCCCAACATTCAGTTCCCTTTTTCGACTGCCGCTGCACATTGAATGGATGTTTTCAGAGAACTATCCACAGTGACTCCAAGATCTCTTTTGTGAGTGGTATAAGCTAATTTAGACCCCATCATTTTATATGTACCCTCTTATGCTCACAGTACACAAACAGAGAAGTAAGATAGAAACATAAAACATGCTTTCTGGAAGGTTGCAATGTAACACTACTTTATTTTTTAGAATCCAGAACCCTAATACACAACAACCAAAAACAGAGAGAGAAAACAGGTGGCTCTCTAAGGTAGAAAGGCACATCTCAACCAATCCTGCTGTAGGCTGGCTCTGTAGAGACTGACTGCTCAAGGCCCAGATTGCACACTTCCTTACAACCCCCTAGTTTGCAAGCAGGACCAGTAAATAAGGTGACCATATTTCCCTATGCTGAATACGGGACACCTGGTAAAATTACTCGTGTTCAAGTGAGTTCAACCGCAATCAATTGTACAAATGTTCAAATTAGCATCAAGTTGACTAAGCCCTGGTTAAAAAGAAATACTGCGTAGTTGGATTCTTTTTATTTACCTTCTTATCTTTAAGGCTTCAGGGTTCACACAGGGAGGGGTGACACACACCCCTACCCCCCCACACACACGGGGTGCTGTGACACACACATTCATGTACAACTCTCTCACACAGCGGGGTGACCGACCAACCCAACCCTCCCTATCCGGCGCTCTCCTCCCACCATGCCTAGCTGGGCCCCCGGGATGGACTTGCCTCTCCTGGTACCTGACACTACATCTTCCTAAAGCAACATATGTGGGGGAGGGCACAGAGGGTCACATGCCCCCCTCCCCAGATTTCTGCCAGGTTTCACACCAGAATGTAGCCAGCAGCACCCTTTCCGCACTGTACAGGAGGGAAGAGACGGGAGATGCTTCCAGCCACAGAGGAGGAGGAGTGGGGGAAGGGATGACATGGCCTGTGTCTTTGCAGAGCTCATCTCTTCTCCACTGCCCTCCCCTGTGGCTGGAAGCAGCTTGTCCCTTCCCGCCCACACAGTGTCGAAAGGCAGCTAACACCTCCAGGTTGCTGCCACCAACATAACCCAGATGCCTCCTGTCCGCTACAGGGTAGGCAAGAAGGGGTTAAGCCCTAAGGATGCATTGTGCACCAGGGCCAAGGGAACCTGACTGCAGGGGCTTCAGCAAACCCAGCCAGAGAGCTGGCGCAGCAGAGGAGAGTGCCTAGAGGATGGAGCAGCCCTGTGTTCCCTGGGTGCAGGACCTGGGGACGGGGGTGGGTGAGGAGGGGCTGCTGCCCTGGGAGCTGCTGTGGATCCTGCAGATTTGGGGCATTGTGGTGGGGCGATTACCCCACACCTAGAGAGACTGGGCTGCGGCAGGCCTAGGCGCCTGCGTAGACGCGCGGCCAATCAGGAGAGGGCTTACTGGGAGCCAATAAGAAGGCAGATTGGAGCCAGCCAATCAGGGCCCGGATTAGCCATATAAAAGGCTGCCCAGAGCAGGAGCAGTTAGTCTGTCCCAGGCCTTCAGAGGGGAAGGTCTGTCTCCAGAGCTGGGAGGCCAGCACCACGGACAGCGCAGTGCAGGCCAGCCTGAGAGAGTGGGAGAAGGCCTTACTCCATAGCCTGCTAGGCGGCAGGCCTGGGAGGAGGAGGCCTAGCATAGTGAAGGGCTGTTGGGGAAGCGGTCCAGAGGGATAGTCAGAGGAGGAAGGAGAAGGAAGACAGTGAGACTGTCACACGAGGGCCTCTGGACCGGGACTCAGAGTAGTGGGCGGGCCTGAGTCCCCCCCCCCCTTTTTCCCCCTTTGTTTGCTGTGCTACCCCACGCGCAACCACGGGCCGCAGGGAGCGGCCGGTCAGAACCACACCAGATCCTAGACGGTGAGGATCGGACTTGAAGGTGTGGGGCTGTTGTTTACCCCCCCCCGGAAGGGGGTGTGATTGGACAAAGGGACACTGTCGGAGGGCAGTGCTCCGGAAGAGGACGCTGACGTCAGGAGCAACGCAAGTCCGTGCACCCCACAGAGGCGAGACGACAGGTGGAACGCCACCCAAAGAGGGCGCTCTACTGGCGCAAAACTAATTCCCCGAAGCGGCCAGGAGGAGGCACCACAGCGGTGAGCTACCGACCCTGTCACACGTGGTGGAGAATGCGGGCATAGCGGTCCGCCCCTGATACGAGGGGCCAGCGCCAAGACTGCGGACTATTGCCCAGAGCAGTGTCTTGCGCAGACAGACGGTCGACCCAGATTGTGGGTACAGACCCGGACCCACCAAAGGGGTCCAGAGTGAGGGGATTGAACCGGGAGTAACCCGCTGAACCCCAACATGGAGGCTGAGAAGTTACTAAAATGGCTGCTAGAGAAGCAGCAGGAGCAGTCGGCCCAGCAGCACTAGCAGCAGATGCAAATGCTGCAGCAAATGACCACTCAGCAGCAGCTGCTGATGACTCAGCACCAAGAGAATCAGCAGCAGCTCCTCCGAGAGTTGGCCACCCAGCAGCGGGTGCAGCAGGAACATTTGGTGCAACAGATGGCCGCACTGTTACGGCCGGCAGGAGGCACCCCTGCCGCCCCCATGGGAACCGGACTGGGGGATACCCCAGAGGCCCTACCGATACGCCTCACCAAGATGGGGCCCGAGGATGACCCAGAGGCCTATCTGGTAACATTTGAACGGGTGGCGACTGCTGCCCGGTGGCCCTCAGAACATTGGGCCACGTTACTAGCCCCTTATTTGACGGGGCAGGCTCAGGCCGCATATCGGAGCCTCGACCCCCGGGAAGCACTCGAGTACGCCCGAGTCAAGGCGGCCATCCTAGACCATACCGGCATTAGCCCAGAGACCTACCGACAGCGTCTCCGTAAAGAACAATATCCTCCGGGGGCCTGACCCCGCGCCGTGGCCCAACGCATCCGGGACCACTGCTGGAGATGGTTGGACCCAGAGGGCCTGACGGGACCCCAGGTGGTGGAGCTGGTAGCCTTAGAGCAGTTCACCCAGATCCTACCCCCGGGAGGGAGGGCCTGGGTGCGACGGCATCGACCGGCCACCCTCTCCGCAGCAGTGGCCTTAATGGAGGACTACTTATTGGCCGAGGGGGCGGAGGCACCACCCCGAGCAGCCGAGAGCCTCTGGCAAGGGCGGCGCAGAGAAGGGGAATCCTCGTGGGGTGGGAGCCTCTGGACCACTGGCAGGCAACAGCCATCGGCACCCGAGACCTTCCAACCCTGAACCCCGACCCAAGTTATTGCCGGTGGCGACTCGAAGGGAGCAACAGCCCCCGGAGCGAGCAGGCCCCCCCGGAGGAGGCCCAAGCCCGGCCAAAACCCGAGAGAGGTGCTGGGGCTGCGGTCAAGAGGGACATTTCCGGCGAGATTGCCCTTTTATGGACTGCAGCTACGGGCAGGCCTGGATGGCCGGACAACGGGCATGGCAGAAAGGGGTAAGAAAATTGATAGTCCCGGTCCAGGTTGAAGGGAACCCCACCAATGCCCTCGTAGATTCGGGGTGTAGTCAGACCCTCATACGAGAGGGGCTGGTCCCGAACCTCAATCTTTCGGGGCCCCCGATCTACCTGCAGTGTGTGCATGGAGACATCCGCCAGTATCCCACAGCCTGGGTCAAGATGGGAGTAGGCGGCCGAGAGGAGGGTCTCCGAGTAGGAGTGGCCCCTAGGCTGGCCTACCCGGTGGTGTTGGGACGAGATTGGCCTGGCTTCGGAGAGGTCCTCCTAAGATATCAGCCACCCAAGCCCCGACCAGACAGGACTATAGCACCGGGAACGGGGCTGCTTGGGAGCAGGCTAAGGGATGACCCCGGCGAGGGGACCTCCTCGACGGCGGAGACCCCTGCGAGTTGTCCGGGAGACAGACCCCGTTCGGTGGAGGATGCCCAGGTAGAGTTAGAGCGCGACGGGGACTTCTTACGTGAGCAACGGGAAGACCCAACCCTAAGCCGAGCCTGGGAACAAGCCACCAACCCTGCTGTTGAGGGGGACGGGACAGTACAGACTCTGCAGGGCCCCCGCTTTGAGGTATGGCAGGACCGCCTGTACCGAATAGCGCAGGAACCCCAGACCCGAGAGACGTTCCGCCAGCTGTTGGTCCCCCGGAGACTGCGAGCCGGCCTCCTCCACTTAGCCCACGCAAACCCTTGGGCCGGACACCTGGGACGCGAAAAGACCCTTGAGGGTGGCCCGCCGGTTTTTCTAGCCAGGCATCCACCGGGAAGTGGCAGACTTTTGCGCCTCGTGCCCAGAATGCCAGCGAGCCGGACCGAAAGGGGTAGCTCCTGCACCCATGGTACCCATGCCAGTCGTGGGGGTACCCTTTGAACGGATCAGGATGGACCTCGTCGGCCCCCTTGAGCGAAGCAAGACAGGGAACCGCTTTATACTAGTAGTCGTGGACTACGCAACACGCTACCCCGAAGCCGTTCCCCTAAAGACAGCGACAGCACCGACCATTGCGGGTGAACTGGTAAAGATTTTCGCCCGGGTTGGGATACCCGGGGAAATATTGACGGACCAGGGCACCAATGTGTCCTCCAAGTTAATAGCCGAGCTATGTCGCCTCCTCCATATCCGGACCCTCCGGACATCGGTGTACCACCCGCAGACCGATGGCTTGGTAGAGCGGTTCAATGGTACGCTAAAAGCCATGTTGCAGAAGTTTGTGGAGGAGGACCCCTCACATTGGGACACCTTGTTGCCGGCCCTACTGTTTGCAATAAGAGAGGTACCACAGGCCTCGACGGGGTTCTCGCCTTTCGAGCTCCTATATGGCAGGCAGCCCAGAGGAATACTGGACCTCATGAAAGAGGAGTGGGAAACACAGGAAACGCAGGTCCTTGGGACCACACAATACGTACTACAACTCCGGGAGCGACTCCAAACATTAGGGGCCTTCGCCCGTGAAAACCTGGAACGGGCCCAGGCCGGTCAGGAGCGCCTCTATAATCGAGGGGCTAGAGGGAGGAAGTTCGCCCCAGGCGATCGGGTGCTGCTTTTACTGCCCTCTTCCGAGTCGAAGCTCCTGGCCAAATGGCAGGGTCCCTATGAAGTGATCCGACGAGTGGGACCAGTCGATTACGAGGTCAGACTACCTGGTCGACGGAAAGAGACCCGCCTTTATCACGTTAACCTTCTAAAAGCCTGGAAAACCCGGGAAGCCATGTTCATTGGCCCGTCCACCCCAGATTCGGAACTTGGACCCCTAGCAGGGGACCTTCCCGACCCCAGACCGGCCACGCTGGGGTCAGGCCTCCGCCCTAGACAAAGGGGGCAACTACAACGGGTGGTAGAGAAGTTTCCGGACGTTTTATCGGCCCGCCCGGGCCGGACGACTTTAATGAGTCATCATATCGCCACCGACCCCGGGAAGAGGGTGACAACCACCGGCCGCTGCCCAAGAAAATGTGGGATACAGTGCGACGGGAGGTAGAGATGATGTTAGAGATGGGAGTGGTAGAGGAGTCAACGAGCGAGTGGCGAAGCCCTATCGTCCTAGTGCCGAAACCAGACGGGACGACTCGGTTTTGCATCGATTTCAGGAAGGTCAACGCTATCTCCCGTTTTGATGCCTATCCAATGCCGAGAGTGGATGAACTGTTAGAGCGCCTCGGAGGAGCCAAGTACCTGTCAACTTTAGATTTGACTAAAGGATATTGGCAGATCCCACTGATGCCAAACTCCCGAGCGAAGACGGCCTTCCCTACGCCTTTCGGCCTCTTCCAGTTTGTAACCATGCCGTTCGGGTTACATGGAGCGGTGGCCACGTTTCAACGTTTGATGAACAAGGTCCTCCAACCCCACGACCAATATGCGGCGGCGTACATAGATGACATCGTGGTCTACAGCCTTGACTGGGAGAGCCATTTACACCACCTGGCAGCAGTGCTACAAGCCCTCAGAGCGGTCGGCCTAACAGCTAACCCGGCGAAATGTCACTTAGGCCAAGAAGAAGTGACCTACCTGGGATACACGGTAGGAGGGGGGAAACTAACACCCCTGATTAGCAAGGTACAAGGCCTCAGAGATGTACCCACCCCCACGACGAAGAAACAAGTGCGTCAGTTTTTGGGATTAGCTGGGTACTATCGTCGTTTTGTACCAGACTTCGCATCTATAGCCGCCCCCCTGTCAGACCTAACGAAGAACTCCCAACCTCGACAGGTACAGTGGACTACGCAATGCGAGCGAGCCTTTAACACGCTCAAGGAACGGCTCACTCAAGAACCAGTACTACGACACCCCGACTTCACGAAGGAGTTTATACTACAAACAGACGCTTCGGAAGTCGGCCTAGGTGCAGTACTCTCCCAGGAAGTAGACGGGGAGGAACACCCAGTACTGTATTTAAGTCGGAAGCTGTTCCCCCGAGAAAGACACTTCTCAACAATAGAGAAAGAGGCCCTGGCGGTACGGTGGGCTATCGACGCCCTCCGTTACTATCTGCTAGGGAATAGTTTTAAATTAATCACAGATCACGCCCCTTTGCGATGGATCCACAGCATGAAAGACACGAACGCTAGAATTATGCGGTGGTACCTTGCCCTCCAGCCTTACGACTTCCAGGTGCTCCACCGACCGGGTAAGGCCCATACTAACGCCGATTTCTTCTCCAGGCTAGGGGAGGAGGGCGAAGAATCGGATCAAGGAGGGGGATCCTTAGCGCAGGGGGTGGTCTGTGAGGGGGCAGTTAAGCTCCCATCCAACTGCCGAGGCCCTGAACAGTTAGCCCTGACGGCAGAGGATCCGTCACGCTTGTACGGGGTGTGTCTCAAATGCACAGAGAGTGCGAGAGGAGGGAACATACCCCAGCCTAGGCAGACCGCCGTGGGAGGAGAACCCTTGCGGGAAGCCCTGGTGGAGGACCAGCCCACACTCCTGGAACCGCCGAGGACTGCGACTTCTCCAGGTCGAGAGGGAGCCTCACTGTGGGAGGGACCAGCCGAGGCGGTGAACCACGAGACCCGTGGAGAATCAGGAGACCCGTGGGACACTCCAGCAGCGGAACAGATAGGAGGCAGCTTAAGGGAAGAGACGGACTGGTACGTCGGACCCGGTAAGCCTCAGCATGTTTCAGTGGGACCCCCCCGCTGAGACGGTGGATAAGCCGGGTTGCCCGTTGGCAAAGACTAATTTCCGGGACTTTGGGGCCAGTAGGCCATAAGGCCCAGTGACAAGGGCTAAGTTTCTAGACTTTGAGCCGGTAAGCCGAGCCGCTGCGGGACAAAGGTTGCTTTCCGTGCTCTAGGCCATTAGGCCGGTTAGGATACCCCCGGGAGAGTTCTTAAGGGGGAGGGTGTGTGGTGGGGCGATTACCCCACACCTAGAGAGACTGGGCTGCGGCAGGCCTAGGCGCCTGCGTAGACGCGCGGCCAATCAGGAGAGGGCTTACTGGGAGCCAATAAGAAGGCAGATTGGAGCCAGCCAATCAGGGCCCGGATTAGCCATATAAAAGGCTGCCCAGATCAGGAGCAGTTAGTCTGTCCCAGGCCTTCAGAGGGGAAGGTCTGTCTCCAGAGCTGGGAGGCCAGCACCACGGACAGCGCAGTGCAGGCCAGCCTGAGAGAGTGGGAGAAGGCCCTACTCCATAGCCTGCTAGGCGGCAGGCCTGGGAGGAGGAGGCCTAGCGTAGTGAAGGGCTGTTGGGGAAGCGGTCCAGAGGGATAGTCAGAGGAGGAAGGAGAAGGAAGACAGTGAGACTGTCACACGAGGGCCTCTGGACCGGGACTCAGAGTAGTGGGCGGGCCTGAGTCCCCCCCCCCCCTTTTTCCCCCTTTGTTTGCTGTGCTACCCCACGCGCAGCCATGGGCCGCAGGGAGCGGCCGGTCAGAACCACACCAGATCCTAGACGGTGAGGATCGGACTTGAAGGTGTGGGGCTGTTGTTTACCCCCCCTCCCCCGGAAGGGGGTGTGATTGGACAAAGGGACACTGTCGGAGGGCAGTGCTCCGGAAGAGGACGCCGACGTCGGGAGCAACGCAAGTCCGTGCACCCCACAGAGGCGAGACGACAGGCGGAACGCCACCCAAAGAGGGCACTCTACTGGCGCAAAACTAATTCCCCGAAGCGGCCAGGAGGAGGCGCCACAGCGGTGAGCTACCGACCCTGTCACAGGCATGAACAGGCTGAAAATCACTTCCCTCCTGTCCATTCCAGAGCTTAGCTGAGGGGTGGGGAGGCTTCCCTATTCCAGCACTGTGCAGGGTTTTGGCACAGGCAGGGCTCGGCTCCTCCTGGCCAGCACCCTGGGCCAGAGAGTCTTGGGCTTTCCAGGACTGCCGGCCCAGCCAGAGGCTGGGGGAAGGAAGGAGCCTGATGGTCAGACTGTTGGTGAGCTGAGCGCTCCAACCAGGGGCTGGAAGTGAGGTTTTTACCCACGAAAGCTTATGCCCAAATAAATCTGTTAGTCTTTAAGGTGCCACCAGACTCCTTGTTGTTTTTGTAGATACAGACTAACACAGCTACCCCCTGATACTTGCCAACCAGGGGCTGGTTTTCTACTGGAAGCAGGACATGTCCTGCTGGGGGGGAGATGTGGAGGAGCAGCAGGGATGGGGGAGGGTGAAGGGCCAAATCAGGGAGAGGCCAGCAAGAGGGTAAGCATGGAAAGGGCTGATGGGTGGGCAGCAGAGGCAACACTTAACTGGCCACTGCCTGGTACCTGCCCACACTCACCAGCCACCACAGCTCACAGTGTGCAGCCAGCGCCAGCCGGAAACAGGACGGCCAGCATGCAGCAGGGCCTGCGCTGAAGGACCAATAAGGGGACCGGCCCCTCGCGCTGTATCTTTGCCCCGCCACTAGCTCTGCACACCCACCCCCATCGTTGGCCACATTTTAGCTGGGTGAGTGGCTGGCAAGCAGGGATCCAGATAGCTAGCAGCAGGACCTGACAGTACTGATGGGGGTGGTGGGGAAAGACAAAAAATACGGGACAATTTGCCTGTTTTAAAGAAAAAGTCAGGACACCTGCAGGAGGATTTAAATATGGGACTGTCCCTTAAAAAACAGGACATCTGGTCACCCTAACAGTAAATCCCGTGTAAACTTAAAATGATAGCCTGTAATTTTAACACCTTTTTCAAAACATCACATGCCCCCTCTGACACAGCAGGGTGCAAACTAGACCACTGAGGTGCTGTCACCCCTGTCCTGCAACCTTGGGTGCCTTACAATACCATAAAAAGCAAGAGAGGGTCCTGTGGCACCTTTAAGACTAACAGAAGTATTGGGAGCATAAGCTTTCGTAGGTAAGAACCTCACTTCTTCAGATGCAAGTAATGGAAATCTCCAGAGGCAGGTATAAATCAGTATGGAGATAACGAGGTTAGTTCAATCAGGGAGGGTGAGGTGCTCTGCTAGCAGTTGAGGTGTGAACACCAAGGGAGGAGAAACTGCTTCTGTAGTTGGAAAGCCATTCACAGTCTTTGTTTAAACCTGATCTGATGGTGTCAAATTTGCAAATGAACTGGAGCTCAGCAGTTTCTCTTTGGAGTCTGGTCCTGAAATTCTTTTGCTGTAAGATGGCTACCTTTACATCTGCTAATTGTGTGGCCAGGGAGGTTGAAGTGGACCCTCTCTTGCTTTTTACAGATTCAGACTAACACGGCTACCCCTCTGATACTTACAATAACATGCTACTCTAGCTCCCACTTGGGCCTCTCACAAACAGCCGTCCAGTATGTAAGTCACACCCTGAGTGTCTCCATGTAACTGCCATCTGCCAGCCACAGTGGGGTTACAGTCTGGCTTTTACCAGCCTTACTGCAGGATGACCCCAACACACTCCCATGTCTTGTACCATCCAGCCCTCTCCTGGACAGTCCAAATATATTAAGTCCATTATTCCTTTAAGGAAATAACATTCACACAACTTCATCTTAAATACACTGGATTAGATAAAATCTACAGTGTTTCTTTGTAGTTACAAACGTGTTAGTAACTTGTAGTTAACTTTTATTGTTTTAAGTGAGTACAAGCAATGATTATTACAATAGAGTGAAGGGGTGAATACAGGAGTGAGTTCTGTCAGTCCCCCAACCATTATTTCTCAATTTTATGGAAAACAAGTCTAATTTATAGTTTGTGATGTACTAAGAGTAGACACAGCTGAAGGCAGAGCCAACCTCTGTAAACTCAACCTACTTCTAGAAAATTATTATTTTTTTGAAAATAATCTTTTACCTTGGGGGATGGAGAAATCTCAATACTAGGGGGGAATTTTAAGAGTTCGGTCATCTAGGTGTTGGCCCTTGCTATTATAGAGTTTAGCATGATAGCTCTGGTAATTCACAGGCTCACTTGCTCATCTGTTTGTTGTTACATCCACTATCTCTTACACAAAAACTCCCAAATATGAAGAATCCTAAAGGATTATTTTTATACATGGAAAAAATAAGTTTTAGTTATGCCCTTGGAAGTTATGAGGGAAAATGGAGTTATATTCATTAAGTGTGGCTTTACCATAATGTAAAGGGTTTCTATTGGAACTTAACTTGACCGTCTCTGATTGTGCAAGATAGGAGTGTAATCAGGTACAGTTGTGTAAATAATAACAACAGCAGTGCAAGAATTGTTAAGAAAGAATATGTATGTATCTCTCGCTGTGTGTGTAAATATATATTGTGTAAATATGTGAGGTTTTAAAGACCTAAATCAACACTCCTGGTTTGTAAAACTTTTGTAGGTTTAAGATGAATTGGTTTTGTTTTGTTTTTAAATAATACCACTAAAAATCCATTTTAATCTTTATTCAAAGATGTAAAACTGACAGACACTTTTTTCCAGACACAGGTAACTAGTGTTGTTTGGCTTTGGTATTTAGCATTTACCCATAAGCATTTAACCCTTGGCATTTAACCATTAAGGTTCCTCAATGCTTTATAAAGTTTAATATGTTTTTGGAGGGCCAAATTTAGGCTGGTAAGTAAGAGATTGAAGTCTAGGACCTCCATCGTAGCATTCTCTGAGATGCTCCCAGTTCCATGCGCAGGACCAGTTAGACAGGCAGAACTGCAAAGTCTCAATGCATGGATGAGATGATGGTGTAGGGAGGAGGGGTTTAGATTTATAAGGAACTGGGGTAACTTTGGGGAAAGGGGGAGCCTATACAGGAAGGATGGGCTCCACCTAAACCAAAATGTAACCAAATTGCTGGCACTTACATTAAAAAGGTCATAGAGCAGTTTTTAAATGAAGGGCTGGGAGAAAGTCGACAGGTGCGGAGGAGCACATGGTTCGGACATCCCTTAGGGGAGGATCTATTAATAGAGAATCTCTATGTCCTAGTGAGGACGAGAGGATGGAAAATGATAAAATACAGGTAGGATCTGATCAGAAACTGTCAAATAAAAAAGAGTCCCATTCAATTACATCGCGTAATGGCAGACAGCTAAAATGAGACAAATTTTTAAAGTGCTTATATACCAATGCTAGAACTAGAATGCCTTATATTAAATGAGGATATTGATATAATAGGCATCATAGAAACTTGGTGGAATGAGGATAATCAATGGAACACAGTAATACCAGGGTACAAAACATATCGGAAGGTCAGAACAGGTCATGCTTGTGGGGGAGTGGCATTATTTGTGAAAGAAAGCATAGAATCAAATGAAGTAAAAATTGAAAATGAATTAAACTGTACCATAGAATCTCTATGGCTAGAAATTCCATACTCTAATAATAAGAATATAGCGGTAGGGATATATTACCAACCACCTGACAAGGATGGTTCGAGTGACTGTGAAATGCTCAGGGAGATTAGAGAGCTATTAAAATAAAAAAAACTCAATAATAATAATGGGGGATTGAAATTATCCCCATATTGACTGGGTACATGTCACCTCAGGATGGGATGTAGAGAAAAAGTTTCTTGACACCTTAAATGACTGCTTCTTGGAGCAGCTGGTTCTGGAACCCACCAGAGAAGAGGCAATTCTTGATTTAGTCCTAAGTGAAGCACAGAATCTGGTCCAAGAGGTGAATATAGCTGGACCGCTTGGTAATAGTGACCATAACATAATTAAATTTAATATCCCTGTAGCAGGAAAAACACCACAGCAGCCCAACACTGTAGCATTTAATTTCAGAAAGGGGAACTACACAAAAATGAGGAGGCTAGTTAAACAGAAATTAAAGGGTACAGTGCCAAAAGTGAAATTTCTGCAAGCTGTGTGGAAACTTTTAAAAGACACCATAATAGAAGCTCAACTTAAATGTATACCTCAAATTAAAAGACATAGTAAGAGAACCAAAAAAGAGCCACCGTGGCTAAACAACAAAGTAAAAGAAGCAGTAAGAGGCAAAAAGGCATCCTTTAAAAAGTAGAAGTTAAATCCTAGTGAGGAAAATAGAAAGGAGAATAAACACTGGCAAATGAAGTGTAAAAATACAATTAGGAAGGCCAAAAATGAATTTGAGGAACAGTTAGCCAAAGACTCAAAAAGTAATAGCAATTTTGTTTTAAGGTACATCAGAAGCAGGAAGCCTGTTAAACAACCAGTGGGGCCATTGGACGATTGAGGTGCTAAAGGAGCACTCAAGGATGATAAGGCCATTGCGGAGAAACTAAATGAATTCTTTGCATTGGTCTTCACGGCTGAGGATGTGAGGGAGATTCCCAAACCTGAGTCATTCTTTTTAGGTGACAGATCTGAGGAACTGTCCCAGACTGAAGTATTATTAGAGGAGGTTTTGGAACAAATTGATAAATTAAACAGCAATAAGTCACCAGGACCATATGGTATTCACCCAAGAGTTCTGAAGGAACTCAAATGTGAAATTGCAGAACTACTAACTGTAGTCTGTAACCAATCATTTAAATCAGCTTCTGTACCAGATGAGTGGAGAATAGCCAATGTGATGCCATTTTTAAAAAGGGCTCCAGAGGTGATCCCATCAATAACAGTCCTGTAAGCCTGACTTCAGTACTGGGCAAGCTGGTTGAAACTATAATAAAGAACAATATTGTCAGACTGTGGTGGGTCTGGCATCACACTGTCCCCCTGGGGCAGGGGTGGGATAGGGTGTCGGAACCTCGCCACTCCCAAGTTCATGCTCCTGTCTCTCTTTGGGCAGCCGGTTGTGGCCTAATGGCCTCCTTCCCCACAATCACCCCTTGGTCGGGATAGTGAGCCTACCCCTAACTCACCCCAAAAATTTGGGTGGTGCAGCCCAATGGCCAGGGTCCATATAAATCGCTCCTCACATTGGAGCAGTGTGGCCTAATGGCCAGAGTCCATACAATCCCCCTCACAAGTGGGGTAGTGCGGCCTAACGGCCAGAGTCCATAGGATTCCTATGATGTGTGTATGGGGATGGTGGTGGTAGGGGGACCCGGGCCTTCCCTCTCTATTGGGTCCCAACCCAGGGCCCTGATAGTGGCAAGTTCCCCTTGCAACTAGGTTGACGGGGATCCGCCAGTAACACACTTAGGTCTGTGCAACTTTAACGCCATTTGCCTCTAAAGTTCCCCTGGGTCACTTCCTACCATAAACGCCGGGTTCTCCGGTCTGTTCCCCTCCTGTGACATACTCCATCTGGGCATCAGGGTGAGTCTAGGCTTGGCTGGCATCCGGATCCTGGTGCGCAGGCTGTCCCTCCTTGGGAGCTGGCAGTGTGCCTCCTTCCCATCAGGTGGTCAGCTCAGACTGAGTAGCTCTGCAAGCTTTTATACCTGTTCTCCAGTTGGAGCATGACCAGCAGAGCTTCTGGGGCGTGGCTTCCTCTGCAAGCAAGGAAAGGTTAACCCCTGTGGTACCAGTGAGGGACCACTCTGCCCCATCACACAGACATGTAGATGAACATAATTTGTTGAGGAAGAGTCAACTTGGGTTTAGTAAAGGGAAATCATGCCTCACCAATCCATTAGAATTCTTTGAGTGGGTCAACAACAATGTGGACTGAGGGGATCCAATGGATATAGTGTACTTAGATTTTCAGAAAGCTTTTGACAAGGTTGCTCATGAAAGGCTCTTATGCAAAGTAAGCTGCCATGGAATAAGAGGCAAGGTGCTCTCATGGATTGGTAACTGGTGAAAATATAGGAAACAAAGGGTAGGTATAAATGGTCAGTTTTCAGAATGAAGAGAGGTAAATAGTGGTGTCCCCCAAGGGTCTGTTCTGGGATCAGTCTTATTCAACATATTCATAAATGATCTGGAAAAAGGGGTAAACAGTGAGGTGGCAAAATTTGCAGATGATACAAAATTACTGAAGATAGTTAAAACCCAGTCAGACTGCGAAGAGCTACAAAATGATCTCTCAAAACTGGGTGACTGGGCAACAAAATGGCAGATGAAATTTAATGTTGATAAATGCAAAGTAATGCACATTGGAAAGCATAATACCAACTATACATATAAAATGATGGGGTCTAAATTAGCTGTTACCACTCAAGAAAGAGATCTTGGAGTCATTGTGACTAGTTCTCTGAAAACATCTACTCAATGTGCTGCGGCAATCAAAAAAGTGAACAGAATGCTGGGAATAATTAAGAAAGGGATAGATAATAGGACAGAAAAGATCATGTTGCCTCTATATAAATCCATGGTACGCCCACATCTTGGATACTGTGTGCAGATGTGGTCAACCCATCTCAAAAAAGATATATTGGAATTGGAAAAGGTTCAGAAAAGGGCAACAAAAATGATTAGGGGTATGGAACAGCTTCTGTATGAGGAGAGATTAATAAGACTGGGACTTTTTTAGCTTGGAAAAGAGACGGCTAAGGGGAGATATGATTGAGGTCCATAAAATCATGACTGGTGTAGAGAAAGTAGATAAGGAAGTGTTGTTTACTACTTCTCATAACACAAGAACTAGGGATCACCAAATGAAATTAATAGGCAGCAGGTTTAAAACAAATAAAAGGAAATATTTCTTCATACAACACAGTCAACCTGTGAAACTTCTTGCCAGAGGATGTTGTGAAGGCCAAGACCATATCAGGGTTCAAAAAGAACTAGATCTATTCATGGAGAATAGGTCCATCAATGGCTATTAGACAGCATGGGTAGGAATGGTGTTCCTAGCCTCTGTTTGTCAGAAGCTGGGAAATAGCAACAGGGGATGGATTATTTGATGATTACCTATTCTATTCATTCCCTTTGGAGCACCTGGCACTGGCCACTGTCGGAAGACAGGATACTAGGCCAGATGGACCTTTGGTCTGACCCAGTAGGGCCATTCTTATGTTCTTATGTTCTTAAATAAAGACCAAAGTCATGGCTGTGGTGGGAGCCGGCCGGGGCCAGGGGATGGGAGAGACATTCTGGATCTTTTTTGTGTGTGCACAGGAAAAAAGAGAAGGAAAAGGGGAGCAATGTTGGGAACACTGAACCTTGGGGTGTCTCTGAGTGATCGGACTGTCACTTTGGTGTGGGTGCATGAGAAGTCTGTGGGCACAGGGGAGGCAGTTAGACCTTTTGTGAAAGTTAATGTTGTATAGTTGAACTATGGAGGAGGTCTGCATTTTCCCAGAACATGTGCAGTATATATTGTAGAAGGGGTAAAAGAATAGTAACCAAAACATGCTGCTTAATTAAAATCATATTAGGGCTCCAAAATGAGCCACAAAAGGTTGTGTTTTCTTTTTCAAATCGCTGTGTGTTTTAGAAGCAGAAGTTAAAAGAGAAAGGTAATCAGAACTCTGGTGGAAGTTAATCGTGTCCCTTTTAAGACAGAGTCTCTGAGCTGCTAATAGCTTTGGATCCAAAAGCAAGCCAGACAGCCTCAGTGTGGATGCAAATTAACTAGCTGATAGGTGAAAGAGAGAACTGCCAATAAATTGCAGCACAAAGGAGTGGGGGGAGGGGGGAAGGGGAGTGCTGCACAGTACTAAAATGTGAAGACAGATACAAAAGGAGTCTGCTTACATGCACAACACCCCTACCATGTAATTCACCAAAACCCCAAGGATATAATTAAATTAAAGCCTATGCAAAGATTTCCTGACTATAGAACAAAACAAGGACAGTGTGGAGGTAATTCTTCTGTTTTTCCTGCAATTAGCAAGGAGATTTGTAAAAGGCAATAATCTGTCCCCACCAGGGGGCTGGGAAATGTTTCTTTTCTTTTTCAGACACTTTACAAGCAAGCTGGCGCCAGTGGAAAAATAACCCAGAGCACTGTGGGTCTACTGTCGCAATGAAGATTGTGTTGCATGTTTGTGTTGTTTGTCTTGTTATTACCGTTATTTTGGTGGATAGTGTATAAAGAGGGTTAACATATATAGCAGCAAAGGTCAACGCATGGTATGACCTGCTTGGGAAGTACCGTCTACACAAGCTGGGAAATCAAGCATAAATAAAAAGGCACAAAATGTTGGTTAAGAAGGAGGACGTATAAATTGTTACATACATATTACAAGGTGGGCCTACAAAGGGGAACCTAAGGATTCTCTGGCCTGGAATGAAACAATCATTGTTGCTAATCACAATTGTCATTATTATAAACCCTGCCCAAATCCCACTATGTGAAGTGGCATAAGAAGGGAACACGTGGACTGCTATACCTCAAAGTTGTGGTAATAAGAAAGACAAGGACCTTAAGGATCTACCTGTAGAAAATGGTATCGCTGATCCCCCCATGGAAATTTGGCAATGTTGGTATGTGATATACTGATTGGAAGGGGGAGGGGTCCTAACCCAATGGACAATATCAAATTTATCAGGAACTATTGCATGGTATTCCTTAGGATATGTCATGATCAATGACAGTGGAAAACACAGTCATCTGGACATGTGGTTTGTCATGGAGGGCCCCCAAAACAACAACATATAACCCTCTGGTCTCCTGGGGTGTTTGGGTTATGGGGTCCCACAATTAGAGTGTGATGTTACCATGTGTACTCATAATGGTACCTGCACAGAGGAAAATCCCTGGATGTGCAGTTGTTATGTACACAACACACTGGGCATGCAGTCTCCCCTGGGACACTGGGTATGACAATTTAACCGCTTTGCAGAATGTAACCCTACAGGTAATATGGATGCCAAGCTGGAAGAATCTTGATCTAAGCTGGCCACAGCCTGGAGCCGGAAATACTTCCTGACGGGCAAATGTGTAGGAGCCACTGTGGGAGCGGGTGAAACCAGCGCTTTTCAACGTGTCTTTCCAGTCCATAACATGGCTGGTACACCCTCAAAAATGGTGGGTGCACCAGGTACACCCCAATTGCAGTACATAAATAGAAAGGTTGAAGCAACTATTTAATTGGTGGGTGAGGGAACATACATGGAATCATTGCTGGAAAAGGGATTTGTGGGCAGCAGGAAACACAGGGTTGGGTTGCTTTTCGACCACTGTTAATTACACAGAGCCAGAGTGTTACCAGTAGTTTGTATATGTAATAGGAAAATAAATCAACTTTTATATATATAATGTATTTAACAAAATATGTAATCAACTGTTTTGTATGCCTGAATTCACAATAGGTATTGTATCTGGCAGTGCTATGTATCATCAGAAATAAATCTGTTTAAATGACTTAATACACATTTTTTTCTACTTTATTTAGAATTTTTGCAGTGTATCACTGTATGATTTTGGAAATGTATGACATCAAATTGCACAGCATTCTTCATCAAAATTGTACTAATATGTGCATATCATAGAGAGAAATATTTTTGCACCAGCTAAGTGGTGCAAAGCAGTTATAATTCTGTAGAGAATCTGGACTAAAGTCTCTAATAGTGTAGAGTAGCTAGTAAGAAGTAACATCATAAGATGAACTTTAGATTGGCCATACCAGTGCAGACATTAGATCTATCTAGTATGGTATCCTATCTATGGAAGTGAGTAGAAACTGATGATCTGGAGGAAAGTGAACTCTTGCATAATAAAGCAACCTATTTGGAGATGATGGACTGTAGTGAAGGGAATTTCCTTCCTGACCTCTCTAGTCAATTAGCTTTCTCCCTAAAGCATGGAGTTTAATAACCCATGTCATTATCATTCCTTGCATAGCTAGAGTGTAACAGTATTAATATTAAATTCAATCACAGTGTTGAATTGAAGAACTGCCCCCAAAGACTCATGACATATTCAGCTCTAGCAATGACTTCATCCACATTCTGGTGATGGACTAACGAATAACACCCTATGTCTGTTCCTGCTTGGAAGAGAAACATGAAAGTAATTTCACAAGAGAAGGAATTGTCTGCAGTGGGCCAAGGATCACTGGATTAAAACACTGTGATAGCCTAATCAGAGACATGTTAATATGCAAATTTTCAGAGAAGCATGTGAAGATTTATCAATATGATTCCTACTATGGTGACTGAAAAGTCTTGGGAAAGAATTTATATTTCTTTAATGGCAAGTTATATCAAGAAGTAATAATATAATGGAATTCTTAATTAACCTTCTGACTGTCTCCAGAATGTATTCCTGGTCTTAGAGTAAAAGTAGGATTTTTCCATACAACGTCAGTTCAAATGAATGAAATTGGTCTGGATATGTCTTGATGCATTGGCTTATGTTTTTGGTGCTCGGTTACATAAATAGTAACAACTCGAGCTGTGAGAGACACTAATAATTAAATCTGAAATCAAGCCAAACTCACTCTCCCCTCCCTCATCCCCCACAGTCAGGTTTCATTACAAACATGAAGCTTAGGCCAGGTTCACTAAATGACTGTTTGAAGTTTACAAAACCCAGGGTGAGGTTCCGGCGGACATGGGCTGAATAATTGTTTCCCACAAAAAACAGAGAGACTGTGGAGGTATGGCTGAGTTTGTCTTTGAGATTTGTGATGCAAAGCATACTCATGTGATCTGAAAACTAAATATGTTTCATGGCTTGCTGTGAACCAACATCAAAGAGGTTTGCTCAATTGTTATTAATGACGCAATACTTTGTCCCTTTTGGCATGTGATAGATGAAATTCAGGGCCCTGTAAGGTGGCTTCCATTTAGATAAGAAATCAATGGCATGGATTTGGGGTATTTTCTTGGTATAATGTGTTTATTTACAAAAATCATATACTAATGCTGTTTCAAGAACCGAAGCAGGAACAAACTAACCAGAGACAGCCCTCTTTTGCAGGAATCCCATATGAAAAATTTCAGCCCCTGTCCCAAGCAGGTAACTTTTTGCCTCTACTTCTCTCCAGGGACCCACAGAGACTTCTTCTGCCATCTTCCTCCAATTGCTTAACATATAGCCTTGGTCCAGCCCAGCCCCTGCATTTGGAGTATAAAAAACCCCATTAGCCACATGGCCTCCAAAAGTCAGCCTGGGCTACTATACTCCCAATATTTCTTAAAGATTCTCTTGCTGGTTATCTACATTGTGTCCACTCATTCAAGAGAGACTTTCTTTCTCATCTCAATGCCCCTCAATGGGCAAGGCATTATTTTACTCTTTCACAAGAATACGATATATGGCATTATATACATTTTGATACAAAAGCAGAGCATGTACCAAAGTGTGCTCATCTTATATCTCTTCCATCTAGTAAGCTGATTAACACATGAGAGATGCCTCCCTGCTTTTCTTGTGACTCCTTCAGATCATCTGGCTCCCCTTGTCCCTGGGCCTTCTTCACTCAAATACTGCTGGAAAATAGAGCATTTTCCACAGACTGAACATTGCATTATCAAATCAGATTAAAATTGATTGTTTTGGCTATAATTTCCAAAAACCTCACATCAAAACAGGCATACTACATTGACACTGGGGGTGATGAGTCAGTGCATTGTCGTGGAAGGATCCAAGTTTCATTCTCATATTGGTTCCTGTCACAGGGTGGCTGGCTCCTTTACAGAGAGATGGGCCCAGCCCGACCTGTGACACAATTAGCTTGCCTCTCCAAGTGTGAAAAATGCAGAAAGTCATGTGACTTGTAGGCCACATGACCCAATCAGGCCTACTGGGGAAGAACCAAGAGCAGAGAACTGTGGAAGAGCTAGAGGGGGGTCATATTACGGGAAGTGGTGGCTGGATAGAAAGCAGGAAAATAGACCCTCAGAGAGGAGGGGCTGAACCCAGTCAGAGACTGGAATGATGATTCTTTGTTTTGGACTAGCAGGGGAGAGACACCATTGAGTTCTCGTTGAAAGAGGATGACTGAAAATAGTGGTAAAATGCATAGATGATAAAAGGTTTTAATTTGAGGGGAAAAACCCCAAAATACAGGCAGGACTGAGTTTCAAATCTATTAATGTAATTTATCAAAACTCAGTTTATGTGAGAAATAATTCATAATTTAAAAAAGTGTCTAGAAATACTGCTTTGTCTTTAAGGTGCCAATTCATTTAAACATATCTGTTAAGTGCTTTAGTTATAATCAATACTAACTGCATTAAGCTTCCCTATGAGGCTAAATTTACAGTACAAAGAAGATATAAATATGAAAAACAAATCCTATTGAGAATAACAGATCATTTTTCCATTCAAAATAATGGACAAATTACAACTGAAAATGATGTGGCCTTAGTTTCTGCCTTTTCTGGCAACAGCCAGTATTTGTTTTCTTATACTACATCCTAAATGAAGCTGAAGAACCTTCCACAAAGAATGCTTTTGGGCACAGCTTGGAGGAAAACAATGCCAGGTTTGCAAGATATGGAAGTCTGATGTATTTTACCTCCAATACTCAATAGGATTTCCTATCCATATGATACCAGACTCAGTGAGTTATCCCCCAGTTCTGACTCTTCTCAACATTATTACTAGTTACAGAAGTCTCAGGATTATTTATGCTGTTTCCTCAGTAGTACCACTCACATGCAATCTCAAAGTGGGCTTTCTTTGGCAAGGGCTGGATGATAGCCTGTTTCCTTAATTTTCAGCAGGAGGGCCAGATGTATTTGCATAGTACCAAGTGACAGAGAGGAGACTGACAATCATAGATTTTAGGATCCACTATCCAAGCAATTTAGAATAGATCAAGAGAATCTAAATTTGTGTGCAAACTAGCTTGGGTCTTTGTCTAGTCCTGTAGGAAATATACTTAATTACTGGTATTAATTTAGCTCGTCTCTCAAAACACTCTTTTTTCTCTCCTGGTATTTTGTTTTGTTTTTGTGCTTGTTTCTTTGTTTTCACCAACACACTTACCGCCCAATGAAATAAACTTTAAAAAAAAGATTGTAAAGAAAAATATGATCCCATAGTATGGGAACATTGCAAACACTTCTTTGACATTGTGGTGTTATGGAAGAGAAGATGGAAGATGTGACCTTTATAGAGTCAGTAATTTTTTAAACTTAATTGGAAAAATCTCAGAATAGCTCTAGAGGAGAATTCTTACAGTGCATTTTATGACTAGACTTTTACTATTAGTCTAGGAAACTGCTGTATCTCGAAGAGGGTACAAGCGAAGGAGAAATTTGCAGATCCATACTGCTGTAGGCACTATAGTCATATTATGTGCTCACATTAATCTTTTCAAGTGACATGAAATTGTATTAAAACTGTTTTGTAATCATAGTTCTATAGTTCAATGATCAGTAAATACGCTGGGAAATGTTCCTTGCAGTACTGAAATGCTGAATGTGCTTTTGAGAGAATTTCAAGTACTTTCAAAATAACTATAAAGGGCAAGACAAACAAACAGAAATGAATCCAGTGCCACTGTAAGGCACCAAAGGTATAAAACTGAGAACACCAGGCACAGGCCTGCTCTCACTGAAGTCAGTGGCAAAACTCACATTGACTTTCCCCTGGAGCAGGAGGGAACCATATTAATTACAATGATGTAACTTTCAAACTGGTTCAGACATACTCTCTCAGTTATAGTGTATTGCCTGGTCTTCTCCTAAGGCAGCACAAGAACATGCTGCTTCTTAGATGGGGTTGTGGCAAAGCCATGATTTAACCTTCCATAATTATCATTTAGAAACCATTGTTTATTTCCTTACATCCTTACATTTTCATAATAGAATCATAGAATCATAGAAGCAAATGTTCAAAACTTTTGCCATTGAGATTACAGTAGGGTTAACCTTGGCAATCACTTCTTCCAGTTAAAGTGTCATTAGACAAAAAAAAAAAAAAGAATAAGAGCAAGAAATTTCCTAAAAATATATTAGTTTTACTGCAGGGCTGTAGATCAGAGAAGGAATATATCTGCAATAATATAGGGTTTTTTTTTTCTAAAAGTTTTTTTTTTTGGATTTAAAAGTTTGTGAAATTTAAAAAGGACTAAACTCAAGGGAAAAGGAAGAAGGAGTGTTATAATTAGGACATATGGTGTTCATAAGATCTGGATTCTATTCCTGACTTTGCCACAAACTGGGCCGCTAAAAGTCTGGTTGGCCACAGCAGGGCAGGCAGGCTCTGTGCCTGGCTTTGGGGATTTACATCTCCATTTATAAGTGGAAAGATACATCCATGTCCTTCCAGCTCCTAGGTGGAAGGGTGGCCACGGGGGTTCCCATTGGCCATGGTTCCCAGCCTGTGGCACCTACGGGTTGGAACAGCACGTGGAGCCCCCTGGCCACTCCACTGCCTAGGAGATGGAGGGACGTGCTGCTGCTTCCTGGGAGCCGCACAGACTTCCTCCATCCCCAGGAAATGCCAGGGCCGCCTGAGGTCAGTGCCACCAGGAGCCTGCACCCCAAACCACATCCCATGCCCAGCTCCCTCCCCCAGCTTGGAACCCCCTCCTGCATACAAACTCCCACCTGGAGCTCGCACCCTGTACCCCAGCACCCTGTCCCAGACCTGAGCCCCTTCCAACACTCCAATCCCCTCGACCCCAGCCCAGACCCCCCTCCTGCAACCCAATCCCCTCATCTCTGGCCCCACCCCAGAGCCCGCATCCCCAGCCAGAGCCCTCATCCCTTTCCACACCCCAAACCCCTGCCCCAGCCCAGTGAAAATGAGAGAGTAAGGAGGAAGGGGGAGAGAGTGAGCGGGGGGGCGGGGCCTTTGTCAAGTGGCAGGGCAGGGGTGGGGCAAGGGTGTTCGGTTTTTTGCAATTAGAAAGTTAGCAACCTTAGAGGCACCTGGCCAGCTACTCTAACCTAGCTAAGGTTCTTCACAGTCCCAGTTCCATCCCCTACTCACTTACTCAGAGCAACAAGTACTGGCCAAGTGGTCCTTGATCTTTTCTCCATGGCTGGAATCAAAATCCGAAAAGATTGTGCAGAGAAGTAAATTAGTGAGCAAGTAAGGGCTGTGACAATTAAGCCTTTCATATCTCTGTGCTTCAATTTCTTCATATATTTTTTTCATTTGGAGCCAGACTGAGACATCCCTACTCATACAGAATAGTATCTTTCTGACCAGTGTGTTTAAGGAGACTCACTGACATCAATGGGGTTGCTTTTGGAGTAATGTGCTATTCAACATGCATAAGGGTATCTCAATCTAGCCCTTATATTGTGGTAGTGCCTAAAGGTCTGAATCAGGAATCAGGGCCCCATTGAGGTAGGCACTGTGTACACACACACACACACACACACACACACACACACACATGCCTAGGCTAACACTGCAATTCGCTTCTAGTGATTATCATTATAAGATTTACTTATATAGTAAATTTAATGTAACATAAACAATCAGTTTCCTGCCATAAACTGGAAATCCTACACTTGGTGCTATTAATGGACACTGAGCAATATAAAAGTATTCTGGGAAACTTCTTTAGCAAGGAAGCTCTCCTGGTCTTTTACTTTTTAAATCGTGTCACATGTTGATGGTTTTATATACATTTTGTTTACAACATCTGCAGATGTTGACTTCAACAATTTGTTGCACCAATAGAAAATCCATTTGTAATCATCTAGATTTGCCAGTGCATCAAGAAAGCATGTATCATGAAGTATTTTGAGACAGCTATCAAAGCAAGAATTTGTAATTGGAGAGGAAATTAACTACACATTTAAATTAGAGAAATGACATAGAATGTGATTTTTAAGAAACAGGTGGTGAGCCTGGCTGAAATATGTCAATAATGAAAGTAGAATAGAGGAAACGACTGTTAGGGGAGCTTCAGCTGCCACTAACAGTATGTACACCATATATTGCCCCCAAAATATACCACGTATTGCACTGAAACTCATACTGAAAAGAGTAACTCAGAGAAGAGTGTTCTGTGAGATGAGTATTCAGGATGAGTGAAACTGCAGTATTTCAGTATCTTTCCACTTATAAATGGAGATGTAAATCCAAAACAGATGGGAAATGAATAACAGTTGCATTGTGGTGTATGGTACTGAAAAAAAAATCACACTGCTGTACTTGTACAGTACAGTACAATTCTCAAGGCCAGACTAAGCTACCATTTGTCACATAAAGTAGTACTTCACTCTGCAAGTAGTCACATTGCAAATAATTCCATTGATTTCAGAGGGCACATTACACACCCATGCGGGGGAGAAAGGGGGCATAAGGAACCTCCATAGTCTTCTGCATTGGTTACCCATATTGTAGTTTGCAGGCCAGGGGAGGAAGGCAGCCTCCACAAGGTGAAAAAGGAGTGGGTGGAGCCTCGAGACCGTTCCCACAAGGCATTACCACTGTAGCGGAGGTAGCACAAAGAGGGAAGTAGTCTGCATCAGACACAGGGCTGGCACAGATTCCTTTTCCCTTGGAGGAAACCCACCTCTAAGTCTCAATATGGTCCCTGATCTGACTCTCATACAGTACAACTACACACTCCCACTTACTCAGGCATAGTGTGTGCTGGATTAGTGTATGTGTGGACATATTTATATCAGCCTGCAAACTCATTCTGTTTTGTGAATGCCATTTTGATTGTAACCTGCATGGTTCCCTTCCCTTTTGAATGGTAGCTTCCACCTGGGGCTAGGACACCCAAGAAGGTTTAGAAGAAGCCCTCTAGCAGAAGGGCTAATAATGGGATAGCTATCAAGAGCCCTCAGCCTTAATGGTCCTCCATTCTAATGGGCCCACCTTAGAATAATAGACTGGCTATAGTCCAGGGGAACCACTTTGCCCAGTTCACAACACTGGAGGCAGGACTGAATTTGCACAACTGATCATTAGACGAGGAATCTGAAGCTGCTTGGGAGGTCACATGACTGAGGGGGCCAGATCTACTGGAGCTGGGGGGAGGGACTGTCTCTTATCAGCTATCTATTGCCATGATCAGGAGGTGTAGGGTGCAGGAGGGCCCTGGGATCCTGAAAGCATATTATCCTAAACCCAAATGTCTCCTAGAGTGGTAAGGACACTGGAGGGAGGGGTTTGCGGTGCAGGTGAGGTGTTTATTTTTGCCTGGATCTGTAATTCTGGTGCTTAGTCTGAATACAGTATATCTGGCTGAGAAGTTCCTTTGCAAAGTCTGTGTGTTCCTTTGTTTTAATTGTCATGAAGTCCCTGAAAGTTTAAACACCAAGTGGAATACCCAGGTGGGTGGAGCTCTAGGGAGGATGTGCTTAAATTACTGGGTTTCGACTGTCCTAGGACAGTCAGACCATGGGGTCTAGAGAGGGGTCTGTACCCTGGGAGTGGGTACCCCAGTACCCCAGCCTGAGATGCTGGACTAAGGCACTGCTCAAAGCCAGTGGTCTTAAAACCATGTGCGAATACAAGGATTGAGTCCAGTACAGAAGCCTGGTGTCCAGTCTCAAGGGGGAACTCAGCCAGAGCAGTAACACTGCTCAATGTGAGTAAGGGTGACAGAATCTTTCCTGAGAAATTTGAAAAATCAAGATGCTACTTTAAAAGTGATGCTGGGCCACATTCATTCTTGGAGTTCCCAATCTTGATTGTATGCACTTACAACATAAACTAATGTGCAGTACAGTCACTAAGAAATTTTTTTTTCCACTAATACCACATTAATTAACATTAAGATAAACCAATAAAATGTAAAAAGCAACAGAGGGTCCTATGGCACCTTTGAGATTAACAGAAGTACTGGGAGCATAAGCTTTTGTGGGTAAGAACCTCACTTCTTCAGATGCAAGTAATGGAAATCTCCAGAGGCAGGTATATAACAGTGTGGAGATAATGAGGTTAGTTCAATCAGGGAGGGTGAGGTGCTCTGCTAGCAGTTGAGGTGTGAACACCAAGGGAGGAGAAACTGTTTCTGTAGTTGGATAGCCATTCACAGTCTTTGTTTAATCCTGATCTGATGGTGTCAAATTTGCAAATGAACTGAGCAGTTTCTCTTTGGAGTCTGGTCCTGAAGTTTTTTTGCTGTAAGATGGCTACCTTTACATCTGCTATTGTGTGGCCAGGGAGGTTGAAGTGTTCTCCTACAGGTTTTTGTATATTGCCATTCCTGATATCTGACTTGTGTCCATTTATCCTCTTGCGTAGTGACTGTCCAGTTTGGCCAATGTACATAGCAGAGGGGCATTGCTGGCATATGATGGCATATATAACATTGGTGGACGTGCAGGTGAATGAGCCGGTGATGTTGTAGCTGATCTGGTTAGGTCCAGTTATGGTGTTGCTGGTGTAGGTATGTGGGCAGAGTTGGCATCGAGGTTTGTTGCATGGGTTGGTTCCTGAGTTAGAGTTGTTATGGTGCGGTGCATGGTTGCTGGTGAGAATATGCTTAAGGTTGGCAGGTTGTCTGTGGGCGAGGACTGGCCTGCCTCCCAAGGTCTGTGAAAGTGAGGGATCATTGTCCAGGATGGGTTGTAGATCACTGATGATGCGTTGGAGAAGTTTAAGCTGAGGACTGTAGTTGATGGCCAGTAGAGTTCTGTTGGTTTCTCTTCTGGACCTGTCTTGTAGCAGGAGGCTTCTGGGTACACGTCTGGCTCTGTTGATTTGTTTCTTTATTTCCTTGTGTGGGTATCGTAGTTTTGAGAATGCTTGGTGAAGATCTTGTAGGTGTTGGTCTCTGTCTGAGGGGTTGGAGCAGATGCGATTGTACCTCAGTGCTTGGCTGTAGATGATAGATCGTGTGGTGTGACCGGGGTGGAAGCTGGAGGCATGAAGGTAGGCATAGCGGTCGGTGGGTTTTCGGTATAGGGTGGTGTTAATGTGGCCATCGCTTATTTGTACGGTGGTGTCCAGGAAGTGGACCTCCCGTGTAGATTGGTCCAGGCTGAGGTTGATGGTGGGATGGAAGCTGTTGAAAGCACGGTGGAATTCTTCCAGGGTCTCCTTCCCATGGGTCCAGATGATGAAGATGTCATCAATATAGCATAGGTAGAGAAGGGGCATGAGTGGACGAGAGCTGAGGAAGCGTTGTTCCAGGTCAGCCATAAAAATGTTGGCATATTGTGGGGCCATGCGGGTGCCCATAGCGGTGCCACTGGTCTGGAGGTATATATTGTCACCAAATTTGAAATAATTGTGCATGAGGATAAAGTCACAGAGCTCAGCAATAAGTTGTGCTGTGTCATCATCAGGGATACTGTTCCTGACAGCTTGTATTCCATCTGTATGTGGGATGTTTGTGTTCTCTAAATTGTCCAGAATAAGAGCTAAGATTGACAACCTTTGTATAATGAGAGCAAAATATCATCTGGTGCTATGATCTTACAGTATTAAGGATCAATTTTATATATAATGACATATTTTATACACACCTATATAAATATATTGTAATGGTTTGTACCCTGTGTTCATCCCTTTTACTGGATTATGATAAATTTTGTGTATATATCTATATCTCTATCACTATCTATCTATCTATATATGAATTTAATGCTTAAGAAAGTGAGGTCTTGAACTAAGCCAGTCGGAGAAAAGGCAGGAATTGTGCAAGCTTTTTACACACAGCTTTGCCAGTGCACCTCATTATTATTACAGTCAGCAATGGATTAAGACATCAGTCTTCAGATGCAGAAGAAGGATTTGTCACACTGTTTGCAGAAGCAGCAAAGGCATCCTGAGCTTGGGGAGTTCAGAGGGGCTTGTGTCCTTCGAGACAACAGCCTCAGGGAACATTCCTCTTTCCAGTTGACATTCAATGCCTATTCATAGGGGACAGAATAAGGATCAAGGAAGATTACACACTTGATCTGCACCTGGAATGACAGACATGAAAAGCAATGACCATACATTGTACATATGTAATGGTTGGTAAATTGTGTGCTAGACAGACTCCCTGCCTAAATGTCATTGTGTGCCCATGAATATCCAGTTAGAAGAAGAGTAGATCATGAAGAATGAAGCATGTAAATACTGAGCCACATACTCTGGAATAGCCATAGAGACTAAAAGGACATGCATACTATCAAAGGTTAAACTGTTCTTCTTTCTTGGTCCGTGCCCCTTTTGATGTCCCGTCTACATCTAAACTAGGCCAGGGTCATTTCCATTGAGTTTCTTCTCTTTGACCCACCTTTGAAACCAGCAGTCCTCTGGCTAACTGCTGCCTGGATTGCAGCTGGTAGTGTTTAACCTGTTTAATTGATACCGATTGAATAGATATTTTTAGCTAGCCTATGTACTGGCTCCACAAACTCTGACACATTTGCATAAAATAGCTTTCTCTTAGATATTTCAGAGCACTGGGGGAAGGTATTGCCAGATAGTACGTGATAATGGTAGTCTGAGTAGGCCAGATTCACAAAAGTACTTAGGAATTACAATGCCGAACCCCTAGGCCAATGGCATTCTCAGCTCTGAGCCGAACACCAAGGCTTCCCATAGAATGCATGCGGAGGATTAGACCTTAGGGGCAAGGCTGGCATGCCAATGATAGGCACCTCCTTCTGCCTAGAATTCTCAGACATGAACCTTCTTCTGGAGACAGGTAACCTAGGTCAGCCCTTTCTCCCAAAAGGCATAGAGAGACCCCAGAAGAGCCAATGGCATAGTGATCGGAAACTCATCTGGGCTGAGGGATACCCAGATAAAAATCCCTGCTCTGCCTGATTTGAAGCAGGAACTTGAAGCCAGTTCTTCACCAGCCTAGCTGAGTGCCCTGACCACCAGCTATTGGCTATTCCAAGGTTTTCGCAAGCTTTCCTGTTGGAGCTGTTTTACTTTGTATTCAATATTCATTGGTCTGAGAGAAAGGTAGTGTGAGAGTGACTCTACAGCTCAGTGGTCAGGATGCTCACCTGGGATTTGGAGGACTCATGTTCAAGTCCCTGCTCCAAATCAGTCAGAGCAGCAATGTAAATCTGTGTGTCCCACCTCCCAGGTGAGTCCACTAAGTGGTTAGCTACTCTGGGGACATGGACTGATAGACCTTAGGGGGTCTTGTGAGTGAGGCCTGATCCTGTAGGTGATCCCAGAGCATGACTACAGGATTGGGCCCTGTTTGCAAGAGAGGCATTCCCCTGGCTAGCTTGAGAATCCCCCTGACGCTTAAGTGTGCCCAAGGGCTCTGAGCAACTTGCTAGCTGTGGGTGGCATCAGGACTTAGGCACCTTTGTGTACGCTGGCCTTAGGTGATAGTCTTGAGAATATCAGTGATGCCTAAATGGTGGATTTAAGTGCTCTTGTAAATCTGACCCTAAAGTGTTTGATTCAACAATCAATCTAATGTTAGGAGAATGGAAAACATTACAGAGGAAAGCTCCTGATTAAATAACATTCAGAAATGCCTGTGGCTACCTGCAACTGAGTGTTAATGCTCCAGTTAAAGAAAACCCAGCTACTAAATTCAATACCATATGTACAGACTGTTACATTGTCTGGAGTGGCTCACAACTGTGAGTGCCTACCTCAGGGCAGACTGTCAGAAAACAGGGCAGACATCCCAAACTGGTGGTGTGTTCTACAATTAGATTTCACCAACCCCGTGACAAATGTGAACTCCTGGATCACGGTAGCAGTCTTACCACGGAGTCACAGACAGTCCCTTCAGACTCTCCAGTCTATCTTGCCGCCTAGACAAACTGGACTTTGTGATAAAATCACTTAAACTAAAAATCACACCACATCAGGTTGCTCCCAGTCCCAAGAAACTAGTCACTTTCCCAGATCAACTGTTACTTTAGATTTTACACCAAAGAACATGGGAGCCAATTCTATAGTAAACTAACTTAAGGTTTATTAGCTAAGAAAAGGAAGTGAGAGTTATTGAGAGGTTAAAGCAGGTAAAATATATGTACAGGTGAGTCACAGGCCTAATCTTCACTTACCGGCTGGTCCGGAGGCACGCCATCGATGTTCTGGGATCGATTTATCGCGTCTGGTTAAGACGCGATAAATCGATCCCGGATCGATCCCGGAAGTGCTCACAATCGACGCCGGTACTCCAGCTCGCCGAGAGGAGTACGCAGCGTCGACGGGGGGAGACTTCCGGCCGCGTCTGGACCGCGGTAAGTCCGGAGTAAGGTACTTCGAATTCAGCTACGTTATTAACGTAGCTGAATTTGCGTACCTTAGTCCGAAGTCCGGACTAAGTGTAGACCAGCCCACAGTTTGTAATTCCAAATGGAGGCAGTGATGTAATAAACTACCAGTTTCCCAAAAGTCTTTTCAGGGTAACCAGATTGTGTCTGGGGATCTCCACTTTGTATCTGGTACACTTCCCTACAAGAGTCCAAACAGTCCAGAGATGCCAGATCTTTCCTTGAATACCTATTTATAGCTTCTTCTCACAGAAAACAAGCTGACTGTGTCACTACCCAAGGGGGTTTTTCCTTTGATGATGGAGAATGAAGAATGCATTTAGAGTCTTTGACCTCCAATCATCATACACAATAACCACTTGTTAAGGCAACTGTGTTGATATAGTATGCCGTGGTTTCTTCAAGGCATTTGACTTAGAACCACATGACATTTTGATTTAAAAATTTGAATTACATGGAACTAACAGGGCACACATTCGATGAATTACAAACTTGCTCATTGACAGACCTCAAAATGTAGTTGTTAGTGGGGGGGATCAATGAGTGGGACTGTTTCTAGCAGGTCCCTCAAGGATTGGTTCTTCGTGCAACTCTATTCAATATTTTCATCAATGAGCTAGTTGATTATATAAAATCTTTGCTGGTGAAGTTTTCAAACAACATGAAGATTGGTGAGGTAGTCAATAATGAGGAGGACATGTTGTTATTGCAGAGTGATCTGAACGACCTGGTTAAATGCTCACAATCCAATCAAATCCATTTGAACAGACCCACATGCAAGCTAGCACCCCTGGAACCAAAAACACAGGTTATACCTACAGGATGGGAGACTGTTTTGGAAAGCAGAGACTCAGAGAAGGACTTAGGGGTTATTGTAGATAATCAACTCAACATGAACTCTTAGGGCAGCAAAAGGGTTAATGCAATCCTTGGAAGTATAAAAAGGGAATATTAAGTAGAAATAGGGAAACAATCTTGCTTCTGCACACAGCATTGATAAAAATCAATACTAGAACCCTGTGTCCATTTCTGGTGTGTACACATCAAATAGGTTGGAGAGAGTTCAAAGGAGGGCCAGAAAAATGATGCAGGGGCCAGAAAACAAGCCTTATGATGTGAGACTTAAGGAGCTCAATGTATTCCGCTTATTGACAAAAAGTTGAGAGGTGATGATCACTGTGTACAAGTACTTACACATGGAAAGGGTATTTGATATCGGGCAGAGTAGGGGGCACCTTTAATCTATCAGCAAAAGGCATAACAAGCTCCAGTGGCTGGAAGTTGAAGTTAGAAATTCAACCTTGAAATGAGGCAATTTCCTAACTGTGAGGGTAATTAAGCATTGGAACAGCTTGCGGGGGAGTTGTGGACTCATCAATGCGTGGAGTCTTTAAAATGTGATTAGAGAGCTTTCTAGAGAAACATGCTTAATCCAGCTTCTGGGATAAATTATTTGACCTTTTATGTGGGGGGTTGGACTGGATGGTCGTAGTGGGCGCTCCTGGCTTTAGAGTCTGTGAATCCCCCTGTTCATTCTCTTTCTTCTTGGGCCAGAAAGAGAACAGGATGTTGTGTGTTGCCTTCAAAACATTCAGAACTCTTAGTTCTGTGCAATAAGACAATGACTATAATCACATCTCTTGTTTAGGGCTTCACTGGCTCACCTGCAGGGGTCAGGAAGGAGCTTTTTTCCCTGATACACAATTGACCATTCTGTGTTCTCCCCTCAACACACCTTTTTTTGCAGTATAACGGAGTGCTCACTGCTGGAGGCAAGACGCTGGATGGGGTGGGCTAGTGTTCTGAGGTACTACAGGAAATCCTCTTTCTGGATGCTCAGGGTCAAACTGATCACCAGATTTGAGGCTGTGGAGGAATTTTCCCCATCTCAGTGGCAGGGACCTTTGGATTTTTTTCACCTTCCTCTGCATCCTGAGGTGTGATTCAGCTGCTGGGATCATCTGGGCATCTCTCACCATTCAATTCCCGGTTTGTGAGAAGCCTCAGAACCTGGTGGCATCTCGGTCTCTCCTGTTCTCTGCCTGTGGCACACAACAGCTTTGTTTCCTGAGGACTGAATGCTTTAATCTAACTAAAGTGAATAGATGCAATACAGGAGCTGAGATATTACAAGAGGTCAAATCAGATGGACTAATGGTCCCTTCTGGCCTTAAACTCTATGAATCTATGAGAATTAGGCCCATACTACCTAATCAGGACCTAATTCTTTTTTTAAAGCTATTCCTGGAAGTTACTTCTGTACACAGAAGGGAGAAGAGCAACAGGCCTCTACCCAGCATGGGGCCAGGCCTGTGAGAGCTGCAATAATGTTCTAATGTACTAGAGTGCCAAGAAGAAATGGAAACTTTATTTCCTGGCCCCAGTCATGTGACTTGGGCCAGGGTTTGGAAAGTTAATGTCACATAGTAGAGTACTAATGTTAGAATAACACTACACAATACCCTTTGGTTCACAAGTTTGGGAATAAATCAAACTCGGAAGGTTTGCTAGATTAAAGTGAATGAAGGGAGCTCCTCTCCACGCACCCATGCTTGTTCTTCCCAACAAGCCCTGGGGCCTCTCTTCCCTTCTTCTCTGTGATGTTTTCAGAGAGCCTTCTACTGTCTGTTGGGGATGGGGGAGAAGGAACAAGGGAGGCAGGCAGCTTTCCAGCTGTGCAAAACACCTCAAGCTACATCTGTCAAACTTTCACAAGCATGTGCAGATGGTCACACAGCCATTTTGTTTTAAGGGCTCCATGTGAACAGCTGCACCAGTTGAACCTAAAAACAAGGCTCGATTTTAGGGGGCTTGAGGTTCAGGGAAAATGCAGAATTTTGCACTGTTGTAATGAGTATTAGGGAGCTACTATGAATCCAGCCCCATGCAAAAACGCAATAGAAAAAAAATCATTACCTGTGTTCTACTTTGCAAATTATTCTTGCAGTGTCAAGAGCCACCAGCACAAACTTCTTTACGTTGCTTTGGTTTACTGGAGAGTGAAGCAGTGGATTCTTCAAGATTCATTTATAGCACAGGGAGGTTTTAGAAAAGTAGCCAAAAGCTTACAGTCATGTGCAGGCAATATTGGAAAACACATTAGCAGGCTTAAAGATAGTAGTTGTTTCCTGTCAGTAAAATGACAAATAGTCTCTTCTTTGTGTGAGTTAATAATGATGTTTTTTCATGTTGAGGGAGAAATTTTTATAAAACGAGGCATTTGCTGTGGCTTGATACTGCTATAAATAAATCCATGTTAATATGATGGTATCAGCAAAACTTCCGTGATCTAGCTAAAAAGTGTCACATTAAATCTACATTTTGAAAATAGTAATGTGGACAGTCTCACTCCATTACTTTCACTACGACTCTTTTATTCCACTCAATATATTGAAGATAGGAAATTATTTCCACATTTAGCTTATTCTCATAATTAATTAGATTTGAATTGGAATTCATGGTAGATGAGTACCCTGAAGGTATTAAAAATGTCACAATATTACTGTACTAGGTTTCTCAGACTTACTGCATTACATCTCTTGTACAAAACGGATAAAAACAGTAATTCAATAGGAGTGCTATTTAACTGTTAAATTACAGCTCAGAAATACAGCACAGACAGATCATTTTCAATGTAATTCAAAGCAAATCAGCTTCACTGCTGCCTGCCTTTTGATTGCTTAATTCGTCTAGTAGCTTAAACTACATCTTAGGGTTTTATTACAAACATTCATGCTTAAATATGCTAACGACTTTCAAGAAAACAGAAATATAACTTTAAAACCAAAGCTGTGTCAAATGAAAGTAGTTCATATCATTTGTGATGCACAGCAAAAAGACTGAGGCTTGATGCTTAGCTGCAAGCATCAATACTGTAATATTTCATGCCACTTCTACAAAACACAACCAAGACAAATTGGCTTTTTACAGGAGTGGATTCTAATCACTTCTGTAACCTGCAATGTCCACCAAACTTCAAATACTCATGATATAAAAAGACATAGTAAAGTAAAGGATCTCATGTAAAAATTGTTGCTGGAGAAAAATATACTGTTTAGACTACAAACACTATTAATTTGTATTATTTACATTCTAATGACTGCCTTGGGACTCTCATACTCTTTCCTTCCTGGAAGTCAAGCAAGGTGAATGAGACTCATTAGAACATACAGGAAAAGCGATCCTTCCTTCCCAAATAAATGAAAAAGATACAGAGGTGGCTTGTCATGTTTTCTGAGCCATGCTGTAGGCAATGTCTGACAGTGTGCGCATTAAGATTCAGATTCAGAATAAAAGCTGAATAAGTGGAGGGATGCTGCCATATTTTTTTTGCTTCAGCAATACTTTAAAAAAGAATTGATGTTCCTTGCCATGTTGCATCAGCCCAGTCACCAGAAGTTAATATTTCTTTACAGAGATATTTGTTCTATCTATACTTGCCTGCCAAACCATACACAGCCAGAATCAGTTCTGTCAGATGTTCTTTGCCCTAGCAGTGAGGGCCGGCTCCAGGCACCAGCTTAACAAGCAGAGAGGGGTGGCACCTGCGGCAATTCGGGGGCGGCAGGTCCCTCACTCCCTGTAGGAGCGAAGGACCTGCCGCCGCCGATCACAGCTTTCCCCCCCCCCCCAATTGCCGCCGCCAGTCGCAATTGCAATCGCGGCTTTTTTTTTTTTTTTTTTTTTTTTGTTTGGGGTGGCAGAAATGCTGGAGCCAACCCTGCTAGCAATGGAAGAGACCAGACATACACCACTGTGTCTGAGTGTTCCCAGAGGGACTTCTGAGTTCTTGGTTAAACTGAGTGGGTTGCCATTTACCAATGCTCCAGCCTCTTGCCCACACACTTTACAGCTCATCAGTAAACCACTGCATTTTGTGAGCATCATGCAACAGCAGGAGATGGGTAGATGCAATTTGTTAATGGTGGTGGAGAGCGCCTGTTTCCCCCCACCAGCTTATCACAAGAATGACACTTTGTAGAGTGTGCAAAAATTTCTCCAAACTTCCATTGAAACTGGTCTCTGACCAGACTTTGGGGCAGCACATCAGAACAGGTCTGACCCCCCAGTATTTTGTGGCTCACTGCCCACTCATACAAGACGATGGTCCAAGCATAGCAAGAGTGATCATCTAGTCTCGATCATCTAGAAATCCAATCGTAGTCCCAAAATGAGTCAAGCATATACCCACCCCTGTGAATGTAATAACTCGAGACAGGTGCATATGAACTATGAACTCAAAGGCCAATGAATGTTAGTTTTTGTCTGCACAGAGATTCAAGTTTTAACTTCAGAGGGGTAGCTGTGTTAGTCTGGATCTGTAAAAAGCAACAGAGATTCCTGTGGCACCTTTAAGACTAACCGATGTATTGGAGCATAAGCTTTCGTGGGTGAATGCCCACTTCGTCAGATTCATGTAATGGAAATTTCCGGGGGCAGGTATAAATATGCTGGCAAGAATCAGTCTGGAGATAACGAGGTTAGTTCAATCAGGAAGGGTGAGGTCCTCTGCTAGCAGTTGAAGTGTGAACACCAAGGGAGGAGAAACTGTTTCTGTAGTTGGCTAGCCATGCTGAGCACCAGCAACCACACACCGCACCGTAACAACTCTAACTCAGGAACCAATCCATGCAACAAACCTCGATGCCAACTCTGCCCACATATCTACACCAGCAACACCATCACAGGACCTAACCAGATCAGCTACAACATCACCGGTTCATTCACCTGCACGTCCACCAATGTTATATATGCCATCATGTGCCAGCAATGCCCCTCTGCTATGTACATTAGCCAAACTGGACAGTCACTACGTAAAAGGATAAATGGACACAAGTCAGATATCAGGAACGGCAATATACAAAAACCTGTAGGAGAACACTTCAACCTCCCTGGCCACACAATAGCAGATGTAAAGGTAGCCATCTTACTGCAAAAAAAACTTCAGGACCAGACTCCAAAGAGAAACTGCTGAACTTCAGTTCATTTGCAAATTTGACACCATCAGATCAGGATTAAACAAAGACTGTGAATGGCTATCCAACTACAGAAACAGTTTCTCCTCCCTTGGTGTTCACACTTCAACTGCTAGCAGAGGACCTCACCCTCCCTGATTGAAATAACCTCGTTATCTCCAGACTGATTCTTGCCAGAAATTTATACCTGCCCCTAGAAATTTCCATTACATGCATCCGACAAAGTGGGCATTCACCCACAAAAGCTTATGCTCCAATACATCTGTTAGTCTTAAAGGTGCCACAGGACTCTCTGTAAGTTTTAACTTAACATTTTCAAAGCTGCCTAAGGGATTTGGATGCCCAATTCTCATTTAAACTATTTAACTGGGTGCATTTCAATCCCTTAGGCAGATTTGAAAATCTCAACCTAACCACACTTAAAAGCCTCCATTGATACAGGAGATAGTTGCTAGATCACTGTGAGCAATCTAGAATTGTACTGAGGTGGCTGATAACATGTGAAGACTCTAAAATAAACCTGTCACACACTGTCACTCCTGGATAAAACATCTCTAGCAGAAGGAAAGACCACAGCAATCCAACCATGCCAATCATTTACTCTGAGCTGATTGAGAGTGAGAAATCTAGCTTGCAAGAGATGTGCCAGCAGTGGCCCTCTAGTATCACTAACCCAGGTCTCAGAATAACAGCAAAATTATTGGGTGTGTGTAAAAAGCAGAACAAATAATTCACTATAAATAATTCACTCCTTGAATTTAAACTCCTCTGCTCATGGAATATCTGCGAGCAGAATATAACTTCTTCAGAATGAATAGGTGTTTAAATTACCACTATTTTTAAATTTTTAACAAAATGTTCTAATCTGTGGATTGACTGCAAACAATTTGCTGAATATATTAGATACCTGATATTGGAAATGCAAACCATTCTGATTAGTTGTAGCTCATCTCATAATTCACTTGCTATTGTTTCTGTTCCATCACTGGATGAGAGTAATTGTTATTAAATCAGGTCTCCTGTCAATCATGGTTTTGCATTTCTGATTCACTTTCGGTGAATGCTTAGTTGTGCAAGCTTCAAATACAGTCTCTGAACACTTGTGCTAGTAAAACTGTACTGCTCAGCTGGTCTTGGAAAATGAATGCAAACTGGACTCAAATAAGTACATCCATTTTAAAATGAGTCAATATTTGATTTTTTTCTTACTTTATTCACCCAGCTGTGTCTTTGAACGCATACAGGAATTTATAGCATGTAAAGTATTAGACGAAGCTTTAGGTCACCAGCTATTGATCATAAACCATATCAGATCCCTTAACTGATCTTCCACATATACTTTATTATTCTGTGGGTTGGAGTGGTCCCATCAGTTTCAAGTCAAGTCGCAAAACTGAACCACTCTCTTTCCCCTCTCATTTGTGCCTTTTTTTCCTTCTCTATTTAGCATGGAGCAGTAACATACTCTTGAATGATGGATCTGAGGCCTTTAAAAGCTGTTGTTTACAAGTTCCATTAGTGTTTTCTAAGTCATTTTCTGTATTCTGCTACCAGCATCCCTTCCAAAAGCACTTCTTGTCAGCTACTAAATACATTTGGGAAGTAAGGCATCTGATTTGAATTCGTTTTTCAAGATAATTAGCTTGTTTAGACATGAGCAAGCACAAGAACAAGATCATTGTGATTATCTGAAAATACGTTGATACAACCGATTCCATATTACTATTATTCACATATTACTACTGCTTTGATAACTTATTGTGTAGTAAAAAGCTTTAGCATAGTCAACAAAGCCTTGGCCTTTCAGTTTATAACTATAAGACGGCAAAGGGGATGGAGAGGGAGAAAAGGAATATGATTTTATTAGTATTAAAGTGTTAACTTTAATCTTGCAGTGGTTTGCACTTAACAGAACCTTTTTGTTCTCTCTTATTTGTCTGAAATAGAAAAAGCATTCATTTGAAGGGCTATTTCTCTGCACACTTTCCTCTCCCACACACCATCCCGTACACATCAAGAGGAAAACAGTTGATGACTGCTTTTATATTAGCAGATAAATCAGACCAACATGCCAGCAATGTCACTTTGGGGTCCTCCTGCCATAGAAAACAATAACAATGGAAATTGACATTTGCCTCAAGATACGGAGAGCTATAGTAGCATGAGTAGCCTAACAGAAAATTCACCTAATTCTCAACTGAATCTCTTTCCCGCCCAGGAAAATGGTAGGAATGAAGGGAAAGTAGACTCTCTATAACCAGTGCTCTTACTACAAGTGCAAATGTCAACATTTTTTCACATGAATTGAGACATGTTTAATGACTCTCATTTCCTTTGAGAGATGAATATCTAGCTAAGTTCTATTTGGCCTTTAGACAAACCAACCAGCTGAGAGAAGAGGTGAAGTCGTGTTTGATTACTACAAGCCTGCTGACTGATGGTCTTAATATCTTATACTGCTAGGTATGTTATATGCATCACCAGTAAAGGGCTTGACATTTCAGAAATGAAATCTTTGTGTAGACAGTGGATTTAATAAGTAATAATGCCTCTGTCTCTTGAGAGTGGGAAATCTATACTGGTTCTAATTACTAATATCCTTTCACTTTTTTCTGACTTGAAAAGATTTCTAGCAGATTGGATGAGAACTGGAAATCCAGATGCAACTAAAGTCAACTCTATGAACAGTAGGAATTTGTCCTTTGCCTTGTGTTTTGAACTGATATCAGCTTACCATTTTTGTCTTAAACTGTTCTAGTGTTCAGCCAATTGCATTTAATAGTAAAAAAAATCTGATAAACTAATGATGGGTGAATGTACTTGGTCTATGGCTATGGGGGGAAACTGATAAGAACAGGCTTTCTTGGTAGATTAAAAGTATTTCTGGTCCAGTTAGTAACATTAAAAATGTAGTAGGCTAGGTTCACAGTGAGTGTAAATTCCCATAGCTCCAATTGAGCTATGCTGATTTGCACAAGCTGAGAATGTGCCCTGTCCTTTTCTCATAGAAAAGGTCAATTGGCAACCCTTGCCAAGGGAAGGGCACAGAAATCAAATGAAAGAAAAAGTTTACCAAACCTGTTCAAACCTCAAGAAAAACTCATGTAATAAACTAAGTTTTGGCCCAATTTTTATTTTAACCAAACCAAATCACTTTGCTCTTCCCTATGGTAAATTAAAACTATTAAAATAAACTGAAATGCAGGTAATCTGTTAGCCTGATTCAATCTACTCCAGTAAATAGCATTTTTACACTGCCTTTGTATGTGCAATAATTCATCAACCACCTAATTAAAGGGTCCTAGCTTCCTAATTATAAATGCTTCTGATATGACAGTTTCCTGTTGCATTAATTTTTCTAACCAGTTTGGTTAGGCCTCTCTTTTCATGAAAGAAACCTTTGTGAATACCTGGGAATTTACAGTGGGAGGATGAAATACTCAGTAAACCCTAATCTAAAGCAAGGAACAGATTGTTTCAAATGTTTCCTTCACAAATTATTCATGAACACAAATACTTTGTTGAAACATAAAAGGAACCTGCAGCATTTATCTGTTGATCCTAGTCTGCTAATAGACGTTATAGGAGACAAACAAATTAATTTATTCTAACTAACTTAAAAGCTAAAAAATTAAAGCCCACATTGTCCAATCTAGACCCCTAAATTAAGGCATCTAAATCCATGTTTAGGATAAGATAATGGCTCATCCTATTCACCTGTGCAGGGGGATAAGGGAGCACAAGGCAGCCACTTACTCTCTGTGTAGGCTACCCACATCACGAGTCACAACATGGGAGGGAGAACAGCCTCTGTGGGGCTGCCACTGCCCTTCCTGCACAGGGGGACAAGAAGTGAATGTGCAGGAGCTGGGAAGACATGGAACCTAGAGTCTGTGCCACACAGTATCCTACTCAGTGCATCTGAGCTAGTGGGGCAGAAGGAGTAATCTAGAGCTCTATCCCAGGATCAGACTATTTCCCCCATGAGCAAATAAGGGTCACTCCCTGGTCTGCTCCTGGAGCAATGCTGCCCTTTGCTATGGGGTAAGAGTAAACTCTGAATCTATCCCTCACTCAGTTAAATAAAAGCAACGTGATTAACAAGGTTTTGAGTGCACACAGATCCAAATGAAGTCACGGGGTAGCGGGTAGGGCAGGTACTTCTAAACTGCAGTAAACCACCTGTGGCTGGCCCATGTCAGCTGACTCAGGCTCACAGGGCTTGGGCTGCAGGGTTATAAAATTGCATCGTAGACTGGGACCCTGACCCTTCAAGTTTGTCTCTCTCCCCAACAGAAACTGATCCAATAAAAGGTAGTCTCTCACTCACCTTGTCTCTCTAACAGGGGCGGCTCCAGGCACCAGTGCTCCAAGTGCATGCCTGGGGTGGCAAGCTGTGGGGGGTGGCCTGCCGGTCACCGAGAGGGCAGCAGTCAGGCTACCTTCAGCGGCATGCCTGCGGGAGGTCCGCCGGTCCCGCAGCTTTGGCGGCAATTCTGCGGCGGGTACGCCAAAGGTGCAGGACCAGCGGACCTCCCGCAGGTGCACTGCTGAAGGCAGCCTGACTGCCGTGCTTGGGGCGGCAAAATACATAGAGCCGCCCCTGCTCTCTAATATTTCAGTACACAATGTGGCATTTATTTAATAATCATAAAATCAATTACATACATTCTTCATGTTTTAATTTGAAGATGCCATAAAATGTATATATCTCCTAACATGTACATTCTAAATATTCACACTTTGTATGCTGAATAAACATTAATCAATCCAGTGATTACATTTCCTTTGTAATTTTCAATAAAGGAAATAATTCTTCTTTGGATAACTGTCTGCTATATAGTAATGAACGTATAAAAATCATAATGAAATTAAATGAACCATGTACGCAGTGTGTATTTTAGCACCTCTTTAGCCTACATTTCTCAGGCATTAATTCTTTCAGTTCTGTTAAAAAAAATCTGAATGCCTTTCCTGCCTATGAAAGGTGCTGAATTAACAATGTAGAAAAATATTTGTTTCTTTTTATCCAGAGGCCTTGAAACATAATTACATTTGTACAGTAATTCCAGCCACAGTCCTGATTCAGGAATGCATCCCTATTAAGAAAAGAAATTAACCATGTGCTTATGTATTTTCCTGAATTTAACCCTTAGTCACTTCTAAATAGGGTGAGAGTTTTGTTTAACAATGTGTATGCCTACTCAGGCTGTGATCCAGCAAAGCACATAGGTAGTGCTGATGATTTCAATGAGAGGCGCTAAGCATGCGCTTAATGGCTTTCTTGGATCAGTCTGGGTGTGATAATGACTTTTAGGCCACAATCCTGCAAATAGTTATGCATGTGCTTAATTTTACTACAATAGGTAGTTCCATTATGGAATACATGTATTATAAGTGTTTGTCCAAGTGGAGCCTTAGTTATTTGAACTTGGCTGGATTTGAACTGGTGAATAAAGGGAAAGGTTCTATATTCCATTATTAATCTCCTGTTGAGCCATCTAGACCAAATATTTTAAGGAAAAAATCTTCTATAAATGTATTAAAACATTTTACTGTACCTATTTCCAATTTATTTGTTGGACCTATTTCCTCATTCCCCATTTACCTGTAAAGTCTACTGTATTAGCATGCTTCCAAATGTCTAGTTCCCAGAGGAAAGGAAAATCAGGCAAACATATTTAATTCACTTCTAAAACTTACCTAAAATAGTTTTTCTGTGCATAAGAATGTCACAACTTTAAAATCTGATATTATGGGATTCACAACAGCTAGAAGCTAGTACTCTCTGCCTGCTTTAGAAGCAGGGGATCTCTACTTTCCAGTGGCATAAAGCTCCCATTTCTAACTTTGCAGAGCCATGAGATAGCAGATCTATTATTATTGCAAGACTGAACACTGCCTGTCCCGGGCTTAAAGCAACTGTAATTCTCAGAGGGACATGGCACATTTGGAGAAATGAAGGAAGATTTTCATGGCTGGTTGATTTTTTTTTTTAAGATACTCAAATGTTTTGAATATTAGAATAAGTTTCATGGTAAAATGGATTTGTGAGCAGAATGCAGGTGAGGTGGTCAAATGGCATTATAAATGAAACTTAGCACATGGATATATTATCACTGTATATGTATATATATATATATATATATACACATACACACACAAATGTATGTATGTATACAGATAAACCATTACATGAGTGTGAGAGAGAACACAGACACTTCATATCTTTCTATATATTGTATCTGTATAGTACCTATAATATCAATTATAGGTAGATATTTTTATTTTTATTATTTAGAATATGTGCATTTTTCATCAAGATGATGCCATTTCAGGAAAATTTCCCACTGAATACTGTAGTCACCCTATTTATAGATTGGAAGTTGATTGACAGTTTCTAGCTGTCTAGAATTGTCTTCACACTAGTCATTATCCTCAGAATGCATGAATTCTGAGTACCATTAACTAAAAATTCTATCACTACTGCTAGGTAGCAATTATATTTACAGCAAAGAGATTTTACACATCATATATTGTTGCATATTTTGCTCTTCATAATAAGCTTAGACACTAAATGTTCACCTCCTACACTGTATTCATATTACATTTGGACAAAGTGTGTTTAAAAGTACATAAAAACCACCAGTTAATAAGATAGTAGTGCATTTTCATACTAAATATTTATGATTTACAGTAGTATTATAATTTAATTTCAGCAAACCTACAGTACATAAGCTTTTCAATCATGCAGTTTTTAAATGTAGTTCATGATGGTAAATATAAGGTCTATATTTATAGCCTCTGGCAATAGCTGGGCCAAATAGAATTGCTGATTACAAGACAGGATTATTTCAAGTGTAATGGGAATAGAAATGTCAACTTACCAACCTAATAATTATTTAGCTATGTATGGGAGTAGGAAGCAATATGAGTTCAGTAGGGACAACATGTAAAGGAGTGGAGATGAGTACATTTACTCAATGAATTTGGCCTCATCTTCTATTCACTAGATGTCTGGAAGTAGATCATAATTTCTTTGTATTCCTTTGTCATTTGGATTCACTCAATTAACTTATTTTTTTTAACGCTGTGATTTGATTGCAAACATTCCAGCATCATATGCCCAGTTTGCTCAGGTGTAAATGACCACACAAGGTTCAAGGCAGAGTAAAACCAAGCTCAAAGTCTGTGGGTAATTTTCAGACAGAAGAAAGAAGTAATTTCATTAGATGTATTGTGCACTATGACTAGAGTTCCCAGCTCTACTAATGAGGCAAGAAATTACATTCTATAAATATCCAAGCTAGCAATCTACCATTAAAATGAACTTATCTTAGTTTTCTTCTCCCAAAGTACTATGAATATTTATTGACTCTACAATTGTGTGTGTCTTGAGAGGAATAGTTCTAAAGTTTTGTGACCAAATTCAGAATTGCTATATACAATGAGCAAAATCATACAGCTTTTTCATAAAATAGTGCTATTCCATGAGCCCGGCACTGTATAGACATCAAAAGCAGACTCCTCTTCTTCTTGTTAACTAGAGCTTTTTTCTGTCTTCTTTCCAGTTACTTCAACAATTGCAGAGGACACAACTTTCTTTTTCAAAGGATCCCTTTTACCATTTCTGTGATTGTGTTATCCAAGTCCTTAATATTAAACCTGTTTTGGTTTGTTCCCTCCAAATGACTGGTACTGAAGATAGTGAGGTTGTTTTCATTACTAAATTAATTAAAGTTGAATTCAATTTAGAATCTCTAACTTTAAAAATTTCATTCTTAGCATGATATATGCTATATATAATAATGCTAGAAGAATAATTACTTTTTCTTGCTATAGATGAATGCACCTGGAATGAAGAATATTTTTGTTCTTTTCATCAGATGTCTTTTTCTCTAACTATGGATATAGAGATTTTACACATCATATATAGAAATACTTTATGTCACATTTGTTCCATTAATGATGGAGATACAAAAGGGGTCCTGCAACAATACTTTTATTGTTCGGGCTGTCCAGCATTAATAGGAAATCCATATATCCTAAATAGACATGATAATGGTAGAATTGGGCTTTATAAATAATTAGAGGATTAGCTATCAGTTCCTAAAACAGTTTATTCGTTTAAAACTCTTCTCTAACTGGACAGTGAGGGACAGATCTCTGCCAGGTGATGAGGTATAACATTTGTGACCTTGGCCCTTGTCATGACAGGGGCCAGGAAATAAAGATCAGTCTCTTCCCAACACTCCTGTGTGCTGCACTTATGTTACATGGTCTCAGGAGAAAAATTAAATCTGCTGTGCTTGCAGTGTTCCCACACTTTCCTTGAAACAACTGATATTGTAGAGAAATCAGAGAGAGAGAGTGAAATCCCCTACACTGCTCCATGTGACAGACTCAGAAGATTTGGAGATCTTCAATACATTCCATTCAGAGCATGAATGGGACTTCTAGACAAAGTCATTCAGAAATTTCAAGAGTACTGTCATAACTATAAAGGGAAAGGTAACAGCTCTCCTGTGTACAGTACTATAAACTCTCTCCTGGCCAGAGACTCCAAAATCCTTTTACCTGTAAAGGGTTAAGAAGCTCAGGTAACCTGGCTGACACCTGACCCAAAGGACCAATAAGGGGACAAGATACTTTCAAATCTGGGGGGGGGGGAAGGCTTTTGTTTGTGCTCTTTGTTTTGGTTGTTGTTCGCTCTAGGGACTGAGAGGGATCAGACATCAATCCAGGTTTGATGTTCCACTGTCCTGCAGAGAAGGGCTACCCCATTGATGTAGGTCAGATTTTACCAGCCTGTGGATCAGGATGATTACATAGATTCTGGCCATTGGGCCTTACAGCCCTGCAAATCAGGGCAACTCTATTGACTTTATCCCTTAGGTCTCACTGCCTAGAGACACAGGGCAGCTCGAAGGATGGGTGAACTCATCCTGCACTGGACAGGGTCTCCTCACCCCATCACACCCTTCTTCAAGGAATCTCAGCCCCACACCAATACCTGGCTCCTCAAGACCAACTCTGTCTCAGAAATAGGCTCTAATCAGAGACCCAGGCAGAGAGCAAACTTGTACTGCTTCCTCAGCTCCCTCTCTCCCAAAGCTGCTCTCTACACACACCCTTGCATTATAACATAAACACAGAATATCTTCCCAAGCATCAAAACTTGCTCACTAGCTAAGAAAAATAAAGTGGAAGATGGTGTGCAAAAGCACCACCTAGAGATGCCTGCCATAAAAATACACTGCTCTGCACAAGAATGTCCTTCATAAAAAGTACTTTTTCTTTACAAGAAACTAGCAGCCAGGTGAGACAATTGAGTATTACATTACATAGTGTGACAAAGTTCCTCCTCTATCTTGGTGGGTTCTGCGCTTATTGGCAGATTTTCTTGCCTCAGAGATTCACCATGTGGGTTGGGGAACAGCCCAGAGACCTTCCCATCTGGAAGAACCCACAGTCCAGGTCAATTTGGAAGTTTGGGGGAACCTGCGCCCACCCTCTACTCCAGGTTCCAGCCCAGGGCCCTGTGGACTGCAGCTGTCTAGAGTGCCTCCTGTAACAGCTGCATGACAGCTACAACTCCCTGGGCTACTTCCCCATGGCCTCCTCCAAACACCTTCCTTATTCTCACCACAGGACCTTCCTCCTGATGTCTGATAACGCTTGTGCTCCTCAGTCCTCCAGCAGCACACCCTTTCACTCTCAGCTTCTTGCTCCCAGCTCCTCACACTCAAACCACAAACTGAAGTGAGCTCCTTTTTAAAACCCAGGTGCCCTGATTAGCCTGCCTTAATTGATTCTAGCAGCTTCTTCTTAATTGGCTCCAGGTGTCCTAATTAGCCTGCCTGCCTGCCTGAACTGGTTCTAGCAGGTTCCTGATTACTCTAGTGAAGCCCCTGCTCTGGTCACTCAGGGAACAGAAAACTACTCATCCAGTGACCAGTATATTTGCCCTCTACCAGACTCCTGTACCCCACAGGTCTGGGTCTGTCACATATCCCTCCCCCATGCTCAACGCCAAGGGGTGGGCAGCTTGGGACGCCAGACAGTGCACACGTGACAAGCCATCGGCATTGCCATGATGGCTCCCTGCTCTGTGTTGCACACGGAACTGGAAAGGTTGGAGGGATAAGAACCATCTGGTCACCTTTGTGTTCTTCTCCTTGTTCCGCTGCATCCATTGAAGAGGGGCATGGTCGGTCACGAGGACAAATCTGCGCCCGAGCAGGTAGTAGCGCAATGTTTCCATAGCCCATTTTACAGCAAGGCATTCTCTCTCCACCACTGCATATTTTTGTTCCCTTGGAAGGAGTTTCCGATTGAGGTAATTGGGTGTTCCTCCTCCCCGACCATCTGTGATAGAACGGCCCCCAACCCTACTTCCGATGCATCCGTCTGCAGGATAAACTCCTTGGTGAAATCAGGGGCTATCAGTACGGGGTTACTGCAGAGGGCAGTCCTTAGGTCTGTGAATGCTCCCTCTGCTACGTCAGACCATCTCACCAGATCAGGTCCACGGGCTTTCACTAGGTCTGTCAGGGGGCTTGTCCTTGTGGCAAAGTGGGGGATAAATCATTGGTAATACCCCACCACACCTAGGAACGCCCAGACTTGTTTCTTGCGACTTGGTCGGGGCCAATTTTGGATGGCCTCTAAGTTGTTCACGTGGGGTTTTACCAGACCTTTTCCCACAATGTAGCCAAGATATTTGGCTTCCGTAAACCCTACAGTGCACTTGGCAGGGATTGCTGTAAGGCCAGCTCGCCTGAAGGTATCAAGGACTGCCTCCACCTTCTCCAGGTGGGTTTCCCAGTCTGGGGTATGAATGACCACATCGTCCATGTAGGCAGCAGCATAACTGTTATGCAGGTGTAATAGCTTGTCCATGAGGCGCTGGAAGATAGCTGGGGCCCCATGTGGTCCAAAAGGGAGGACAGTATACTGAAAAAGACCCTCTGGTGTAGAGAACGCAGTCTTTTCCTTTGCGTCTTCTGCAAGGGAAATCTGCCAGTACCTCTTTGTCAAGTCTAGGGTAGTCAAGTACCGGGCATTACCCAGATGGTCCACTAGCTCATCTATGCTAGGTACGGGGTACGCGTCGAACTGGGATACTTCGTTTAGTCACCAGAAGTCGTTGCAAAATCTTGTGGTGCCATCAGGTTTGGGCACCAGCACGATTGGGCTGGACCACTGACTGTGGGATTCTTTGATGATCCCCAACTCCAGCATTTTTTTTGCTTCTGCTTTTATTTCCTCCTTTTTTGCCGCTGGCACCCGATAGGGCCTCATTATTACTCTGGCCCCAGGGTTCGTGACGATGTGGTGATATGTCTCGGTTGTTTGACCCGGTTTTGTCGAGAACTCATCTTGGTTCCGGAAGATCATCTCAGACCCCTCATTCTTCTGGTCTGGTGTTAAATCGGGAGACACTCTCACCTGTTTGGAAGGCTTGTTTTCCTGGGTTAGGTCTTTTTGGACCGTTGTGCATGCCTCTTGTGCATGCCATGGTTTCAGAAGGTTAACATGATAAATCTGTTCTTGTTTTCTGCGTCCTGGCTGCCGCACCTTGTAGGTTACTTCCCCCACATGTTCAACCACCTCATAGGGCCCCTGCCATTGGGCCAGAAGCTTGCTTTCTGCCGTGGGTACCGACACCATAACCCGATCCCCTGGTTGGAACTGTCGCACTTTTGCCTGGTGATTGTAATGGGTTCGCTGGGCCTCCTTCTCCAAATGTTCCCGTACAATAGGGGTAACCCGGGCTATCCGGTCTTGCATCTGCATTACATGCTCTATTATATTTCTCCCCTCATTGGGTTCCTCTTCCCAGATCTCTTTGGTGATATCTATATGCCACGGGGGTGACGCCCGTATAATAACTCGAAGGGGCAAAACCCAGTTCAGGCCTGAGGTACCTCCCGGATAGCGAACATAAGGTAGGGTAGTAGGGTGTCCCAATCCTTCCCGTCCCGACTTACCACCTTCCTTATCATAGCCTTGAGGGTTCGGTTAAACCTTTCTACCAACCCATCAGTCTGCGGATGGTAGACGGAAGTTCTCAGGGTATGTATATGGAGCAACGTACAGAGGTGCTTCATTAGCTTCAACATAAAAGGGGTTCGTTGGTCAGTTAATATCTCCTTCGGTAGCCCGATACGGGCAAAGATCCCCACCAGCTCTTTGGCTATAGTTTTAGAGGCCGTGTTCCGCAGGAGGACGGCTTCTGGGTAGCGAGTAGCATAGTCCAAAACAACAAGTATATATTGGTGGCCCCGAGCCGTCTTCTCCAGGGGTCCCACTAGGTCCATGGCTATTCGCTCGAAGGGGACCTCTATGATGGGAAGGGGTACTAAAGGTGCCCTCAAGTGGGGACGGGGACTGTGCAGCTGACACTCCAGGCAGGAGGCACAGTACCTCCGCACTTCTTCATGTACTCCGGGCCAGAAGAACCGTCAAAGGACTTGTGCCAGGGTCTTCTCTACCCCCAAATGCCCCCCAAAAAGATGACTATAAGCAAGACTTAATACAGCATTCTGGTGTTTTTGAGGTACTAGGATCTGCTGTACCTTCGGCCCCTGTACTGGTACAACCCGGTATAAGAGATCCTTCTTCATTATGAATTAGGGTCCTGGTCCCTGTGGTTTTTCCTTCCACAGGGACCCCATCTATTTCAGTCACCTCCTTTCTAATGTTGTCATACCTTGGGTCTTCTGTCTGGCCCCGTCCAAAATTTCCTCTCCTGGGGCTAATCTGCCCAAGATCTAGGGGCCCAGTCTCTGTTGCCTCCACTGGTTCAGAAGCATTAGGGTGGGGGGTCAGACTCAGGTGCTTCTCCCTCTTGCGTGGCCTCCTTTTCAGCTGCATGGGTCCGCCTACCTACAAGAGCGACCCTCTGGCTTAGCTGCCCTTCTTTCCCTTTTTGTCTTTTCATCCTGTCTGGGAGTGGAGAACAAATCTGGGGATATTTCAGAGAAGATTGGGGGTTGACAGTCTGCTGTGGATGCCTCACCAATTTTAGGGTCCCCATCTTTCTCCAATCCCCCTACTGGGAGTAAGCTATGTGTCCCCACTCCCCGCAGGCATAACATCTGTATGGAGCCCTAGGCGTTCCCTGGACTCTTGGTTTGGGCAGTCTAACATCACGATCCCCTTCTCCCTCAGTGCTCCGACTCTTTGTGGCCTCTGATGGGTCTTCAGCCTCTCTCTTTTTCCACCTGGGCCCTCCTGGTGTCCCAGTCACCCGAACTTTAGGGCTTGGTGCTGCTAGTTTAACCTGGGGTGCCTCTTCCTTAACTGGTCGGGTCAGCTCCCTCGCTGTCCTTCGCTTCTCTACCAGGGCAACAACCTCATCGTAGGCGGAGGGTTCGTTCTGGCTTACCCAGGCACGAAGGTCTGGTGGTAGTCCCCTCATGTATCGGTCGATGACCAGAACCGCTAGTATCTCTTCCGGACTCCGGGACTCTGTTTGCAACCACTTTCCTGCGAGATGGATGAGGTCATACAATTGGGAACGTGGGGTTTTGTCTTCCTGGTACCGCCAACCGTGATACTGCTGGGCCCACACTGCTGTCATTACCCCAGATCTGGCCAAGATCTCTGCTTTCAGCTTGGGGGTAGTCTGCCGCAGCCTCTTCAGGCAGATCATGGTAGGCCTTCTGGGCCTCCCCACACGGGAATGGGGCAAGGATGCCAGACCACTGATTTCGAGGCCAGGCCTCCCGTAGGGCTGTCCTCTCAAAGGCCAGAAGGTATGCCTCTACATCATCCTACCGTGTCATTTTCTGCAACCAATGGCTGGCCCGTATGAGCCGCGTCCCATCATGGCTGCGATTCAGCTCTGTAAGGAACTTTACCTGGTTTACCAGTTCCCACAGCATAGCTCGGTCTTGAGCAGCCTGGTCCATCAGCAGGCAATTAGTCTCTTGCTGCAGCCGCACTGCCTCCTGTTGGGCGGCTGCCTGGACATGGGTAGCCTCCTGCTGGGCTGTATCTGTGCCTGCACTACGTCATCCATTGTGGTGAAAAAAAATAAACCCTCTCCCTTTTTTTTTTTAAATCACCCTCCTTCTTCCGCCGCACTGTGCACCCCAAAATCCCACTCCTGACACCAGTGTGACAAAGTTCCTCCTCTATCTTGGTGGGTCCTGTGCTTATTGGCGGATTTTTCTTGCCTCAGAGATTCACCATGTGGGTTGGGGAACAGCCCAGAGACCTTCCCCTCTGGAAGAACCCACAGTCCAGGTCAATTGGGAAGTTTGGGGGGAACCCGGGCCTGCCCTCTACTCCGGGTTCCAGCCCAGGACCCTGTGGACTGCAGCTGTCTAGAGTGCCTCCTGTAACAGGTTCTAGCAGGTTCCTGATTACTCTAGTGCAGCCCCTGCTCTGGTCACTCATGGAACAGAAAACTACTCATCCAGTGACCAGTATATTTGCCCTCTACCAGACTCCTGTACCCCACTGGTCTGGGTCTGTCACAATACACATGGTGGGGACCCAAACAGGGATGGATTAAGTCATAAATAAGCATATGCCTAGAGCCCTTGCTCCTGGAGTCATGTGATAATATTAGAATGTATGTTTTAATTGAAAAAAATGTTTCTGGGACCTGGTCCAAGGCCACTGAGGTCAATAAAGAAATTCTCATTGACTTCAGTGGCCTTTTGTTCAGGCTCCTCACCACCCTGGTTTCAACAAATTATAATTGGAGGTTTACCTCAGATCTGACAATTCAAAATATTTGAAATCTTGTGAAATCGGTTGTTCCTGAAAGACTCATGCTTCCAGAAGGGAAGGAGGCCAGTCTACCTCAGTATCCTTGGGAGTTGGGAAGGTTGGTTGGCCATACATTCTGTCTACTTCATGTCTATTAACAACCCTCCCAGATAAGGGCTAATATTTTAGAAAAACTGTTAAGTCAAACACATGAAGTTTTCTGCCCCTGTCTTGCAGACGTTTCTCTGGGATGTTCTGATCTACCCTTGCCATGATAGCAGACAACTTGCTGAAAACCCACATCAGTAGATTCAGAAATGCTGATAAATGTTTAAACCTCTTTATCACAAATACATTTCACATTTCATAAACAAAGGGAAAACACCCTGGCAGGTTAAAAAGGAGACTCTCTTTGCTCAGCTCTCCAGTTTCTCAAACTGGAGAGCTGAGCAAAGTGTGGTGTGTACAGTTTAAAGATTTTCAGTAAGTAGAATTCAGTAGTACATTCAGTAAAAGAAAAGTCTGCTTTTCTTACAGGAAGGGTAATTTAATTTGAGAGTCACTGTCTAGAGTCTGTTTCTTACATTATTTTAATGGATGATTCAATGAGCTTTAATGAGTTAATAATGCATTTGTGCTTACAAACCTGCATAGAAAAATGCCCTAATAACTTACAAGTAGTTCTCAGTGTTGTTACAGAACACAACTACAGCAAATGCATGCATTTGAAATGTTGCATATTTCATTCTACTATAAATAGCTAACTAACTGCTTTATACCATAAGCCATTTAGATTGAAATAGCCAACCCTGAAAATTAAGCTAATTCATTTGTAGAGACTGCTGACAAGCTATAATGATCTGATAAGCAGATTGTAATATCCAAGGCTTCTACTGTGCCTTTAAGCCACAGCAGGAAGAGAGGCCGCACAGGGAGGCTCCATGTTGATATCCAGAAAGTTGCAAACACATACCCAAAAGGGTTTGAGTAAATTTGATCTAGTACTTTTGGCAGTTTCTAGTCATAAAATGATGGAAGGTGTCAGGGTTACAGGGTTACTTACACCTCTGTCCCTTTTCGGGTCTCTCAGGGTTTATTTACACTGAGATAAAAAACCTGCAGCACCGAGCATTAGAACGCAGGCCAGCTCACCTGGGCTCTGAGACTCGGTGCCATGTGTCTTTTATCACAGTGTAGACATAACCTCTTCATTCATTCCCTCAGGGGGGAGGCCAGGGGCCTTCTTCTAGTCTCCCAGATTGGGCCTTGGACTATGGTATCTTGTGTATCATTTGTTCTTATCCTGCAGATCTGACTGAGTTCAGGCACCTGCAATTCTTCCCTTTGGAGTCGACGACCAGAGGCATACAATGATCAGACAGTCTTTTTAAACCAAAGTATTGGATATTTTGCAGCACGATCAAAAAGGTTTTAAAGAAAAGGGCTTTTAAGAGAACACAGTTTACATGCATGTCTGTCTTACCTAACGTCTTACCATCCCCTTATGGTAATGTAGGCAGGCGTACCTTCTCCACAAACTCCCAAGAGATCCCTGTATGTCGCTCTGGTTCCCCTGAACAACTATCCCCTTCTCTTGAGAGAGTCTCCTTTTTAACCTGCCAGGGTGTTTTTGTTCTCATATGTTCCCAGGCCTTTTACTGTCCTGATTCAAACCAGTTTTGGAGGTTAACTGGAGAGGAGGCAAAATGTTCAGAGTTACCAATTCTGAACTTGTCCCTTTACAAGCCTCAAGTGTTTGCAGAGGAGTGGTTTATCTTGTGCTATTCTTTCCCTTCCTGCTTGTTTTTCCTGACAGCCCCCTATTAAATTAAATCAATTTACCCTGTAACCATCTCAATAACCAGGTCAACATACAACATTCATAAATTATTTCAGAGCAGCTCCAAATCCACCTCAGAGAGATGTACAAAGAATTTTATTTTCAGCATGTGATGTATTTGTGGGTGGACAAAGGCATGAGAGTAACACAGCCATCTACTGGATGGATGGGAAACCTGCTTATGTGCACAGTATATCAATTCCTGCTCTTAGATGCTCTTTTAGTTCATGTTGCATGACTTTGAAAGTTGAGTTCTGTTCCTCATATTGTCTGTATTACTCTGATGATGTCTATGGGATGGAACGGTGTGTATGTCAATACAGAATTTGGCCCTCAGTGACTGTGTATCCAGTTACAGACCATTACAAGCAATAAAGCTCTCAGTGTTTCATCTCTTAGTGCCCAGTCCCATTCAGCATCCTGTTAAGTCAACTGACGTATGGGTTCTGCTAATGCAGCCAGGTATGGACAGAAAATATATAATTCCTATGAAATGCTGTACCCCTTTCACATCCATTGCAGCTGGCATGTCTCTGACTGCCTTGAACTTGTTGGGATCTGCTTTCAGTCCCTCTGCTGTGAGCAGATGTCCAGTGTATGTCATCTCACACTGTTTGAATCACATTTTTCTGGGTTGAGTTTTATGTTCTTATCCCTGAATTGCTGTGGAAAAGCTTGTAGTTTTCTGTCATGGTCTTGTCCAGCTTCTGTATCATTGTTCCCTTCAACTACAATGAGAATATTATCTGCAATTATTTTCACCCTGGAGCAGTCTTTCCCTTACTTGGGTGAGCCTTCTCTGGAACACCTCTGGTGTTGGACTTATGCCCATCAGCACCCATAGCAGTATGCATGTTAGGCACAGTGCATGCCATTGGCAGTGGCAAGGATTACCAGCACTGGACACCCACCTGCCCACTCAGGTTTGGGCCTGTAGCCCCACTCTTATGACAGAGGGGCTGTGGGGCCAAAACTGAGTGGTGCTGTGACCCATCCCTCCTACCCCTTACACCAGGTCATAATGCCACTCACTCATTTTTAGTCCCACTGCTACCCCCATCACGGTGTAAGAGCCATGGAGCCAAACCTGAATGGACATGCTGGGCAGTGGGGCAGCCAGTTCTCCTCCTTGCCACTGCTGTAGGGCCAGCTCCTGCACCAGGGCTTGGGCTTGCCTGGTCTCTCTGTATTCTATATGCAGCCATCTGTAGCGAACAAATAGTGTTGCAAAGATTGTATATATAACTATAACAAAGAACAACATTTTCAGACACATAGATGAACATAATTTGTTGGGGAAGAGTCAACATAGTTTTTGTAAAGGGAAATCATGCCTCACCAATCTACTAGAATTCTTTGAGGGGGTCAACAAGCATGTGGACAAGGGGCATCCAGTGGATATAGTGTACTTAGATTTTCAGAAAGCCTTTGACAAGGTCCCTCACCAAAGGCTCTTAAGCAAAGTAAACTGTCATGGGATGAGAGTGAAGGTCTTCTCATAGACCAATAACTGGTTAAAAGACAGGAAGCAAAGGGTAGGAATAAATGGTCAGTTTTCAGAATGGAGAGAGGTAAATAGTGGTGTCCCCCAGGGGTCTGTACTGGGACCAGTCCTATTCAACATATTCATAAATGATCTGGAAAAAGGGATAAAATGTGAGGTGGCAAAATTTGCAGATGATACAAAATTAATGACGATAGTTAAAACCCAACCAGACTGCGAAGAGCTACAAAAGGATCTCTCAAAACTGGATGACTGGGCAACAAAATGGCAGATGAAATTTAATGTTGATAAATGCAAAGTAATGTACATTGGAAAACATAATCCCAACTATACATATAAAATGATGGTGTCTAAATTAACTGTTACCACTCAAGAAAGAGATCTTGGAGTCATGGTGGATAGTTCTCTGAAAACATCCACTCAATGTGCAGTGGCAGTGAAAAAAACAAAGAGAATGTTGGGAATCATTAAGAAAAGGATAGATAATAAGACAGAAAATACCATATTGCATCTAGATAAATCCATGGTACACCCACATCTTGAATACTGCATGGAGATGTGGTCGTCCCATCTCAAAAAAGATATATTGGAATTGGAAAAGGTTCAGAAAAGGGCAACAGAAATGATTAGGGGTATGAAATGGCTGCCATATGAGGAGAGATTAATAAAACTGGGACTTTTCAGCTCAATAAAATCATGCCTGATGTGTAGAAAGTAAATAAGGAAATGTTATTTACTCCTTCTCATAACACAAAAACTAGGGGTCATCAAATGAAATTAATAGGCAGCTGGTTTAAAATAAGCAAAAGGAAGTATTTTTTTACTAGGTCTGTCAAGCAGTTAAAAAAATTAATCATGATTAATCGTGCGATTAATTACACTCAAACAATAATCGAATAGCTTTTATTTAAATATTTTTGGATGTTTTTTACATTTTCAAATATATTAATTTCACTTACAACACAGAATACAAAGTGTACAGTGCTCACTTTATATTTATTTTGGATTACAAATATTTGCATTGTAAAAAACAAAATAAATAGTATATTTCAATTCACCTAATACAAGTATTGTAGTGCAATCTCTTTATAATGAAAGTTGAATTTACAAATGTAGAATTATGTATAAAAAATAACTGCTTTCAAAAATAAAACAACGTAAAACTTTCGAATCTACAAGTTCACTCAGTCCTACTTCAGCCAATCGCTCAGACAAACAATTTTGGTTACAATTTGCAGGAGATAATGCTGCCCATGTCTTGTTTAAAATGTCACCTGAAAATGAGAACAGGAGTTCACATGGCACTGTTGTAGCTAGCATCGCAAGATATTTACGTGCCAGATGCGCTAAAGATTCGTATGTCCCTTTATGCTTCAACCACTATTCCAGAAGACATGCATCCATGCTGATGACAGGTTCTGCTCAATAACAATCCAAAGCAGAGCGGACCGAGGCATGTTCATTTTCACCATCTGAGTCAGATGCCACCAACAGAAGGTTGATTTTCTTTTTTGTGGTTCGGGTTCTGTAGTTTCCGCATTGGGGTGTTGCTCTTTTAAGACATCTGAAAGCATTCTCCACAACTCATCCCTCTCAGATTTTGGTAGGCACTTCTGATTCTTAAACTTTGGGACAAGTGCTGTAGTTATTTTTAGAAATCTCACATTGGTATCTTCTTTGCATTTTGTCAAATCTGCTGTGAAAGTGTTCTTAAAACGAACATGTGCTGGGTCATCATCTGAGACAACTATAACATGAAATACATGGCAGAATGTGGGTAAAACAGAACAGGAGACATACATTTCTCCCCCAAGGAGTTTAGTCACAAATTTAATGAACACATTTTTTTTTAACTAGCATTATCAGCATGGAAGCATATCCTCTGGAATGGTGGCTGAAGCATGAAGGGACATATGAATGTTTAGCATATCTGTCATGTAAACACTTTGCAATGCCGGCTACAAAAGTGTCATGTGAATGCCTGTTCTCACTTTCAGGTGACACTGTAAATAAGAATCAGACAGCAGTATCTCTTGTAAATGTAAACAAACTTGTTTGTCTTAGCAATTGGCTGAACAAGAAGTAGGACTGAGTGGACTTGTAGGCTCTAAAGTTTTATATTGTTTTGTTTTTGAGTGCAGTTATGTAACAAAAAAATCTACATTTGTAAGTTACACTTTCACGATAAAGAGATTGGCACTACAGTGCTTGTATGAGGTGAATTGAAAAATACCTTTTCTTTTGTTTATCATTTTTACAGTGCACATATTTGTAATAAAAAATAATAATATAAAGTGAGCACTGTACACTTTGTATTTTGTGTTGTAATAGAAATCAATATATTTGAAAATGTAGAAAAACATCCAAAAATATTTAATACATTTCAATTGGTATTCTATTGTTTAACAGTGCAATTAATTTTTATAATCACAGTTAATTTTTTTGAGTTAATAGCGTGAGTTAACTGCAATTAATCGACAGCCCTATTTTTTACACAACGCACAGTCAACCTGTAGAACTTTTTGCCAGAGGATATAGTGAAGGCCAAGACTATAACAGGGTTCAAAAAAGAACTAGATAAGTTCATGGAGGATAGGTCCATCAATGGCCAATAAGCAGGATAGATGGAGATGGTATCTCTAGCCTCTGTTCGCCAGAAGCTGGGAATGGGCAACAGGATGGGCCAGTTGTTGATTACCCTCTGGGGCACCTGGCATTGGCCACTGTCGGAAGACAGTATATTGGGCTAGATGGACCTTTGGTCTGACCCAGTATGGTTGTTCTTATGTTCTTATGTCAGCATGCTGCATTCTGTACCCAGGTTTAGATGTGAAAACCCATTCTTCACATCACAGACAATAAAGATTCTGGCTTTGGAGAGTTTTGACAAGATTTCTTCAATTATGGGCAGTGGATGGTTGTATCTTTTCAATGCCTAGTTCAGTGGCTTTTGGTCTATGCAGATGTGGAATTTGCCTGATGGCTCCTTTACCATTACCATGTGGCGTATCCAGGCTGCATTGGTCTCTACAGGTGCTATGTTCTGTTCTGCAGACTTTCAAGCTCCTGGCATACCGGACTACATAATGCCACTGGAATTTTCTTTTGAGGTAAGCACATAGAGTCCACTGTGGGGTCTACTTCCAGTTGCAACTTCCCTTTGAGGTACCTGCACCTTTGAAAACATCCCCATGTGCTTTTAAAATGTTAATAAGTCTCTCCCTTTTGCTTCTTGCAGTTCTGGTGATGCACTCTGCTCAGATGCATAGCTTGTATGGCTGTATTCCTCAAGAAGGTTCTGTGGTGTTTACCATCCACTGCTGCAAACTTCAGTTGGTTCCATCTGTTATTTTTCAAGTCATTTACTATGAGGGCACATTTCCCTACAGAGTGCATTACGCTGTCATGATATATTATTACAGTGTGCCTGCACTGTAGTGGGTATGTGCGAGTCCAATTCACCCAAAGGAATCACATTGCAGGAGGCCCCACTATCCAGCTGAATTTTCACAGGAAGTTTCCTGTCTAACGGCTTGAACCTGATATGCTCTTAGACTCAAGGAGAGAGTTATGCAGGTCTCACTAATGTCTGATACACCCTCCCCCTCAAGTCTGAATGAATCTTTCTGAGACCTTCCCCTGCTCTCATTCACACTGTTAAAATGGTTGAACTTGCCACCTTCCTTGCAATGCTGTTCTAGGGCAGGGCACTTTTACTTTACCTGCTCATGCTGTACCACACAGTAAATGCACCTCACTCTGGGTATGAAACTCTGGCCACTGCTCTTCTTTGCTATCATCTCACTGCATGTACTTCTGGGGGTGTTATGTCCCCTAGAGCTTTCCTCCTGTCTCTTGAGGCTTCGGCTGCATGCCCCATGTCTAAGCATCAGTCTCATGTGAGAACATCTTCCCGTTCTCCCAAGTGCCACAGACTATCCTGTCCCAAGTCAGGAATCCAGTCAAGTCCCCAAAACTGCGTGTAGCAGCCAAAATGTACATAAGGCAGTAACATAGGGGTATTCTCTCCCCTTGAACTTGGTCTCTAGTGAAAAACCTGTGTCGCTCCACACTTTTGTTCTGCTGTGACTGCTGTGAGGCTTGAGGCAATGGTGAGATTCAGACTGGTGCAGACCTCGAGGTAAAATAACAGTTTTACTTTCCTGCTATTGTCATATTCCTGCATGGCCAGGTCTGTGTGCAGCTCAAACTCCCCCTTCCACCAGGTCTGTCACTGGCTAAGTTTGTGTCTGCAAAATCCAGAGATCCTTGGGCTTCAGATTGAGTTCCGTGGCTCACGCTGCCAGCTGCTGCACTACAGAGAATTCACAGCTCAGACACTGCCACCATGTTTAATTAGCAAAGGGTGAAGCTGAATTAAGGTTATGTTGAGCAAGCGGAACTTTATTACAGCCTGTGGACTACTCTGTTCATATGGCTTTGTTGCCCCCATCCCAACTCCCCACATTCCCTGTTTTTCTGGTGGCCCATCAATAACAGTCCTTCCAGGGAATATAGACCCCCTGACTCTAGTTCCACTGATCGTGATACATTTAGGATTCAGTTCTGCTCTGATTTACACCTGGGCAGAATTGAGCTATTGGAGCTTTTCATCCCACAAAGACTTCATCTTTCAAATATTGTATGATATTGCTACTGGGTGCAAATGCATTCCACACACAATGTCAATGGAAGTTAATACAATATGTAGGGTGGAGTATGTCAGTATTTTTCAAAGTGAAGGAATAACCTGCTACATATAGCATGAAATAATGCTGTGCGAGCTTTATCACACAGACATGCCAATATATCTTTGTCCCAGTTTTGATTTTCCATCTTTCCTATTCCAGTTCTAGTCTGATCATCATTATTAGAATTGCAGCCTTCAAGTGGGAAGATAGAATGGACAGCTCAAGTGAAGTATCTTGGTAGGAAATAGAGTTTGTCATCTCTCTGACACTCTTTCAAATTCAGCTGACTACCAAGTGACTAAAAGTCATTATTAACTGAAAGCTCTTTGGCACCTCTCTGAAATGAGTTGGTGGTTTTGGATGACTTGTTAGAAGATAGGTATCCAGCTCATGAAAATTTGGCTGTGACTGACTCCCCTTTGAGAAGACTTAACAGAGAGGCCAGGGACTGACTAATCAGAGAGCATGAGTAGATTGCAACTCATTCCTAGAGTTGCTCCATCCGTACCAGGTCCATAGAAGGGTTGGGCTCCTTGGTGGAACAGTATTGGGAAGTTTACACCACTGCTATGCAAACTGTATCTGTTCTGTGGATAAACTAAGAATTTCAGTCTTCAGAACTGTCAATCTTTTATTGTCCTTTTTTCAAATAATACATTAAATTACTATATGTGAGCATTTATTATACGTATGGCTGATAGTACCACCTGTTATTAAGATTGCATGACACTTGGTCTCATTACAATTGCTCAAAAATTTGCCAGACTTTGAACTGAAATTTTCCAACCCGGGTGTCTGCCTTTGGGTGAAGTATTTTGGAAAGTTTCAGACAAAACAGTTAAGCTGTTTCTGAGAATGATATTAGGGGACAATATGCTGTTTTGAAATGTTAAAACATTCTGGTGAGCTTCTTCAAAAAGCTCTGCACCTCCATGCTTTCGAGCAGGGACTTAAAATTTGGCAGGGAGGCAGCTTTTGTGTCAGAGATGTGTGGTTTGTCATCCCCATGAAAATCCATCCAACTTCAGCCTAGTTATAACTTTTGAAAAATCTCAGTTCGCACATGCTCAGTAGACACTTCTTAGAGTTGAGCAGCTAAAATAGTTGAAGATTCATCCTTGCTGAGCATATTTCATCCCCTCACAGCTCTTACTGCTGAACAGACTGCATGTGTGCCATCCCCACAGAACAACTGAGCATGCTCCAGTCCAAAATTTCTTTGTAATTGCTGCTCCTGGGCCTGGCTGCTGTGGGCAACAGAACTGAGAATAGGGAGCCTGTCTCTCCTGTGTTCTTACTGACTTATCCTTCTGCTGGAGCAAAAGCAGAATGGAGGAGGAAGCCACCTGATTCAAATGCAGAGGGAACAAAAGCTGCACAAGGATGGGCAGAAGGAAAAGGAGTAGATTGCAACAAGAAATCTAGTAAGACTGGAACTTGAATGGGATTGTGGGGAGAGAAACCATGACTGGGACTTGTTGGGGACTGGGCTTTGATAGACATGGAGACTAGTACTAAGATAGGGGTGAAGAATGGAACTAGGTGGACAAGGAGACTAGGACTAGGAGCAAGAGGGGCTGTAGGGGAGATTGGTACTGACTGGGCAACGAGTTTGGGATTGAGAGCTGGGGGGAGAGTAGGATTTGGAGCTGATGGGGGAGATGCTGAGACTGGTTGGACAAGGAGCCTGGGATTGGGAGCCTGTAAGTGAAACAAATAGGACTGGGAACCAGCTGGGGAGAGGAAATTGCAAATAGTTGGGAGCTGCAAGAAGGGGCCTCTGCTTTAAATCCATGGGGAGAGGCAGCAGCAAAAGCAGTTGCAACTCCCAGCACTTTGCCACTGCCTCTCCCCACAGCTGCAGTTCCCAGCTTGCCGGCTCCAGCAGCTGCCATGCAGGGAGGGGGCCTGGTGGTACCATGTGACCAAAAGGGGCCAGCAAATCCTGGCTAAAATCTGGGAGGGGCACATGACTCCCACATTCCGCCCCCCCCCCCCCCCCCCCATGTCACCTCCGGTTTCTGCCCAGCAGGGATGGGGGTCTCGGGTCTTATTAGATAAGGGAAATGCGGTGGACCTAATATACCTGGATTTCAGTAAAGCGTTTGATACTGTACCCCATGAGGAATTATTGGTTAAACTGAAAAACATGGGGATCGATATGAAAATCCAGAGGTGGATAAGGAATTGGTTAATGGGGAGAATGCAGCGGGTCGTATTAAAGGGTGAACTGTCGGGTTGGAGGGAGGTTACTAGTGGAGTGCCTCAAGGTTCGGTTTTGGGACCCATTTTATTTAATCTATTTATAACTGACCTCGGGACCGATTGCAGGAGTGGGCTGATAAAGTTTGCGGATGATACGAAGGTGGGAGGCGTTGTAAATTCAGAGGAGGATAGGGATATCCTGCAGGGAGACTTGAATGAGCTTGTGAATTGGAGTATCAGAAATAGGATGAAATTTAATAGTAAAAAGTGTAAGGTAATGCATTTGGGGATGACTAATAACAATTTTAGTTACAAGATGGGGACGCATTGGTTAGAAGTAACGGAAGAGGAGAAGGACCTAGGGGTCCTCGTAGACCGCAGGATGACTATGAGTCGACAATGCGACGTGGCGGTGAAAAAAGCCAATGCTGTCTTGGGATGCATTAGGCGAGGTATATCTAGTAGGGATAAGGAGGTCCTGCTCCCGTTGTACAAGGCGCTGGTGAGACCTCACTTGGAGTACTGTGTGCAGTTCTGGTCTCCCATGTTTAAAAAAGATGAACTCAAACTGGAACGGGTGCAGAGAAGGGCCACTAGGATGATCAGAGGAATGGAAAACCTGTCGTATGAAAAGAGACTAGAGGAGCTTGGGTTGTTTAGTCTGACAAAGCGAAGGCTGAGGGGGGATATGATTGCTATCTTTAAATATATTAGAGGAATTAATACAAGGGAGGGAGAAGAATTATTCCAGCTTAGTACTAATGTGGATACGAGAACGAATGGATATAAACTGGCCGTGGGGAAGTTCAGGCTTGAAATTAGACGAAGGTTTTTGACCGTCAGAGGGGTGAAATATTGGAACGGCCTTCCGAGGGAAACGGTGGGGGCGACGGACCTGTCTGGTTTTAAGATTAAGTTAGATAAATTTATGGAGGGAATGGTTTAATGGTAAAACATAGTAGTCAAGGAAAACCAAACAATGGTAGGTAAATCGTATAATGGCTGACAGGGGTCAGGCTGGTGACTCTTGCCTATATGCTCGGGGTCTGACTGATCGCCATTTTTGGGGTCGGGAAGGAATTTTCCTCCAGGGCAGATTGGCCGAGCCTCTGGAGGTTTTTCGCCTTCCTCCGCAGCATGGGGCAGGGATCTCTAGCAGGAGGGTCTCTGCCGATTGAAGTCACCTAAAACAGGATTGGGGACTTCAACAGCAGAGTCCAGGGAAGGGGTAGGGACGGTTTTATGGCCTGCAGCATGCAGGGGGTCAGACTAGATGATCATAATGGTCCCTTCTGACCTTAAAGTCTATGAGTCTATGAGTCTTCAGCCTTATGGGGCTCGGGTCTTCAACCCTGTGGGGCACACCTGCTGGGGCGCAAAGCTTCAGTGGGATCAGGGCTGAAGCCCCGAGCCCTGGCAGGTGCCTCCCATAGGGTGAAGCCCCGAGACCCCCCTCCCTGCAGGGCTGAAGCCCCGAGCTCTGGCAGGCGCACAGGTAGGTTGACCAGACAGCAAATGTGAAAAATCAGGACAATGGGTGGGGGGTAATAGGACCCTATATAAGAAAAAGACCCAAAAATCGGGACTGTCCCTACAAAATTGGAACATCTGGTCACCCTACACACAGGGCTGAAGCTGTGAGCTCTGCTAGGCGCTCCCTGGCTCTTGAATTTCTGAAGATTGTCATATGCAGCTTGGAAGATCAATAAGTTTGGCCACCTCTGGTCTAGGTAATATTTAGTCCTGCCAGGAGTGCAGGGACTGGACTAGATGACCTATCATAGTCCCTTCCAGATCTACATTTCTATGATTTCTATGAAATACTGCCTCCTGTGGCTCACCCCAGGATGACAACAGGGGGATTTCCCCAGGAAATACGGAGAAAAGAGACAGTCCAGACCCCCTGATTAAAACCTCTCCAAGGGGCAACACCTCCATGGCAGGCTCAACAGAACTAATGGACCCATCTCCCTGGGGGCTTGATGCTGTGGACCAGTGCCACCTCAACAGGTCTGGTCCCTGCCAACCCAGTGCTGGTAATCCCCTCCCCAGTGGACTTATGATATCCAAGCCTTGACTCATAAATGGACTCAGGGCTGAACCACTTCTCTTCAGTGGAGGATTCCCCAGAAGGCCCGGCAGCCGACCGCTTGCTGCCAGTCAATGTCGCTGCCAAAATGGGCTTTACAAGTGAATGAGAAATAAAATGGCAGATGAAATTCAATGTTGATAAATACGAAGTAATGAGCATTGCAAAACATAATCTCAACTATACATACAAAATGGTTATAAATTAGTTGTTACCACTCCAGAAAGAGATCTAGGAATCTATGTGGATAGAGCTCTGAAAACATCTGCTCAATGTGCAGCAGCAGTCAAAAAAGCTAACAGACAGTTAGGAACCATTAGGAAAGGGATAGAAAATAAGACAGAATATATTATAATGTCACTATATAAATCCATGGTATGCCCACATCTTGAACACTGAGCGCAGTTTTGGTCACCCTATCTGAAAAAAAAGATTTGTTAGAACTCGAAAATGTACAGACCAGGGCAACAAAAATTATTAGGGGTATGGAACAGTTTCCAAACAAGGAGAGATTAAAAAGACTGGGACCATTCATCTTTGAAAAAAGACAAATAAGAAGGGATATGAAAGAGCATGGGCGGTGGTTATAATAGGCCACTCCACTGGTGTTGCTGTGGCCACCGGATCCCCAGTTGCGGGGTTTTGGGGGCAACTTTTTGATTTATTATGCCCCATGAAGGTTCCAGGGCAGTTGAGGAGGCACATACCACCTCCTCATTCACCCTGGAATCTGCATGGAGCATATCAAAAGCTTCTTCCAGACTTGAGAGATGCTTTTCCCTGGGCAGCTTGGGGTCTGAGGAGGGGAGGCATGCTGCGACTGCAGCTGGCCTGGGGCTCCTCCAGGCTGAGAGCGGGCTTGGGGCTTCAGCCATGGGGGGGGGGGGTGCATGGCTCCTCCAGGTGGGGAGGAACTTGGGGCTCTGGCCATGGGGGGGAGGGGCCATGGGCAGAAGGGGCGGAGCTGGGGCTAGCCTCCCCAAAGGGGGCTCCACCCACTGCTCATGTGAAAGAGATCTATAAAATCATGGGTAGGGTGGAGAAAGTAAATAAGGAAGTGTTGTTTATTGCTCATAACACAAGAACTGTTGGTCCTCAATGAAATTAATAGGCAGCAGGTTTAAAACAAACATAAGGAAGTACTTCTTCACGCAATTCACAGTCAACCGGTGGAATTTGTTCCCGGGGAATTTTGTAAAGGCCAAAACTATAACTGGGTTCAAAAAAGAATTGATAAGTTCATGGAGGACAGGTCCATCAATGGCTGTTAGCCAAGATGGTCGGGATACAACCCCATGTTCTGGGTGTCCCTAAATCTCTGACTACCAGAAGCTGGGACTGGACGACCTGGGATGGATCACTTGAAGAATTGTCTGTTCTGTTCATTCCCTCTGAATCATCTGGCACTGGCCACTGTTGGAAAATAAGACCAACGGTCTGACCCATTTTGGCCTTTCTTATGTTCTTATAATACAGGATTGCAAAATTACTACTTTGGAGACTGACCATAATAACAAGTATCAGAGGGGTAGCCGTGTTAGTCTGAATCTGTACTTGCATCTGAAGAAGTGAGGTTCTTACCCACGAAAGCTTATGCTCCCAGTACTTCTGTTAGTCTCAAAGGTGCCACAGGACCCTCTGTTGCTTTTTACATAATAACAAGGTTTTCCCAAGTCATCTCATTTTAACATGTCACACTGATATTTTTTTTCTACTGGGGAGAAACATATAAAGAATTTTCTTTTCTTCTGCATCCATTCGTATATGTCCCTTTCTCTCTGTCCAGTTTCCTCCTGTTCCCATTCCCTTTTGCTTTGCTTAGATTTTGTCGCTTTCTCAACACTGCCTTCTTCTTTTCTGTCTCCATCTCTCTCTTTTTGCCCCTCACTTCAGCTTATCCAATGCTGGTTTTATTCTGTTTTTGTCTTCTTTTTTTCCCTTTTCATGGATAGCACTGCTGAGGTCTGCTATCAGGTGCTAAAGGAAGGCAGACTTTATGAACTATCAATTTAAAACATGTCAACTCAGGAGCTAGAAAATTGAGGGGCACCCTTTAAAACTGCAAAATCCACAATTTTGGGTCTATTGCAATATTACACGGTGCCTGCTCATGTCCCATATATTTCTCTACCATTACATAAGAAGGTTGCTGAACACTTTATAAAAGAAGCTTTTTACTTGACAGAAAAACTGACAGTGTGATCCTGGATGCTTCAGGGAAAACATTAGCACATTTGAGACTTCAGTCTGGGGACCAGTAGGAATTGCCAGAAGTGCTGGGTGACAATGTGAAGTAAGCATGCAGTGCTTTGTCAGGATCTGAACAAGGAACACTATGTGAAGTATTTCTATCATATTATTTTTAATATATAGGGTATGTCTATACTTACTTCCTGGTCCGGATGTAAGCGATCGATCTTCTGAGATCGATCCCGGAAGTGCTTGCTGTCGACGAGGAGTACGCGGCATCGACAGGGGAGCCTGCCTGCCGCGTCTGGACCCGCGGTAAGTTCGGACTAAGGTACTTCGAATTCAGCTACGTTATTAACATAGCTGGATTTGCGTACCTTAGTCCGAAGTGGGGGGTTAGTGTGGACCAGGTCATAGTGTCTAACTCCTGCTTACAGGCTGAGAAGTTGTACCTTTTTTCTTTGGCTTTTCATTGTTTGGTTTTTTTAAATGTGCTCTCTTACATTATTACCAACCTATAATTTCCACTGCTTTTCCCTGGTATTTTTTAGAAATAGAACAAAAATACTGAACTGTGTTTAAATAATTTAGTTGGGTATCACAGTCATCACACACATTTTAGATTTCAGATCACATTCACTTCCAGCAATAAATTTGGATATGTTATGTTTTATCCAAATGTATAGCCTCTAGTTTATAAAGAACTTGCTCTCCTTTAGTTTTTAGAGGTCACACTGCATTACAGTTCTCTGGCCATTATGTGGCTTCATACTAGCAGATTGATATTAGTTTCTCTTACAGAATGTAGAGCAGTCAGAAAGGCTCATTTATTTTAGGAGAATACTTTTTTCAGAATTACACACATGCATCCTGTGGGTAAATAGATAACTCCATTGGTGCAACTTTTTAATGCATCCTCAAGTCTACTTTAGGAATAATATGGCACTTGCATTAATATGCACCTGCTTACTTTCAGTGTTCATTGTATTGTGCCACACAGATTAAGCCCTGTGTTGGTCATTTGGAGGAAAAAAGTACCTTCATTTCAGCATAGCTATTTATATTGGAATAAATAATAAATATCATAATGTATTTTCATAGAGGTTTATAGAATACATGTATTCCTTCCAAAACTGCTGGCAATGATCTGTCTTCTATATTTTGGGATGGCTTTTGGTAATTATAGTTGAGAACACATACTATACAGAGCTATTCATTATATAGTATCTTCTCTTAGCACAGGTCCGTGTGCTTGGATTCGGTGTCATGAATATGATGCGGTGGTTATGCATTAGTTACCATCTTGACTGACAGCAGAGCATCTTTAGAGCAAAAAAGCAGAAGTCTTTACAATTTGAGCTATTCTCTGTGGCTAGGACTTGTAACAAACTCACATCCTCAGTGGAGTAAGCACAGAGGGGGAAATACACCTCTACCCCGATATAACGCTGTCCTCGGGAGCCAAAACATCTTACTGCGTTATCGGTGAAACCGCGTTATATCGAACTTGCTATGATCCGCCGGAGTGCGCAGCCCTGCCCCCCCGGAGCACTGCTTTACCGCGTTATATCTGAATTCATGTTATATCGGGTCACGTTATATCGGGTTAGAGGTGTATAATACACTGACCAGTGGACATAAGTTACAATAGGCATTTTCCTGAACCATGTAGTCTAGTCCAGCCAAACAGTGCTAGATACAGGATCAGAAGGGAAGGGGGACAATGGTGGCTTAAAGACACCTTTGTATTTCCCAAATTTGGGGGCCTTTCAGTCCCCAACATAAGTTACAGCAACTCCCTTATATTTTCCACATGCCCCTATGACAGAGGCAGGAATGGCAGGGGTCGATGTGGAATTGAGCCAGCCAAGAATTCCCTATGCAAGCGAAGTCTCAACCTGCCCTGTTGAGGCAAGTTTTTGTTCCCTTTGTGCTCTGAGAGTGGCCGAAGCTCCAGTCCCCTGTACCACACCAAGCAAAGTAAAAAGTAAAGCACTATAACTTGGACACTTATTAACATACTCCTCAGGCATTTACAAACAGTCTATGTTACAAAACACAGCTGCACCTCAGACCCACTGAAATGAAACCTCACTTAAAGATTTGGTGTGTTTGTACCTTAGCTCATGCTCATAGAAGTTCAGTGTACATAGGTTGAGGTGGTTTACATGGTTGGGAAGCCAGTGAACCATGCCTCTTTTTGACAACCACCCTTAGTGTTCCATTCCCCCAACAATCCCTAGATCCACTTCCTAACATTAGATATGTCCAGGGGAACCCTGTAATCTTTTCTCCCTCTCTCCCACACCTTCTTTATGTGATCAGACAGCTAATCCACCATGTCCCTGGGTCTTCAGTGTATATCATGTTCTGCTCTTCCCCAGCAGATTCTTCAGATAGCTACTCCCCACTGCTCCCAATCCTAAAAGATTTTCTTGCAAAGCATAGTGCCCTATGAAGGCAACAGGAGCAGGGAAAACCCATCCAATAACACTGCTGCCAACTCTCTGAGGTCTTCAGAGGAGTACCTTATTCAATGAAGTCCCATAATCATTAGTGCAGGTTCTAGGTAAACACTGCTAAGAGAAGATATCCTGTCCTCTACCCCAGCAGTGGAAGTGGGAACAGGAAACACAAATTATGGGAGGGTCATTAATGGGATTGTAGAGTTGTTGGGGGAACTGATGTATTTGAGGGAAACTGATGGATAATAGGGAGGGAAAACTGCTGGCTTTATGGGAGTAAGCTGTGCAGTGGGGGTGTTTTACTGTATTATTTAAGATGCAGGTATTCAAATTATATGTAATGTTTCATGCAAATTTTATCAAGCATTTTAATTCGCCAGTATGAGCAGAAGGAATTATATTACTTATTTACACTTGTAGTGCTAATTTATCACAGAGATGTTACAAAAATAATTAGTTACTATACTATTTGTAAAATACCATCTAAATGGAACTGTAGGTGTTACACAGTGTGTGTGTTTTACACAGTATTGTATTTTAGTACAGTTCCTAAAGAGTCTGTTGCCGCACAGTGTATGCACATGGCCTAAGCTGGAGTCCAACTGTGCTGTTTTGATTCAGTTGAAAGGGTCCAGACACAGCAAAAAGTAATATTTTTTTACCTCATTCTAAACTACAATTGTGCCTAAGTAGTCTAGGGAGGAAGTTGGGTAAAAGAGCAGCTTGAAAGCTTCTCGTGAGGAGCATGCAGGACTGCCATTTAGATTGCATTCTCTGGAATTTCTTTTCAGTTGAATAACAGTTACATATTAGTTTAGTCTGATCTTGGTCCATCATCAGCCAGTGACACCAGGGGAGCCTCCATGTTATAGCTAGGCTGAAAGCCCAGCTGAAAGGAGCCAAGAAACCTCAAAATAGGATGATGCCAAAGTTACCGCTTTACCAGTTTTTAGAATCACAGAATCATAGAATCATAAAAAGAACAGGAGTACTTGTGGCACCTTAGAGACTAACAAATTTATTAGAGCATAAGCTTTCGTGGACTACAGCCCACTTCTTCGGATGCATATAGAGTGGAATAAATATTGAGGAGATATATATACACACATACAGAGAGCATAAACAGGTGGGAGTTGTCTTACCAACTCTGAGAGGCCAAGTAAGTAAGAGAAAAAAACTTTTGAAGTGATAATCAAGCTAGCCCAGTACAGACAGTTTGATAAGAAGTGTGAGAATACTTACATTGAATGCAGCCTTCAACTACCTGAAGGGGGGGTTCCAAAGAGGATGGAGCTTGGCTGTTCTTAGTGGTGCCAGATAACAGAACAAGGAGTAATGGTCTCAAGTTGTATTGGGGAGGTCTAGGTTGGATATTAGGAAACACTATTTCACTAGGAGGGTCGTGAAGCACTGGAGTGGGTTACCAAGGGAGGCAGTGGAATCTCCATCCTTAAAGGTTTTTAAGGCCCAGCTTGACAAAGCCCTGGCTGGGATGATTTAGTTGGTGTTTTCCCTGTTTTGAGCAGGGGGTTGGACTAGATGACCTCCTGAGGTTTCTTCCAACCCTAATTTTTTATGATTCTATGACTCTACCACAAAATGAAGGAGAGTTGGCAGAGACTGCTCTATAAAAAAAGAGAGAAAAGATAAAGATTCCCAAAGACTTGAAAGGAAGAATCAAACAGGTCTGGGATGGTAGCCACTGCATAATACAAACATAGCTTAGTTTCCCCCTTTTTTAGTGTAAAGTAATCTGAACATCTATTTATAAACAAGTGAAGAATAAACTGATAAATATCTTAAAAAATCAGTGAAACCTAGTATGTAACAGATACATATTTTAATAGCTGCCCCAAAATCAAGTGATTCTCTGTTGTTGCTTTTAATATTTGAAGAAGGCTTAAGTGAATATATGAAAGCCCTGACAACTGAGATATGATGTGGGAATTAAGAGTAATTATTGGTTTTCATGATAACCAAGAATTAAATCTCTTGAAATATTGTGTATGGAGATAGCTAGGGTTTCCAGAAGGAGATTGTATTTTAATACTAGAAGTATAATTCAGTGCTACTCCAGTGTTTGGCATTTCTCTCATTTCTGAGGGGGAATATTCAAGCCATTTATTATTTCAGAAGCAGGAGGGAATCATATGAAATTGGTTGAATATTAGAGATGGAATGGTGTTCAATGTCCTGGGAATGGACAGAGGTACAATTTAGTGTCTTCAAGAGACAAAGCTCTTTATGATGACAAGCATTTGATAGAATTGCATATTAATTACTAAATATACATTGTGGCAAGGCACCTTCTCAGTCTCACCAGCCTCTGCTGCTTTTAGCCTTGGTGAGACAGGCTTGGGTAAAACAGTCCCTCTTGGGAAGTCCATTCTGTCTCCACCAGTCTTTTGGGCTTGTTTTTCTCCCTTATGGGAGGGAATGCAGCCTCCCCCTCCTGGTGAGGCTTACTGTCTCCCTGCTCCTAACCTACTGGCGGCGGCAGTGGCATCAGCGGCATCATCATCTCACACTCACACACACTTCTCCCAACAGGGGAGGGTTTAAAAAGGTCTCAGGAAGCCCTTAGTTGGCATCAGATGTTCCTAATTCACCTCAGGTAACTCCCTCTCAGCTGATTTTAATTGACTCTCTGGTAACCCCTTCTCAGCTGAACCTGATTGACCTGTAGTTACCTCTCCTCAGTTGGTAGGGAGGAGGGCCTTTTAACCTTCTGGGACTGTTTTCTACTCCCCCCCCCCCCACCTTGCAGCTGTCTGTCCTGAGTTTATCACAACATACTGACATGAACTTTTAAAGCTATTGGACAGTGGCATTTAGGGAGAAAAATATGATTTATTTTCTGAGGAAAAGAGAGAGAAGGAGAATTTTTGAAAGCAGCAGAGATTTCTAAAGGAACAGAGCAGAAAAAATGGTAATAGGGACTTTCTTACCTTTATAGGTATTTATATGGCTCCTATCACTAGATATTATAGTATCTTCTACATTACAACACCTCTGAGAGGTGGGCAAGTACTATTATCCACAATTTGGGGTGGGGAATGAAGGCACAGAGAGACTAAAATGATTTACGAGAAGTCACACAGGAAGTCTGACAGAGCAGGAAATGTAACCCAGATCTCCTGAGTCCCAGGCCACTGGTCAAACTATGTCTTCATCCTTCCTCTCCTAAATAGAAATACTGGTAGCTGGTATGTGTGATTTGTATTCCCATGCACAATTTAGGATGGTATGAGTCAATATTATCTGAAGTGTGCTGAATATCTTTAATCAGATTACACAGATTATTGTCTGGGCCTGATTTGCAGAGGTACCCATAACCCTATTTGAAAACAATAGGAGGTGTATCCTGCTGGGATCCCCAAAACATTTGGCCTTAATGTTCATGTAAGGTTGGGAAAATAAAGACATGTTGTTTAGCATAAGCTGGCATTCAAACTGCAATCAGAGTATTTTTACTATTCTGTTATGGTTTCTAAAAGATATTTTACAGCTAAACACAAGTTATGGGCTTGTTGCAGGAAAGACTGAGTAAAATTCTATGGCCTGTGTTATACAGGAGGTCAGACTAGCTGATCAGAATGGCCCCTTGTCATCTTAAAATCTGTGAAATGGAGTGCAACAAATTGGCCCAGTAATCCACTCTATTAACAGCAGTCTCTTGTGAGTAGACCCAGTCACTGGGACCCAGCAGCTACCATGCCAGCTGGGTCTGGGTAGAGACCAGTCACCATTTATAGCTCGGTGACTCTAGGGCACACTCTTGGGCTTAAACTTTTTGTATGACACCCATCCTTGGGACATGGGATGTCACCATCTGCCTGCCTATGCCTCTGAATGGAGTGTTTGAGATCTCCTGAGCTCTTATACACACTCCCTCAAGTTCCATCTAGGATGTTGTCTCTGTGGGCTTCTAGTTTAGGGACAATGTGGCAGGAAAGCAAAGAACACAGGCATAAAAAGGAATTTCTTAATTGCATTGACTTTACTCTTAAAGCACATGAGACCTTTTAGAATAACAAAAGTTCTGAGTTTCAGAGTAGCAGCCATGTTAGTCTGTATCTGCAAAAAGAACAGGAGTACTTGTGGCACCTTAGAGACTAACAAATTTATTAGAGCATAAGCTTTCGTGGACTACAACCCACTTCTTCGGATGCTATGGAGTGAAACATATATTGAGGAGATATATATACACACATACAGAGAGCATGAACAGGTGGGAGTTGTCTTACCAACTCTGAGAGGCCAATTAAGTAAGAGAAAAAAACTTTTGAAGTGATAATCAAGATAGCCCAGTACAGACAGTTTGATAAGAAGTGTGAGAATACTTACAAGGGGAGATAGATTCAATGTTTGTAATGGCTCAGCCATTCCCAGTCCCTATTCAATCTTGAGTTGATTGTATCTAGTTTGCATATCAATTCCAGCTCAGCAGTCTCTCATTGGAGTCTGTTTTTGAAGTTTTTCTGTTGTAAGATAGCCACCCGCAGGTCTGTCATTGAATGACCAGACGGGTTAAAGTGTTCTCCCACTGGTTTTTGAGTATTATGATTCCTGATGTCAGATTTGTGTCCATTAATTCTTTTGCGTAGAGACTGTCCGGTTTGGCCAATGTAGAATCATAGAATATTAGGGTTGGAAGAGACCTCAGGAGGTCATCTAGTCCAACCCCATGCTCAAAGCAGGACCAATTCCCAACTAAATCATCCCAGCCAGGGCTTTGTCAAGCCAGGCCTTAAAAACTTCTAAGGATGGAGATTCCACCACCTCCCTAGGTAACCCATTTCAGTGCTTCACCACCCTCCTAGTGAAATAGTGTTTCCTAATATCCAATCTAGATCTCCCCCACTGCAACTTGAGACCATTGCTTCTTGTTCTGTCATCTGCCACCACTGAGAACAGCCTAGCTCCATCCTCTTTGGAACTCCCCTATCAAATCCCCCTCACTCTTCTGCAGACTAAATAACCCCAGTTCCCTCAGCCTTTCCTCATAAGTCATGTGCCCCAGCCCCCTAATCATTTTGTTGCCCTCTGCTGGACTCTCTCCAATTTGGCCACATCCCTTCTGTAGTGGGGGGACCAAAACTGGATGCAATACTCCAGGTGTGGCCTCACCAGTGCCGAATAGAGGGGAATAATCACTTCCCTCGATCTGCTGGCAATGCTCCTACTAATACAGCCCAATACGCTGTTGGCCTTCTTGGCAACAAAAGCACACTGCTGACTCATATCCAGCTTCTCGTCTACTATAATCCCCAGGTCCTTTTCTGCAGAACTGTGCTTAGCCAGTTGGTCCCCAGCCTGTAGTGGTGCATGGGATTCTTCCTTCCTAAGTGCAAGACTCTGCACTTGTCCTTGTTAAATCTCGTCAGACTTCTTTTGGCCCAATCCTCCAATTCGTCTAGGTATGCATCCAAAGAAGTGGGCTGTAGTCCACGAAAGCTTATGCTCTAATAAATTTGTTAGTCTCTAAGGTGCCACAAGTACTCCTGTTCAATTCGTCTAGGTCACTGTGGACCCTATCCCTACCCTCCATCATATCTGCCCCTCCCCCCCAGCTTAGTGTCACCTGCAAACTTGCTGAGGGTGCAATTAATCCCATCATCCACATCATTAATAATTTTTTGATAACCTTCTCCAAAAAATGGCACTGTTTTGCAGGAAAGTCAACATTAAGAGTTGGCTTCTACAGCAATATACAAAGATTACTAATTTGCAGGAAGCTGGCACCTTGCACCCTTAGTCATTAGTGATCATTAACATTAACAGAACCAATACCTCCTTAATTTATTTTATTGACCCAGAGATGCAGAGTAGTAGCCCAAAGCTTCCTCAACACATAGAGAACTGTAGGGAGTGAAATTGATGAAAACTTACCTGGATGGGACAAGGGTCATGTCATGTCTAAGTACCAGTTGGCATCTATGTAAAGGGCCTCGCCAGACCAAATCCAGTCAATATTGTCTTCAAAGAATGATAGAAAATCAATGAGAAAATTTAACTCTCTTTCCAGATGATGGCAGCCCAGATTCTCCAAACTGACAGTCACCTGGTACAGTAATGCTGTATGAGATTTTACAGAAGGGAATTTTCTTCCACAACAATGACTGCACAGGATTTAAGAAAATGTTCTATGAATCAACTAACAGCCTAGGAATACAATGAATGTCACCTTCTCAAACCCCTGTTCTGCTCACTGAATCTGTCACCTGTCATCTCCCATGGTTAACTATGACATGAAAGAGGAAGTAATCAACAAAGACAGATAAAAAGGCAATGACTGGGAGAAAAATTGAGGGACAGGGCTCCAGATGCATCTGGCAGCACAACTGAAAGAGCAACTCCTAAATGTGGAGGGTCAGGAAGAAGGAACAGAGGAAGAGAGGCAGAGATTGCAAAATAGGAGTAACTTGGTGAGAGAACAGGTGAATGTAAAACCAGAAGTAGGATGGATCAAGATCATGGAGAATTTTCAAATGCAAAAGGAAATTATGAATTGGACTCATAGACAGATAGGAATTTAGAGGAGATGATACAGAATGGAGCAGTATACATTATGCTGTTTATTGTATTTGGCTTGTTAGAAACAGAATAACACACAATTAAGAAGCACTTTCTATACTGCTGCTATAATTTTAATCTTTGTACAGGATGCTAAGAAGACACAGGTGCTGGAATTATATAGTAAAGTCTTAAAATGATTGTTTTGTGGACAGTTCTTTCAAAACAAAACAAATTTCTGTGAGAGAATACCAGCCAGTGTAGTTTTTTTCCTGGTCTTTTCTTTATTCATTGAAAAGTCAGTGCATACTCTTTGGGATACAATGTTAATTGATGGTGTAGTAGGTCCTAGCCGGGGCTCGACCCTTCCGGGCAGGAGGGGAGCCACACCGACTCACTACTCTGGGAATAAGCAGTCAGTTAGTCCTGAAACTCCGGCTCTTTGGTGCAGAGTCGGAGCAACCACAGTTAAAGCTCAGGAGCCCAGGCCCTGGATCAGGGCGGGGCAAACACAGTTAGCTCAGACCCTTGCTTGCTGGGCTGAGCGGGCAAATAGTTCAGAGCCCAGGCCCTGGATCAGGGCAGGGCAAACACAGTTAGGCTCAGGCCCTTGTTGCAGGGGCTGAGCGAGCAAACAGTTCAAAGCCCAGGCCCTGGATCAGGGCGGGGCAAACACAGTTAAGCTCAGGCCCTTGTTTGCAGGGGCTGAGCGAGCAAGCAGTTCAAAGCCCAGGCCCTGGATCAGGGCGGGGCAAACACAGTTAAGCTCAGGCCCTTGTTGCAGGGGCTGAGCGAGCAAATAGTTCAGAGCCCAGGCCCTGGATCAGGGCGGGGCAAACACCGTTAACTCAGGCCCTTGTTGCAGGGGCTGAGCGAGCAAGCAGTTCAAAGCCCAGGCCCTGGATCAGGGCGGGGCAAACACAGTTAAGCTCAGGCCCTTGTTGCAGGGGCTGAGCGAGCAAATAGTTCAGAGCCCAGGCCCTGGATCAGGGCGGGGCAAACACCGTTAACTCAGGCCCTTGTTGCAGGGGCTGAGCGAGCAAGCAGTTCAAAGCCCAGGCCCTGGATCAGGGCGGGGCAAACACAGTTAAGCTCAGGCCCTTGTTGCAGGGGCTGAGCAGGCAAATAGTTCAAGGCCCAGGCTTCTGTAGCCGAGCGTTGGGTGAGGGGGAAGCCTGCCACCCGTACGGAGGGTGGCAGGGGGGAACGCAGGCCCACCCACTCCACTGCGTTCCAGCCCGGGGCCCTAACAGCGGTTGCTGCCGCTGCTGGTCAGTGGGGTATCCAGACCGCAACACACTGACATAGGCTCACACTCAGTTGCAGCCGGACCGGGGTCGGCTACCCCCGGGCTACTTCCGTGCTCCCCCTCACAGCCTACCTCGGTCGTTGCGCCGGGATCGGGCCAGTCCACCTGCATGGGCTCCTCTCTGCCCGGGCTCGGCGGCAAGTCTGGTAGCTCTGCCGGGAAGTCCGGCCAATGGTCCTCAGGCGGCTCCTCTGGATAGCAGCAGGGGCTGAGGGGTTCGGGTCCAGTCTCACCCTCAGGGTTAGCGGGGTTCGGTTCCCAGGGGTTCTCCCAGTGGCGGGCGTGAACGGGCTCCGGCGGCTCCTCCTCGTAGCGGGCCCGGGGTAGCTCAGGCCAGCTAGGGTCTTCGACGGTCTCCTGGCCGGGAGCTCCCGGCCGCACGTCTGCTCCCTGTGGTGGCTGGCCGCCAACTGAGCTCTGGCGGCCGGCCTTTATACTTCCTGTCCCGCCCCTTGACTTCCGGGGGGCGGGGACAGGCGGTGGTGGTCCCACCCACTCTGGTGCCGGCACGTGGGCTCCCTCTTCTGGGCAGGAGGGGAGCCACACCGACTCACTACACATGGCTAGACCACAACCTCCATTGAAGAAACTTTCAGAAGGGGGCATAGAGGTAGGAAAATTCCAGAGGGTTGGACTTTCAGAGTTTTTTATGAAGCGTCCCCTGAAGGAAGGAACATGGAGAGGGCTGCAGAGTTTGGATAAGGAGAAACCTCCCTACCCTGTGGATCTTGGTGTTCTGCAGGAAAGGGCTCTCCAGATTGGTGGAGAGAAGAGTGTTCCATATGGATGGCAGCTCCTCCTCATGGCTCCGCTGGGTCCAGGCAGCGCTTCTCCTGCAGGAACCATGCCATTGATACTGGTGAAATTCTCCAGACTCCATTTTGTAGTCTTAACCTCTATTTTGTGTCCCTGGCTTCATTCTTGAATAAGCAGAAGTCACTTCACCAACTGAAAGCTGCAGGTCACTTACCAATTTATGTTGTAGGTCACATGACCAGAGCTATAGGTAAAATGCTATATCTGAGCTGAGCATGCCCACTAGTGAGAGTTACATAAAATGAAGAATGGCCATGAAGTAGGCTAGATCTGGAGCCTGGGCTGCAAAGTCAGATGAAGAAATCATTGCTGTGAGGCAAAAACAATGCAAGTGAGCATGTGGAATAGGAGGTTAAGGAAAGCAGCTCCAGCCTGGGCTGGTTTGAGGCTTCTTCTCCTGGTAGCTAAGGATGAGGTAATGGTTAATAGAGAGCATGCTCACTGTTAGAGGGCTTTCCCTCAACCCTCCCATTTCCCTGGTTTTGTCATGCAGACAGCAAGCAGCAAAAGACCAGAAGTCCGAAGCGCAGACAATGCAATGTTTATTGGAGTTAGTTTCCAAGCAAGCATTCCGAAGCCCTTCACACCAGTCGGGCTTATCACTATATGCTGATAGCTCCCCAGTGTTCTGTTCCCAGCTCTGATGCTACAAAGCATTTACCCTGTGTCCCCCTTCCCAGCTCTGATGCCATAGAGCCTTGCCTGTGCCCTATTCCCTGGTCCCCATTCCCTATTCTCGTTCCCCCACCTTAGCAAGCATGATTCCAATTTCCCCTTCCACTTCCTGTTTGACCCCAGTTTATACAGTAATATTCTCAGCTATACCTTAACCAATCATTTTACTGAAATTTAACTAACCAATCCTAACATATTGTAACATAATTCTCTAACCAATTACATCCCACTAACTTAATTAACTTACACCCAGCAAAATTAATTATACAGCAGACAGAAACAATTAGAGAACGAGACAGATTAACCATTGAAAAGTGGGGGCCATAAAGATAAAACAATACAGAAATGAGGGTTTCACAACCACAACCATTAGTAAGTGATTTCTTGCCAAACAGGATACTATCTTAAAATGTGTTTCTTTATCTGGTGGTGATGGGCATTATCAGGACAGGATCGTCTTCCCAACAGCCTAATACCACCTTATTTCAATGTGACTGGTTTGGGATGTGAGGATGGGACTGTATGCTTCCCAGCTTATGGCTGCCCCTGCTGCTAAGCCAAAGGCCTAAGCCCAGGGGTGGGCAAACTTTTTGGCCTGAGGGCCACATCTGGGCGGGGAAATTGCATGTAGAGCCATGAATGTAGGACTGGGGCAGAGGGTTGGAATGCGGGAGGGAGTGTGGGGTATGGGAGGGGGTGCGGTGTGCAGGAAGGGGCTCAGGGCAAGGGATTGGGGCTAGGGTGACCAGACAGCAAATATGAAAAATAGGGATGGGAGTGGGGGGTAATTGGAGCCTATATAAGAAAAAGACCCAAAAATCAGGACTGTCCCTATAAAATTGGGACATCTGGTCACCCTAATTGGAGCAGAGGAGGGGTCCGGGGCATATGAGGGGGCTCAGGGAAGGGGTTGAGGTGCAGGAGGGGTGCAGAGTGCAGGAGGGGGCTCAGGGCAGGGGTGCAGTATGGGTGGGGTGCAGGGTGCGGGAGGGGTCTCAGGGCAGGGGGTGGGGTGCAGGAGGGGTGTGGAGTGTACGAGGGGGCTCAGGGCAGGGAGTTGGGGTGCAGAAGGGGTGCACGATGCAGGCAGGGGTCTTAAGGCAGGGAGTTGGGGAGGCGGGGTGCAAGCAGGGTTCGGGCTCCAGTCCAGTGCTGCTTATGTAAAGCGGCTCCGGGGTGGCAGCAGTGCACACTGGGGCTAGGGCAGTCTCCCTGCATGCCTGCCCTGGCCCCACACCTTGCTGCTCCAGGAAGCACTGCAGCCCCTGGGGGAAGAGGGGGGTGGAGGGCTCCACTTGCGCTGCCCTTGCCGCGCCTCCAGGTACCTCCCCCAAACTCTCATTGGCTGTGGTTCCCTATTCCTGGCCAATGGGATCTGCGGGGGCGGTGCCTGGAGACAAGGACAGCAACGCACAGAGCCCTCTGGCCCCCTGCCCAAAGGCCACAGGGAAGTGGTGCCAGACACTTCTGAGAGAGGCGTGGGGCCCGCAGTGCCACGGGGGGCAATCCTGTGGGCTGGATCCAAAGCCCTGAGGGGCCAGATCTGGCCCGTCAGGCCATAGTTTGCTCACCCCTGCCTTAGCCTAAGAACAAGACCTCAGACTATCCTAGTGAGAGAAGGCCCATACACAGGCGGACTTGTGAATTTGATTCTTTGTTTTATATCTCCATAACTAGCTAAGTGATAAAAATACACCTAAATTCTTAAAGTATAGGCCTTTACAGGCATGCCTGAATATCTATATCCTAACATTCAGTAAGGGTTAATAATAGATAGTATAAAATAAAATTTGGATAGAGCGTATAAAAGGCAGTGTGCTGGCAGTCAGGAGCCAGCGAGAAGAGCTGCTGGGAAGGAGAGAGAGAGGAGAGAGAATTTCGAAGGAACGTTTCAAAGTACTGTTAACTGGAGCTGACCAGAGCAGCAGCAGCAGCAGCAGCAGCAACAGAGCGCATCATTTAGAATAATTTAGACTGTCTACTATTGCGGTTTAAATGCTCTTTAACTTGCAATAAGGGACTTGAGTCTGATTTTTATTCTTAGAATACATTTTAGTCAGGATTATTAGTCACATTAATAAAAGATACTTTATTTTTGGAAAAATAACACTACCTGTGTCAATCATTTTATCAGAAGGTTACTACCATTTCCTTTAGTGTTCCCTTACCTGCCCTGGAAACCCATACTTCGGGAGGGACAGATTAAGGGGGCGATAGGCAGGTTATTCTAGGGGCAGCCATATCCAGTTTTCAGGGTAACACTGTCATTTCCTCAATCACCCTGTGGATTCAGTACTCAGTAACAGCTGCAGAGGAGACCCAGGGCAAATTAAGACAGCTTCAAGTTGTATTAAGGGAATCCAGTTGATCATCATAGAAAAGCAATCCCTGTAGGCCTTCAATCCAGTAATCCCAGCAGAGGGGATTCAGTGAGATCCTGTGGCAAGGAAGAATAGGGCCCCAAAAGGCTGTATTCCCTCCTTCCATGTTCATTGAAGCACAGGGAAATCAGACTATGGGTTACCTGTTTACTCATGGGTATTTCAGTGGTACTAGTAGGTATTCAGGTTACTTGGACTCTTCAATCCTTGTCCATTTCTCATGTGTATATGACATTTGTCACATTGCATTAATTCTCTGACAAACAGTGGACTACTCCTGCTAGCCACAATGTGCTACAAACTAGTAAGTGGGTATTTCACATGCTGTACATCTCAGAAACCTGGCCCCTTCTCTGCACTAGATCTTAATAGGGTCTGGCAAACCTTAGAGAGCAGGCTGCAGCATACCAGAAGATAGGACACCCTGTGCCCTCCCTTTGTACACCACAAATTGATTGTGCTGCAAGTTTCCTGTGACTCAGGATCACTCTCAATCAGGGCTGGCTCCAGGCACCAGCTTAGCAAGCAGGTGCTTGGGGCCGCAACTCCTGAGGGGGGCGGCACGTCCAGCTATTCGGCGGAGGCTCCCTCACTCCGGCTCGGAGTGAAGGACCTCCTGCCGAATTGCCGCCGAATCACGATCGCGGCTTTTGGGGGGGGGGCGGGGGGGGGGCTGCTTGGGGCGGCAAAAACCCTGGAGCCAGCCCTGCTCTCAATGCAGGGCTATACCCAATGGCACAATTTAGTTCCCTGGAGCCACAAAAAGAATAATTGAACATAATTGGGATGAGAATGCAGGAATTCTTGGCTCCCAAGACTGTGTTTGAATCCCTAGGCTATGCCATTTCTACCCAAAAGTATGCATTTCCCCTAATTCCCCGCCCCCAATTTTCCTATTAAAAATAAACTGCAAATTGTGTCTATAATCACTTTACTTAATAATGAGTTGTTAGCCACTAGGTGATGCTGCTGTTCACTCATAGTCACACATTCACTTGCTTCATTGTCTGGCTTCCTCACCCTCAGGATTATTCATTCACACTTCCTTACAGTTCTGTATTTTCACAAAATCCTGGCTTCCTGCGTATAAAGAAATGTCAGCAAGAGAAAAATGGAAACAACTCTTAAAAAAAAAAACTCTGCAAGAACAAATTGTCAAAAACCTCTTTACACATTTTGAGGAGCTGTTTTATACAGAACCCTGGGTATAAATGGTGTAAATTGGTAGAAAACTTATGTCTCATGTGTGCAATAACAGTTAATTTATATCATGCCAATTTTCATTCAATAAAAAATAAAATCCCGTTATAATCCCCGAATGTGTTTGTCTTTGACTTTTTAAATAGCTTAACAATAAACGAGGAAACCACTTAGGTGAGCATTTTGACTCTTGAAAGTGGATAATTAGAAGAGACATGTCCTAAGTATTAAAAACAGTAGCAGGTTGTTTTTTTTTCTGATCAGCTCTCTGGGCTTTCCACATTTCTCCCCCCACCCCCTGGCCCTTAATCTCCACCGCCAATGTTACACATCATAGCAATCAGCCTCTCCATTAGAGCAGGACTGGAAACAGCTTCAGTACCAGCCAGAGAGCCACATCAGAAAGGATTTAACAGGAGGAGTTTTCTTTTTGGAAAATTATAGTTACCTAATAATTCTACATTCACCTTTCCCTTCCATCTCTTCTACATACAGTGTTAAAATATTTTCAAAAAGTTATCACATATAAGAATATAGTGTACATAGGGTCTCCAATTTATATAATTATGATATTGTTATTTCTCAGTATTCATAGTACACTAGCTAGTGATGTCTGTTAGCCAATCAAAGTGAAGGCATTTCAATAACTGTATGGCTATTTCTCGAGTGTATGGTAAATATGAATATCTTTTCTTATTACTTTTGCTGTTTTCCAGTCTGAAAATTCTGAGATACATGATCAATTGGTCATTTTGGGGTCATTGCTCGTTCAACGCGCACAATCCTTTCTTATTATTAACTGTCCCTGTTAAATGGGGTTTCTTCTTTCTGTCTTATCAGTTACCTTTCAGATCCAGCTTTTCCAGTTAAGCTGTATTCTTTCAAGGCCTTCCCACAACTGCTAACAAAACCTGCAGTTTATACACAAACTATAAAGCATGTTTTTTTTTTCATTAAATTAAGCTAACTAAACCCTTTTCTATCCTACAACCTGTTTATATTAAATCAGTTAATTTGAATGAACGGCATACTATTGTGTTGTAGGGAGGCAGTATTACCTCATGGACAGAACACAACTGGGACTAAGGGTATGTCTACACTACGAAATTAGGTCGAATTTATAGAAGCCGGTTTTATAGAAATCGGTTGTATACAGCCGATTGTGTGTGTCCCCACATAAAATGCGCTAAGTGCTCTAGTCGGCGGACCGCGTCCACAGTACCGAGGCTAGCGTCGACTTCCGGAGCATTGCACTATGGGTAGCTATCCCACAGTTCCCGCAGTCTCCACCGCCCATTGGAATTCTGGGTTGAGATCCCAATGCCTGAATGATGCAAAACAGTGTTGCGGGGGGTTCTGGGTACATGTCGTCAGGCCCTTCCCCCTCCGTCAGAGCACCGGCAGACAATAGATTTGCGCCTTTTTACCTGGGTTACCTGTGCAGACAACATACCACGGCAAGCATGGAGCCCGCTCAGCTCAGCTCACCGTCACCATATGTCATCTGGGTGCCGGCAGACGTGGTACTGCATTGTTACACAACAGTAACAGCTAACTGCCTTTTGGCGGTAGACGGTTTAGCATGGCTGGTAGCCGTGGGGCTGGCAGCCGTAGGGCTGCATTGCACTAGCCCCTTGCCTTTTGGTAGAAGATGGTATATTACGACTGGTATCCGTTGTTGTCGTACTGCAGTGGCTGTCAATCATGGGCACCTGGGCAGACATGCAACTGTCTCGATGATGATGGCTATCAGTCGTAATATGCTATTTTCTGCCAATTGCCCAGTATTGTCTGCTAAGCACCCAGAAGAGGCCGAGGACGATCTAGGTGCTGGCAGACATGGGGCTGGCAGACGTGGGGCTGGCAGACGTGGGGCTGCATTGCGACACAGCAGCAGCCCCTTGCCTTTTGGTAGAAAATGGCATATTACGATTGATATCCATCGTCGTCGTACTGCAGTGGCTATCAGTCATGCTTCACCATCGGCTGCCAGATTAAGATGTAAAAAATAGATATGTACTGTATTCATTTGCTTCCCCTCCCTCCGTGAAATCAACGGCCTGCTAAACCCAGAGTTTTCAGTTTAATCTTTCGGGGGACCATTCTGTGTGACAGTTGTTTGTGTTTCTCCCTGATGCACAGCCACCTTTATTGATTTTAATTCCCTGTACCTGTACGCCATGTCGTCACTCGGCCCTCCCTCCCTCCCTCCCTCCTTCCCCTGGTCCATCAGATACTAGTTTCATGCCTTTTTTCAGAACAGGTGCCATAGCTAGCACTGGGATCATGGAGCTCGTTCAGATCACCACGGCAATTATGAGCACTATGGACACCACGCACATTGTCCTGGAGTATATGCAGAGCCAGGACATGCCAAAACGAAACCCGCACCAGCCGAGGAGGCGATTGCAGCGTGGCGACAAGAGTGATGAGGAAATTGACATGGACATAGACATCTCACAAGGCGCAGGCCCCAGCAATGTGGAAATCATGGTGTTACTGGGGCAGATTCATGCCGTGGAACGTCAATTCTGGGCACGGGAAACAAGCACAGACTGATGGGACTGCATCGTGTTGCAGGTGTGGGACGATTCCCAGTGGCTGCGAAACTCTCGCATGTGTAAGGGCACTTTCATGGAACTTTGTGACTTGCTTTCCCCTGCCCTGAAGCACCAGAATACCAGGATGAGAGCAGCCCTCACAGTTGAGAAGCAAGTGGCGATAGCCCTGTGGAAGCTTGCAACGCCAGACAGCTACCGGTCAGTCGGGAATCAATTTGGAGTGGGCAAATCTACTGTGGGGGCTGCTGTGATCCAAGTTGCCAGGGCAATGAAAGACCTGGTGATATCAAGGGTAGTGACTCTGGGCAACGTGCAGGCCATAGTGGATGGTTTTGCTGAAATGGGATTCCGAAACTGTGGTGGGGCCATAGACGGAACCCATATCCCTATCTTGTCACTGGAGCACCAAGCCACCGACTACATAAACCTCAAGGGGTACTTTTCAATGCTGCTGCAAGCCCTGGTGGATCACAAGGGACATTTCACCAACATCAACGTGGGATGGCCGGGAAAGGTACATGATGCTCGCGTCTTCAGGCACTCTGCTCTGTTTCGAAAGCTGGAGGAAGGGACTTTCTTCCCAGACCAGAAAGTAACCATTGGGGATGTTGAAATACCTATCGTGATCCTTGGGGACCCAGCCTACCCCTTAATGCCATGGCTCATGAAGCCGTACACAGGCAGCCTGGACAGTAGTCAGGACCTGTTCAACTACAGGCTGAGCAAGTGCCGAATGGTGGTGGAATGTGCATTTCGACGTTTAAAAGCGCGCTGGCGCAGCTTACTGACTCTCTCAGACCTCAGCGAAAAGAATATCCCCATTATTATTGCTGCTTGCTGTGCGCTCCACAATATCTGTGAGAGTAAGGGGGAGACATTTATGGCAGGGTGGGAGGTTGAGGCAAATCGCCTGGCCGCTGATTACGCGCAGCCAAACACCAGGGCAGTTAGAGGAGCACAGCAGGGCGCAGGGCGCATCAGAGAAGCTTTGAAAATGAGTTTTGTGACTGGCCAGGCTATGATGTGAAACTTCTGTTTGCTTCTCCTTGATGAACCCTCCGCCCCCCACACCCAGTTCACTCTACTTACCTGTAAACCAACCACCCCACCCTCCCCTCCCCCCTTCAAGCACCGCTTGCAGAGGCAATAAAGTCATTGTTATTTCACATTCATGCATTCTTTATTAATTCATCACACAACTAGGGGGATAATTGCCAAGGTAGCCCGAGATGGGTGGGGGAGGAGGGAAGGAAAAGGACACACTGCAGTTTAAAACTTTAACTCTTATTGAAGGCCAGCCTTCTGATGCTTGGGCAATCATGTGGGGTGGAGTGACTGGGTGGACGGAGGCCCCCCCACCGTGTTCTTGGGCGTCTGGGTGAGGAGGCTATGGAACTTGGGGAGGAGGGCTGTTGGTTACACAGGGGCTGTAGCGGCGGTCTCTGCTCCTGCTGCCTTTCCTGCAGCTCAACCATATGCTGGAGCATATCAGTTTGATGCTCCAGCAGCCGGAGCATCGACTCTTGCCTTCTGTCTGCAAGCTGATGCCACCTATCATCTTCAGCCTGCAACTTGCTCTGTTCATCCTGCGATTCAGCCCGCCACCTCTCCTCTCGTTCATATTGTGCTTTTCTGAAGTCTGACATTGACTGCCTCCACGCATTCTGCTGTGCTCTATCAGCGTGGGAGGACATCTGCATCTCCGTGAACATATCATCCTGCGTCCTCCGTTTTCTCTTTCTAATGTTCACTAGCCTCTGTGAAGGAGAAACATTTGCAGCTGGTGGAGGAGAAGGGAGAGGTGGTTAAAAAAGACACATTTTAGAGAACAATGGGTACACTCTTTCACGTTACATTTTGCTGTTCACATTACACAGCACATGTGCTTTCGTTACAAGGTCGCATTTTTCCTCTTATATTGAGGGCCTGCCAGTTTTGTGTGAGAGATCACTCACTCAGTGCCAGGCAACAGATTTCGGCTTGCAGACAGCCATGGTAAGCCACAGTCTTTTGGCTTTTTTAACCTTCTTAACATGTGGGAATGGTTTCAAACAGCAGCGCCCTCATTTCCCATATCAAGGATGAATTGGGTTGGCCATTTAAAATGGGTTTGCAATGTAAAAGGAGGGACTGCGGTTTCCGGGTTAACATGCAGCACAAACCCAACTAACCCCCCTCCCCCCCACACCCAATTCTCTGGGATGATCACTTCACCCCTCCCCCCCACCGCGTGGCTAACAGCGGGGAACATTTCTGTTTAGCAGAGCAGGAACGGGCACCTCTGAATGTCCCCTTAATAAAATCACCCCATTTCAACCAGATGACCGTGAATGATATCACTCTCCTGAGGATAACAAAGAGCAATAAGGAATGGATGTTGTCTGCATGCCAGCAAACACCGGGACCATACACTACAATGTTTTGTTATGCAATGATTCCAGACTACGTGCTACCGGCCTGGCGTGGTAAAGTGTCCTACCATGGCGGACAGGATAAGGCAGCCCTCCCCAGAAACCTTTTGCAAAGGCTTTGGGAGTACATGAAGGAGAGCTTTCTGGAGATGTCCCTGGAGGATTTCTGCTCCATCCCCATACACGTTAACAGACTTTTCCAGTAGCTGTACTGGCCGCGATTGCCAGGGCAAATTAATCATTAATCATTAAACACGCTTGCTTTTAAACCATGTGTAATATTTACAAAGGTACACTCACCAGAGGTCTCCTGTGTGCCCTCAGGGTCTTGGGTGAGTTCGGGGGTTACTGGTTCCAGGTCCAGGATGACAAACATATCCTGGCTGTTGGGGAAACCGGTTTCTCTGCTTCCTTGCTGCTGTGAGCTACCTACATTACCTCCATCCTCATCTTCCTCATTCCCCGAACCCTCTTCCCTGTGTGTTTCTCCAGTGAGGGAGTCATAGCACACGGTTGGGGTAGTGGTGGCTGCACCCCCTAGAATGGCATGCAGCTCCGTGTAGAAGCGGCAAGTTTGCAGCTCTGCCCCGGACCTTCCGTTTGCTTCTCTGGCTTTGTGGTAGGCTTGCCGTAGCTCCTTAATTTTCACATGGCACTGCTGTGCGTCCCTCTTATGGCCTCTATCCTTCATGGCCTTGGAGACCTTTTCTAATACTTTGCCATTTCTTTTACTGCTACAGAGTTCAGCTAGCACTGATTCATCTCCCCATATGGCGAGCAGATCCCGTACCTCCCGTTCTGTCCATGCTGGAGCTCTTTTGCGATCCTGGGACTCCATCATGGTTACCTGTGCTGATGAGCTCTGCGTAGTCACCTGTGCTTTCCACGCTGGGCAAACAGGAAATGAAATTCAAACGTTCGCGGGGCTTTTCCTGTCTACCTGGTCAGTGCATCTGAGTTGAGAGTGCTGTCCAGAGCGGTCACAATGAAGCACTGTGGGATAGCTCCCCGAGGCCAATAACGTCGAATTCCATCCACACTACCCCAATTCTGACCCGCAAAGGCCGATTTTATCGCTAATCCCCTCATCGGAGGTGGTGTAAAGAAATCAGTTTAAAGGGCGCTTTAAGTCGAAAGAAAGGGCTTTGTCATGTGAACGTGTCCAGGCTTAATTCGATTTAGCGCTGCTAAAGTCGACCTAAACTCGTAGTGTAGACCAGACCTAAGCTTCTCTAACTGCAAAATGGGGATAATGAGACTGATCTTCTTTGTAAAGCTCTTTGACATCTATTGATCGAAAACAACTATATAAGATCTACATATTATTATTGTTCTGATATCATTACCTTTCATTTAATTAATAACATGGGGCTTATTCTGAATTTTACTTTTCTTCTTTGGGTTCCCTTTTGGAATCCTTTTCAATGTCATGATGTACAAGGACAGAGATATGAAATTCCAGTGGTTCATCACAGTGGCTCTAACACTATGTTTCACAAATGGTGGCAATAAAGAGCACTCCTCCAAACATTCAGGGAACTGGTTCATGTAAACACCCCCACCCAAAAAAAGATGGCATGTGTGTCCAAATCTTGACAGAATTTATCCAAATCTATTTGGCGGGGGAGGGGGGGAAATGTTGCTGGAAATCTCTTGAATAAGCTTCTTTTAAAAGATTGACAGTACATCAGGGTTTCAACTGGATCAGAAATATTACAATAATAGTTTAGTGTTTCTGCTTTCAAAATGAGATTAAGCCTGAAGCTGCAAGTAGTGTGCAAAAATTATCACACAAACAGAGATATTAAGATTTCTGCAACCTCAGTAAAGCTGTGGGTTTGTCTCCAGGCATAAATAAAGGCCCAGAGACATCATTCTAGAGGTACTCCTTGCAAAAAAAAACCTTATATTGAAATCAATGGGAGTTGCACAACAACAGAAACTTGCCCAATATTAATTCTTATTTTACACAGATAAATTCACCCATCCCTCGAAATATTGAAATTATATACAGAATTGTTTATTTCATTTTATTTGCTTCTTTCTTCATATAGACAACGAGGAGTCCAGTAGCACCTTAAAGACTAACAGATTTATTTAGGCATAAGCTTTTGTGGGTAAAAAAACCCTCTTCTTCAGATGCATGGAATGAAAATTACAGATACAGGCATAAATATACTGGCACATGAAGAGAAGGGAGAACCAGTGTTGACAAGGCCAATTAAGTCAGGGTGGATGTGGTCCACTTCCAATAATTGATGAGGAGGTGTCAATACCAAGAGAGGTAAAATTGCTTTTGTAGTGAGCCAGCCACTCCCGATCCCTATTCAAGCCCAAATTAATGGTGTTAAGTTTGCAAATGAATTGTAGCTCTGCACTTTCACTTTGAAGTCTGTTTTTGAACTTTTTTTGTTGAAGGATGGCTACTTTTAAATCTTTTATTGAATGTCTGGGGAGATTGAAGTGTTCTCCTACTGGCTTCTGTATGTTACCATTCTTGATGTCTAATTTGTGTCCATTTATTCTTTTATGTAGAGACTGTCCAGTTTGGCCAATGTACATGGCAGAGGGGCATCGCTGGCACATGATGGCATATATCACATTAGTAGATGTGCAGGTGAATGAGCCCCTGATGGTGTGGCTGATGTGGTTGGGTCCTCTGATGGTGTTGCTAGAGTAGATATGGGGACAGAGTAGGCAACAGGATTTGTTACAGGGATTGGTTCCTGGGTTAGTGTTTCTGTGGTGTGGTGCATAGTTGCTGGTGAGTATTTGCTTCAGGTTGAGGGGCTGTCTGTAAGCAACGACTGGCCTGCCTCAGAAGGTCTGTGAGAGTGAGGGATCATTTTCCAGGATAGGTTGTAGATCGTTGATGATGTGCTGGAGAGGTTTTAGCTGGGGGCTGTACATAATGGCCAGTGGTGTTCTATTATTTTCCTTGTTGGGCCTGTCCTGTAGTAGGTGACTTCTGGGTACCCATCTCACTCTGTCAATCTGTTTCTTCACTTCCCCAGATGGGTATTGTAGTTTTAAGAATGCTTGTTAAAGATCTTGTAGGTGTTTGTCTGAGGGATTGGAGCAAATGCGGTTGTATATTAGGGCTTGGCTATAGACAATGGATTGTGTGATGTGTCCTGGATGAAAGCTGGAGGCATGTAGGTAAGTATAGCAGTCAGTAGGTTTCCAGTATAGGGTGGTGTTTATGTGACCATCACTTGTTTGCACTGTAGTGTCCAGGAAGTGGATCTCCTGTGTGGACTGTTCCAGGCTGAGGTTGATGGTGGGGTGGAAATTGTTGAAATCCAAGTAGAATTCTTCAAGGGCCTCCTTCCTGTGGGTCCATATGATGAAGATGTCATATCATAGCGCAAGCACAAGTAGAGGAGGGGCGCTATGGGATGAGAGCTGAGGAAGTCATAAAAATGTTGGCATACTGTGGGGCCATGTGGGTACCCATAGCAGTGCCACTGACTTGAAGGTATAAGTTGTCCCCAAACCTGAAATGGTTGTGAGTGAGGACAAAGTCACAAAGCTCAGCCATCAGGTGTGCCATGGCCTCATCAGGGATACTGTTCCTGACAGCTTTCTTCATATAGGTTGAGCATAACATATGGAGCAGATACATATTGTTTACCCTCATTTGGCGGAGGGAGGAATAAGACAGACCAAAAAAAAAATAAGGTGCATAATTTAGTTAAAGCAGATCAGTTTTCCTAGAGTATGCTTTATAGCTCACTAAGGCAATATAATAAGGTGTATCATTCAGGTTAGATAGTCATAAAATAAGGTTTAATGTGGTTGACTGCACTAAGTGAAACATAATTACAAAAGCAAATACATCTAAGTAATTACTATCCATTAGCTCTCACAGATTACCAGGAAAAAAGCATTTGGTATCAATATGAATTATGTAAACATAAGATGATAAATAGGTAGATAACTCAGAATAGTGAGTATTTCAAAGTATCTTTGCAAAAGGAGATCACCAAGAATGAGGATGTATAAGAAGGTAAATGAATTTTCAGCTGGGAAAATCTCTCTAATAAGGAGATATGATACTTCCCAATCTAGTCAGTATAAAATTTAAACACATGCAGTATTCTGGTAAATACAGCAAGATATATATTAGGGTGAATTGAGAGAAAAACGCCTTCATTTGAGATTTAGTGATGCATCTCAAATTCTCTATATTAAATTCCTTGCATTAACTAAAGAAGACCTAGAGTCATTAAAGTAGCTGATCACAAAGTATGAGAGAATAATATTAAACTAAGATCAAAGATGCATTCTGTAGAGCAGATGCCACATGAAAATGTTATGCATCAAGAAAGAACTACAGTTTTTGGAAGTGATATCACTGAGAAGGATGACAAATGAGTTTATTTGGAAAGCTAACTACAGTGCTATTAAGCATATTTTTATAGCAAAAAGTGAAGAGAAAATATAGATTAGGATATATTGGGAAGCTACCCAGGATGATGAAGAGTAGAACACCATCTGTTTTAAAGAGAAAAATATTTGATCAACGATTGTTTCTGGTATTGCTGTGTAAAATTGAGTAAAAGATCTTAATAGCAAAATAGTGAAAAAGAAAGTAAGAGTACAGACAACAGAATAACAATGGCAATAGGTGGTTACAGAAATATTTATTTTAGTGCTCTGTAAAAGGGAAACAAAAAAGAGTCTGGGTTAGCCTACAGTGTAACTCCGCTATCGCTAGAACAGACCATCAACTGTGACTGAACATTGCCATCACTAATGAGGAACAGAAGAAAGTTGTCTTGGTGAATGTCACAGTTGTCTTGAAGAACAGGACCCTGGCCTTCCACGATGCCCAAGCTCAAAAGGTAGAGAAACACAGCTGTATGTCTGATGCCTTGAGAGCTAGGGGTTATGAGGTTCAAACATATGTCCTGATTGTTGGAGCCCTGGACGCATGGGATCCCAGTAATGAGTGAGTGTTGCCAGAATGCTGAATCAGTCAGCGCTATGTTCAACTGATGTGGCAACTCATAGTATCAGACACCATCAGGTGGTCAAGGGCCATCTATTAAAACACATCACCGGACATCGGCAATACCAGGAGAAATGAGCTGGAGTGCCACTGAGAAGAGAAGTCGGGAAAGTAACTGAAATACTTCTTTGATGGATTATATTTCCTGAGGGACCATCTACACTCATTGCTATATTTGCTTTCCACAAGCTACTCTTAGTATAACCTTTTATGAGTGATGTACCTGAATATTTGGAAGCTAATATCTAAACTGTATTGTTAAATTTATTCACGTAAATTTGGGATATTGCAGACTAAGTACTATATGTATTTTATGACTTTTAAACCAAACTTTGCACTTTTGGATAATTTAAGCATTATGTCCAGATGTATAGACATGCTTTCCTTAACCTGTGTATTAGATAATTTTAACATTAGCTTTAATAAATAAAATTTTAATTAAGAAAATAAACTGAAATGGTCAGAGATTGCCTAAGGTAGGTGACCTTCTTAGGACATTAAAAAAATCACCCATTGACACATGGAGAAAAATGGTGGCTCAGGGGCAGGTTGGAAACCTTGGAAGTAGGCATTGGATTAAACACATGAATAAAATCAAGAATTTAATTGGAGCATGCAGTGTGAAGAAAACTAAGGAAAAGCACTGAGGTACAAAAATTGGATAAAGGAGGCTTTTGTCCTTAAGTGGCTGATAGAACAACTGCTGGAAATATCATTTTGCTTTCATTATGCACAAATCTACAATGCTGATGCTGCTGGGACCATGTGGCGGGCACCAGTATGCCACTTGTAATGCATTTGGAAAGGAGGTCAGCTGTGAGGCTTTTTACAGTATGTATCAGGACTGAAGTTGTCTCAACCTACTTAAGAGGCATTTAGGAGGCGAATGAGAAAGAGGGAGGCTGTCCAAAAGGGTGAGACAACTCCAACAGGTCCCAGTGGTGGCTTCTTATCTTCTGCCATCCCTACATACCTTCTGTACAATTGAGGGCCTTCAATTTAAAAAGATGAGAAGCCACGAACTTTAACCTCCTTTGAGTGCTGTAGTGGGGCAGACCGCCCCACTCCCTGAGAGTGTGGACTGCAGCAGGTCAGTGCGCCTGCGCAGACGGGCAGCCAATCAGAGAAGGGCTTAGTGGGAGCCAATTGGGGCCCAGATTGGAGGCAGCCAATCAGGGCCCGGCTCAGCCCTATAAAAAGGCTGCTCAGAGAGAGAAGAGTCAGTCTGTCCCAGGCCTTCAAGAGGGGAAGGTCTGTCTCCAGAGGGGGAGACTAGCACCTGGGACAGCGCAGTTCTGGGCAGGCCTGGGGCAGCAGAAGGGAACTCCAGCCTGGTGTCTGCCAGACTGCAGGCCCTAAGGGGAAGGGCCTAGCTGGTGCGAGGGGCCGAAGGGGAAGTGGCCCAGGGATGTGGCCAGACAGAGGGGAGAGAAGGAGGACAGCGAGGCTGCTGCTAGAGGGTTCCTGGGCTGGGATCCAGAGTAGAGGGCGGGCCTGGGTCCCCCCTTTCCCCCTTGCAGTACACCCAGCCATTGGCTGTAAGGAGCAGTCATTATAGACTACGCCAGATCCCTGACAAGAGGATTTAGACTTTGGGATGTATGGTTGTACATGGTGGCTGGGGCATAGAGAGACTGCTGATCAACACGCTCCCCCCCCCCACCCCCCCGAAGGGGGTGCAGATGGACTAAGGGGCACTGCCTGAGAGCTGTGGTCCGGAAGAGGACGTCGTCGAGCAGGGAGCAATGCGGGTCCAAACGCCAAGCAAGGGCGAGACGACGGACGGGACACCACCAGGAGAAGGCGCTCCGGAGCTGGAACGAGCTAATTCCCAGAAGAGACCAGCAGGAGGCACTGCAGGGGTGAGTCTGCCCGTCTACAGGTGCCTTTTAAGTAAGTCCAAAGAGCTGCAGCATGACCATAAAGCTCTGTAGATGACATCCTTTCTCTGTTCCCACTGTGGAATTCTCTCAATTAAATTGAGACAGTGTGAACAGAAGGGCAATGCAGGGCAGATATGCTCTGCCTTCTTCAAATTTTGACTATTGTTCGACATTGTAAACCCAGGTGAGAAAGAGGAGCTTTTTCTGGTAGGCTCTATCTTATCCAAGATTAATAAGGCATGTGGAGAGAAGCTGTGGCAGCAGCTACCTATCCCACTCTCACACTAAGAAATCAACCTATTTTCCTGCTCTTGGTCATTGTTTTCCACTTGGCATTTCTCATCAGCACAGCCCTCTTGCTCCTTCATCTCTCTAGCTGTCGGGCTTTGTGGCAGCATCTACAACAGCGACAGCATGACATCCTCCGATAAACCCTTTTTTCCAGAAGCTGTAATATCTCCCTCCTCCTTTATGTGGAGAAACCTATCCCCACATCTGACTCCAAGCGTCACCCTAGCCCTGATTGCCTGCTCCTGCGAGTTAAATTTGGCAAACAGAGCATAAAATTCTCTCCAGCAGCTCTATGGCATCTGCAAGCAGAGCTGCCAGGTTGGAAGATACACAATGAGGTAGCTATACCGCAGCTCCTATGTCTAGGCTTTTCCCTTCACTTGTGGCCACTTGTCAGGGTGCCCCTTTCAGCTGCATGTCTCTTTCTATTCCACATACACAAGGACCAATGCTGCTCTGCTGCTGGTGGTGCTAGGACCTCTTCTTTATGTGTAGAAATGCTCTGATGCTTCAGCTGAACAAGGGAGACCTCTGATCTTTCTCTTTTGCTGTGTTGCAATTATCAAACTTTAAACTAAATGTGAGACTTAATTATAATGTCAAACAGATTAAAATCCAATCAGTTCCCTGGATATATAGTTAGGAAGGATTTAATAGGGCAGTGACCTAAATTTAAGAGTGCAAATCTCAGTGGAACAGATTGAAAACCAGTCAGTTCACTGGCCATATAGTTAAGGGAGGATTAAAAAGCAGTGGCCTAAACTTATTTATGAGTCAGGTTTCAATCACAGTACAGGCACTGGGGAATAAATTCATTCCCTGGTGTAACTCTGGTGTAGTAAACGGAATTGCTGGATTTGGCCTTAGCCCTGTAATAAGTCACAACTACAACAGAATAGATTCTCATTGGGCTGTTGCCTTTTAAACACAATGGCTTACTACTGTAATGTGAAGAAATATAAAATAGTTTCAAATAGAGTAAAATGTAATCAAATCTTGAGCTGTATAAATCATGAGATTAATTGAAGTTTGACTGCATTGATTTTATTTTTCTTCATTCAGTCACTTCTCAAAAGTGAGAGTCAGATTGGGTAAAGGGATAAATCTGCCCTTATATACACAAGCATGTGCACACACTCGCACGTGTACTATGTTAAAAGAACATTATTTAGATTGTAAAGTGAAGCACTCAAAAGAAATGCCAGAATTAAAGGAACTACAGGCACCAGATCAAAGTGCTAAATTGTACTACATGTTGTATAGATATTCAGCAAAAACACATTATGATTCAGTCTATAATTACTTGCTAATTTGAGTGATTTTTTTTTTTAGATCCTGTTCCCAGGTCTGCCCAGTTTTCTATGGTGAGTGCAAAGGTGCTGGCATGCATTCCCTCCTCAATCCCCTCAGTTTGAAAATGTGGCTGCCTAAAAGCTGAATAGCTTGAAGACAATTAATAAAAATCCAAACATTTAATGTTTTTGGATAGGGTTGCCAACTTTCTATTTGCACAAAACCAAACATCTTTGCCCCACCCCCCTGCCTCGCTGCTTCTCTGAGGCCCTGCCCCGACCCCGACCCTTCTCCGAGGCTGTGCCCCCACTCACTCCATCCCCCCTCCCTCTGTTGCTCACTCTCACCACCCACACTCACTCACTTTCACCAGGCTCACTCAGGCTGTTGGGGTGTGGGAAGGGGTGAGGGCTCTGGCTAGGGGTGCAAGCTCCCAGGGTGAGGCCAGAAATTAGGAGTTCAGAGTGCGGGAGGGAGCTCAGGGCTGAGGCAGTGGGTTGGGATGTGGTAGGGGGTGAGGACTCCAGCTGGGGGTGCAGGCTCTGGTGTGGGGCCAGGGATTTGGGGTGCAGGAGGGGGCTCCAGACTGGGGCTGAGGGGTTCAAAGGGTGGGAGGGGGATCCAGGCTGGGGCAGGTGGTTGGGGTGCAGGGGGGTGAGTGCTCCAGCTGGGGGTGCAAATTCTGGGGTGGGGATGAGGGGTTTGGGGTGTAGGAAGGTACTCAAGGCTGGGACCAAGGGGTTCAGAGGGTGGGAGGGGGATCAGGGCTGGAGCAGGGGGATGGGGCACAGGAGGGGGTCAGGGGTGTAGGTGGCGCTTACCTCAAGCAGCTCTGGGAACAGAGGCATGTCCCCCCTCCAGTTCCTACATGGAGGCACAGCCAGGAGGCTCTTCATACTGCCCCATCCACAAGCACTGTCCCCACAGCTGCCATTGCCCATGGTTCCTGACCAATGGGAGCTGCAGAACCGGCGGTTGGGGCAGGGGCAGCGTGCAGAGCCCCTGGCTGCCCCTACACATAGGAGCCGGAGGAGGGACATGCCGCTGCTTTCGGGAGCCGGGTGGAGCCACGGCGAGCAGGAAGCCTTCCTTAGCCCTGCTGACTGGACTTTTAACGGCCAGGTCAGCGGTGCCGATCAGAACTGCCAGGGTCCCTTTTTGACCAGGCATTCAGGTCAAAAACCAGACACCTGGTAACCCTAATTTTTGAATCTCATTATTTTTAAGCCACTCAAAAATTTAGGGGGCTTGCCTCATGATTTTTGAACACTTCGGATTAGCAATATTGACACAGTGACGTGGCTGTTCCTGGCCAGCCCTTCTGCTGTCCCCCCTTTTGTTGAGGGTGTGTGCTCCTACACTAACCAGTTATATAAATTAAATATATCTTTCTCCTCTCCTGTTTTTATGGCTGATCTCTTTGAATCAGCTACCCCAGCTAGGCATGCCCCCTACAAAATACAGAAGCGGGCCTTCTATCTACAAACAGTAAGACAAGGGAGAGAGCAGTTGTGATTCCCTAAACATTGTGTTAAATTCTTTATTGTAGACCAAATTTCACCATTTTATCACCCTGCCCTGAACTTTTATGGAAAGTAAAGGCAATGATGAGAAATGCATCTTGAGGCAAAACAGCTCAAAGAACGTCATTCTGATTCTTCTTAGAACCTGTGATGCCTGTTTGTAAGTAATCACACTCAGCGGGAGATTTGACTAATTGTTTCTAGATCATTTTCTCCTCCATCTTGTACTAATACTAATAATCAAATCTCCAGCTGTTTATTATATTGATTGTAAATGTATGGATAAAAGCACTTACACTGTATTTTTCTCATTATCTTGCACACAGAAGCTTAACTATAGCTCCTCCCTCATTGTATGCCTACACTGCAATCAGAGGTGTGATTGCAGCACATGCAGACATACCCAAGCTAGCTTTAAATATGCAGTATATGAATCATGTTCATGGGATTGCAGATAGTGGAAATTCTAAACTTAACTTTGAATGTTTGCTTTCATTGAAAAATCGACACACACTACTTAATTTTCACAAACACAATATGAACTTGAAAAGTGCAAATTGTGAGTGTTTTCACTTTTGCAGAGTATTTCACAGAGCCCTGTTTTCCCTTTCAGAATAGGGTTCTGAGCAGGAAGTGAGGGTGTTTGTTGTTTTAACTTAGCGATGGAGTACTTCCAGAGATATTCAAACTCCCTGATTCATGTAGGAATTTTTTGTGTGTCACATTTGAAGAAAATCAATTTAGAATTTGCTCTATAAGGGGAAACCAATAACAGATTTTATGTTTTTTAGATATACAAAGTACATTTTCTGGGAATAGCCTTTAAATGAGGCCTAATCACTTGGGGGTAGCTAATTTTTTCAAGCCAAACATGTAATTTGCTTCAAAAACAGTGTTCCTCAATATTAATGACAATTTTTAGCAAGTAAAGCCTTACGTGTGAATTTTCTAGCTTTTGTCATCTTGTGCTCTAACTTTCATATTAATTCCATCCCCCCGATTACAAATTTTGACTGCATATATTATACTGGCAAGCCTTTTATACACTGTTTGTATTGACACATTGTTACTGTCTTTTGCAGAATATATCCATGGTTTTTTGCTTACCCATAAAAACAGAATCCTGGTTTTTTTGTTTGGAGGGCACCAAAAGGCAAGTCACCTCAAACATACACAGAGGCAAAATGGGTTCAAATTGCATTTGGAAGTGAAATTACCTCATTTGTGTAAACAAATGACTCTTTTGAAAATAAAAGTGCATGTATTGGAGAAGTACACTGGTTGCATGTGCATTTTGTGGGTGTAAATATTGCACTCAATGTTGAAAATTTGCCACAAAACATTCAAAAACTAATTTGCAGCACTCAAAAAAATAAGTGATAAAGCTTAGTGTTACACTACAGTGAAAACTGAAAAAAATTCTGTAAGTGGTTTAACTGTCTAGCAATGACAATGGCACCAACAGGCATCTCTTTAACAGCACTGAGATCTGGAACATGCTCAATAATCTCACTGATATCCTTGTCACATCACTGGACTCTTCACAAGGTACATTGAAGCAAAAAGGAATGTACTAAATCAGGAATCATTACTGCCTTAAACTACCATCTCAGTAGTCTGATAGAAAATAGATTGGGCTAACTGTTCAGGAAAGAAATTGGAGGTCTTTTCACAACCGAGGATACCTGTCAAGTAAAGACTATCATAGACTGTTCTGGCTTCAGAAAACTGCTTATAAAAGCCCTGAGAAGGCAAGAATACCAGCAGCAAGGTGTAAGGGGAAGGACTGCTTTCATATCCATAAAAAGCAACAGAGGGTTCTGTGGCACCTTTAAGACTAACAGAAGTATTGGGGAGCATAAGCTTTCGTGGGTAAGAACCTCACTTCTTCAGATGCAAGTAATGGAAATCTCCAGAGGCAGGTATAAATCAGTATGGAGATAACGAGGTTAGTTCAATCAGGGAGGGTGAGGTGCTCTGCTAGCAGTTGAGGTGTGAACACCAAGGGAGGAGAAACTGCTTCTGTAGTTGGAAAGCCATTCACAGTCTTTGTTTAATCCTGATCTGATGGTGTCAAATTTGCAAATGAACTGGAGCTCAGCAGTTTCTCTTTGGAGTCTGGTCCTGAAGTTTTTTTGCTGTAAGATGGCTACCTTTACATCTGCTATTGTGTGGCCAGGGAGGTTGAAGTGTTCTCCTACAGGTTTTTGTATGTTGCCATTCCTGATATCTGACTTGTGTCCATTTATCCTCTTGCGTAGTGACTGTCCAGTTTGGCCAATGTACATAGCAGAGGGGCATTGCTTGCATATGATGGCATATATAATATTGGTGGACGTGCAGGTGAATGAGCCGGTGATGTTGTAGCTGATCTGGTTAGGTCCTGTGATGGTGTTGCTGGTGTAGATATGTGGGCAGAGTTGGCATCGAGGTTTGTTGCATGGGTTGGTTCCTGAGTTAGAGCTGTTATGGTGCGGTGCATGGTCGCTGGTGAGAATATGCTTGAGGTTGGCAGGTTGTCTGTGGGAGAGGACTGGCCTGCCTCCCAAGGTCTGTGAAAGAGAGGGATCATTGTCCAGGATGGGTTGTAGATCACTGATGATGCATTGGAGAGGTTTAAGCTGAGGACTGTAGGTGATGGCCAGTGGAGTTCGGTTTCTTTTTTTGGGCCTGTCTTGTAGCAGGAGGCTTCTGGGTACACATCTGGCTCTGTTGATTTGTTTCTTTATTTCCTTGTGTGGGTATCATAGTTTTGAGAATGCTTGGTGAAGATCTTGTAGGTGTTGGTCTCTGTCTGAGGGGTTGGAGCAGAGCGATTGTACCTCAGTGCTTGGCTGTAGACTATGGATCGTGTGGCGTGACCGGGGTGGAAGCTGGAGGCATGAAGGTAGGCGTAGCAGTCGGTGGGTTTTCGGTATGGGGTGGTGGTAATGTGGCCATCGCTTATTTGTATGGTGGTGTCTAGGAAGTGGACCTCCCGTGTAGATTGGTCCAGGCTGAGGTTGATGGTGGGGTGGAAGATGTTGAAATCATGGTGGAATTCTTCCAGGGTCTCCTTCCCATGGGTCCAGATGATGATGCCATCAATATAGTGTAGGTGGAGAAGGGGCATGAGTGGACGAGAGCTGAGGAAGCATTGTTCCAGGTCAGCCATAAAAATGTTGGCATATTGTGGGGCCATGCGGGTGCCCATAGCAGTGCCACTGGTCTGGAGGTATATATTGTCAACAAATTTGAAATAATTGTGCATGAGGATAAAGTCACAGAGCTCAGCAATAAGTTGTGCTGTGTCATCATCAGGGATACTGTTCCTGACAGCTTGTATTCCAAGCTTTGTATTCCTTTCTATCCATAATGATCACACAATCCTGTGTGTATATATAGATAATACTCATATAATATGTTTAAACACTTGATTTTCTTTACAGGTTTTCTTTTATCCAACAAAGATGGCTGTTTGGACAATGCCAAGGATACACAAGGATTTTCCAGGGGAAAACCTTCAGTTTTGAATTTTGCATTTAAAAATACACTAAATGGAATATGTATAATGTTTAATTGTAGCTTACTAGGCCATTTCATTTTGGTCTCTAAAATAAAAAAAAGCTTCACATGTTTGAAAACTGAACTTTTAGCCTATTAATCCATAATGTTGTGCACAGACTTCTTTGGGTAGGGTTTATGTAAAACTGTGAAGTTAAAATTAGAAAATCAGCCAGTTCACATGTGAAATAGTGCTTTTGCCTGGATGGAGTGGAGAGAAAAGGGGATTGATAATGAGATGTGAAACATTTAACTTCTAGGCAAGCAACCTGAATCCAAACCAGCTTTATATTACTATTTGTATTTCAATAGCACCTGGAGGCCTCAGCCCCTATGTGCTGTATGTTGTACAAACATAACAAAAAGACAGTTCTTGGCCTAAATCATTGTAATCAAACATTGCTTTGTTCATGCTGTGGTACAAGTAGAAGCAGGGAACAGAGAGTCATATGTGTTTGCAAAAGCTTTGTTAATACTGACCTAGAAGTGTCAGCACTACTTCCAGGTGTGGGGAGAGCTATATCATTAATACTTAAAGAATCTTCCACCACACTCTTCTAGTTACAGAAATGCCATTCATGAATCATGACCATTTATTCTATTTTGGACTTTTTGTCCTTTCAAAAATAAACTTAGGAAATTACACTTTAAATAAATTAAATAAAAGATCCCCTCATGGATCGGTAACTGGTTAAAAGACAGGACACAAAGGGTAGGAATAAATGGTCCGTTTTCAGAATGGTGAGAGGTATATAGTGGTGTCCCCCAGGGATCTATACTGAGCCCAGTTCTATTCAACATGCTCATAAATGATCTAGAAAAAGGGGTAAATAGTGAGGTGGCAAAATTTGCAGATGATACAAAATTACTAAAGATAGTTAAGACCCAGGCAGACTGCCAAGAGATACAAAAGGCTCTCCCAAAACTGGGTGACTGGGCAACAAAATGGCAGATGAAATTTAATGTTGATAAATGCAAAGTAATGCACATTGGAAAACATAATCCTAACTATACGTATAAAACAATGGGGTCTAAATTAGCTGTTACCACTCAAGAAAGATCTTGGAGTCATTGTGGATAATTCTCTGAAAACATCCACCCGATGTGCAGCAGCAGTCAAAAAAGCAAACAGAATACTGGGAATAATTCAGAAAGGGATAGATAATTGGACAGAAAATATCATGTTGCCTCTATATAAATCCATGGTATGCCCACGCCTTGAATACTGCATGCAGATGTGGTCACCCCATCTCAAAAAAGATCTATTGGAATTGGAAAAGGTTCAGAAAAGGGCAACAAAAATGATTAGGGGTATGGAATGGCTTCCATATGAGGAGAGATTAAGAAGATTGGCACTTTTCAGCTTGGAAAAGAGAGAGCTAAAGGGAGATACTAGGGGTCACCAAATGAAATTAATAGGCAGCAGGTTTAAAACAAAAGGAAGTATTTCTTCACACAACGCACAGTCAACCTGTGGAACTCCTTGCCAGATGATGTTGTAAAGGGCAAGACTATAACAGGGTTCAATGAAGAACTAGATAAGTTCATGGAGGATCGGTCCATCTATGGCTATTAGCCAGGATGGGCAGGAATGGTGGCCCTAGCCTCTGTTTGCCAGGAGCTGGGAATGAGCGACAGGGGATGGATCACTTGATGATTACCTGTTCTGTTCATTCCTTCTGGGGCACCTGGCACTGGCCACTGTCGGCAGACAGGATACTGGGTTAGATGGACCTTTAATCTGACCCCTTAGGGCCATTCTTATGTTCTCTCCTTGCTCTGGGAGGAGTGGGGTCTGGTGGGTTAGAGCAGGGGGCTCGGAGCCAGGACTCCTGGGTTCTCTGCGAGTGGGGGGCGGGGGATGCTTGGAAGGCCTGCAGGGTGGGGAGGTGGCAGGTGGAGAGAGAGGCAGGAGTGTATGCATATGTGTATTTGTTATTTCTGAGGGAAACCTCTATGCGAGGGTATATGAAACCTGACAAAACATCAGATACAAAATAGCCCCCCACACACACACAACTGGAAAAGGACCACCAACCCAAAGCTAAGGTTTTGAACTCTCTCTCTTTAAAAGTGATTTTACTGCAAGAAAACAGCTGACTTATTTGAGCATCAGTGAGGTGTTGGACTCTCCCACATAGACAACAGTGGCTGACTCTCATTAAAGAGGACAATTTTAGAGACTGAAGTAAGTGTTTATCCGGTGAAAAGGCACATCACAGGCAGCATAACCAACGGTAGCAGCAGCACAGATGAACCCATGAGTTTATAGATAGGGGTCACTCAGTCGATGCCATTCTATCTTTGGCTAAGAATGCCATCAAGAATGTCAACTGATGCCGACACTAATGATGTCTGTGCACTAGACACCTATCAATGAGTGAGGCAAAAATAAATAAAGGTTCCATACATACACCCCTAACCACTCTGTGAAAGGTTGGGGGAGCTATGTTTGGATTCAGGAACAATAACTCTGCATATTAAAAATCAGTTGTGGATACATCAAGAATTTCAGAGCCCCATTACCATCCAAAGAGTGATCCATACTCAAGGCTCAAATTAGGGGCTAGATTTTGATATGTTATAATAATGTAAATACAGAAATCAGTGGATTTAATCTGGATTTACACCAGTATAAATATTAGAATCTGGTACTGAGAATTTAAAATGCTTTGCTCAGCCAAGATTGGTGTCTGATGACTGCACTGATATTCAGTACAGTATTTAATTTCATTTTAAGTCTTTTAAATCATCAGTCCATTAATCTACTTGATATTCCATTTAACCAATATATCCCAATTAAAAAAGACTTCTGGTGTCTCATCAAATATTCTGTATCTTCTGTAAAGCATCTTAGATGTCTTAGCATGAGAAGGTAATGTATCAATTAAACTTGCTATACAAATATATTTGCAATATTTGTTCATCAGGATGATTAATTTCATTGTTTCCAAAATGCTTAACATTAATAATTACATTTTTACTTAATGTATTATCATTAGTCAGATAGTAATATTTAATTATTTAGTATTTAAATATTTTCTGAAGTTCCTTTTTAAAAATTTTAATAAGTACTTATTATAGAAAGAAAAACTATTTCAATCCCTGTTTAAACTAAACTTTGTTCTGTAGTGGCTTATTACCCTACAAATAGATACAAAGCAATGTATAATGTTTGAGATTAAACAATGGAGAGCATGAGGCAATTATTGGGAGAAAATATGAGATCAAGAATTACTGTGTATGTGATATAGATCACATTTTCTGTATTATTAATAACCTTTGTGGTATTAAGTGTGTGGGAGAGGCCTTAAGACCATTGAAGAAACGCATTATTAACCTTAAACGTGCTATTAGGCAGAATATAAGAATTCCAAATTGCTAAGCATTACATAGACTATTCCCATCCTATATCAAGCCTCAGATTTATGAGAACTGAGTATTTTAACGCCTCTATGCAGGGAGGTGACAAAAAGTCTTTATGAGGAAGATGTAAAAATTTTCAAAATATTTATATCAGAGTCATTGGCCTCTGAAAGACTGAATGGAAAACTATGCATATACCCATCTTAATAATCACCCCTTTTCTCCTAAGTGGCTTTCTTATAGTCCAAAACTATTCAAATTCCTTAAAATTTTTGCCAATATCAGTACTATAATCCATGCATTTTGCAGCACAATAGACCTACATTCTGTAGCTAGGCCCCCTGATTTCTGCAGCATAATAAGAAGCACACTGCTGCAGCCGGCTGAAATTTTTCTTTCATGTAGACAGGGAGACCAAAGTACATCTATGGGATTCTCTGCCTCCCATGGGATCTCCTTTTTCACAGCTCACATCTCTGCTGAGATCAGCATTCCCCTCCCACAGTCTGGGCCCTAGCTGTGTAAGCTGAAATAAAGTAGCTGTTAACTGTTCAGTAAAGAAAATGAAGAATATATGTAGTCCCCTAAGGCTACACGAGGGCAAGTTTTATTTTTTTCCTGCTTGAAACCACCAATGATTCATAAATGTAATACGCTAAACAAAAAACATTTTTGCTATTAAAAATCCTTCATTGACATAATTATCCAACGTTCAGATTTACTCTTGCCATAGCCACAGTCCTTCCGCATGATGGGGAGCTAGTAACATACTAGCTCTGATAAACGTGAGCTGCCAAACTTCATGTCAGAATGAATGCAGGGACAATTCCAATCTCACCTCATCACATTTTCCACTATCATTGTCTGGCTCCACTCCCATCCCCATCCAGTCACCAATTGATTTAGGACGTGGCTTTAAGAATCCAGTTTTGAACACATTGGCTTTAGACTTTGTATGTAGAGTATTTGCATGCTATCTTTTCCCCTAAGCAAAATATCTTCTTTTATAGTAAGATGCATAATAATTGTTTATTGTGAACCCAGGGGTGGTGGGTATCAGAAGCCAGGGAAGGCTTAGCCTTTCCGAACAGGATGTGGTGCACCTCCCTCTGAAGGCGTGTCTTTGGAGTGCGCTGCCAAAAGGTCATCCAGGGCATGCTCCACCCCAAGGCACCACTTCTGTGTCCTGCTCTTCCCCCATGGCCCTGCCCATGCTGCTCCTATTTCCTTGGGGATCCCCCACCTGCCGCTCGAGCTTCTCTGCCCCTTTCCCCCATGCTTCCCCCACCCACCTGCCTCTTGCACCCCTTCACCCCCTCCCCTGAGGCTCCTCCCACCCACAGCTCATGCTTCTCCACCACTTCCCCCATGGCGCTGCTGCTCGCACCTCTTTTTCCCCTGAGGTGCAACTCAGGGAAGGGGATGGAGAGAGGCACTAGCAGCAGGGGCCCTCTTGGGGAAAGGGACAGAGAGGTGCAGGCGGGGGAGCCCCTCAGGGGAGAGGGTGAAGAGGTGTGAGCGGCAGGTTGGGGCTTTGGGGGAGGGGGCTGAATGACAGTGGGGCCTGGGGCAGAGCAGGGATAGAGTGTAGGCAGGGCGTTGGGGGGAGTAGGCCAAGAGGGGGCAGACCTCGGGGCAGAGCAGTGGGTGGGGCCACGGTCCGGGCACCAGTGCCATCTACTCTTCTAGGGAACTTCCAGCATGCAGGCACAGCTCCCCAAATGTGGGAGTCACGTGCTGCTTATGTGTGAACCTTTCAAGAATTAGAGCATTGAGGAACTAAAGTTTGGAGCACTTACACCACTTGCCTAGAAAATCATGATATAGAGCACGCTATCAAGTATCAAAAAGAATTTGGTTATCACAACACTCATAAACAATCTGAAGGAAAGGACAGTTACAAAAAAGAAACATTTCCATTTTTCCATAAAGTCTTTAAGTCACCTCTTGGCTTAGGCCTTAAATACTCTCAGTTCCCATAAAACTGAGCCTTGATGTGGGCCGAGGTCTGACTCTTCAATAAACTTACCTGTTTGGGAATTGTTAACTTCTGCCTAACAATACTTATGTTTAATGATCTTGAAGTATCGTCTCACACACACAATTGATATCCCAGGACCAATAAATAATGCAGATTTCATGTTCTGTATTACATGTGTATTTATTTTATTCCTGAACTCATATTTTCTCCCAATAAATACACCATACAATACTACACTAAGACACCTGAAGATATTTTACAGAAGGTGTAGAATCCTCTTAATTGGGGACACCTTGGTGAACAGCTTATCTGAGTGAAATGAAATGAGGGAGTGAGTGTGCTAAATCAGAATAAATGCATAGGAATGACTTTCCCTGCATGTATTCCATTCTTCTTTCTTTTCATTTTTAATGAGCAGTTTCTGTAATAAAAGATCAGACCTTAGAATTTCATCCCTATTTAACACCTGACTAAATATTCTCAACCCTTTAGTACTGGCTGAAGATGTCCCTCATTGAAAGGAATTCTTGCTAAAACGATCTGAGTTAAATTGGTTCTCTGAGAGATATCTCAATAAAGTGGCTATTATAATGAAATAGGTTTTGATTAAATGAGTGTTCTTGGCATTATATACTCGAGAATGTCAACTGATCAAAAGAAAATAGACTTTATCATAATCACTATAAATAAAATAACTGAAAATATATTTACATTCTCTGTAGCTATTAATGAATTAAAAGTAGATATAAATCCATGGCCAAATATCCCCATTCTGGAGCACAGTTAGGCAGAATAAGAAAAAGGGTCATTGAGTCCAAACATTTTTTTCCTCTTTAACCAGAATTAGATGATTAGGAGTGTGGGGCAAGGGTAGGGAAGAGAAGAGGTAATCCCCAGCAATAGAAATTGCATGATAAAGGGTCTGGCAGTCATGCAGATGTCTGGCAATCATGAGTGGTTAGAAGGAGAGAAGAGTACAAGGACAAGACCAACTATTCAGTACCAGGGTTTTTATTTTTAATTTGGCTAGTTGGAGGTAGGAGAACCCATTAGATGACCACACTCAGCCAGGCAGGAATTACTCCAACCCTAGCTCTGAAATAACTCACATGTGTGGTGCAGCTGCAGGTGGTGATCTTGAATGGCTCTTGACTTGGAGTACTGGGAGTTGTGGAGAAATACACAAGGCAGAGAATTCTCCTTCCGTCACAGACCTCTCTCTGGTCCTTGGAAGAGACCCAGAGTCGCTTGAGGAAGGTCTTCTTCCCCTCCTCTGCCAGCTGCTCCCTGTCCCAGACCATTTCCTCACACACACCAGTGCTACTAACACTTGTGATATTGGGTCAATTTGGGGAATTCTTGTGATTTCACAAGAAAACCCAGGCAGCTCACTAAAGTTTTCTGAGCTGCCTGCAATTTCGCCCATCATCTGCCAGAGGAGTTGAAGCCCTGGAGCAGGCACAGCACTGTGGAGACATGCCTCAAAGTGGGAAGGGCTGTGCACAAGGGGAAGGAGTCAGAGAGCGGGGTCAGAGGGGAGTTGGGATTAGGGTGACCAGATGTCCTGATTTTATAGGGATAGTCCCGATATTCGGGGCTTGGTCTTATATAGGTGCCTATTACCCCTCCCACCGCCATCCCGATTTTTCATACTTACTATCTGGTCACCCTAGCTGGGGCCTGCAATTTTCACATATTTAAGCTTGAATTCTCAACTTGTAATTGGCCCACACATATGGGGCGGGGGGAGTTCAGAAACCAGAAGACAAAAAAAACAGGAATATTTTTTAACTCATGATTTTGGGCGTTCTGATTTTTGATTATTGAACACCTGGGGTCGGTCACATTGGGATGTTCTGTGTAATGTAGTGCACTTGAGAACTCTAATGTAATGTCTAACCAGAAGCCAGAAGCTGGGAATGGGTGACAGGAGACGTATCACTTGATGATTTACCTGTTCTGTTCCTTCCCTCTGGGGCACCTGGCATTGGCCACTGTCGGAAGACAGGATATTGGGATAGATGGACCTTTGGTCTGACCCAGTATGACCGTTCTTATGTAACCACAGACTGTAAGCATTTAAGGACAGAAATAGTCTTTTACTTGTCTTAGTACACTTTATGTGCTATATAAATGTACTGGGGATACTGGGATAGCTCAGTGGTTTGAGTATTGGCCTGCTAAACCCAGGGTTGTAAATTCACTCTTTCAGTGGACCATTTAGGGATCTAGGGCAAAAATCAATGCTTAATCCTGCGAGTAAAGGCAGGGGGCTGGACTCAATGACCTTTCAAGGTCCATTCTAGGAGATAGGATATCTCCATTAATTTATTTTTCATAAATTATAATGGTACAAAAAAGTCATTAATGTTTCTGTAACCATCTCAAACCTTCTGAATCATTCATGTTTTACGCTAAAATTTTCTATGCATGGTCTCTGAATTACGGTATTTTTTTCTTTTCTTTTTTAAAATTTGAACAAAATTCCGTTTACTCTTTTGCAGACATGCTAAACCTGTGGAAAAAAAACACAGAAATTGGGCTTGTTTTTGGCTTAATTGGTTTGTGAATTGCTTGTTGGCTAGTTTTTGGCTTGCTGCTTGTTTGGTTTGTAGCTTGTTGCTTTCTTTTTTTTTTTGATTGGCTCCCGGCAAGGGGGGGTAAGCAGGGGCAAGGGGCAAGCAGGGTCAAAGGGGGGAGAGAGTCAGGGGTGCACAGCAGGCCCACCACAGTCCCAGACTGCACGCTGGGGGATCTAGTCACATAGATCGTTGGGACTCTTAGGGATTGGCTTGTTTTGGCCTTGTTTTGAAATGGGATTAGCTTGATTTTTGGCTTATTGTGAAAGTCAGGGTGCTTATTTACCATGTGAAAGTTGGCAACTGTGCTGTTTTGGCTTCATCTGAGGGTTAACAAAATGCAGTGATTTTTTTCTCATTATCTGTATCTAAAGTTATGAATATTGGCCATGAACTTGTATTTTATACATGTGTTGTATTCCTGGGTAACATCCACCATATAAGATTTACATCCAGGCTAGATAGCTATGTGTTGAAGGCCCACTAAGGACACTTCACTCTAACAATAGAACATACAAGAAACTGTAGACGCCCGGCAAGAATATGGCAATGGCTGCCCCTCTGAGTCATCAAAGCATGTAAGGACATGTGATATACTCATGTGACCCTGGACTCCATCTTGGATTAGTAACTTCCCACAAACAGAGGCTTTGAGCTTTGTTTGGGACAGTAAAATCCATGCACGTGGCACAAACGATATAAAAGGACCCCCTGAGACATCTCCATTTTGTCTTCATTTCCTGCTTCATTTTTCTGGACTGGATTTCTACCAAGGAAGCTTTGAACAAGGACTGATGACCCCCCCACCCACCAATATGCTTGGGTAATTTCCAGAGAGATTTTTGCAAGCTTGCAGTTTATTCCATCACAGCTATTGTCCTCATCTATGAACACTGAAAAATCACTTGTATGTATATTTATAACTCTTCTTCTTTTCTTTTATTATCAAACCTTTATTTTTTAGTTACTAGAGGATTGGCATCAGCATGATTATTGGGTAAGATGTGAACTATATTGATCTGGCTAAGTGGCTGGTTTCTTGAGATTGGGAAGACCCTATGTCTGGTGGAATTGGTTTTCAGTAACCACTCATCACACAGTCCAGTGTTTGGTTGGTGAGCCAAGGGCAGGGATGTCTCAGGAGACTGTAGGTTTGAGTCCTTGTTAAGCAGTGTGCTGATACAGAGGTTCACTTTTGTGACTAGCTTGGTACAATCTAATTTTAGAATAACCACAAGTTTGGGGATGAGTTTTCCTATTACTCAGCAGTTTGTCCTGAATTTGGCATTCTCAAGCTGTGACCCATTGAGGCACAGTGGCAATGCTTAAAGCATGAAAACCTCAAAAAATCAGAAACTGAGATGGGCCAAACAGTATGCGTTGTAGAATATTCATAGCCCTTTGTATCAATGCAGGTGATGTGTATTTGTATGTTCCTGGCTCACTGGGGGTGGGTTTCATACATAATCTAGAATCACTAGGGGTTCATTAATGCAAGATTCCCTAATACCATTTCTGCAAAACAAATCAAAAACAAAAAACACACCCCTTTGAAGTTTTACTTTGAGGAGAAGGTCATTCTTTGGTGATTACCTGTTATAAGAGGTCAGAAAAGAAAGTACCAAACTGAATAAAGAAATAAGTAAACTGTTTGAACTGAAATCTGACATGAACTAATAACTGATGTTACAGTTGGGGGTGAGCTCTGCTAAGGTTTTAGAATGTGTGCGGTTGTTTTAATGTTTTCTCTGTAATGCTTTTGCTCTGAGAATAAATGTATTTTGCTTTGTGATGGCTAGTTTGTAACTGGTACACACTATTGTAGTCCCTGGAGAACGGTTAACCACACATGCTGGACCCCAATCAGATCTCCTGGAGAAGGCACAGTAAGGTGCAGAGGGACTGCAAGCCTAAATCCCCAGTCTGGGGGGAGCAAGATGCAGGTGAGGTGACAGCTAGAAAGCTTGAAACCTTAAGTGGGTGCCCTCAAGGAAGACCAGGAGGGGGTTCAAAGATGCAGTAAACCCTGAAACTGCCATACTGACAATGCAACATATTAGCTGCACGAACCATACAGCTGCAGTTCAAGGAGCATGCATGCTTTACTGGTGATTTTTTTAAAACAATTAGAAAACTACATTTAAAAAAACCCCAAACTATTGTTAATGCAATATTAATATTGGAACAAGCACTCAAAAATCCAGAAATTGCAAATTTAATTATTTCAGAACATTAACCCCTATAGACTGCATATGTGGTATTTTAGATTCAAATTTTTATGTATTATATTTTATTAATTTTAATTTGATCTTTCTCTCTTCAGATGTATAGTACTCATCATAATAGTAGTGGAATTATTGTTATTCTTAATATATTGCATGCAGAGGTGACACATGCAGGGATGGGCATGCAGGGTCAAGTGCCCCCTCAGATTTCTGCCCAGTGGAAGTCAGGCTGAGCACGGTTGAGCGGGACATGCCTGAGAAAGGCACCAGCACATAGCACTCCCTCTGAGCCCCTCCGTCCCCTCCTTACCCACAGTTACCTAGGCTTGGCAGTATGGTGTCTGGAGCCTAGTCTGATCCGTGTTGCGCCCGCAGCGGGAAGGCGTTGGAAGAAGTGGGGAAGGAGCTGTGATGGGAGTGGGGGCAAGGTGGTGCGGGCTTGGAGCCAGGGCCGGCTCCAGGGTTTTGGCCGCCCCAAGCAGCCAAAACAAAAACAACCAACCAAACAAAAAAAGCCGCGATCGCGATCTGCGGTGGCAATTCGGCGGGAGGTCCTTCACTCCCAGGCAGAGTGAGGGACCGTCCACCGAATTGCCGCCAAATACCTGGACGTGCCGCCCCTCTCCGGAGCGGCCACCCTAAGCACCTGCTTGAGAAGTTGGTGCCTGGAGCCGGCCCTGCTTGGAGCAGGTGTGGGAGGTGCATGGGGAGTGGGAAGTAGCAGTCCCTTGTCTCGTGAGTACCTGCCCTGAACCCCGCTGCATAGCACCAGAACCTTTACCTTGCACCTACACAAACACACACTATCAACATGCATCCGACGAAGTGGGCATTCACCCACGAAAGCTTATGCTCCAATACATCTGTTAGTCTTAAAGGTGCCACAGGACTCTCTGTTGCTTTTTACAGATCCAGACTAACATGACTACCCCTCTGATACTTGGCACTATCAACAGTTAGGCGTTGCCTTGGGTTGTATGTATGTAATTTATTAGTTTTATGTATTATTGTTGGTGCATACCAAAAAATACATAGGATCTGGAACATGACTATACTTAATGCAAGGTTTCACTTTCAGCATTAACTATGAGTTATATGAACACAACATATATTAGATAGTAACATTCTTAAGCAGTATCACAGTCATCTTCTTATAGAAGGGTATCACCAGAATCCTTTCAACTTTTCACAATTAAGATGCTGTTTCTACAGAGGAATAAATAACACTGCTGTTGTATTGGAGTGATGTATCTCAGTGCTTCATTATTTTGTAGGAATTAGGGTGATTACATGTTTTACAAATGCAAAGCTAGGTAAGATTACTCCAGAAACTGAATTATAGCAGAATATAATATACACTGGAAGCCATTTGTTCAGTATGTGAAACCATTTAGCTACCTCAATGCTGAGGATTGCATAAATGGATTTATTATGTTCATATTTTTATGAAATCTCACATTAGTACAGTTTTAAACCCTGTTTTTAGTGCAAACTGCATATAGTTCAAGTTAGTGGTACCAGCTTAATAACAAAAGACAATGCTTTCTTATCAGTAGAATTTATCTCTGAGGGTAGTAGATTAAATTACCATGTAGTACTCAATGTTTACAGTGAAGAATAAACATCTAACTTTTAGAGTTAGTTCTCCACTCATTAGCTATGTTAACCAAATTACTCTTGTGCATGCAATCTGATGGACAAGGGATGAAACTCTACCAGCTACAAATATCACAGCCAACTAATTTTTGGCCAAATATACTTTACAGAAAGACTGAGTCAGAGTCCTATGCTTTTGAGCATAATGTGATCTTATCCCTTATTAAATTCTGTCAGTATTTTGTTTAAGACCACTAGTATTAAATATGAGTGCAAAAATAGGTTGACAGGCTCATGAAAGTGCTTCAATTTATTTTGTCATATTATGACTAATATTCTTTTTCATATTCAGTCATACTGCACTTTTCAGTTCTGAATATATTAGATAATTTTAATAATTCATGATAGTCATTCAGATACTCATTGTAGACATGAAACCCATAGCTGCTAGCAAGGGACACTGCATAAAATTATTATTGTTGTCAAGGTTCATTTATTCTGATGACTGGTTAAAAAAATATTTGTTTTTCTGATATATCTTGAATGTTTGTAAGAGCCTGGTCTACCTCCTGCTGATCAAAGCAGTCACCATTCAAGGGAATGCTTGCCTACACTTACAATGCTGCAGTGGCACAGCTGCACCAGCATAACTGTAGCGCTTAGTGAAGATGCTATCTATGCCGATGGAAGAGCTTCTTCCGTCGGCATAGGTACTCCTCCTCCCTGAAAGATGGATGCTATGTTGATGGAAGAAGCCCTCCTGTTGATATACCACTGTGTATAGTGGGAGTTCGGTCGGTATAACTGCGTTGGTCAGGGGGGTGGATTTTCCACACTCCTGAGTGATGTAATTATACCAACATACATTTGTAGTGTAGACCAGGGCTAGGAAAGTGTCATGTTAATATATTTCCTCTCCGAAATGCAGACACAGGTAAATAAACAGTAGTGTTTGTTTAATCAGATGTACTGTTTACAAGAAGAGATATATGGGTGCTACACATTGTTTTCTTAGCCGCTGTAATGTGATGTGTGATTTTTTTTTTAAAGCAGCAGAGCAGGATAGACAGATCTAGAAAGCAGCTCAATAATTCATTTTTTCCTAGTTTGGTTTGTGATTGTTTATACCATGTCTTTCTTATCTATATTTTACTTCTATTATCCTTGTATCTGTTAGCAACAGAGTTTTTTTTTTTTAACTTTATGTTCTTCCCACTCTAATTAACTTGCTCTGTAATGAAGACAACTCCACTTGCAGCAGAGAGGAACATTTTCATAAAATAATGGGACTTGCTCTCTCGCTACTATCAACCAGTCACTGAAGAGGCTGAATGTCCAACAGTGAGTGACTTCTTCTGTGAAACACGAAAGTTTGAAATAGGATGACTTTGGGAACCAGTTTGAAATAGGATGACTTTGTGTGTGCAACTATGGTTTTGAACATGCAAAACAGATATTTCAATATATAAATCTGGTTCTTCAATACTCATCTGCCCACTTTTGTGCACAGTTATGTGATTTGTTATTCTAAACTCTTTTCAGAACAATCACCTACTTTTATACAGGTCAGTTCCTGAGTTAGTGTTCCTGTGTGTGTAGAGAGCACCTAGCACATTGGGGATACTACCATAATAATAATAATTTATTTAAAGTCATAGATTAATGCAAATATTTTTAAAATCATTAAAGGAATACTGTACTAAGAATTATTAGCAATGACCACTGTGACAGTACAGGGAATCCCTCTTGTGGTCCAGCAAGGGCATATGCTCTTAAATTTCCAGTTCCCTATAAATCATCTCTCTTTGGCAGAGACACATGTCTCTTTCCCTCCTAACTAGGGTATTTCCAAGCTGCACAGCTCTCAGCCTATGCCTCAGCAAGTCAGACTGCCTAAGGAGGCCTGCTGTGTTTTTCTCCTCTGAAGCTGTAAGCAGGGTAACTGCTCACAGTTATAAGGTATCACACAGCTTTTCTAAGCAAGCACATTGATTCTGAAGATAAAAGCATTACAGAGAACATTAAAACAATAAAAGAACTTACATACGTGCTAATAAGTTCACTAGAGACCATGCTAACACCAACAAGGGTTCTGGACGATAAACAGTCCTTTTCCGCACCAAGTGTCAGAGATTGGGGCATAGGCAGTCATGCCAAGTGGTTAGAGCAGGAGTCACTCACCAGAAATCAGAGCCTAGGATCAGAGTCAGAGGCCAGATGCTAGAGTCAAGGGTCAGAACCATAGTCAGGAATCAGGGCCAAGGGTCAGGACCTGGATACCTGGAGTAGAGCAAAGCAAGGCAAAAGCAGGGCTAGGACTAAGGCAGGAGCTGTCACAGCTATAGGCAAATGCTTTGAGTAGACATTGGGCTGCTGCTGCTGGGTTTAAGAACTGCTGACTCTTCCAACCACTCTGGCAGTGTAGCTAGTCAGGCAGCCTACAACAAACTCGTTAGGTTGCCTGCAGGCTGGCTTTGTTGCAGGCCCTGCTTCCAGACTAGTTCTGCTGCAGGCCCTGACACCAAGGGGTTTTCCTTTGGTCACAAGTTCATAACTGTCTTGGTTCAGAACAAGCACTCCCATGGATCTGAGAGTCATATTTTTATACACAAATAGCCCTTTGAAGCTCATATCATTTCCCAGATATCACATTAGTCAGGTCTCCTCCCTAAAGATGTTGTATACCAGGGATCAGCAACCTTCGGCACACTGCCCACCAGGGTTAGCCCCCTGGTAGACCGGGACAGTTTGTTTAACTGCTGTGTCTGCAGGTCCAGTCAATCGCGGCTCCCACTGGCTGTTGTTTGCCGTTCCAGGCCAATGGGGGCTATGAGAAGCCGCAGCCAGCACATCCCTCGCAGCCGCATGCCGAAAGTTGCCGATCCCTGTTATATACAGTGCCACAATAATACATAAACATTTGTATCTCTAACACAATGAGCTCCTAAGATACTTAAACATAATTCAATTAGGTTCATCCAGGATGTTGCAGGAAACTGCCATACCTGTGATTACTACTACTATTTTTTTTCTATATTACTCTGAGGAATGTACTGGGTTTTTAGGATATGATAAGTTAATACTGCTGCAACATTAATGGTAATTTTAGTTTAGGATTACATTGGCAAGGTTTTGATTTTGCTGGTGTGCAAATTTTAAGAACAAAAATGTCTTTGCAAATTAATTAAAAAGTAATAAAAAGGAAGCAAAATAAAAATATTAAAATCTTTTAAAAATTTGGTAAACATTTATTGTTGCTTTGATAGTGCCTGGTGTAGGCCTTGCTGGAGCCCTAGGCATATGTAACAGTGTGAACCAAAGGCTGTGAACCAGAGTAGGCCTGGCCTTGGCAAAATAGCAACACACCAGGTATTAGCTAACACCAAGTAAGCACATTCCTGACCTGAGAGGATGGTACGGGAGCACCCAGAGTTCTCAAATAACAATGTAAACACATTCCTAGGAGATGGTGCAGGAACACATCGACCCCTTGTAAGATAAGGATGGGATGACAGGATAATGGATAAAGATGTTTTGTTCAAACTAGCAGGTACAAGGATAAGGGTGGTAACTAAGGGTGGTCTGGAGAGTAATACGCAACTTCTTTATATCAATGTGTCATAGGAGAGGCAACTTTGTATTCGCTGGGAGAAGGTATCCTGGTGTGCTGATTGAGCGGGTACCTTGTAGCAGGCATACATATATTAGTGCACATGTAACCACAGAGCCAGGGTGCTAGAACTGTGCTTCATTGACATAAACCTGGCCGAGCACCTTTGCCAAAGACCTGTGGTCTTTCTTTGTAAGTAACATCAAAGTTTGCTGAATCAGCAAGCTGCACTGTCTGCTAATGCAGATGACATCGGAGTGCCAATAACAGTAGCACTGGCAGCAGTAACAATGCTGAAGCCTTAACAACTCTCCCTAGCACTAACAATACCTGGAGGCCTGAAGTCAGATTGGCATCTCAAGTATTTCAAAGAGAAAAAAAACCTTGTTTGTCAGCCTCTTGGATGATATCAGATGTCCTTGTTGGAATAATGACAGAGTCAGCATTAAGTGATACCTCTCAGATTTTCTTATTTAAAGTTTTCAATCCTGTTTCATCTTAAAACACACACACGGACGGGGGAGGGAAAGAGAGAAAACAGCAAAAGACAAGAAAATGCAGCTTTGGTAGCGACCTGCATGTGACTTGGGACAGGAGGAGGCATCAGGAGTGCAGTCTGTCTGCACCTGGATAGAATGCTAGCTGCTATTGCAGCACTTCTGTAAAGAGTCAGTTTAGTTTTAGAAACATGGACTCCTTTCCTGTTATTACCCAGCAGGTTGTACATGAAGCATAGGAGATTGCTAGTGAGACCCACAGCAGGGAAAAGTGTGATTAAAAGTAAAACAAAGCAACATCTAGAAAGAGAGTAAACAGGTGGCAAGGAGGGACTCAGATCACTAGGAATGTTGGATTTCTAGACAAAAAACTTTGCACAAGCATTCAGGCAAGAACTGAGTCTGTACACTGAGCTAACCATGGGGAGTGGGGGGAAGCTTTTTTACTATCTCATTGGGAAAAAAGGATGACAAGTTAGTGGGATGCTGTTGCCAGGAATAATGCCCAAAATACTGGAACAGCTGATAAAAGTGTTTGATGAGTTCTGTGACCCCAGACACAATGAGACTGTAGAGAGAAATTGTTTTATTTTTACCAGAAACCAAGCAATAAAAGATGGAAAAGATACTTACATTACAGAGCTGGGAACTCTGGCATCTACATTATAACTTTGGAGAAATGAAATATTCCCTATTTACAGACAAAATTTTTGTGGTACATGTGATTCCAATTTATAGGAGAAATAGTTGAGAGAAACAGATCTAACCCTAGAGAAATACCTCCAAATAGCAAGGGCCGCTGACAACACCAGTGCATAATAAGTACACAGTCTCAAGCTGAAAGAGCCCAGGAAGCTGGACAGAGACCGACTCACCAAGAATGCAGGCATCACGATCCAGTGTATATATTGTGGAAATCAGCACAAAAGGCAGAAGGAAAAATGTTCAGCCTCTCTGGTGCAGGGGATGTAGGAAACAAAGCTTTGATGTCCCAGTGCCACAGCTAGCCCAGAAAGAAAAGTTCAACAGTACATGCAGTGACTGAGGACGTAGATGTCCAGCAAAGAGGCGATCCAAAGACTCTCAGTGTACGTTCACTGCAGAAGAAGGTTGCCAGCCATTCAACTGCCACATTTGTAACTATGGTATTAGATCAACAATAATTTGATTCCAGAAGGATTATGGCACCAGCTGCAATGTAATCCGAGCTACACAGATACACAGCAAGATTAGACTGGAGAAATGTGACCAAGTGTTGAGTATGTACAATAAAATCATTCTGATGCCAGTGGGCAAATTTAAGCGCTGGATAAAATACCCATGAAATAAGAGACACTATTGCTTGGAGTTTAGAGTAGTTGGCAACACCCTGGTACCACTCACTGCAGGGCAGCAGGGCAGTGCAAACCATAGATTTGATCACAGTACAACACTGAAATGTCCTCAACATGAGAGAGGAGGGAGAACAGTCACCACTGGCCCTGTCCAGCATTCCAACAGACAATAAGGAGATATGTCAAGGAGATGGACAGCTGAAGGGCAAGCTGTGGTTAGAAAAGTGTTTGCTATTGAGATGTCAATAAGGGGTTGTGGCATATTGAGCTAGATGATCCAGCCAGCCACCTGACAACCTTTACCACACCTTTAGAAGAGTACCACTGAATGTGAATGCCTATGGGCATCAGCTCAGCCCTAGAGGTGATCCTGTGTAAATTAAACCAGATGTTAGAAGGATTCCCGGGCGTCAAGAGCGTAGCTGATGACATTCTTATTGTAGAAGAAGGAGAGGCCAAGGAAGAGGCTGTGACAACCCTTAAAGAGGTGTCAGGAGCAGAATGTTAGGCTAAATGCTGAGTAGCTAATGCAGAGGGGAACCGAGGTCCCCTATATTGAACATCTGTTGACTTCTGAGGGACTTTAACTGTACCCTGGGAAACTGACAGCCATGAAGGAAATGCCGAGATCCATGAAGGGAGTCCAGCAATTTACTGGGGTGGCCAATTATCTTTCCAGATTCTGCACACACCTATCAGCAGCCTGTGATCCCTTCTACCCCAGCAGTTGACATGCAATGTTGCAGCATAGGAAAGGTCAGAGACCCAAGAACAAGCATTGGAAAGAGTAAAGAAAATCATAAGCAATGCACCAGTCCTAAAGTGCGACAACCCTATGGCATAGCAAGAGCTACAGTGTGATGCGCAAAAGGAAGCCTAGAAGCAGCACTGATGCAAAGCCACCAGCCCATAGCATTTGCTAGCAGAGCTCTGACAGTCACAGAAAGGGACTATACTCGGGTAGAAAAGGAGCTACAAGCTGTGGTCTTTGGAATGGTACAATTCCAGTTCACTGTTGATCACAACATGGATGTGCAGTGTGATTACATGCCATTAGAAAGCATCATGAAAAATCCACTGCTGAGTGCACCCAAGTGACTTAAACACGTGTTACTGAGAATCCAGCGCTATGATGTTAGCATAAGTTCCTGCCCAGAAGAGTCACTACTGGTGGCAGATACAGTGAGCAGGACGTAGCTTCCAGACTAGAACACAGATGGCTCTGTGGAACAGGAGACAGAATCTACCAACATGCTACAATCCCTTCGCATCTCTGATGGGAGGCTCCAGGCAATCTAACAAAAAAAAAAGGTGGGGCATGTCTACACTACAGACTTAAGTCAATCTATGTTAGTTATGTAACAAGTTAATTAGGTTATGTAAGTCGAGTTACAACCACTGCAGTAATTAGTTCAGTGGTTCATGTACACACTGCCCCACTGCTCTTGGCTCCCCATTCCCCACTGCTGGGAGCCTGACTGTCCCCTCTTTCTCTCCCCCCGGCTCCCAGCAGAGAGCTCTGCACCCAGAGTGTGGGTGGCTTCTGGGCTCCCAGTGAGGAGCCGGGAGCCTCCAGGCAGCAGCCAGGCTTTCTTCCTGAAGCTAATTTTAAATTAGATATAACTCTATCTCCTTTGTCACATACTTACTGAAAAACATCTTACTCATTGTTTCCCGTGTTCATTTTTTTCATAGGGCTAATTAGTAAAAGCAATGAAGGGATGGAAAATTGGTTGCCCACTAATTGACTTATGCCAGCTACATGTATAGATTATATAGGCAGAAGGAACTACTGTGATCATCTAGTCTGACCTCCTGCATAACACAGGTCATAGACTTCCCCTGAATTAATTCCTATTTAAACTAGAGTATATTTTATAAAAAAATCCAATCTTGATTTAAAAATTTCCAGTGAAAGCCAATCACCACAGTGTTTGGTAAATTGTCCCAATAACTCATTGTTAAAAAATGTATGTCTTATTTCTAGTCTGAATTTGTCTAGCTTCAACTTCCAGCCACTGGATTGTGTCATACCTTTGTCTGCTAGATTGAAGAGCCCTGTTCCCCATATGGGTATTTATGAACTGATCAAGTTACCCCTTAACCTTCTCTCTGATAAGCTGACTATATTGAGCTCTTTGAGTCTATCACTATAAGGCATGTTTTCCAATACTTTAATCATTCTCAGGGCTCTTCTCTGAACTCTCTCCAATTTATTGTCATCCTTCTTGAATTATGGATATCAGAACTGGACACAGTATTGCAGTAGCAGTCTCATCAGTGACAAATAGACATAAAACAACAACAGCATTACTCTGACTCAATATTTCCTTGTTTATACATTGGAGGATCATATTTCTAGGCTTTGCTGGATCCCTAGGCATAACTAAAAGTGTGATCCAAAGGAGGCCTGGCCTTGGCAGAATAGTTACATACTAGGTGTCAGCTAGCCAAGTAAGCACTTTCCTGACTGGAGAGGATGGTACAAAAACACACAGATCTCTCAAGTAACTAAGTAAATACATTCCTAAGAGATAGTACAAGAACATACCAACCCCTTGTAGAGATAAGGAGGAGATGACAGGATAAGGCTGTTTTGTTCGAACTATCAGGTATGAGGATTAGAGTGGTAACTAAGAACATCTGTAGTGTAATACCTAACTTGTTTGTATCATTGTATAAATGAAGAAATCATAGGAGGGGCATATTTGTGCTGCTCTAGAGGTCTGAGTCATGTTATGCTGATTGAACCTGTACCATTGCAGTGGGCATACCTGTATTAGTGTACCTGTAGCCCCTACAGGGCTCTAGTACCATGTTTTGTTGACAATAAAGCTGGCGCCAGCCAATTCCTCCCAGCCTTACACCCCACAACTGTACCATCTTGCCCTGGTCAGAAGCCTGACCAGTATAAGTTTATTACCCAGTCCACCCCTCCCTCAATGTGGAGAGGACACACACTAGCCTTTGTAATCTGAGCTGAGGTTTCCCAAGCACTTCAAGCAAAACACACTGTTTTAGGTAAAATATCAATCAGATTTATTAACTAGAGAAAGATAGATTTTAAGTGATTATAAGTGATAGGCATAAAAGGTCACAGATAGTTACCAAAGAAAATAAAAGATAAGCACACAATCTAAATCTTAAACCTTATTACACTAGGTAGTATTTAGATCAAGCAATTTTCTCACCCCACTGGATGTTACAGTTCTTAATACACAGATTCCTCTCTCTTTATTGTCGACATAAGCCTGGACCAGTCTCCTCAGTTGAATTCTTCTGTCTTTCCAGCATTCTTGTTGCTTCCAGGGTAGGTGCGGGAGGAGAAAGGCAAAAGCATGATGCCCCTGTCCCCTATTTTATGTCCTTAGTCCATGTGCCTAGAAGACACTGGTCCAGACATGTCCTGGTGGGCTTTGTTGAGTCAAAGGGTTGAGCAATCCCCCTGGTGTGGTCTTATGCAACTTAGTCATAAAGTTGAGCAGTCCCCATTGTATGGTACTTGTGCAACTGTCATTGAATTGTATATCCTTTGATTTCAACTCTCCTGCTGATTAATGGTCGATTAACACCCTCCTGCGAGTGGTTCATCACCTACCAGTAGAGACTCAAACTTATAACATATTTCAGTAACAGCCATACAGAAAAATCTCATAACTTCGTACACATTAATGATATACATATTTGGACAGAATAATGGGTTTCAACAGATCATGACCTTTCATGTGATATCTTACATGGCATGTTTTGTATGAATATCACAACCATATATGAATAGTGATATGGGGGTTACAAGGTCCTATTTTGAGGTACTGTGTGTCACAGTATCACTTTACATTTAGTACTTTGGTATAGTTGGACTTTACATAACTAGATGTATCCTTACAGATTGTTGGAAGAAAATTGAAACTCCTGATATTTCAATATGGTTTAATCAAGTGTGGATTACATTAGTCATGGAAAAAATGACAGTGATGAGAAAACCTCCATGGTATAATTACTGTGAGACATGGTATCCTTATTAAAACATACAGAGAAAATAGACACTCAGCTAAATCAAGTTCTTTTCTTCATGGTCTATTAAATAATCAAATATTATTACTGTATACAATTGCTTGATATTTATTGCATTTAAGTCTATTAGGATGTATTTAAAAACAATTAAGAGTACAAGACAGTTACAGTGCTGAAAGAAATGAATAATTGTACAATACACGTGAGTTTGCAGGATAAACAAAATATCCATTTAAAAATATTTTTTTCTACAAATTACCAAAGATCTGATTTTTTCACTCTTACTCATATGGAGCAGTAATCCGTGGCATGACCAGTTTCATTGTTTGGATTTTAAAAAGCTGTTTTTCAAGTTTTGTAGTTTTTAGAATCAAATTTATGTGGTCTTGTGATCATGTGAATAAACTGCCTAACCAAAACTGGCAATTTAATAACAGAAAACCAGAAATCAAAAACTGACAATCAAAGAACCTAAGTAAAAACAAATAACAGGTTAATTTCCCCCTCAAATGTTAATGTAGAGAACCCCAAAAATTCAATATAGTTTCATAAAAAAAATCTATTTTGAAAAAAAGCAATTTTTTGCTGATTTTTTTCATTTGAAAAATTGTGACCTGCTGTCACTAGACCACAGTATTTCTCAGAAAAATTGCTTCAACTTCATGCTTAGCTATGCTGTCTGTAAAATGAGGTTATTTATGGTTAACAACTTTGGCAAGCACATTGAGAATTATGGATCAAAAAGTACAATGACTGTACTAAATATTATTATTAGACCCATTCTCCTAGGAAACCTGAGATGCAGAAGATTGAATGACATGTCTGGGATGGGCCTTGATCTGTAAGCCAAAGTCTTTTGTTCACACCCTGGATCAAGCACCTATTTGATATTTTAATGACCCCAAGTCACTTAAGCACCATGTTTCCCCATTGTGAAATGTTAAGACTTATATACCTGCTTCACTGGAGCCTCTGAGTTTTAGATACAGCTCTAGATAAGTAGAAATGAATAGTCTTCTCCATGCAGCTTGAAGAAACGTTTCTCCCCTATCCTATGTCTACTGACTTCCACACAGCTTAGAGAGGGATAATATATTCTCAGGCGGTAATATTTTCACAGTTAGGGTTTAAAGTCAGGCTCCCAAATGCATATTTTGCCTCCTAAATAAATATGACCCTGATTTTCAAAAAGTGATAAGCTCCTCGCCACTGGATTAGGGTCATTATGAGGAAGACTCCACTACTGTAGCCTCACAAAGATGACTTCTCTGAATCCCCTAGTACCATGCTAGGGCACAGGTTTAGTACTGACGCAAAAGGAAAGGAAAATGTCACCTACTGAATTTCCAGCACCGCTTCCTGTAGCGCATGGGTGTTAGTTGGAGATCTGCTGTCCAAGTACTGCCTCATATAGGGCCTGACCCAAAGACCATTGAAATCAATGTGTCTTTCTATTGATTTCAATTGGTTTTGGATCAGGTTCTAATGCAACTTGATGGGATCATAACACTAGGTAGCATAGCTGATGACACAGCAAGCTAATAACCTGGCAAAATGAACTTAAAAAAACAAGTTTGCCTGTGTCTGAGCCCAGCAGCCTAGCATGTCTCTTTTGTAAAGTGAACATATGTGCTCCCTATAGATAAATCTCTATAGGTAAGCGCCGAGTTTGCTGTTAAAGCAGGAGCACACTGAAGAAAAAAAACATGCAGTGATTCTGCCTGACTTTTTTCTTTTCCAAAGATAAATGGAGATATTCTGTTCGAAATGCTGCCATTTAAACAGTGCAAGCATAAATATTCACCATAACATAAAAGACCAGAAAGTAAATGTAGGCCACTTACATATTCTTAAAGGCTGGCTCTTATGTTAAAAGAATATTCATGTCTGGGAATTAACATGAGTTTTATTTTACTAGTTGGAGAATTTAAAGACATTTGGGGATTTTATGGCTTCCTGAAAAGGTTTTATTTCCTTGAAAACTTTTCAGATCTTTTTCCCCCAGCAAATTTTTTAAATCTTCAAATAGTTTTTGTTGTATGTATGGGACACAACACAAAGACAGGGGAAAGAATCAGATGACACCAAATCAAATGATCTTATGGAGCAATGAACCAGATTGTGAGAGTACTTCATGTTGGGCGGTGTCTCTCATCTAGAACAAGGGCAAGCTTGTGTCCTTGCAGGAAATTCTGCGACAGCCCTGCCATAGGATGTGAGTCTACAAAGGAAGTTATGGCAAAAGCAGCAATTATTTGAAAGGCCATGGTAAGGGCATGGATTAGTGTGTTTGAATTAATTGGCTACTGGATTTGGTTCAGATTTAGAGACGTCTGTGTGGTAAAGAAGTGTGGCAGCAAGGGAGCGGAAGAGATATGCTAATAGTAAGTTAAGTGTTAATGCCATTAATTATTAATATTATTTCTTTTGCTTATTTTAAATGAAATATCAAGTTACTATTTTTAAAGAAAATATTTATAAAACAGTGTAACCCATAAAATGAATCACACATACATCTATGTAGGCTCCCAGGAATTTTTATATGAAGTGTCCATACAGTATATTTTCTAAAGCCTGTGATGGGGAATATAAAACCAACATCTATACTAGACAACAGTCTTTTAGGAAAGGAAGTGGAGAATATCTTTTCAAATGAAACTGCAGAGGGAATTGGAGTTAGGCTGAATTACCTACATTGGAACTTTGCAGGACACCAGGGTTAACACTTCAATTATTATGAAATGTGCCATTAGGGTATCCCTCTGCAGTTTTTTCTGCAGAAAAGGACTCAACCAGTCTGTAGTTCCCTGGATTCTCCTTCCCTTTTTTAAAGATGGGCACTATATTTGCCCTTTTCCAATCTTCCAGGACCTCCCCCAGTCGCCACGAGTTTTCAAAGATAATGGCCAATGGCTGTGCAATCACATCAGCCAACTCCCTCAGCACCCTTGGATGCATTGCATCTGGCCGCATGGCCTTGTATATGTCCAGCTTTTCTAAATATTCTTTAACCTGTTCTTTCACCACTGAGGGCTGCACACCTCCTTCCCATAATGTGCTGCCCAGTGCAACAGTCTAGGAGCTGACCTTGTCTGTGAAGATCGAGGCAAAAAAAACATTGAGTACTTCAGCTTTTTTCACATCCTCTGTCACTAGGTTGCCTCCCCCATTCACTAAGGGTCCCACACTTTCTCTGACCTTCTTCATGTTGCTAACTTACCTATGGAAACCCTTCTTGTTACCCTTTACATCCCTTGCTAACTGCAACTCCAGTTGTGCTTTGGCCTTCCTGATTACACCCTACCTGCTCAAGCAATATTTTTATACTCCTCCCTAGTCATCTGTCCAAGTTTCCACTTCTTGTATGCTTCCTTTTTGTGTTTTAGCTCCCCAAAGATTTCTCTGTTAAGCCAGGCTGGTCGCCTGCCATATTTGCTATTCTTTCTGCACATCGGGATGATTTGTTACTGCACCCTCAATAAGGCTTTTTTAAAATACAACTAGCTATCCTGGATTCCTTTCCTCCTCATATTAGCCTCCATTTGACTGAGGGAGTCAAAGTTTGCTTCTCTGAAGTCCAGGGTACATATTCTGCTGCTCTCCTTTCTTCCTTTTGTCAGGATCCTGAACTTGACCATCTCATGGTCACTGCTGCCTAGGTTGCCACCCACTTCTACTTCCCTTACCAATTCTTCCCTCTTTGTGAGCAGCAGGTCAAGAGGAGCACAGCCCCAAGTTGGTTCCTCCAGCACTGTCACCAGGAAGTTGTCCCCAACACTCTCAAAAAACTTTCTGGATAGTCTGTGCACTGCTGTATTGCTGTCCCAGTAGATGTCAGGGTGATTGAAGTCCCTCATGAGAACCAGGGCCTGTGATCTGGAAACTTCTGTTAGTTGTCCAAAGAAAGCCTCATCTACCTCATCCTCCTGGTCTGGTGTTCTATAGAAGAAGCCCACCATAACATCACCCTTGTTGCTCTTGCCTCTAAACCAGGGGTTGTCAACCTTTCAGAAATGGTGTGCCGAGTCTTCATTTATTCACTCTAATTTAAGGTTTTGCGTGCCAGCAATACATTTTACCATTTTTAGAAGGTCTCTTTCTATAAGTCTATAATATATAACTAAACTATTGTTGTATGTAAAGAAATAAGGTTTTTAAAATGTTTAAGAAGCTTCATTTAAAATTAATGGTGGCCAGGAGGGGGTAGCGGTCTGAGTTCACATCCTGAATTCTAGCTCCAGGCAAGCAGCACACTTCTCGAGTTTTCTGGTGTGGACGGCAGAGGGATGACTCTGTCCCCCTTAGTTCAAATCCTTATTTGAACTGGAGTTCTCCAGATAAGGAAAATAAGTAGTGATTTGAGCATGTTAGACAACACATCTTAATTAATATGTTTTTAAACATAATTTAGCACCTACTATATATACTAGGTTTATACTAGTTTAAAAATGTGCTAGGAATAGTGTCTATACTAGATGCTTAGTAGTATTTAAAAGTGTTTTAGTAGTTAAAGTGTGCTAGCTCACGTTTCAAATATTTTTACATTACCTATTGTAAGCAGCACCATTGGTGAGCACTTTCTCCCTTGAGTAGCCCCATCATGTGAATGACTCACCACTGTGAATAAGGAAAGTGCAATTAGGCCCTTGACAAACTGCAATGTTAGCTCTTGCAAAACTAGCTGGTGCCTACTTTAATTCCCAGTCACCTATTCAAAACAAAGCCCCTCTGCATCTGATGCACACAGAAAAGAACATGCTTATTTCCCTTCCCCACATGCCTCACCTTTTAAAGGACATATTAGGATTATTTCCTATATTGCCTCCCTCTAATTTGCAGCTCTCTCTTGTTAGGTCCCTCTAATTTATAAGTTTTGGAGCACAATAAAGGCAGTGAACAATGTACATGAGTGAAGTACTTTTTCCTCACATTTTGTAAAACAGCTGTGCAGGATTCCCTTCACGTCCCCAAAAGAAAATAATCTTGTTTCTGACTGAATAGCAAGCAGATACGTGCTCGAACAGCTGTTTGGCAAATCAGCACAGCTGTAGTTATGCCACTGCTGATCTATATGCCAGTTGTCTGACTTCAATGAGCTGGCAGGAGGATTTTGGAGAAAAAAAGAGAGTCCATATAGGATTAAGAAACATTTTTCCCCTTCTGCTTTCTTTGCATTGCCTAATTTTTTCATATATAGTATGTGGATTTTTTTTCCTCCTGGTATGCTAGTGGGATAAAATGGAGATTACTCTTGATCTAACCAAGCCAAGCACTTTGGGGGTAATTCTTTTGGATAATGAGCACCTGCAAAACATAATTTACAATATACCAGTATACAGTGGGCTGATTGCAATTTGAGCATGTCAGTCCTGCTCCTTCTGGCATCTGAAGCCTAGCTGTGTCATTGCCATGTGCAGAGGGCATACTCAGTCTGTCATCACATACTATGTTTAGTTTGTTTTTCCACTTGCAGGAGCTAACGTGATTTTAACCTAAAAATCTGATCTACATGTAGATGATTCAGTATATCTATTTGTGTACATGTCAGAGCAACACAGGAGGAGCTGACAAAAATCAGTTTTTTAAGTTATACTTTCCCTTTGACACTTAAGCATAGGCATGTCTACTGATATCTGCCATTAATGCTGTTGAAAAGGAGAGGGAGGAAAGGGGGACAACACATGCTGAGAAGGGAACAGAAGAAAAACATGGAGAGAGAAGAGATGAAACAAGGAGCAAAAAGGGGATGGCAAATGTTTTCTAAAGACGACAAACATTGAAAATTGTTTTGCATTTTAATATTTGTGAACACATTAACTATACTTGTGAAAATTGCTTAGTAAAACTTGCTGGGGATTGCATTTAATTTAATCATACACTTGCAAAGCAAAGTGCTTTAGGAAAAATAAAATGTTAAAAATAGCATTCTGGAGCTGCTGATTACTTTTATTTAAGCCCCTAAATGGGAGGGAGAAGCAGCTCCAATTGTAATTACTTCTCTTTTGGGACTCTACATGCTGCAGCTGCAACTTATTCGTGATTCTACAAGTCTAGTAACCTAAGCCAAAATGCCAAGGGCAATAAACCAAGTGAGCCACCAGCCATTATTGACAGTGCTGAAATGTACCTTCAACTGTGGAAGAAAAAAAGAGGGACAAAGAGATGGAGGATTCTTAGTATGACAACTACATGGAACATCAAATGGACTGACTTCCTTCTTGAGCCTCATCTTTTACACATCATCTGCTATGCATGAGGTGTTTGCCAATGGATGTCTCAATGCAACAAATCTGCAGTGACAGTTGGAGATCAAACACTCTGACATAAAAGCGAAGCCTGTCAATTTTAACTGAGCTATGTGTCAAAAAAAGGAGAATGCAGTCACTGTCCACTCTGAACTCATCTTATCTTGTGAGTATTGCAAAGGCAGGAAAACCTCATCATATTAGGAAAGTGTTTTTCCTTACAGCAGCAAAGTAGAAAGACTTCATGATGGTTGGTGAGAAGATAAGCAGCTGGATGCAATGCCACTGTTAGACAATACAGCATCGAGAAGAATCTCTGATGTGACTGAAAATGTGAAAGAACAACTCCTTTCTAGAATTCAGAGTAATGATTTATTTGCAATTCAGCTTAAAGAAACAACTGATACGGCTTCCATTGCAAACCTTTTCACCTATGTAAAAGATGACATGTATGTAAAAGGATCAAGTTATGGTCATGTCGAATCATAACATTAGGTTTAGTGAACTTTATACTATGTAAAATCTCACCCATTAAATTGTACTAATATAGCTTTTTGCATTTTAATAGAGAACTCTATATAGTGTTTCCCTAAAATCACCAAACCCAACCACTCTGTTATTTTTATGACCTGCTTTAGATGGAAAAAACTGAACATAACAAAAGAAGAAGAAAAATTTCCTCAGGATGAAACACGCTTATTAGACTTTTCTGTATCTTCTCTTTAATACTCTTTACTGCAGGGGTCAGCAGATAGTTCAGTGGTTTGAGCATTGGCCTGCTAAACACAGGGTTGTGAGTTTAATCCTTGAGGGGGGCCACTTAGGGAGCTGGGGCAAAAATCAGTACTTGGTTCTGCTAGTGAAGGCAATGACCTTTCTGGGTCCTTCCAGCTCTATGAGATAGGTATATCTCCATATTTATTTAAATCTTTCAGAAGTGGTGTGCTGAGTCTTCATTTATTCACTCTAATTTAAGGTTTTGCGTGCCAGTAATACATTTTACCATTTTTAGAAGGTCTCTTTCTATAAGTCTATAATATATAACTAAACTATTGTTGTATGTAAAGTAAATAAGGTTTTTAAAATGTTTAAGAAGCTTCATTTAAAATTAAATTAAAATGCAGAGCCCCCCCGGACCAGTGGCCAGGACCCAGGCAGTGTGAGTGCCACTGAAAATCAGCTTGTGTGCCGCCTTCGGCACATGTGCCATAAGTTGCTTACCCCTGCTTCACTGAGAAAGAGACAGACAACTAGTTGAAATATCCAAGATTACACTGAACTTCAGAATGTGTTTTGCTCTGCTGTTAACAGAAATGACTTGTTTTCCCATTGTAAGCAATTCTTATAGTATATAGTATCCTTCGGCATGTAGAAAACAATTTCTGGCTGGGTACTCATAGTTCCAATGAGTTTTTTAATTTGCTTTGTTTTTAGTTCCAGAGTAAGTTTATTTTTATTTTAACTCTGAGCTGAAGAGACATTTCTAGCAGTTACTGTAATTCATTTTTCACTATTCAATCTGATTTTTCTAATGTACAGACAATTAGAAATTTATGAAGTGGGACTTGGAGACACTAAAGAGCAGTGCTGATCTCCAGTTTACTAATTTATGAGGCTTTAAACATTTAGCCGGCTGGCCTTTTTATTGATAAACATCATGCTGTTTACTAATAATACTGAACAAACCACAGATCACAAATTGTTCATTACCAAATGCTGCTGAGCACTAAAACCGAAAAAAAATATATTGAGAATATACCCTTGCTGACACAAAGACTCCCGTTGCTTTGGAAACAATAGAACATTAAGCCCTGATGCTGATGGTTTATTTTAGGGAGGGAGAAATGATGGAATGATAAACAATGATGTTATTATTAATTATTATACTAGCACCTACCGGCTTCAACCAGGTTGGGCTCCATAGTGCTAGGTACTGTAAAAACATGTAATCAATGACAGTCCTTGCCACAAAAAGACAATCTAAAAGACAAGATGGAAGAGATGGATGAGACAAACATGAAGGTCGGGGGGGCTGAGGGAGATGGGGTAACAATATAATAGTATAGGCACAATTCTTAGCAACTCTAGAAGTGATTGCAACACACCTCCTGCCCAGTTGTTATCAGATTGCCAATAGTTCATTTGTAGTGGTAGTGTATTACATTGCAGTAGAATGCAAAGACCATAACTGGGTTTGGGGGCCCATTCTTCTGGGTACTGTACACATATAAAATAAGAGAAAGTACCTACCCTAAAGAGTGTTTCTTCTTTTAAATAATTAATCCCTACTTTTTTTCTCCAGTGGACTAAGCTTTCAGTCCTTACATGGCAAAATTCCCTCTAGGATTATCATTGACTTCAATGGAAGCTTTGCCTGTGTATGAGCCGCTGGGTCAGAAATTTTATATGGCTTGCAGGAGATACTGTAAAACTTACTAATAGGCCTCCAGGTCTTTGCATCTAAGGGAGAAAGATATAATAAACAAACTTGTCTGTTAAAATGATTGGAGAATAACTTTAAGCACCAACACAGGCCACCTTTTTCATAGATTAGACAGCTACCACCACCACCGCCATCAAAGCTGAAGCATATATTGCGCAGCAGTGCAATACCATTTTGTTTGCTGACCTACTGTTCATAGAAGATGATAAAGCCATTAAAGGATAAATCCTTGTACCAGGTTGCTTGGCGCCTAGTGGTTGGCATGCCTGACCTCTGGCCCATTGCTTCCCTGAGGTGCCTCAGTCTTTTTGGCAGTGGGGTAAAGAGAGCCAGGCCTTCCCTCTTCACCAGGTCCCAGCCCAGATCCCTGTGTGAGTCAACCCCTGAACAGTAATGTTTCCTTCTTAAACACTGGGGCCCTGCTGGTTTATCAGACTGGGGTGTGGGTCAATGGCTTCAGACTTCTGTGCTGGAGGATCCTTGCACCTCTCGATCATCGGGCTCTCTGGAATCCAGATGAGGGGGGAGTGGGTTTAGGCCCCTCAGGATGCTGGCTTTTGCAGAGTGCTACCTCCTATGGGGTTCTAAATCTGCTGCTGTTGGCTACTTCTTACCAGAATCCTTTCAGTCTGGGGCATGGCCCTGAGAGTCCAGTTCATTGTGTGGCTTGCCTCCTGAAAGGTCCTCTGTTGCCTTCACTGGCAGGCTAGCAACAATTCTTCTCAGGTAGGGAGGCAGCTGACTCCTGCCTCTTCACCAGTCAGCCCCAAACTGAGCGAGGCTCTCTTCTTTTTTTCTCTCCTCCCTCCCCCCCAGCCTGGCATTGGCTGCATGTATAATGAGGCAGGGCTAGGTGAGCCCAAAGTCTCTTTTAAGCCCCTGCAGTACTGGTGGGCAGTTTCTCTGCTTCATCACAATCTAAAATTCCTAGTGTCAAATCTTCATCCCTGCTTCTGTCTCTTTATGCACATGCCAGGTTAAAGAACAGCAGTGGCATAAAAGTCTTTCCCCCTGGAATTCTCCTGCCTTAAGGCTGCGCAACCCCCTCAAGCCCTGCCATACGGGGCAAACCAGGTGCTGGATTGGGACAAGAGGGGCATGTCAGAGACAATGTCATACACGCAGCACTGCATAAATTCTAGGCACTGCTGCAGCTCATAGTGCAGCTCAGGGTAGGCTCCGTATTTTAGATGTGTCCCCATGGCTGTCTAAATTACTGCTTCAGACCCCAGAGCAGCCCAGGACTGGGAGGGTACAAAGGTGGTTTAATGTCGCCGTAGTCCCGTTCCCAATGGTCTGTGAGAATCTTGCGCCCAGTTCACCATTGCATTCATTACTTTTTCTAGAAAGGGCTTCAGATGCCACTTCATCTTTCAATTAATTTATTTCCTCTGTACCTTGAACAAATAGTTAATATTTTTTCTGATTATCAACCATGACTTAAATAGCTTTATCTTTTCTAAGAAGTTTTCTCTCTTGCCAGTCCCCTGAATGGCACTCACTTTATAAATCAATAGAAGTCTCATTTCCTGTACTTGATGAATGTTTTGGATGACTGATCACAACAAAGTTGTGGGGACTAACCTAAAGAGTCTATATTTCAAGATTGCTGTGGCTAAATTTCATCCTAATAAAGCTCTCTCATTTTAAGCTCCAATCTTCTGCCCTTATCCAAAAGTTGCAACTTAAAAAAAATCATTTTGTGAGAATATATCTTAAAGAATTTTCCCCATATTGGATATAATAAAGAGCCAGCTTTTATATTTGCTCAGAATTTGAACTGGTACATTCTGCATGTACATATGAGAACATACCATAGACTTGCATAGTGTATCCTATCATAGAATCATAGAATAGAATCATAGAATATCAGGGTTGGAAGGGACATCAGGAGGTCATCTAGTCCAACCCCCTGCTCAAAGCAGGACCTAATCCCAACTAAATCATCCCAGCCAGGCTTTGTCAAGCCAGACCTTAAAAACCTCTAAGGAAGGAGATTCCACCAACTCCCTAGGTAACCCATTCCAGTGCTTCACCACCCTCCTAGTGAAAGAGTTTTTCCTAATATCCAATCTAAACCTCTCCCCCTGCAACTTAAGACCATTACTCCTTGTTCTGTCATCTGCTACCACTGAGAACAGTCTAGATCCATCCTCTTTGGAACCCCCTTTCAGGTAGTTGAAAGCAGCTATCAAATCCCCCCTCATTCTTCTCTTCTGCAGGCTAAACAATCCCAGTTCCCTCAGCCTCTCCTCATAACTCATGTGCTCCAGACCCCTAATCATTTTTGTTGCCCTCCACTGGACTCTTTCCAGTTTTTCCACATCCTTCTTGTAGTAGGGGGCCCAAAACTGGACACAGTACTCCAGCTGAGGCCTCACCAATGTCAAATAGAGGGGAACGATCATGTCCCTCGATCTGCTGGCAATGCCCCTACTTATACAGCCCAAAATGCTGTTAGCCTTCTTGGCAACAAGGGCACACTGTTGACTCATATCCAGCTTCTCGTCCACCATAACCCCTAGGTCCTTTTTCTGCAGAACTGCTGCCTAGCCACTCAGTCCTTAGTCTGTAACAGTGAATGGGATTCTTCCGTCCTAAGTGCAGGACTCTGCACTTGTCCTTGTTGAACCTCATCAGGTTTTTTTTGGCCCAATCCTCTAATTTGTCTAGATCCCTCTGTATCCTATCCCTATCCTCCAACATATCTACCACTCCTCCCAGTTTAGTGTCATCTGCAAACTTGCTGAGAGTGCAGTCCACGCCATCCTCCAGATCATTAATGAAGATATTGAACAAAACCGGCCCCAGGACCAACCCTTGGGGCACTCCACTTGAAACCAGCTGCCAACTAGACATGGAGCCATTGATCACTACCCGTTGAGCCCGATGATCTAGCCAGCTTTCTATCCACCTTATAGTCCATTCATCCAGCCCATACTTCTTTAACTTGCTGGCAAGAATACTGTGGGAGACCGTATCAAAAGCTTTGCTAAAGTCAAGGAATAACACATCCACTGCTTTCCCCTCATCCACAGACCCAGTTATCTCCTCATAGAAGGCAATTAGGTTAGTCAGGCATGACTTGCCCTTGGTGAACCCATGCTGACTGTACCTGATCACTTTCCTCTCCTCTAAGTGCTTCAGAATTGATTCCTTGAGGACCTGATACATGATTTTTCCAGGGACTGAGGTGAGGCTGACTGGCCTATAGTTTCCCGGATCCTCCTTCTTCCCTTCTATACATCATTCATTATAGTTTGGCATAACTTGCTCGTGTATTCAAAGGAGATCCAGTTTGTAGTAACAGATCCTTTGCACAGAATTTTCCACAGTATATTTTATTCTAGTCAGTGCTCTCAACCCTTACTTTCATAATCACTGAAAGTCATGACCATTAATTAACAATGAACTTTATTTTTCCAAATGCACCCAGACGGATAATCCAGAAGGGGCAGGAAGGCATTTTCAACCTCTTGCTTTATTTGATAGGAAAAAAGACCATGTTCAGTGGAAGGATGAACTGTTACCTGTGAGGTATACCGATGATTGAAAAAATAGGACTGAAAATAAGAGTAAATCAACTACCAAGCAGAGATCTTGAAAGGTAACAACTCCTTGGTATAAAGTTAACAACTGAACTCTTTAGCAAAGAAATAGAATCTACTCTAGCCAACTGCAGAGGTTATATTGTTCTCCACTTGAAAAAAGAAAACACTTTTTCCTTTTAAATGTATTATCCTTTATAACCTACAGAATGTAAATCTTCCCCAGAAAAAATACCAAACAGTATTATCCTACTGAAGCACCTGAAAATGTCCTGACTCTCATATATCAGTGTGTAGTAATAGCAAGCATACTATAAACCCATCTCTCTTTTCCACCTTCTGCTACCTCTGTTTTGTTACCATGGCAGTTCAGCACTTAAACACTACAGTGGTGCAGCTGTAGCACTACCTATGCCAATGTGAGGGGATTCCCAACAGCATAGATAATCCACCTCCCCGAGAATGGCTAGCCAGGTTGATGAAAGAATTCTTCCATCAACCTAGATCTGTCTACACCAGAGGTTAGGTCGGTATAGCTACGTCTCTCAGGGGGTATGACTTTTTCACCCTACTGTGAAGCTCCTAGCACAGACCAGGCCTTAAAATCACTACCAAAATTCGCCAGAAGAAATAAATCCCCTCCAAGACTAGTTATAAAAGAAAAACCCATCATTTAAAAACATATTAGAAGGTCATAGATTATGCATATATGATCCAAAAGCCTAATGAATCACAGTTATATTTTGAATTGGTGAAAAAAATGAAAAGAAATTATCTAAATATATTAATATAATTCTGTGGACATATAGCCATGAATGCTGAAAAATGACAACACCCAACTATATATTTCATTGAAAAAATATAAGATAATCAGTCCATGCAAATTGTAGGTTTTTTTTATTTCTCAAATAGTAGATTACTTGACCCTCTTCACTTAGCTTTTGTTTCCCAACAATCTTAGCCAGCCGAAGTTTCAGCTAGACTCTTTTTGCAGTGCACGGAGAAAGAAGCAGTTACATTAGGAGGTGGTAACAGAGCTAGTTTTAAACTAGATAAAAATGGTAAGACTAAGAAATAGCTTTGTATATTCACACGATGCAGCCAATATGGTAGAGGCAATTTGTAATGACAGTTTTACACCTATTACTGATTGCCTGATGATTTTTGTATAGCTTCCTGGTTCTAAATGTGTCTGCACAAAACTTGCTGGCTTGTGCAAAGAAAAAAAATTACTCACTTCAGCCTCCACTGGGTGCACAACCAATCAGACATATCAATAGCTAATTCAAGACCATCCAAGCAGATGAAATAGTTCTAATTTTTCTAGGCTACACTGCCTCTTGAACTACTTCATTCTAATACATACCTGGCTAATGCTATTAGAAGCATGTACTGGACAAGAAGGGATTAATTCTAGCCTGCTCTTTTCTTTTTTCTTTCTTTTTTTAGTCTGCTGAGAAGCTATTTGCACAATGCCCAACCCTTCTGAAGTAGCCATTAGAAATATTTCTTCAGATCCGGCACCTTAGTGTCTGGCCATTGCCCCATTAAGCTGTTCTGGCACCACTTAGATTTGATAAAGCTTCAGAATGAGAAATGAATGACATTTAGTCTACATTTCCCGACTGAAAGAAGGAATAACAGTCTATCATTTCAGTCAAGGGACTTCATAATTACAAACATATTGGCCAGGAGTTTTCTACATTTTGGAAGCTATAGAAGCTTGGGGTTTATTTTCCAAAGTGCCAGGGAGCATCTCCTAATGTGCTCCATGACAAAGTCTCACAAGTATACTGGAGGCTGCTAAAAAAGAAGATCTGGTGAGCTGCAGTAATGTGAAAATTCCAACTCAGTCTAAAACAAAACAGTAAATGCCAAAGCTATAAAATATAAAAATGGCCTTGTAATTTACATGCCTCTTAGTCCCCCACTCATTTCAGTGTCAGACACACAATTCATATCGTGATGCTACAAGTCTGTATTCTGTAGCTTCTGCCTATAATGAATCACATGCAGATAAGTTGTATTTAGATGCATTGGGTCAGATTCCCTATCAGGGAGGGTGGTCAGAGGGGCTGAGGGAGAGTGGAAAGAGAATTGAGCTGTTGTAGGGGTAGGTGACAGAGTTGAGCAGGGCAGTAGAATGAGCTGCCAACAAGAGAGAAGCATATGCCTAGTTGATGTCAGCAAGAGAGCATAATGATGAGCCTGAGTTTGACTATGTTGTTTGTTAGTGCTCTGATCAGTGCTGTGTTGTGACTGAGGAGGAGAATGAATGGATCTGGGATTTTCAATTACCATCAGGTAGGTCAAAGACAATTATTTTCACTAAAAAGGGAACCATATCTTTAATTTTCCAACCAAGCCAGAATAGGCTGTGTAGCAACTTTTGAAGACTTCCCAACCTAGCAGAAACAGGTACTGCTGCTACCCTATGCAGGGAAGAAATTAAGCAAACTACTTCCCTGTGTGAGTTCACAGAGCAAACCACAATCTCACCCTAACTCAAAATGCTGCTGTAAGTTTAACAAGAGATAGCTGCTGCAAAAGGACAAAGGTTTGGAGTCAAGGTCAAAGAATAAAAGATTTTTGTCATGATACGCAATCCTGGGACAGGTATTTAATTGCAGGCCCACAGGATATTCAGTCAGGTCAGAATTGAAAACCTGCTAGTCCTATGACCATAAATGGTACAACCTGTATTGGTCAACTCTGAGTGCTGAGCGGCGGTTCATTAACCCAGAAACCTCAGGAAGCGCCAATGGCTTCAGGCTGATGAATGCCTGAGGAGCATAGTGGAACCCTTGATGGAGTAAATGCCATCAAAAGGCGGATAAGCAAATTCACTCAGTGTTTTTGCCAATGGCATCCACACAGGACAGATTGAGCCCTTCATCTGCGGCTGATAACCAAACTAGGAGTGGAGCCCTGAAAGGCAGGCAGATGGAAGATCTCCACTGCACTGGCAACTCCTGCAGCGTAGCTGGTTCCAAATGTATCGATACCAGTCCTTCCTTTGGTCCAAACCAGTGAAGTAGAGAGGGACACTGACACATGGGCAAAGCAGCGCCTCCATATCAACCCCCCAGGCTATTGCAGTCATATCACATGGAGAAGACACTCCATCCTTGCTGGTAGCATGGACAAAACACAGAAGGTGGCAGTTACAGGTTATAAGATCTCACTTAATTGGCGTAGAGGAGGGTACCACGGGTCACCTTCAATGGTGGGAGGAATCACTGCATTCCATTGGTCAGCCACCGCCCGCCAAAAAGCCAGGCAGCCCCCACACAATTAGGTGCTGACCCACCACGGTCTTTCTGCCTCATGGGGTGCATGGGGCTAGACCAAAAGTTGAAAGGCAGATGGAAACCTTGCTCCTGGCAAAAAATAAGGAACCAAGAACTTTCTGGCTTGGAAGCTGGAATGTCAAAACCATGTGTCCGGGATTAACAGCCAATGATGACCTACAATACACAAGCAGCATAGGGAAGTCAGCTTTGATAGACCGTGAGCTGTACAAACTCAATGTTGACATTGCAGCACTCCAGGAAACAAGACTTACAGATGCTGGTTCTGTCCAAGAGGCCAATTACACCTTCTTTTGGCAAGGTAAAATCAGCAACGAAAATCGTCCGTACGGTGTCGGTTTTGCTGTGAGAAACAAGTGGGTAAAGCTCATAGAAACACCCATTAGGAAGGCAGAACATATCATCTCACTTAAACTTCAGATGACCATCGGCTCTGTGAACATCATTTGTGCTTATGCACAAACACTCAAATCTAGCCCCAAGGAGGATACATTTTATGACTCTTTACATCAAGTCAACAAAAGAATACCATCAACTGAGCAACTTTTCTCCTCAGTGACTTTAATGCAAGAGTTGGTGCAGACAACAACTCATGGCCAGATTGCCTAGGATATTTTGGGATTGGCAAGATGAATGAGAATGGCCACCGACTTCTTGAATTCTGCACCCAAAACCAAATGTGCATTACCAATTCATATTTTATAGGAAAAGATCACCACAAAATGTCATCATGACATCCACAATCAGGCCACTGGCACCAATTAGACCTTGTTATCATCAGTAGGAAAGACCTACCCTTAGTGCAAAACATTTGCATGTTCTACAGTGCTGATTATGACAGTGACCACTCTTTGATTATTAGCAAAGTGAAAATTACAGCCAAGAAACTACATAGAGCAAAACCTAGGAGCAAGCTCAAAATCAATGCTATTAACACACACACACAAAAGAGAAAGCCAAGAGATTGTGAAGGCTTTTGAACTTAGCATGCATGGGAAGTCATTACCAGAGAAGGCAGAGGAATTTTGCGAATTTAAGAATAACAATCCATGAACCAGCTTTAGCTACATTAGGATAAAGAGACCATCAAAAAAGGACTAGTTTGAAGAAAATGAAGCAGAACTATTACCTCTCATCAACATTAAGAACACAGCCTATCTGGAACACGACAAGAAGCCAACAGAGAGCACCAAAGTGAAACTTTGAAATGCAAAACCCAAGGTACAGCGAGCAAGCAGAGGCTGTGCAAATCATTATTGGACCAAGCTCTGTGAAGAGATACAGACAGCCTCAGACAGGAAACTTCAAAATCATGTATGACAGCCTGAAGAAAGCTCTAGGTCCCACTGTCAACAAGGTTTCCCCTCTCAAATCACATAGTGGTGAAATCATTACAGATAAAAGCAAGCAGTTGTCTCATTGGGTTGAACATTATTCAGAGCTATACGCACAAGAAAGAAACATCACCAATGAATCACAGGACCAAATAGCAACTCTACAGGTCATGCCAGAGCTAGATGTGGAGCCCACTATAGAAGAGTTAAGCAGGGCCATTGGTTTGCTATCAAGTGGTAAGGCTCCTGGAAAAGATGGCATCCCAGCAGAAATCCTCAAATGCGGGAAAGACAGCCTATTACCATATCTTCATCAGCTGCTACTTAAATGCTGGAAAGAGGATGAGGTACCACAAGAGATGTGTGACTCAAACATCATCAGTCTGTATAAAAATAAAGGTGATAAGGGAGACTGCAACAAGTACCGGGGTATCACGCTACTAAGTGTAGCAGGAAAAGCTTTCACAAAAGTCATCTTAGTGCTCCTACAACAGCTGGTGAATCGTGTTTACCCTGAATCACAGGTCTGTTTTCAATACTAGAAAAGATAGGATGTCCACCAATCTTGCTAAGTCTTATATGTTCATTCCACGACAACATGAGAGCAACTTTTCAGTTTGACGGGTTCACTTTGGACAGCTTTGAGATGAAAAGCAGAATGAAGCAAGGATGTATTCTTGTCCCTACACCCTTTGTTATCTTCTTCTTGGTACTCTTGAACTATGTGTTTAAGTACAAGAAAGATGGAGTGTATCAGATGGGAAACTCTTCAACCTGTCCCGACTTAAGTCAAAGACCAAAGTCAAAGAGGTGCTAATTAGGGAACTTCTATTTGCTGCTGCTGCTGCTGCCCACAATGGAGATCTATTACAAGAACTCATGGACCACCTTTCAAGTGCTTGTCAGGCATTTGCTCTCACCATCAGCAATAAGAAAATGGTTGTATTAGGACAGGAGGTTCCACAAGATCCTTCAATCATCTTAAATGCAAACCAGCTAGAAGTAGCCCCAAAAGTTCATCTATTTAGATTCTACAATGACCACCAACCTCTCACTGGATGAAGAACTAAATGTTCACATTGGAAAGGCTGCCACCACCTTTAGCAGACTAACTAAAATAGCATGGAACAACTCAAAGCTCACCATCAAGACCAAAATGCTAGTGTACCAAGCTTGTATCCTCAGCATTCTCATGTATGGTGGGGAAACACGGACAACTTATGCCTATCAGGAGAAAAGATTAAACAGTTTCCATCTACGTTGTTTATGCTGCATACTCAACACCAAATGGCAAGATAAAGTCACCAGTGGAGAGATTCTTCAAAGGGCAAATTTATCAAGTGTGACAGTCCTGCTCAGGCAAAGACGACTGTGCTGGCTGGGCCATCTGAGTAGGTTGGAAGATGGATGCATACCCAAGGACATGCTATATGGGGAGCTATCAGAGGAAACAAGAACAACAGGACATCCCAAGCTTCACTATAAAGACACATGCAAGAAAGATATGAAGGAATTTGGAATTGATCCTGACCAATGGGAAATCTTGGCAAATGATCATAACAAGTGGCACCATCATCTCCATCAGGGTATCGAAGTCCATGACAGAAGCTGGCTCCTACTAACTGAAGAAAAAGGAGACCGTAGGAAGCAAGCAGCTCCCAACCAAGACACATACATTTGCAATAACTGCCAAAGACCATGCAAATCTTGGATTGGAGTCACATGAGACATTGCAAACCATTTACATCATAGGCTGCAATTCCCACCATATCTCATAGACAAAAGGATGCCAACATAGAATATAGCTATATTGGTAGTTTCCAACTAAGACATTTACTTTGGAACGTTCTTATCTAATTTACCCACCAACTACTGTCATATATTTGAACAGTCAGATTTGAAATCAGTACTGAAGAGAGGGAATTATTCTAGCCATAAAGTCTGCATTGGTGTGACAGAGTGCTGGGCAACAGCACCTACTGAATTTCCAGGAATGGGTGGGCTTCTGAAGGACCCCTCCCACAGCCTTAGGGGAAGAGCCACTGAACCCAGGGCTCAAGTAAAGTTGGGGGCGACAACAAATGATAATACAGGGATGGGAGTGAGGGTTACAGGGTTAAAAGCAGTGAGACAGAGGGGGACACCAAGCAGAGAACCCCAGACAAAGCCCACTGCTCCTCGAAAGTGTCTAGGGAGCCAGTGGATATGACCCAGAGGAACTCTGCCCAGATACGGTGACCTAAGGGAAGAGTGGAAATAGCCCCAAAGTTGCACAGCACCTCCCTATCCAGCTTCCTCCTCCTGGTATGGTGGACAGACACCTTCACCAGTGCCAGAAGGAGGTTGACAAGGCGGTCTTGTGACTTTGTGGGACCACAGATGGGGTGAGCGTAGATCTGGAGGTGCAGGGGAAAGTACAGCCAGACACTGAGGAGAAGGCTCTGGAGGAGTTGAAATAGGGGCTACAACCAGGCACACTCAATGTAAATGTGCTCCAGGGTCTCCCTCATGCCACAAAAGCAGCAAGTGTTGGGGAGGGGTGTGAACCACTACAAGTACACATCTGTGTTCACGGCTCCATGAAGGAGCCACCAACTAATATATCTGGCAGGATGAGGAACAAAGGTGGAATACAAACTGGCCCACCGGGGTTTCTCACCCTCCATAGGTGGTAGAAGGTCCCACCACTTAGTGCTGGGGTAGGACATGAGGGTGAGGAAGTGAAGAGTATGGAACACGAGCATGTACAATTGTTTCCCAGGCACGGCTCTGAAATGGAACCAGCTTGGGTAGTGCAGAGGGGGCAGCCAGGGGGGCTTGCAGGGCAGGAGGTTGATGATGATGTCCGTAGGGCCAGGGGTAAGGGTCAGGCAGGAAACACCCTACCTAAGGACCCACTTGAGGAAAGCCCAAGAAGTGGGTAGTGAGATCTCACCTCCTGGAATATGCATTCATGGACACCAGGGGTGGAGAGCCCCATGTGCTGGCCGAGCACCAGGGGTCCATCCAGTCACCCCCAGTCGTAGTCCAGGAGAGCTCCGATCCTGGGGGTATCTGCCAGAACCAAGCTCAGATGCACCAAGAAGACTCTGCAGCCTGCACACCATGCTGGAGGTCATGTATCAGGGGCGCTGCAAGGAAGTCCTCCCCCTTGGCAACCATCATGGACCTGGTCACTGATAGCAGCTTTCAGGTCTGGAGGAGGTCTCCCCTCACCCCCATCTCTGCAGGGAAAGGCACTGTAGAAGTCCCTTCCCCATTTGCAGTCGCTCAGTCACCTTTCCCTCCAAATCATGCCAGTTCTCCAGCAGAACAGTATCTTATGCACAATAGCATCCTTAAAATGTGCCGCATAGTCAAGGTTTTGAGTGAATATTAAGTAAAATAACTAAAATAATAATCAATTATATTCTATTTCAATTATTTGCATCACCCTGTGCTATAAAATGAGGGCACAGTGGAGTGGATGGGATGCAAGACTGGGCCAAATTTGTCTCAGTGGACTTTATAAGACAAGAAATGACCATGAATGGGTAAAGAGGCCTCTAAAAATCAGCTTCCTTAGGCCTTGGCTACACTTACCAGGTAGTTCGACGGCTGGAAATCGAAGTTCTGGGTTCGACTTATCGCGTCTAGTCTGGACGCGATAAGTCGAACCCGGAAGTGCTCGCCGTCGACTGCGGTACTCCAGCTCGGCGAGAGGAGTACCGCGGAGTCGACGGGGGAGCCTGCCTGCCGCGTGTGGACCAAGGTAAGTTCGAACTAAGGTACTTCGACTTCAGCTACGTTATTCACGTAGCTGAAGTTGCGTACCTTAGTTCGAATTGGGGGGGGTAGTGTAGACCAAGCCTTACTAATAATTATTACTTATTTAATTTCTACAACACTTCCAGTATTGCCAACTGAATCTCGCTTTTAAAAAAACAGGTAAGTTTCTAGTGCTCATGGTTATGGAGATAAGCTTGAAAACATGACCCCTAAAAGATTCAAAAATCAGAAGACAAAGAACCGCATATGTATTATTTTTTAAATCTCTTGATTTTTAAGCCATCTGCGTGATTTTGGGCTCCTGACTCAATATCAGCCGGAGCGGGAAGCAGGTGGACAGTGAGGACAGACCCCACCACGTCCATGGGCAAAGGCTCTAAGGTCTGTGTAGTGTGATCTGCAGGCAAATGTGTGATTGCTGACTTGGAAGGAGTATCCCCTCGCCTGGAAGGAGTATCCCAAGCATCAGACCTGAACCCCCAGCTGCTTTCTTCTCACCCACCCCCCGCCCCCAGCATACTTACCTTTATAATCTGTAGTGTACTGACCTTAGGAGTTGAGTAAAAATCTGTTGGATTGATCTTTGTCACTGGTAAAGTCATTATATGGAGCATATTTATTGCCTCCTCCGTCACCCCCAGTATAATTATCCCCTGTTACACTTGGACTCCATGAGCTTTTATGAGGATCCACTGAGGGCTACAGCCTGTAGATCCTAGTGCATGGAGTGCCTGTCGCACATGCCTCTGTGCTCAGGGTCACAGAGCATGTTACCAGAGATCTAGAGGGCACTGTGTACCATGGCATTTGCAGAGATGCCCTGCACTAGGGTTGCTTACAATATCCCGTGGCAATGAGATCCACAGGCTAATTATGTTTTGTGTTTAAAGATATTTCCTTTTATCGGTTTTAAATTAGTTACCTTTCAGTTCTAATCAAATCACCTTTGTTCCTTTATTATCAAAGAGGGCAAATAGGAACATCCCTTCTCTATGCTAGTCATTATTTTGTATGCTCTACCTGAACAATTAGACTGCAACAAACTGAGGTGTGACTCTACTCTGCACTAGCCTTATATGCACTGACATGTGGAGCCTGCTGATGTGCATTAACAGTTTGTTAAGAGTGCTTTGAGTTTATCACTTTAAAGGGTTTGTCTACACTACAAAATTAAGTTAACTTAAGTCAGCCTACAGCCTGTGAAGTAATTAAAGCAGTAGTTCATGTCCACACTTGCTCCTTGTGTTGGTGGTGCATGTCCTCACCAGGAGCGCATCCACCGACTGAAGTGGGGCATTATGGGACACTGACAGCTGAAGCCCAGCAGCCCTGGGGCTGACAGCCTCATCTGTAGGCACGAGGCCCATGGCTGTTTACCCCCAGTGGTCAGGCGGGCTCTGGGGCTCACACCTGTGAGCCCCCCTCCCCAGCGCTATTATTTCACATTTCAGCTGGGGCTCCAGCTGTCAGCCTGCAGGGGGCTCACAGCTGGAGTCCCAGGCCTCCTGGGCTGACAGCCAGAGCTCGAGAGGAAATGTAAAATAATAGCAGGCATGAAACTCAAGAATGTCAAAAATGTCAATTTCACTGTTGGTAGGCTGTGGCGCTCTGTACCTCAAGGGAACACCCAGCACCCCATGTTCATCCTTGTAAAATGATTGTGTGGTATCCAATACAAAGTTTATCATGCTGGGTGTCTTTGGAAGGCTTGTGATGCACTGAGCATTGTTGTTACAGTAATTTTATAGTAATGTTATAGGTTATAATTTCATGTATATAGTTATGAGGCTGAAAATGTATCCTCATGGCTTAAATAAGCCCAGGCAAAAACTCTCCAAGAGCAGAGAGGCAGTTCACACCTCATCAGGGCAGGTATGGGACAAACCCGGCCCAGCCTCACAGGAACAAAGGACGCTGACCTAGGCCGCAACAAAAGAATCTTTTAGACTCCCGAGGGAATCACCCCCCTTCCTTTGGTCAGTTTGGAACTGCGATGAGGTAATGTTCACCTGAATCTGAAGGGGGGCGGGGCAAAGCCAAGAAGGAAGAAAGAACATAATAAAAGGGAGAGACATTTGCTATGCTCTTCCTCTCTCTTTCACCTCCACCTACAGACACCACACCAAGTGACTGAAGTGGTGATCAAAGGGGAGAGCCAGCCTGTGGTGAGAAGCATCTAAGTTTGTAAGGGCATTGAAAGTGTTACGATCAGCTTAGAATGCATTTTGCTTTTATTTCATTTGACCAAATCTGACTTGTTATGTTTTGACTTATAACCACTTAAAATCTATCTTTATAGTTAATAAATCTGTTTGTTTATTCTACCTGAAGCAGTGTTTTTGGTTTGAAGCATGTCAGAGACTCCTCTTGGGATAACAAACCTGGTACATATAAATTTCTTTGTTAAATTGATGAACTCATGTAAGCTTGCAGTTTCCAGTGGGCATAACTGGACACTGGAAGACGGAGGTCCCTACTGTTGTGTCTGGGACTGGAGGTATTGGCTAGTGTCATTCGGTTGCACAATCCAAGGAGCACCTTACATGCCAGAGGCTGTGCGTGAACAGCCCTGGAGTGGGGTTCTCACAGCAGAGCAAGGTAAGGCTGGCTCCCAGAGTCAAGGATTGGAGTGACCTAGCAGATCACCAGTCCTGATAACACCAGAGGGGAACGTCACATAGGCTTCCTGCTGTGAAAGCTTGCTGCAGTCCAATTATTTCATGTGGACAAGCCCCATGCCTCTAGTCATTTTCATCACCCATCTCTGGACCCCTTGAAAAAGGGCAACCAGAATTAAGCACAGTAGGCTAGATACTCAGCTGGTATAAATTGGCATAGCTCCATTGAAGTTTATGAAACTGCACCAATTTATACCCACTGAGGATTTGGTCCAATATTCCAGGTGAGGGCATATAATCAGTTTATATAATAGTGCAATATTTCTGTAATATTTCATATTTAATTTTTGCTTGCTCTTTTGACTACTACTACATGTTGAGCGTAGGGTTTCACTGAGGTACCCAGAATAATCCCCTGGATTTTTTCCTGAGTGTTACTATTTAATTTAGAACCCAGAAATGTATTGTTCAGCTACCATATGTGTTGTATATCAAAGAGCAAGACAGCAATAAGGTATCAATCCTCTACCTGCCTGTAAGCTCACGGAGCTCACTGCTAGAAAAGCAAACTAGAACAGTTGTATTGCACAAGGAAAGGCAGGATTTTGGAGCATACCTCTCAACCTTTAACCTGCCACCACTGTGTGACACCTGCAATCAAAATGTGTGATGAATTATGGAGCATGTTTCACTATAACTTGCAGAACATAATACCTATTCTCAGGGAAGTTGTCTCACGACACAGACTAAATGAATTTTATTAAATGAGAACTGGAAAAACAAGTTCTATTTCCCCTCATCAGCCAAGTTTGAGAACTGACCCTTCAGATCCTGAGATCCTGTCAGTACCATCTGTACTACAGGAGTATTTACTGTTCTTGCTGTGACCCAACTACTAGAGAGTGACTCACCACATATTGCCAGTGAGTTACACATAGCGAGTTAATACTGGAGATTAGAAATTGTGGGTTCAATCTCTGGCTTTCAGAGAAGATTGTGGTGTCCTGGTAGAGCTAGAATGACCAAAGTATATGTATTTGACACTCTTAGCCTGAAAGGCAATAAAAGGCTAAAAGCTTGTGTATGACATATTAATGATGTGGGTTTGATTCACAGCTCTGACTGAAATGATCTTGTATGCTCACTGTCTTAATTTATTTGTAAAATGTGGCTTAATACTTGACTACCCTTTTGTATATGGGGGCTTGGCCTGTAATGAGGGCTGTGAAGTTCATGGATGTACAAGGAGAAGTTAATAGATGTGATATATGAACTCAGTTTCTTGATTCCTAGCTCAATGAACATTCTCCTAGGCTATAGGGCAGTGGGATGTGGCAGGGCCCAGGCCAGGCCCCATGGGGGGCAGAGAGGGAGCACAACCCAGCCCCGCTCTGCCGCCAGCTCCACCCCCAGCCTTGGCCCCAGCTCCAGGCCTCAGCCCTAGTCCCTCTCCCAGCCTCAGCCCGCTACTGCATTTCTGCTACCGGCCCCAGACCCCCCACCCAGTCTCAGCCCCCTTACCCTCCCCTCCTCCCTGGAACTACAGCCCCAGTCCCACTCCTGGCCACTGCTCCTGGGTGGGTGGGTGGGGGCAGACAGGGGTAAGGGGACCACTGCTATAGGTCATGTAGTTGTGTGTGCTTATGAGTCAACAGTGTGCCCTTGTTGCCAAGAAGGCTAATGGCTTTTTGGGCTGTATAAGTAGCAGCATTGCCAGCAGATTGAGGGATGTGATCATTCCCCTCTATTTGGCATTGGTGAGGCCTCATCTGGAGTATTATGTCCAGTTTTGGGCCCCACACTACAAGAAGGATGTGGAAAAATTGGAAAGAGTCCAGCGGAGGGCAACAAAAATGATTAGGGGGCTGGAGCACATGAGTTATGAGGAGAGGCTGAGGGAACTGGGATTATTTAGTCTGCAGAAGAGAAGAATGAGGGGGGATTTGATAGCTGCGTTCAACTACCTGAAAGGGGGTTCCAAAGAGGATGGATCTAGACTGTTCTCAGTGGTAGCAGATGACAGAACAAGGAGTAATGGTCTCAAGTTGCAGTGGGGGAGGTTTAGGTAGGATATTAGGAAAAACCTTTTCACTAGGAGGGTGGTGAAGCACTGGAATGGGTTATCTAGGGAGGTGGTGGAATCTCCTTCCTTAGAGGTTTTTAGGTCAGGCTTGACACAGTCCTGGCTGGGATGATTTAGTTGGGGATTGGTCTTGCTTTGAGCAGAGGGTTGGACTAGATGACCTCCTGAGGTCCCTTCCAACCCTGATATTTTATGATTCTATGCTTGTGCCTACAGAATATTGCCTGCCTATGCAGTGCAACAAACCAGGCAGCCTCATTCAGCTGAATTGCAAAACATCTGGTATGCTTGAGAGTTCTGTTTTAGAGAGGCCACGCAGGGAGTGCTGACCCTGAGAAGCACTGAGCTTAGCTACATGGGGACAAGTGGGATGGGGGCCAAAGGGCAAAACAGGTCATCATTGGAGTCCTCACTGTCAGTTTGGATGTTAAGGAGTAACTCGACTGCCAAACGTGACGTGCTGGCGAGACTTGTCAGCATATTCCTCAGCAGTTTGGGCTCCATTCCCGCAGATGGAAAAGGGAAGACAGAGCGCGCAGCACAAAAAATGTTGAAAGATGGCGCCAAATGTGCACGGAAGCAGAGAGATTGCTGGGATGCGAAGCGATGCATCACGGGGCATTGGGAGAGGATGCAGAATGCCCTGCACCCCCCACCCCCTTCCCACAAGCCACAGTGCCAGAATGGGAAGAGGTGCTCTGTGGGATAGCTGCCCATAATGCACCACTCCCAATGCCGCTGCAAGCGCTGAAAATGTGGCCATGCCAGTGCACCTGCAGCTGTCAGTGTGAACAGACTGCAGTGCTTTCCCTACTGCACTCTACAAAGGCTGGTTTAACTCATAGCGCTCTAGATCTACAAGTGTAGCCATGCCCTCAGGAAGGAGAGAGATTAGTATCTTTGAAGTCTTATTGTTTCTTCCTAATAGCCCATCAAAGCTGATGGCCTGTTGTCTTGTGGGTGTCTCCCAAATACATACCCAGTTGTAATTGTTACATAGTCAGTATTCCTAACTTTAGATACAGAAATGATACATGCATACAAATTGGATAATCACATTCAGTAAATCATAACCTTTCTAATGATACCTTACAAGACCTATCTTGCATTAAGTATATCTCAGTTATGCCATATCCATATCATAAGCATATTTCCATAAAGAATATGGGGTGTAACGTCACACTATGACTCAGTCATATCTCCCTCCCTATTTGCCTCTTACTATGGCCTGAGGATAAAATCACTCAATATAAATAAAAAACCCTGAAGAAACCAAAAGCTTAAAACCACTGAAGCTTAAAAAAATAGAATTGACTCTCTGTCATGACAGTAGAACTGCCTCAGTTATATCATTGATTGCTGTTGTTTTTTTGTTTTAAAGAAAATGGATTTGAATGAGTCTCCTAATGCACATGGCTTTAGACTGGGAAGAGATGTAGTTCAGGGGAAAGTCGCATTAGAGAAGAGAGGGGAGAAAGACAAATGGGGGTGCCAAATGGGGAAACTGGATGGGGCTGTGCTGAATGAATTGGTTCATTAAGCAGAAGTTATGTCTTAGAGAAGCTGACCATGATTTATAGGGTGATCCTGAATTGCTTGTGTGGCAGAGAATAATTTTTTCCACTATAAAGAATTCAGCCTAGTTCACTGCTCCTTTCTGACAAGGAGAGAAGGATTTTTGAACACCTCGGTAGAATCCTGTTAGAGCTGCAGGCTTGCACTTTTTTTTTTTTTTAAGCTATGATGAGAATGGGTTATCTCCACCAGACTGTAGATAGACTTCAACTGAAGGAGTAATGGGAACCCTGATATTTCATAAATGTCCATCTAGCTTCAAAGATAGCTCTTTGCTGGGCAATGAAAAGGGCTGAAATAAGTCAGGATTATGTTCATGTCTCCAGCAGGCAATAGAATCTGCTGATTTGGCTGAATGTATCCAGGCAGGGTCCAAGAGAATTGGTTTAGAATTTTATTGTGAGTTAAGTGCAAGGAAGTGGAGGAGGAGAGTTAATAAATAATAACTACCTACAAAAAAGGGAATAAGGACAACCCAGGGAATAATAGACCAGTTAGCTTAACTTTGGTACCAAAAAAGATAATGGAGCAAATAATCAAACAGTCAGTTTGTAAGCATCTAGGAGATAAGGTGATATGTAACAGTCAACATGGATTTTAAGAACAAATCTTGTCAAACCAACCTGATATCCTTCTTTGACAGAGTAACTAACCTTAGGAGGGAAGCAATAGGTGTGATGTATCTCATAAGCAAACTAAGGAAATATAACCTAGAAAAACCTGGTTGGAAAACTGTTCTCGGAGTACTCGGAGTAGTTATCAATGGTTCATAATCAAACTGGAAGGGCATATAAAGTGGGGTCCCGCAGGTATCTGTCCTAGTCCTGTTCTAATCAATATCTTCATAAATGATTTGGATAATGCCATAGAGAATACACTTGTAAAGTTTGTGTATGATACCAAGCCTGGGAGAGGTTGCTAGCCCTTTGGAGGACAGGATTAGAATTCAAACTGATCTTGAAAAAAAGGAGAAATGTTCTGAAACAAATAGGATGAAATTCAATAAGAACAGATGCAAAGTACTACACATAGGAAGGAATAATCAATTGCACAAATGGGAAATGACTACCTACGAAGAAGTATTGCAGAAAAGGATTTAGGGTTATAGTGGATCACAAACTAAGTATGAGTCAATAATGTAATACTGTTGCCAAAAAACAAACATCATTCTGGGATGTATTAGAAGGAGCTTTGTAAGCAAGACACAAGAAGTAATTCTTCCACTCTACTCAGCACTGATAAGGCCTCAACTCTAGTACTGTGTCTAGTTCAGGGCCCCACACTTCAGGAAAGATGTGGACAAAGTGGAGGAAGTCCAGAGGAGAGCAACAAAAATGATTAAAGGTCTAGAAAACATGACCTATGAGGAAAGATTGAAAAAAAGCCTGTTTTGTTTCTTCTGGAGATGGGGAGGGGAGAACAAGATAAGTCTTAAAGTATTGTAAAAGGTTGTTATAAAGCGGATGGTGATAAATTGTTCTCCTTGACCACTGAGGATAGGACAAGAAGTAATGGGCTTAAAATGCTGCTAGGGAGATTTAGGTTAGACATTAGGAGAAACTTCCTAACCAATAATTAAGGACTGAAACAAATTACTTCAGAAGGTAGTGGAATCTCTGTCATTGTAGGTTTTTAAGAACAGGTTTGACAAATGATGGTCTGGATAATATTTAGTCCGATCTCAATGCAGGGGACTGGACTACATGATCTATTGAGGTCCCTTCCAGTCATACATTTCTATGATTCAATGGAATGAGTATTACTCTTACTCCTTTTCAGTTTCCATTCAGGAAGTTATCCTTAAATTTTTGTTTTTTAACCAGTAATTTTTGTACAGCAATTAGAAAGGCACAAGAATCATGTTAACACAAAAATCTAGAAATATGCCAGCAGGAGGCTTTCAATTTCAATCTCAAGGGGAATGATCAGGGGCAAAGTGGGATGAGGTTAGTATTTCATTTTTATCAGTCTGAAAGTTCAGCTTCCCATTAAGAAGCCTATCTGATTGCAGGACAGATGAACTCAGAGAGTAGAAAGAAACCATCTTCTTTTTTTGTAACAAGAAGTCAGTGGGTATACTCAAATGAGTAGAGCTGGCTGCATACTAATTTCCACAAATATTCATCTGAATTGCTGAATGAATTTGTTTTGAATATACTTCCCTTTTCTGTTTGCTTTCTGTGAGTACTTGAGTGAAACAGGTGACTGATAGTAATGTTCACTGAAATTGCCAATTTTAAGCAAATATTGCAAAATATTTGTAGAAATTGAATTTTGAAGTAACTGCAAGACCTCTCACAAGAAACCAAATTCTAAGGCTCTGTCTCAACCAGAGAACTGAACTGGTTGCTGCTTGTACTTGCTGGGGCAAGAACAGATCAGCACATCTACGCTAGCCATTCTGAATCACGCTAAGAACACTTGTGGTTCTGCCCTGCTCCACACTAGTGCTCTGCTACTCTGATTCAGCTTCAGTGTCCTCTGGGTACTGACCTCCCGGGTTCCAGAAGCAGTGCATGAAAGGGGGATTCTCAAAAGGCATTTGGAATTCTTTTGGGAGCCCAGGAAAATTGTGGGAGAAGAGTTCAAACTCGTACTATCCCCTGGAGAACTACATAACTCCCAAAGGGGTATCCCATAGTTCCCTGGAGCTAGGGCCAGTTCAAAGCTGTCTTGCAGCATGGAGGTTGTGACATAATATACCTTGGGGATGCATCTTGTAATCCCCATATTCCTCATTTATATATAAATGTTATCTTGAATATAAAGCATGCCATGTGAGGTAGCAGGGGAAAGGTGGTGATCTGCTGAAAGTCACTTTTCTATCCATATATGTATATCATTAATGCATATGAAGTTATGAGGATTGTGTTGTATGGTTGTCACTAAAACATGCTGTAAGTTGGGGAATCAGCCAGATATTAACTCCCCAGAGACAACAGCAAGGAAAGCAACCAATGCCCCGGTAGGGTGTCAAACAGCCCATTAACACCCATTGTCCAGCAAGGGAGCTACAATTCAATGTCTCATTTGCATAAGGCCACACCTAGGGAATTGCTCAACCTTGCCTGGGGACTCAGCAATGCCCACCAGACATGCCTGGACTTGTGTTTTCCAAGCACATGGACTAAGGGTATAAAACAGACAGAGTGGCCACATGCTTGGCCTTTCTCCTGTCCCCACCTATGCTGCAAGCAACAAGGACACTGAGAAGATTTAAGACTCCAACAGAGGAGACTGGCCCAGGTTTCAAAGGTGAAATCTGCGTACTATGAACTTCAATATCCAGTGGGGTGAGAAAAACTGCTTAAACTAGATGTTGTCCAGTCTAATAAGGTTGAGAGTTTAGACTGCGTGCTTATATTTTATTTTGGTAACTAACTCTGACTTTTTGCCTATCACTTATAATCACTTAAAAACTATCTTTTGTAGTCAATACATTTGTTTAACTGTTTATCTTTACCAGTGAGTTTGCCTGAAATGTTTCGTAATCTGCTCAGTTTGAAAGGCTGGTGTATGTCCACTTTCCATTGAGGAAGTGGTGAACCAATTAATAAATCTGCACTGTTTGTCTTGAGCAGCACAAGATGGTATATTCCTGAGGTACAAGGCTGGGAGCTGGGGGGATTCATCTGGTGTCTTTCTCTGTATGATTCATGAGTGGCTCTGGGAGCACTCATGCAATCTAGCTGGGTGTGGGGTTCCTCATACGGTTGTGCTGAGTGATAACAGCACCTGGGGGGTGGGGTTGCTAGCAAGGTACTGTGAGAGACGGTCTGGGCTGGAGAGAGTTAAGGGGGCACAGCGGTCCCACAGTCCCAGGCTGCACCCCGGGGATCCCATCAAAGTCAGGAGGCTCACATTCCTTGCTTAGCAAGAAAGGCTTCTGCTTGCGCTTTTGTGAAGCTACCTTTAGGGTATCAGACACCTGCAGAGGCAGTGGAGGTGTCCTGGGGTTACCTTTAGAGAGACGAGGACCAGGACCAAAGCTGTTCATAGATCTCATTAGGGAGTGCTCCAGCAATTTGGCACCTGTAGAGTCCATGGTTGCATATTATATGTGTGGATGAAGTTTACAGAGTGGAATGGCCCCTGTGAATCTGGACCTCAACCACAGACTGCAAAGACCAGCTCTCTTGCAAAGCTTTCACTGGCAGGGCTCCCCAGCTGGAATTTAAGGCTGCCCTCCCCACTGGCAAATCTCATGCAGAAGAGTGGTGGTGATATTTCCTCTGCTGGTGCTTGTTTTCAAATACAAATGTAGTTATTCTGCAGGAATTACAGTAGGAAAGAGAAATACAGAAAATATCTGATACATAAGCTGAATTATTTCCCGTTTCCTTGTGCCTGTAAGAATAGCCTTCTAACCTTATACAACTACTACTTCCCCAAATGCTAAGTTAGGTTAATGTGAGCTTGATTGCTTTATTTACATTACCAATCAAAAATGGATCCCTAACTTCTCAGAGAAAGTTTCATATTTACAAACATATGAGAGGCAATATGGTCTAGTGTGTAGGGCACTAGACTGTGACTCAGGGTAGCTCTGCCACTGACCTGTTGTGTAACCTTAGGCAAGTCATTTCACCTCTCTGTGCCTCTGTTTTCCCTCCCAGTCTTTGTCTATCATCTATTTGGACTGTAAGCTGTTTGGGGAAAGCTCTGCCTCTTACTATGTGTTTGTACCGTACCTAGCACAAATCCCCTATCTCAGTTGGGATGTTTAGGTGCAACCTGGGGCAGCATTAGTGGGGTTCATGGGTTCATTTGCACCCACAGAAATCATGAAACCAGGCTTGCAAAAAGAGGCAAACATATACTTCTCCTGGCCTAGTGCGGAGAGGACATCCCATGGGGAGTTGGAGAATGAGCCCATCCCACAATCATTCCTCTTGTTCATCTGCATGTGTGCTAAGAAGGGAGGAAGTGGCTTCCTACCTTCTCTCCCAACCCTGTGCACCCAGGCAGTGGCAGCCATACTTTAGTTCACAATGTCAGCTGCTCTGTCTGAAAGCTTAGCCAGGGCAAGCATATTTTTCATATCTGGAAAAAAAAGACAAAGCAGTTTGGTTCATTGAAAACATCAGTGCATCAAGTTCAAGTAAGAGTTGCCTTTAGTCCATATTCATGGTCACTGAATGAGGGAGATGTCTGTCCTGGAAGCTAGAGGGTAAGTGCCAGATCTAGCACCCACTAAGGTCAATGAAAGTTTTCCCATTGACTTCAAGATTGGGCCCTAAATGTATATAGTCTCTGCTCTTTTCCCTGGCTAATTGTTATTTATCAGTAGAACAGCAAACAAGCAAACTCTGTAGAAATGAGTGTGGCTTTGATCTGGACCTGCCTTGTTTAGTCCTAGGTTTGCCTATTTTTTCAACAGGCAAGTGAGTAGGATAATTTGGCTAAACTTGTTTGGATAAAACATTAGTACTGACCTGAGAAAAAATCATAAATGATTTCAATTTCGGTAGGGAAATTTCCAAAATTTTACAAGAATAGTTCTTCTTGTAAGATTTTGACTCCCAATGGTGGAAATCTCTGATCTTGATTCATTCACTAGTGTAAACTGGTGTAGTTCCACTGACTTTGGCAACATACACTTCAGCGTTCTCTGTGGAACTATGCTGATCACACCAGTCAGTGAGGTAGCCCAATATATTCATCTGATACATTCAGTCAGATAGTAGGCCAAATTTAATCTGGTTTGTCCATTTTGAATGAGCTGCTCAGATGAAAGAACTTGTATTCAGAAAAGAGATGAGCTATCATCACATGATTAAAATTGATAAAAAATAAACCTTGTATATCATCCTGAACATAGTCATCACTTGGAGAGTCGCTCCCAAACGAAGGCAATGGGTGAAGCTATGGATGGGAATGAGACCAGAATCCTTGAGTATTTTTGTTACATTGCTACCTTTGTCCTTAATAAACTAGGCACACATGGTGCTATGAGGTGACCAAAACATTAGTTAGATATCTTGGGGTATGTCTATATTACAATTAAACACCCATGGCTGGCCCCTGTCAGCTGACAGGGGCTCAGGCTTCAGGGCTGTTTGATTGCAGTGTAGATGCTCAGGCTGGAGCGCAGGCTCTACGACCCTGCAAAGGGGGAGTGTCCCAGAGCCCAGACTCCAGCCCGAGACCAAACATCTACACTGCAATTAAACAACCCATGAGCTCGAGTCGGCTGGTACGGGCCAGCTGCAGGTGTTTAATTGCAATGTAGATATACCCCCCAGCTGCTTTTGAATGTTCTCAGATATTGCATTGGAATGTGCAACTTGCATGCTCCTGGTACCTCTGCTTACTCCTCATAGTGGTTATGTTGTTGGGAGTAGTAGGGGTGACAATGCTAATGTCAGACTCAGAAATAGATGAATGCTGATTTACTGCATGCATAAAATTACATTGATATAAGGTATTATTCAATAAGAGTGTCCTCACAAGCATGTTGCACCAGTTTAGAAAAACTCATTTCTAAACTGCTTTAATTAGTACAATTTTCACATGTAGAGAAAGTTTGAGTTATTCTGTAACACTGGTCTACAATTTTTGAGAAGTCGTCTGCTTCAGAGATAAAATGTGCTATTTATTATGTATTTTGATGTGCTGAATTCAAATATGACAATTAAAACAACTGATTGGCTACTGTTTCTAAGATATTTACGTTTTTACATTTTATGTCTATGTATATTGTGTAGATAGTAGAGTTTTAATCATAAATTGTAAACCTAGGTCTTTTCATGTGTTTATGGTTGCTTTACATGATATTTCACCTGTCCTGTTTATGTAACACTTTGAAAATCAGCAAAAGGGTTATATAAATAAAATTTATTATGAAACAAAAAAGGCAAAAAACTATTCTGTATATAGTTTAGTCCTATTCAATGTCTACTCGGCGCTTCTTGGCTTGTCTCTTGTATTAATTAAATGGAGCATCTCTTGTCACTGTCCAGCAATAGTCTGCAAGCATTGATGGGCTCCATTTGCCCTGATAGCATTTCTCCATTGTTGCAATGTCCTGGTGAAATCGCTCGCCGTGCTCGTCACTCACTGCTCCGCAGTTCGGTGGAAAAAAATCTCGATGAGAGTGCAAAAAATGTATCTTTAGTGACATGTTGCAACCAAGGCTTTTGTATGCCTTGAGGAGGTTTTCCACCAACAACCTGTAGTTGTCTGCCTTGTTGTTTCCGAGAAAATTTATTGCCACTAACTGGAAGGCTTTCCATGCCGTCTTTTCCTTGCCACGCAGTGCATGGTCAAAAGCATCATCTCGAAGAAGTTCACGAATCTGAGGACCAACAAAGACACCTTCCTTTATCTTAGCTTCACTTAAACTTGGAAATTTTCCACGGAGGTACTTGAAAACTGCTTGTGTTTTGTCAATAGCCTTGACAAAGTTCTTCATCAGGCTCCGCTTGATGTGTAAGGGTGGTAACAAAATCTTCCTTGATTCAACAAGTGGTGGATGCTGAACACTTTTCCTCCCAGGCTCCAATGACTGTCAGAGTGGCCAATCTTTCTTGATGTAGTGGGAATCTCTTGCACGACTATCCCATTCGCAGAGAAAACAGCAGTACTTTGTGTATCCAGTCTGCAGACCAAGCAAGAGAGCAGCAACCTTCAAATCGCCACAAAGCTGCCACTGATGTAGGTCATAGTTTATGCAGCTCAAAAGTTGTTTCATGTTGTCATAGGTTTCCTTCATATGGACTGCATGACCAACTGGAATTGATGGCAAAACATTGCCATTATGCAGTAAAACAGCTTTAAGACTCATCTTCGATGAATCAATGAACAGTCTCCACTCATCTGGATCGTGAACGATGTTGAGGGCTGCCATCACACCATCGATGTTGTTGCAGGCTACAAGATCACCTTCCATGAAGAAGAATGGGACAAGATCCTTTTGACGGTCACGGAACATGGAAACCCTAACGTCACCTGCCAGGAGATTCCACTGCTGTAGTCTGGAGCCCAACAGCTCTGCCTTACTCTTGGGTAGTTCCAAATCCCTGACAAGGTCATTCAGTTCACCTTGTGTTATGAGGTGTGGTTCAGAGGAGGAGGATGGGAGAAAATGGGGGTCCTGCGACATTGATGGTTCAGGACCAGAAGTTTCATCCTCTTCCTCTTCCTCGTCTGACTCAAGTGAGAATGATTCTGGTGCATCAGGAACCAGCAGTCCTTCTCCATGGGGTACTGGGCGTATAGCTGATGAAATGTTTGGATAATGCACAGTCCACTTTTTCTTCTTTGACACACCTTTCTCAACTGGAGGCACCATGCAGAAGTAACAATTGCTGGTATGATCTGTTGGCTCTCTCCAAATCATTGGCACTGCAAAAGGCATAGATTTCCTTTTCCTGTTCAACTACTGGTGAAGATTTGTTGCACAAGTGTTGCAGCATATGTGTGGGGCCCACCTCTTGTCCTGATCTCCAATTTTGCAACCAAAATAAAGGTGATAGGCTTTCTTAACCATAGTGGTTATACTGCACTTTTGTGATGCAAAAGTCACTTTACCACAAACACAGCAGAAGTTATCTGCACTGTTCACACAAGTACGAGGCATCTCTGCTCACTTTGGCTAAACAGAAATGTGTCCCTTTGCAAAATCAAACACTGACAAATAAGAGAGCACAACACTGTATGATTTCTAGAGCTGATATAGGGCAATTTGTTCAGCAGAGTGATGTAAGCTTCATTATGATTGCATCATCCATGACTTCTAGGAATAACATGATGCAATTCATATCATGTATGACGCAATACCAGTTTCAGATTGCATCATTCATTGTTTTGCCTAAAAAGCAAGTACTGTCCAAACCCAGTCATAGATTTAGTCATAGATCCAGTCAAAGATGTATTTTAGTCATTTCTGGTTTAAATTGAGATCCCTTCCCTTTAGAACTCACTTATCCTCCGCCATTCCCAAGTCAAGGGTCATATATACTGACCCAATAGCATATCTTGAAAACTAGAGCCAATCAACAATTTTAAGCATCATTTTCGTTCTCAGTGACCCAGAATTAGTAAAGTTTGACTACATTTATTTCAGAAGCATTTTGGCTGTAGAGCAGTGTAATGATACCAGTTTAACTGAAATTAGTATCTGACCCAAGCTCTAAGTGAAGATTGTATTGAGTTTAGATTTTACCCTAAGTTATCACACACATATATTTAAGAATTGTGGGACAGAAGACTATAAATACTACCAAGGTATCAAAAGTTTCTGCAATTTGTACAATCTTTTAGATTTTCTCACTGTGGCACAAAGCAAATGTAGTGACTACTAATTTCTTAAAGATGTTTCTAAGAAGCTTGGCATCATTTCCAATTATGATGTGGTGCTATGAGACAGTCATGATATTTACAGACCTAACAACCCTGCACTTCTTGCTCAAGTCCTGCTTACTTCTTGGTTCATACCCAACCTGAAGGTATGGAGCAGTGCACAGAGTTTGTAACATAAGAACTCCAGGTTTGTGATATGTAAAACTCTGAGGAGCTCTCAGAACACCCATGTTCTATAGCATGAACATGCCCAGGTGAGATATCATGGATGAGGAGGACCAAGGCATATTAAGGGTTATAACTTGTGAAGTTGCTGCAAGGGCCCCTGCCTCAGACCCTCTCTGCCCCACAGTTATATGGGAAATTATATGAAAAATATCATGTTTGTCACCAGCAATGTTACTTCACTTTTCCCTTGATAGGATGATGTGTAGATAGTGAGGCCACAAATCAGACTTACATGTGACTGTACTTGGGCCTAGGCCCTTATTTACCCAGTACTCTCCTTCTTCCATGCTTTTCAACCCTTCCATATCTAGTTACACAAACCAATCTGCCAGCTTCGCAGCCTCTTGGCTGGATCCAGGCAAAGTTGTACATTACACACACTCAGGGAGTGCTCTCAGACTCATAAATGTCTTGATTTCCCTATGATCTCAGGGTGCACCCTTCCTCTCCAATTTGCCTAACCATTCACCAATGGTTTCTGTAGCTCAGAGGAGCTCTCACTAGCCCTGTTCGTGAAAGGCTTAATAATGACATGTGAACTCTGACTGCAAACTCCATGAAAATATGTTTGTGTCACAGAGAACCAGCAAATACAGATAAAACACAACACACTTGATAATCTTTTCAAATGAATTTTGTCCAACCAGACTCCTCATGATAAAATCCAAATCAGCCAATTATCCTGTAAAATGTGGAGTCTGCAGGAGACTAACCTGTTTTTAGGCACAGATAACTCACTTATCTGTGGGCCCTGCAATGTCAGCAAATGGCTACTTCAGTTCGGCCTAGATAATTCCAGCAGATGAATTCTGCTCAATGCTGCCCTGGCAGGTGAAAAACTTGGGGATATGGGGTTCTTGGGACTCCCAATGCTTGAGGAGTCTGGTGTAGGCCAATCTAAACCACAGGAAAATTCATTCCTGACCCCAAATCCGGCCATTAGCTTAACCCTGAGCATATGAGTGAGACTGATACAGCTAAGCATTTAGGACCATACAATTTGCTTTGCTACATCAGTCCACTGGTCCTTCTAGTCTGCAGTGCTACCTCCAGATGTGGCCAATATGCTTCAAAGGAAGGTTGGAAAATCCCATAAGCCATCTGGCTAGTTATGAATGGAGGAGGAAAAGTTCTTCCTGACCCCTGTGCAGGAGACCAGCTGAAACCCTGAAGCTCATGCATTTTGTCTGATCTCTCTCCCCCGTACATTATTTGGGTTCATTTGCCCGCCCAAGTTCCACTCAAATCACATCCTTGACCTTCCTCTCATACCTAGGTGCTTCTGGTTTCCTTTAGGGGCATTGATTTATTAGAATCAGATCTTCTAGGTCTGTATTTGATTATTTACAGAATGAGTGTAAAAAAGTTTTAACCAAATAATTTTTCAAATGCTAAAAGGGCGAAAATGGATCATGAAAAAACATGAAACAAAACTAGACAATAGAGAAACAGGAAGTAAGGAGGCAGATTGGAGAAAGAGTGTGTGAAAATGAGATAAAAACAATAAATACCAGTTGGGAAAGGAGACTAAATGAGTTATGATAAAGATTCCTGGGGAAACAAGGATTTTTCATGCTATAGAGTTACCTGCTTCTTTATAAATTGGACTTACCTATGAGGTGATCATGTATTTTGCTGATGGTCCCCTTTCCTCTGTGCATTTGTTTTCATTATATTATCAATTAGAGATGGATGCAAACCAAAATCCTGGATCCCAGCACCTCTAATAACACTAGATATAGGGCAAAATCCAGGCCTCGATCTGATTTCTCTTGTTCAGCTACCTCTTTAATATAGTTAGATAGATCCTGGATGGCAAAGCCGTTGCAGAGTTGGGGAATCAGGCTATTTGTTCCCCATTTCCCTGACTCACTCTCACACTTTTGGACACAGAGATTGGTTCAGAAAGAACACGCTGGAGAGACGAGATCACTGGCACTGAGACACCCCATTGACAACTCCACCATCCTTGAAATGTTGCTGGCTAATGAAATCACTGTAATTCAACTGACATAAATCCATAATGCCTCAGGGAACTCAGCCTCCGTCAGTCACAACCAGACTTGACTATTCCTTCAGCCATGGCCCCTTAGTCCTGAATGAAGGCACCTCCTTCCCGTTGGGAAGTGACTGATACTTCAGTGCAGTGAAGGCACATAGGGACCACGCTGCTCAGGCCAGCCCTGGGCCTGTCCCCGAGCCCTGAGCTCAGATCCATTTGGGCTGGCTGTGCCCCTGCAGCACCAGCATCTGCCCTCTCCTGCAGCCCAAACAGTCCCCTCTCAAATGGCATCTCCATCCTCTACTGAGAGGAGAGCTGGAAGCAGGAAGTCAGAGTGGGACTTCCTGCCAGCTCTCTAGCAAACCAAGGCTCTGCAGTGAAGTGTAAGGAGATTGGGAGGGGAGAGGCCAGTTTCTGCTTTCTGCCTAGCCCCAGCCAATCTGGGCTCTGGGCACAGGGCCAGTCACCAAATACTGCTCTGATATCTGGAGTGGGGGTTTCACATTTCTTCTGTCCCCTTCAACTCCTCAGTGTCTCATGGACACAAATAAGTCAGCCAGCTTGGCTATCGCTTGGTTGGATTCAGACTCAGTTCTCTATGACACATGGTTTGAAGTGCTTTAAGGCTCATAAATGCGTTGATTTCCCTATGATTTCAGGGTGACCATACCCTCCAATTTCCCCAGCTGCCTTGATTGTGAACAATGACTGAAAGGACAAAGGACATTTAAACTCTGGCTGCAAACTCTTTTTGTATCACAGAGAGATGGTGACTCCAGGTAAACACAACTGACTTTATAATCTTTCCAGATGAATTTTATTGAGCAAGAATCATCATTACAAAATCCAGATCAGACCAATTATACTGTAAAATGTGGAGTTTCCAGAAGACTAAACTGTCTATTGCAACAGACAGAAACAGGAATGGTAGGAAAAGGCAATGTGAGAGGGGCCCTGGTGATCCCAGCAGATGAGCTCTACTTGACAGTGGTGAGGAAGGGGAGAAAAAAACAAAAACCCATGATCTTGGTCTGATCTGTAGAAAAAATCATTCTTGACCCCTAATCTGGCAATCAGTTTAACCCTGAGCATATGAGCAAGAATTATACAGTGAAGAACCTAAAGTCATAGGATTTGCTGCACCACATCAGGCCATTACTCCATTTAGTCTGCTGTCCTGCCTTCAATTGTGGCCAATGTCTAATGTTTCAAAGGAAGAAGGGAAAACTCTATAATCCATCTGGCCAGTTATGAATGAAGGAGGAATTAGTCCTTCCTGGCTCAGGGGCAGGTGACCAGCTGAAACCCTGAAGCAGGAGATTCCTTGTTATCTCATATACACGATACAGATGCTAAGTTGTGGCAGCAAAGCACGGATATGTTTTCTTTGCAAAGGCTAGAAGTGAAGGATGAGGGACATTGAGGGGAGGTATTAGAAATAGGGCCACATTTTGCCTCACCTTGAGTAGTACCTTACTCTGCAAGCAGCCCTAATCATTCCAATGGCCCCTCTCGCAGAGTAAGGGACTCCTCAGACTGAGTGAGGACAACAAAATCTGGCCCTGATGTGGCACCATAAATATCCGCAGCACTTTACAGAGCACATGGATAATGACATGTCCCTGCCCCAAAGAACTGACAAAGGGCCAGACGGTGGAGCCCTTACTCCCCTAGCTGAGCACTCACTGAGTTAGTATCACTGCAGTCAATAGGATGATTCATGACTAACCACTCCCCTGTGGGAGTGAGGGGTTCACAGCCTGGCCCTAAATGTGGCAGACAAACATAAAATCTCTACTGCTCTAGGAGGTGTGGGTTGAGGCAGAGTCTAAACTGCCTCTGGGGACTCCTGGGCTTCGCTGATGGTCACCGATCTCTGGCTGTCACACTTATTCTCTCTCTCTCTCTCTCTCTCTCTCTGGGGTTTTGGTGCTTCTGCACTGTTAGACTTGTGTGGGGGGGATGCCTTTTTATAGCAAAAATGCCCCTGGATGTGCCTGTGACTATGCCTCTCCCCTGTCCCTGCCTGAGCAATAGAGACTGTAACAGAAAGATGGGATGGAAGATCCCTATTTTGACACCCCACTCGGGCTGTAGTTTTGCCCACCCCTGCTCCATAGTAATAATCTCAAATCGGTCACTTTGGCCTGGTGTCACCATATTAGTGGGGAGTGATTCATTAGAACCTTAAATTTTCTATCATACAGATAAGGCTTAAGTTACTTAACAGCCCAAACTATGGCATAACATTCTCTCTTGATGACAGCATAATTCTGTTCAGTGGGGGTCAGTTTTTTTTCCTCAAGAAGTCAATGGGGTGACTCTTGCTCCCCACCCCAGTCTGCATTAACATTGCGCCTAACCCAACATTAGAAGCATCAGTGCCCAGCACAAAGGGTTTAGTGACATCAGGGCTGACTAAAAATGGCTCTTTAATCAAAGCCTCTTTTAGTCCTTGAAGCCCTTTTCACAAGCTTTAGTCCATATCACCGGGTCTGGCTTCCCCTTTCTTGTAAGGTCTGTTATGGGGGGCACAATATCAGTAAATCCTTTACAAAACTCCTGTAACAATTGGCCAGATGGATAAAAAATTGAACCTGCTTCTTGGTTTGCGGGGCAGGCCAACTCTGAATGGCTTCTACTTTTAAAAGAGTAGGGCGAACAAATCCACTGCCCTCCAAGTGTCTTAAATAAGGTACCTCTACAGCCCCCAAATTTGTGTGGCAAAATGGATAAGCAATTTTGTGCAGTTGTGTGTTGCATCATCATATCTGCTATATAATGGGGATGAGTACCAGGCAAATGTCCTCATGTGTACCATTGCAGATAAGGAAGATGACATTCTGATCTCAGGCCCAATACCAGATCTTAAGAATGTGTATCAATCGTGAAAAATATATGTTTTACTGGTGAGATTAAAAAAGCAGGCCAAAATTTGGGCCTCCCATCCTTGACAGTGTCCTTATATATTAGGTTGAAAAGAAAAGAAAAATAGAGCAAAAACAGTACAACCTCTTTGCTGCTCAATGAGTAATAAATTAGAATAAGAATAAACAAAGAGAGATTTATTTTTAGCTCTATTTAAGTTGATGTAAGAATTTCTTCTTTTTTGTTCCTGGTGTCTCCCTGTGTTTCCACTAACTCTATATTCATGCAGAGTATTCATTTTTAATCTTTTAATGTCCTGAATCAATTGACTGGATTTTAAGGCTGTGGCACATTACTGTATCTCTCCCTAGCCTCAGCAAAATAGCTGTTTTTAAAGAAGTTTTTTCTGGCTTTATGCACAAGAATCTCTCTTATATCTGGAGCCGTGTTGCATGAGCTGCTTTTATGGAGACAGTTCCAATGCTTAAACTAGGGTGGCTCTGTCATGCCCACATTTCTCATCCTGCTGATTGAAAGAAGGTACATGGGGAGCACAGACCATTACTTCCCCACACTATATCCTCACTCCTGCCAAGTCAGGCACTGAATAATTCACTCGCAGGAATGCAAGACACGATCCCCTGAAACCATATACTATATATGTTTAAACATATGCTAATTACTGAAGAATCACACATTATACAATGAAATATTGCATGCACAATGCATAATGTATACACCATCGCCCCAGTCATGCTTCCATTGAAATTAAACTGTCATTGAAACAGGGTTGATGCCAATATTGTGAAATATGTATGTTATATAAAACCTGAAACAGTAAAACATAAAGGGCTAGATCCAAAGCCTACTGAAATCAATCTGAGTCCCTCCATTGACTTCAAAGGTTTTGGATTAGTCCCATAAAGTACTTGACTGAGCAAAATAAAATCCTCACGTTCACATTACCAATGTTTTATGGTGAAACCAGAGATTTTTGCAACAATGTGTGATTTATTTGCACAAGATTAAATGTCACCAATGAAAGTGATGTCATCACCTGTGGCAGGGGAAATACAGAAGCCTAAATTTGTGGAAAAGATTATTTTCAACTATTTTCTTTTATTTTAAATGGTTTTTACTTGTGATTTTTAAGTACACACATTTCGGGCCAAATTGTCTTTTGGGGTAAACAGTGCAAACTCTATTGTAGCCAGGTGATGTCTACCCCTGTACACGTGCAGAAAATTTGGCACCTTCTCAAAACTCACTTCTCTCTGCCAGTTTTACATTGCTGACCTCCACAGTGGAAATTGGATTTTTTTTTAATCCAAAGTGGAATAGGGGATGTGTATGAAACGGTGAGCAGCTTTCATAATCTTTCTCTGTTATAAACTAAGTGCCAATCAGATACTTAGATTGTAACCCTTGTTTCTCCAGAACCGCTGTCCATCATAGCCACACTTGCTCTTTTATGGCATGGTAGACCAATAGTGTTGTTACACTGGGATGTAATCAGCTACTGTAGAAAGATTGACTGGTTCAAGAACTGCTAAAGACTTTTGCAATGTTTGTTCGTCATGTATGTATTTCTAGGTTACTGTATTTAAAAGATGCCTATTTTAAAAGGGACAAAATACGTTTTTTAACTCAAGCTACTGTTGAATCTAGGAATAATAAATAAATAAATAAATAAAATAGATTTTAGGAGACTGCAGGATCACAGTTATTTGTTACCTGAAATACTTAATCAGGTAAGCAACATAAAAAAATGAGGTGAAAGCATTGTCCGCGTAATAGAAAAAGTTGCAAACTAGACAACCCACAGCTAAGTGGACAGGTCCAACTGTCAAATCTCAGGTTTATGTCTAACTCTCTTCCTGTCTTCCTTACTGGTAGATGGCAGCTCGTGGTATAATTTCTTACTGGTAGATGGCAGCTTATATTCTCATCAGGAAACCCTTGAGTCCAAAAATTCCAGTTTAAACACTGTGTTGGATTCATTGCTCTGAGACACAGGCAATCAAAGCAACCAGTCAACAATAAACAAACAAAAAAAGGAAAAGGGTGGGATTACTTTTGCTATATACAACCCATGGAGCATAGAATCTAAGGATATGTCTTCACTGCAGCATAAACCAAGGGCTTGAACTCAGGCTCAAGACTAATCCCACTCCCATCTACAAACAAATTGTGCTAACCCAGGGCTGGCCCAGGGTCCCAGGACCCCATGGAGGTGGAGGGTCCAAGTCTGTGTCAAGCCAAAAGCCAGGGTTCAAGCCCTATTGCTTTTCAGTATAGATGCAGCCCCCCGGACTCATATTCTAGGAGTCCACCAAAAGTATCCCACAATCCCATGGGCCAACTTTCTTTGTCCCCTGGACAGTCAAATTTGGTGGGCAGTTAAGTTTTCCCACACTTCACCATGAAGAAAGAGCTAGAGCAATTTTGGGTGTGTGCTAGGAAGTGTGAGATATGGGTGGTAAGACTCAGGCCAGTGTAGATGCTGGAGCCCCAAGCTGTGACCCAGGGTTCAACAATTTCTAACCTGGGTAACAAATGAGTGTAGATACTCAAGCCCTAGGCTGAGAAACCAGGGTCTGCTAACTTGAGTTCTACCAACCCTGGGTTTACATTGCAGTGTAGACATATCCTAAAAGCCCTTATAGCCACACAGTCATTGTTGCTGCTTCACTATGAATCATGGTTGATACCATGTAGTGGAAAACATTTTCATTTTCTCTATATTGGAGTGTCCAGTAAGAGATAATGAAACTCAGTCTAAGGATATTTCTCATAATGTTGTATGTGATGAACCTTTTTTTTCAAGGAATGGGAGAGGAAAATATATTTATGGTAATCTACAGCATTCATGTCAAATTGATTCTTTTTAATGGCAGACTTGTTACAGAATACACTTCATAGAGATTAAAATGCAGAGAAGCAAAGTAATGAAGTTATGTATTTTCTGTAGCTAATACAAAATGAGAGTGTAAATTCAACTTCACTATAGAAAAAACTACAATGAATGGTTAACATCTGGTTGGAATACACACAGCCAATTGTTTTTATTTTGGAGAGAACCAAAAAAAGAGGGGACAGAAAAGACAAAAAAAATCCCACTCTGACCCAGGTTCGTGTTGTTACATTTTTGAAAAAAATTTATTATGTATGAAAATATTAATTTAAATGTGTAAAGCAAACAGTAAGAGAGCAATAGTGAGGGCCAGGAGGCAGTTTATTATTGTTGTTGCATTCGTATTTATCCTAAAGAACACGGCCCAGATGCAGCATCTGGGCAGTGAGATTCTACTTTTGTGTTTTATCCATTTTCAGCTGGATGGTCTGAGTAATTTAGAGTTCTTAGTGATTTGGGGTCTGATCCAAAACCCACTGAAGCCTGTGGAAAGACTCCCATTATATTCCATAGGCTTTGGATCAGACCCTTACACAGGATCTCTCAAGGTCAAATTCTGAACATCTTACTCCTATAGCTGAGCAGTTCCTCACTTGAGTAGTCACACTGGTGCCAGCTCACATGAATAAATACATATTAGTGGGAGTAAGGGGTTCACAGACTGAGGCCTAGTCTACACTACGAGTTTAGGTTGACTTTAGCAGGGTTCAATCGAATTAAGCCTGGACATGTCCACACGACGAAGCCCTTTCTTTCGACTTAAAGAGCCCTTTAAACCAGTTTCTTTACTCCACCTCCGACGAGGGGATTAGTGCTAAAATCAGCCTTTGTGGGTCAGATTTGGGGTACTGAGGACGGAATTCGACGTTATTGGCCTCCAGGAGCTATCCCATAGTGCTTCATTGTGACCGCTCTGGACAGCACTCTCAACTCAGATGCACTGACCAGGTAGACAGGAAAAGCCCTGTGAACTTTTGAATTTCATTTCCTGTTTGCCCAGTGTGGAGAGCACAGGTAACCTCGCAGAGCTCATCAGCACAGGTAACCGTGATGGAGTCCCAGGATCACAAAAGAGCTCCAGCATGGACAGAACGGGAGGTACGGGATCTGCTTGCCATATGGGGAGATGAATCAGTGCTAGCTGAACTCCGTAGCAAAATATTAGAAAAGGTCTCAAAGGCCATGAAGGACAGAGGCCATAACAGGGACACACAGCAGTGCCGCGTGAAAATTAAGGAGCTAAGGCAAGCCTACCACAAAGCCAGAGAGGCAAACGGAAGGTCTGGGGCAGAGCCGCAAACATGCCGCTTCTACGCGGAGCTGCATGCCATTCTAGGGGGTGCAGCCACCACTACCCCAACCGTGTGCTTTCACTCCATCAATGGAGAAACACGCAACAGGGAAGCGAGTTCAGGGTACGCGGAAGATGATGATGATGAAGACAATGAAGATAGCTCAGAGCAAGGAAGCGGAGAAACCGGTTTCCCCAACAGCCAGGATATGTTTATCACCCTGGACCTGGAACCAGTAACCCCCGAACTCACCAAGGTGTGCTCCCAGACCTTGAGGGCACACAAGGGACCTCTGGTGAGTGTACCTTTGTAAATATTACACATGGCTTAAAAGCAAGCGTGTTTAATGATTAATGATTAATTTGCCCTGGCAATCGCGGCCAGTACAGCTACTGGAAAAGTCTGTTAACGTGTATGGGGATGGAACGGAAATCCTCCAGGGACATCTCCAGAAAGCTCTCCTTCATGTACTCCCAAAGCCTTTGCAAAAGGTTTCTGGGGAGGGCTGCCTTATCCCGTCCACCATGGTAGGACACTTTACCACGCCACGCCAGTAGCACGTAGTCTGAAATCATTACATAACAAAGCATGGCAGCGTATGGTCCCGGTGTTTGCTGGCATGCAGACAACATCCATTCCTTATCTCTCTTTGTTATCCTCAGGAGAGTGATATCATTCACGGTCACTGGTTGAAATGGGGTGATTTTATTAAGGGGGCATTCAGAGGTGCCCGTTCCTGCTCGGCTGAACAGAAATGTTCCTCACTGTTAGCCACGCGGTGGGGGGGAGGGGTGAAGGGATCATCCCAGAGAATTGGGTGTGTGTATGTGTTTGGGGGGGGTAGTTGGCTTTGTGCTGCATGTTAACCCGGAAACCCCAGCCCCTCCTTTTACATTGCAAACCCATTTTAAATGGCCAACCCAACGGGTTCTTGGTATGGGAAATGAGGGCGCTACTGTTTGAAACCATTCCCACATGTTATGAGGGTTAAAAAAGCCAAAAGACTGTGGCTTACCATGGCTGCCTACAAGCCAAATTCTGTTGCCTGGCACCGCGTGAGTGATCTCTCACACCAAACCGGCAGGCCCTCAATATAAGAGGAAAAATGCGACCTTGTAATGAAAGCACATGTGCTGTGTAATGTGAACAGCAAAATTTAACGTGAAAGAGTGAACCCATTGTTCTCTAAAATGTGTCTTTTTTAACCACCTCTCCCTTGTCCTCCACCAGCTGCAAATGTTTCTCCTTCGCAGAGGCTAGCAAAGATTAGAAGGAGAAAACGGCGGACTCAGGATGATATGTTCACGGAACTCCAGATGTCCTCCCATGCTGAAAGAGCACAGCAGAATGCGTGGAGGCAGTCAATGTCAGACTACAGAAAAGCACAATATGAACGAGAGGAGAGGTGGTGGGCTGAATCGCGGGATGAACAGAGCAAGTGGCGGGCTGAAGATGATAGGTGGCGTCAGCTTGCAGACAGAAAGCAAGAGTCAATGCTCCGGCTGCTGGAGCATCAAACTGATATGCTACAGCATATGGTTGAGCTACGGGAAAGGCAGCAGGAGCAGAGACTGCCGCTACAGCCCCTGTGTAACCAACAGCCCTCCTCCCCAAGTCCCATTGCCTCCTCACCCAGATGAACACGGTGGGGGGGCCTCCGGCCACCCAGTCACTCCACTCCAGATGATTGCCCGAGCATTGGAAGGCTGGCCTTCAATAAGTGTTAAAGGTTTAAAGTTTTAAACTGCAGTGTGTCCTTTGTCCTTCCCTCCTCCCCACCCCTCTTGGCAATTATCCCCCTAGTTGTGTGATGAATTAATAAAGAATGCATGAATGTGAAGTAACAATGACTTTATTGCCTCTGCAAGCGGTGCTTGAAGAGGGGAGGGGAGAGTGGGGTGGTTGGTTTACAGGGAAGTAGAGTGAACCGGGGGGTGGGGGGCGGAGGGTTCATCAAGGAGAAACAAACAGAAGTTTCACACCGTAGCCTGGCCAGTCACAAAACTCGTTTTCAAAGCTTCTCTGATGCGCACTGCACCCTGTTGTGCTCTTCTAACCGCCCTGCTGTCTGGCTGCGTGTAATCAGCGGCCAGGCGATTTGCCTCAACCTCCCACCCCGCCATAAATGTCTCCCCCTTACTCTCACAGATATTGTGGAGCGCACAGCAAGCAGCAATTACAATGGGGATATTCTTTTCGCTGAGGTCTGAGCGAGTCAGTAAGCTGCACCAGCGCGCTTTTAAACGTCCAAATGCACATTCCACCACCATTCGGCACTTGCTCAGCCTGTAGTTGAACAGGTCCTGACTACTGTCCAGGCTGCCTGTGTACGGCTTCATGAGCCATGTCATTAAGGGGTAGGCTGGGTCCTCAAGGATCACGATAGGCATTTCAACATCCTGAATGGTTATTTTCTGGTCCGGGAAGAAAGTCCCTTCCTCCAGCTTTCGAAACAGACCAGAGTGCCTGGAGACGCGAGCATCATGTACCTTTCCCGGCCATCCCACGTTGATGTTGGTGAAACGTCCCTTGTGATCCACCAGGGCTTGCAGCAGCATTGAAAAGTACCCCTTGCGGTTTATGTACTCGGTGGCTTGGTGCTCCGGTGCCAAGATAGGGATATGGGTTCCATCTATCGCCCCACCACAGTTTGGGAATCCCATTGCAGCAAAGCCATCCACTATGGCCTGCACGTTTCCCAGAGTCACTACCCTTGATATCAGCAGGTCTTTGATTGCCCTGGCAACTTGGATCACAGCAGCCCCCACAGTACATTTGCCCACTCCAAATTGATTCCTGACTGACTGGTAGCTGTCTGGCATTGCAAGCTTCCACAGGGCTATCGCCACTCACTTCTCAACTGTGAGGGCTGCTCTCATCCTGGTATTCTGGCGCTTCAGGGCAGGGGAAAGCAAGTCACAAAGTTCCATGAAAGTGCCCTTGCGCATGCGAAAGTTTCGCAGCCACTGGGAATCATCCCAGACCTGCAACACGATGCGGTCCCACCAGTCTGTGCTTGTTTCCTGGGCCCAGAATCGGCATTCCACAGCATGAACCTGCCCCAGTAACACCATGATTTGCACATTGCTGGGGCCTGTACCTTGTGTGAGGGCTGTGTCCATGTCAATTTCCTCATCACTCTCGTCTCCGCGCTGCAATTGCCTCATCGGCTGGTCCTGGTTTTGCTTTGGCATGTCCTGGCTCTGCATATACTCCAGGACAATGCGCGTGGTGTTCATAGTGCTCATAATTGCCGCGGTGATCTGAGCGGGCTCCATGATCCCAGTGCTATGGCGTCTGGTCTGAAAAAAGGCACGAAACTGACGGAGGGAGGGAGGGGCGACTGACGACATGGCGTACAGGTACAGGGAATTGAAATCAACAAAGGTGGCTATGCATCAGGGAGAAACACAAACAACTGTCACACAGAATGCCCCCCCCCCCCAAGATTGAACTCAAAACCCTGGGTTTAGCAGGCCGTTGATTTCACAGAGGGAGAGGGAAGCAAATGAATACATCTATTTTTTACATCTTAAGCTGGCAGCAGACGGTGCAGCATGACTGATAGCCCTCGGCATCTTCTGGGTGCTTGGCAGAAGATACTGTACTACAACTGCTAGCCATCATCGTCAAGACGGTTCAATCGGACTGCCGGCAGGACTGAGTCTCCAGGATACAAAGCATTTCTGCCCGGGTGCTTCTGATTGAACTGGAATATGACGATGACGGATATCAATCTTAATACACCATCTACTGCCAAAAGGCAAGGGGCTGCTGCTGTGTAGCAATGCAGCCCCAGGTCTGCCAGCACCCAGATAGCCGATGAAGGCTACCAGTCATATTGCACCATCTACTGCCAAAAGGCAATTAGCTGCTGCTGTGTAGCAATGCAGTACCACGTCTGCAGGCACCCAGATGACATATGGTGACGGTGAGCTGAGCTGAGCTGAGCGGGCTCCATGCTTGCCATGGTTGTTGTCTGCACAGGTAACCCAGGTAAAAAGGCGCGAATCCATTGTCTGCCGTTGCTCTGACAGAGGGGGAGGGGCCTGACGGCATGTACCCAGAACCCCCCGCGACACTGTTTTGCATCATCAGGCATTGGGATCTCAACCCAGAATTCCAATGGACGGTGGAGACTGCGGGAACTGTGGGATAGCTACCCACAGTGCAATGCTCCAGAAGTCGACGCTAGCCTCAGTACTGTGGACACGGTCCACTGGCTTCATGCACTTAGAGCATTTTATGTGAGGACACACACAATCGACTGTATAAAACCAATATCTATAAAACTGGCTTCCATAAATTCGACCTAATTTCGTAGTGTAGACATACCCTGATTTAGGAGAACATTCAGGGCTATGGATGTTTATTGGTTGCAAACTCATCAGGGCAAGGCACCTTACCTGTCTGTACAATTGCCTACCAATAACTCACTTTATAAAAATAGCTACCATTATTAATATTAAAGGCAATCTACCAAAAACATAGAATTAGAAAATTAAACAGATTATGCTACGTGGGGCATTTTTTTTTCACATAAAGTCACTGAGTGTATTAGTCTGTGAGCTGACTGGTGTTATTTATTAGGGTCAGTTAAGAATTGCACAGTTGCAGGGAAGTCTTTTTCCTGGACTGACTAGGCAATGAGTTAAACATCAATAGCTAAATGTCTTCACCTCAAGATAATATTCACTTTTAGCCAGTAATTACTTGATTGGACTCCCTAATATCTACTATTTTATGTCACCTGTACATGTGAGTATTAGTGATGAAAATCTGGAAGATATCAACCCTTGTTGAAATGGAAGGCAACATAGATTGACATAAAAGAATAAAATACATTTAGAAGGACCAAAATAGAACATTTATTTCTGTTATTTGTTTAGCACAGACAGTGTGCACCGTGATGCATAGTACACACAAATACTGACTCTGCCCTGAAGGACAAACAGCTTAAAGGAGCTTATCTGTCCAAAATGTTATTTCCCCATCCTGGATGGGATTGTGTTTTTCTCTCCTTTTTTCTGTCTATTTCATTTTGCAACATCAAGTTCTCCCTTGATGTTTTTAATGTCACTGCTCCCAGGAGAGTGCTGTGGAATGAGCTTCCCTCAGCTTGTCGAATATGGTTAATATTAAATTTATAAGCAGTGTTAATCACACCAGAGCTGAGCAATTAATTTTTTACGGTACAATTATAATGTTAGTAGACACGTGCAATGACTCAGAATACTGGGCTCAGACACTTAATAAATTACATTTCCTCTGTAAATGCACAACAGCCTATTTGTGCTGCTAGTGCTACAAATACAGTTCATGGACCAATTCCTGGCAGTGCATTGATCAGTGACACCCACTGGAAACCCAGTGAACAGCAAAGGGGAGTGCAGGGTGGAAGTCCTATTGAAGTACTTTTTAGTGTGATCATCACTATGGCACCTGAGCACCTAAGTTTTCCACACCAAATCTGGCATGCCCCAAAATCCGCACAGAAATTCTGCAGGCTTTCCGTGACAAAGGCCATGGTCCTCTAGAGTGGGATCTATGGGTCAAGGAGTATTGTGTGAATGTTTATGCATATATTTTAAGCCCCATGATCCAGTAGTGTCCATTATTCTGTGAAGCTGCACAAATGATTTTTATTGGGGTTGCTGCTAATGAACAGAATATGGGAGTACATTAATGCTGCTCTTGCAGCAAGTACTGCATATGGACCTGATCCAAACCCTACTGAAGTCAGTGAGTGTCTTTCCATTCACTTCCGTGGGCTTTGGATCAGGTCCTATATGTCTATTTGGGGGGGGGGGGGTGCACATTGTTAATGAATTTGACCTATGGTGGTAATATATATATTCAATGTTTGGGTTCAGATAATTAGTAAGGGCCTGATTGCAGCGCAATTTAATATTCAACATACCAGTGGCACCGTTGGGCTAAATGTTAATTCTCTATATCAATTCACAACACTTGTTCTGTACTACTAATATATAATACTGCAAAGCTGATACCTTAAAGTCTTTTATTTGCAGTGGATGCTGTAATACATGAGGGGGGGGAGGGCAAGTAACTCCCTTTGATGGACACCCAGCTAGCCAGTTAGCTGTAAAATCCCTCTTGGTGTCTGTTGTCTGCTTGCTTTACCTGTAAAGGGTTAACAAGCCCACAGGTTAAAAAAAAAAAGGAGTTGGCACCTGACCAAAAGAGCCAATGGAAAGGTAGAACTTTTTAAATTGGAAAAGAAACTATCCCTTTGTCTGTTGTTCTCTGGGCTGCAGGGACAGGGAGCAGTAATGCTGTAACCAGTTTTAAGCCAGGTATGATTATAGATTATCAATTCATACCTCAAACCTACTTATCTGGAGCCTCAGATATTTAAGTAAAATTAGGGAGTGTCTAAAAAGACACAATTAGGATTATTTCTTTTATTTCTTATTGGCTTGTGGACTCCTCTGTGCTAACCCCAGATGCTTTTGTTTGCTTGTAACTTTTAAGCTGAACCCCCAAGAAAGCTATTTTGGGTGCTTGATTTTTGGAATTGCTCTTTTAAAATCTAACAAAAGCCTAAGTTCCAGATATATTTTCTTTCTTTTTGTTTTTAATAAAATTTACTTTTTTTAAGAATAGGATTAGATTTTTGAGGTCCTAAGATGTTTGTGCATATTCTCTTTAATTAGCTGGTGGCAACAGTTAATTTCCTTTGTTTTCTGTCTCAGCTCTTCCCCGGAGTGGGGGAGAGGGGGTGAAAGGGCTTGAGGGTACCCCACAGGGAGGAATTCCCAAGTGCTCCTTCCTGGATCCAAGGGTGGGTTTTTTTGCATTTGGGTGGTGGCAGCATTTACCAAGCCAAAGTCAGAGAAAAGCTGTAACCTTGGGAGTTTAATATAAGCATGGAGTGGCCAGTATTAATTTTTAAAATACTTGCAGGTCCCCACTTTCTGCACTCAGAGTGACAGAGTGGGGAATCAGCCTTTACAGATGTCACTGACTTCTACCTGTAATGATGCATAGATCTCAATATATTTTTGATTACTCCAGAGACAGAATAGCAACTGTTTTTCCCCTTACCATATCAATACATGCTGAGGAAAGCATAAAGCAATCAATGAAAGCTGGCTTCACAACTTAATTCAGATAGTAAGCTGCCTTTCCATAAAATTGCATGGATTTCTTTTCTGTATTTATAATCTATATGTTTGTTTGTTTGTTTAACCAGCCTGCTGTTCGCTTTATAGACATTTTCTTTTAGGGATTCCTAATCCAGCTTTATGCTGTATCTATTAGTCATTCAACCTGTGTTTTCCCATCGGTGCTAAGGAAAAGAGTTCCACTCTATTTACAGTTATTATAGAGGGTACACTCATAACTGTATCATAGGGATTCCTATAGTAAAACAAGCTTTAAAAGAGATAGCAATATTTTCCCAATCTTCTGTATATTTCTCACAGCAGCTATAATATGTTCAAATTACATGGAAATTTCTAACACCATCACATACAGTGCTTCATTTCATATATAAATATTGGCTTAAATGTGTGCTGGAAATGCATGCTTTTTATGATATACTAAAACGCAGTGTTAAGAATTCTAAATTGTTAATAACTGTGTGTGCATCACCCTAGCAACAGCTGTGACTCTAAGGACTCTATAATCTTCTGTTTCAAGTAAGAGAGCTGAAGAAGCAATAATTAATAAGGGATAAACATAAAAAAATCCATTTTCATTACACTATCTCTGTCTTTCTCTGTCTCTCCCACTCCAGAACTCTTCAACATGAACTGAAGTACCTTATGGTCTGTGTAATCTAAGTTAGCTGTAAAATCATGCTGCACCGCCTAATTACTCACTGTGAAGAATATGGTACAGCTCAGGAAGAGATTTACCTGGGTTTATAAAAGGAAATATTTATTAATAGAGCTGCAACAAACGGTGGTGAGTTTTGGCAAAGGAGCCTTCCAGCTCATGAGCTTTAGCTACAATATGCCCATTGGCTCTTTAACAAGAGCCTACAAGCACCTGTCAGGATTGGGACAGATCATAAACCAACAACAAATACAGAGAGTTGTGCCACCTTGTCAGCAGAAAAGTCAAATGGCTCTTATTGTGAATGCCAAACAAGCTGTTGAAATGCAATGGAAAATCCACATTATGACCACTGTGTTATATTTTCTTGAAGTGCATGTGGCCGAAGTGGCTGAATAAGACATACTTTAAGATAGGGCCCTACCAAATTCACAGTTCATTTTGGTCAATTTCACCATGATAGGATTTTAAAAATTGTAAATGTCATGGTTTCAGATGGTTGCCTCTGAAATATCACAGTGTTTTAACTATGGGGGTCCCTGCAGCCCCTAGGCAGAAGGGTGATCAAGGAAGCTCCGCGTGCTGCCCCCACCCCAAGCGCCAGCTCCGCAGCTCCCAGTGGCCGAGAACGGGGACTTTTAATGGCCCAGTCAGTGGTGCTGACCGGAGCCACCAGGAACCCTTTTCAACCGGGCGTTCTAGTTGAAAATTGGACACCTTGCATCCCTAGGAACAACGCCCCCATACCATGCCACCTTCATGTCTGTGCTCCTGCTGGTGGCAGCACTGCCTTCAAAGCTGGGCCTCAGCCAAACAGCTGCCACTCTCTGGCCACCCAGCTCTGTGAAATCTGGTCTCCCCAAAAATAGCAAGATTTCATGGGGGAGATCAGATTTCACAGGGCAGACCAGATTTCAAAGTCCATGACACATTTTTCTTGGCTGTGAATTGATAAGGCCCTAGTTAAAGAAAACCAGAAGAAAAAGAGGGAGCATGAACTAAGCCCTAAATAAAACTTTATGTATTTGTGTTAGGAATCCAATAGACTTTGGAGTTTGCAAGAAGAGTGGGGCAGGATTGAGAGCTCTTGAACTGTGGCCTCCTGGCTTTGACACTCATTTCCTCTGTTGCTTTGAGCAAGTCACTTAGGGTTTGATTGTGGCTTTTAGAATTATGTTAGTGAGAGAGTAAGTGCTCTGCCTAAGAGGTGGTGGCTGAAGCTATTAAGGCTGAGTGAGACTCTCTGTACCTCGGGGGAACACCCTACAGCACCATGTTCATCTTTATAAAATGATTGTGTGGTATCCAATGCAAAGTTTGTTGTCTTGGGTGTCTTGATGCACTGAGCATGGTTGTCATAGTGATGTTATAATAATTGTTACAGTAATGTTATAATAAGGTTATAGGTTATAATTTCATGTATATAGTTATGAGGCTGAAAATGTATCCTCATGGCTTAAAATAAGCCCAGGTAAAAACTCTCCAAGAGCAGAGAGGCAGTTCACACCTCATTAGGGCATGTACAGGACAAACGCAGCCCAGCCTTACAGGAACAAAGGGCGCTTGCCTAGGCAGCAACAAAAGAATCTAACTCTCGAGGGAATCACTCCCCTTCCTTTGGTCAGTTTGGAACTGCGATGAGGTAATGCTCACCTGACTCTGAAGAGTGGGGGGTGGGCAAAGCCAAGAGGGAAGAAAGGACATGATAAAAGGGAGATACGTTTTCCATGCTCTTCCTCTCTCTTACACCTACATCTACAGATACCACACCAAGCGACTGAAGCACTGATCAAAGGGGAGAGCCTGGCTGATGAGTCAAGGATTGGAGTGACCTAGCAGATCACTGGTCTGATTAAAACCAGAGGGGAACATCACACTGAGATCTTCCCTTTAATTGGACTTGGGCATCCAAATCCCTTAGTGGATTTGAAAAGTCTCCATCTATACCTGCATAGGGCAGGAGCAGCCAGACAGCCACTAGAGGCCCTGGAACGAATTTGCTCACTGGTGTTCTTACTGAACCATGTAGCATGCATTCTACCCAGCTCAGCCCTACAGCCACTTGCCAATGCAAAAGGATGGAGCAGTGCCATCTACTTGTCCAGACACTGTGGCTATTACTAGTCTGTCCCTCCTTGCACTCAAGTAGTGCTGCCTTCTTCATGGAGCACTGGGAGTGGCCTGGGTCTTCTTCCAAACAGTGCGCCCAATCTGGGCAACCATATTGTGGCCCTTGGCTTTTATGCCTCAGCTTCCCCATCTGTGATATGGGAACAATAATACATACTCACCTGTAGTGAGGATTCATTAGTTGATGCCTATAAAGTGCTTTGAAAATGAGAAGCAGTAGCTGTTGTTTATACTAGAACACCATGTTATGAAACTTGGAAAGAAAGTAAAATAGAATGAAAAATATAAAGTGAGCTTCAAAACAGCACTTACTTCCTAAAGGGTTGGCACTTGCTATCAAACACCATATGTCCATTTATGTTTATGTTTTAGGGACAAATTCTGATATCCTTACTGAAACTAATACTTTACTTCTTGAATAATCTCATTGATTTCAACAGGACTATCTATATAATAAAATTCCAGGTTTGTCATTCTGTATGTCAATTTGAAGCTTAAAATGTCTGTTGACTCAGTGTGAAGCAATGGAAGCAGCTATAGATATGGTTGAGAGTCCTTTTTTTTCAGACTATCACTAGGTTGAATCCTCGCTGGGATTTGTGGTCTGCTACCATCCAATTTTTCAGTCCTCCACCATTTTGACTTTCCAAAGTACACCCTTGCAGTGAACAGCTACAGTATGGCATGTAAATATGCCATGCCCAGAGTTCTAGACCATTGTGATAAGAGGAAACTCAACCAGCTAATTTGCTTACAACAATTTCATTGGTTGTATGAGGGAGACTTCCCAGATGCCACACTCATTCATCCAACTGCCACTCATACAAATTGACACAGATCTCCCAGAATAACCAACCTGGACACAAATCAACACAACCACTCCCACAACAAGACAACCGGTATACACAATAGCCCCAAACGTCACTCTGAAACCTAGAATATCTGTTGAGTCACTACATAGTAGTGAAAACCACTACAAACCTGGCCGATAGCTGCTTTTATTCAGAATATCACCAGGATCAGTCACCACTGGGATTTGCAGCCTGCTGCCATCCAGTGTTTAAGCTCTCAGCCATTCTGACATTATGGATTAAACCTGTGAGATAACCAGGCCTGTCTCTATGCCATGCCAAGAGTCCAAGACCATCATGATATCAGAGATAACTCGATCAATCATAACCCTTTCTCTACAGCTAATTTGAATGCAACAATTTCATTGGTTGTATGATGGAGACTGCACAGATAGTGGATTACTTTTTCCAACTGCAAAATGCATGTGACTGCATGGGCTTTCAGCAGGGGCAGCTCTAGGCACCAGCAAAGCAAGCACGTGCTTGGGGCAGCCCATTTGCAGGGGTGGCAGAGATCCAGCATGGGAGCTGAGAACCATCAGGGGGCCCTGGGAGCTGTAGTTCCTTGGTTAGCTCCCTGCCTATAGAGCCAGCCCTGGAGCAGGGAAAGAACTACATTTCCCAACATTCCCTTGGCCACTACCAACAGGAAAGAGGGGGAGAGTGAGGAAGCTGAGACCTCATGCTGCAGGCCGCTTTGAATGGAGAGCTGCACTGTGAGTAGGGATTCCATATTTTAACATTCAAAAAATAGGACACTTCACGAGGAGGGAGGGTAGCCCCACCCTGCCCCCATCCACTCCCTCCGACTGCCCCCCACAGAAACCCCAACTCATCCAACCCCCCCTGCTCCCTGTCCCCTGATCACCCCCTCCCGGGACCCCTGCCCCAACTGCCCCCCAGGACCCCACCCCCTATCTAAGTCCCACTGGTCCTTGTCCCCAACTGCCCCCTCCTGAGACCCCCCTAATTTCCCCCCTAGGACCCCACCCCCTACCTGTCCCCTGACAAACCCCCGGGACTCACATGCCTATCCAACTGCTGCCTGTACCCCCTGACTGCCCCCCAAAACCCCTGACCCATCTAACCCCCCCCACTCCCTGTCCCTTTACTGCCCCCCCGGAGCCCTGTACCCCTTCTCCAACCCCCCAGCCCCCTTACCGTGCCACTCAGACCAGCGTGTCTGGCTTCGTGCAGCGCCAGACACGCTGCTGCATACATGCTGCCGTGCTCCCCCGCGGAGCCACAGGCCCCCCGCCCCCCCCAGCACCTGCCTTACAGATTTGAACACCTCAAAATTCAAGAGTGCTCAAGCTCAGTTTGGGCAGCTGTTACTTCATTTCTCCCAAATCAAATATACTGATCCACTGTAACTTGCTGTAGAAAAAGTAGGATAAAATTGAGCAAGAACTGCTTCCCAGTGGTTATTAGGACTGGAATTGCTATTTTCAACAGCCATTGCCTTTTGTTTGTTTGTTTAAAAGGAGGACAGTGATATTGCATTGGCAAATTCCCCATAGAAAGAAAGAGTGGAACAAAAGAATAATAAAGGCACCTCAGCTTTTCCTCATTTATGTAGGACAGTCTTATAATATGCATCCAGATATCCTCCAATCACACAAGCTGAAAATTGTTCCACTTTACTGCAGTTCTGTAACCATATAGGAACCAATCCTGTCTGTGTTCTGTGCACATCTAAAATTCCTGCTGAATGACCTGCCCTGGGAGCGAGTTACCAGTGACCCAGGGCTGCGGCGGAAGGAGGGTGCAGGTGTGTGTGGGGGTGAGCCCAGGGTTTGGGCGGCAGGAGGTGTGTGTGGGGGTAATGGTGGGGGGATAGGGGGAACCCAGAGCTGGGGCAGCAGGGGTGTGTGGTTGGGGGGTGAGAGCCCAGGGCTGGGGCGGCAGGGGTGCGGTGAGGAGCCCAGGGCTGGGACGTGGGGCAGCCAACATTTTTTTTGCTTGGGGCGGCAAAAAACCTAGGGCCGGCCCTGGCTTTCAGCTACCAGTGAGACAATAAATTACTACTCCAGTCAGTAATGGTATCAGAGTCAGTCCCCTAGACTATATGATGACCTGCACATTTTCCAGAATCCTCTCCCTAATAAGATGCTCTTTCACCTCCCATACTCAACATAATATGATGTTCACTCACCAAGATTTGTAGTACAATTTGTTAAGTATCAAAACCATAAGACTTTGAATGATAGTGTGGGAATAAGTAAGCCAAATGTACTTAGCACTGGAAAAATTTGAAATGAGTTGAGAAAGTTTGGCCAACCCTGACATTTCAGAACTACTTTTCATCACTCTAGTCAATAAAAGCAAAGTTACTTGTAAAAATACCTCAAGTTTCCACTCTCCTACTTGGTGTCAACCACCAGTTTAGTATAGGAATTGCACTATTATCAAGCCAGTAAATGTTCATTCATCTTCCTTTCAAACCTTTGCTGTTGTCCTGTGCCCAATGTATCTCTCTTATAGTCTATTGAATATTACAAGCAGAGAAATCTTAGCAGCTCTCAAAGAAATCTTACTCAGGGACATTAAGTCTACCTCATCCTAGTTTGACTGCATCAAAATGTTTTCTGTCAATGTTGCCATCATAATTGAAGCAAGGTATGAAATGTAGTTTAATTTCTTCTTTAGGAGTTTTGCTATCATTAACTGATGATATCTAAATAAATGTACCAAGCAGCTGCAGTTAAAATTACATTTGAGCGTCCCTCATGTTTTGTTTGCTTTGCAGCAAGTAATTTGAAAGCGTATAGAGTATCTACTCTTCTTAAACTAACCAGTATAATAAAGTAAGCTTTTTTTCACACTATGTTCTTCCCATGGTTCTGTCTGTCATATTCAGTTTCATTTCCCAAGATACAGTCTGTTATCTTACATTATTATTTCTTTAACAAAATCTATATCTTATTGCCAGACCTCAATGACCTAGGGACAAACTGCATTGTGAGCAAGCATGCTTTAAAAGGCAAAAAACCTTCTATGTCTGTGAGCCTACAGGGAAACCTGAATCCAAGTCAACAGAGAACAACAAATAATGCACTTACATAGATACTGACTACTAGATTTAGGTCTACATTTTATATTTTGTATAAAATTGCTTTAAAAGGCATATCTTTATCAATGTTTGCAAGAAAAATGAACACTTGTGTGTGTATGTAATCATATATGAGGAGACATTAGCCATATGATAAAGTGCATAGTCTTGTGATAAGTGGATTAGTCATGCACTTTTGACAACCTTGCTAATTATGTATCCAATGGTCCATCTCCACCGTTGGCAATTATTCAAAAATTATTCAGTTGTCTTTTTTATTAATAATTGACCTCCCTTCCTTTCCCCGTGCATATTTTCCAGGGAGAAAGTGATTAGGCTGGGGACTGGATGCATCCCCTATGAAGTGAAGTGTTCCTCCATTCATAATGCTAATTTTCTGGTTGGCAATATTACTCCTTCTTTGACATGTGGGAGTCACCAGTGTTAGCATCTCAATCCTACCACAGTAATACATGTTTTAGCTTTGTTGTTTTGGGGTTTTTTTTAGTAGTGCCTCCTTTTTAAAATATTTTACTGAGACTCACAAAATCAGATTAATTGCAAAAAGGAAATGAATTTATTATAATGTTTTGGTTTCTTTTGTGGAAACTGTTATTCTGTCTGGAGTGGCTCACAACCATGAGTGCCTACCTCAGGGCAGACTTTAAAAAGCAGGGCAGACACAGCAAACTGGTGGTAAGTTCTATAATTAGATTTCACAAACCCAGTACCAAATGTGAACTCCCAACGTACTACAGTAGTGTTATAATTGAGGCACAGGCAGTCCCCTTAGACACTCCAGTCTATCTTGCCACCCAGGCAAGCAGGACCATGTGATAAATGGTCACTTACACCAAAAATCACAAATATTCCAGGTAGGGTTGTCAATTAATCGCAGTTAACTCACGCGATTAACTCAAAAGAATTAATCGCGATTAAAAAAATTAATCACAATTAATTGCACTGTTTAACAATAGAATACCAATTGAAATTTATTAAATATTTTTGGATGTTTTTCTATATTTTCAAATATATTGATTTCTGTTACACCACAGAATACAAAGTGTACAGTGCTCACTTTCTATTACTATTTTAATATTACAAATATTTGCACTGTAAAATGATAAATAAAAAAATAGTATTTTTCAATTAATCTCATACAAGTACTGTAGTGTAATCTCTCTATCCTGAAAGTGTAACTTACAAATACAGATTTTTTTTGTCACATAACTGCTCTCAAAAGCAAAACAATGTAAAACTTTAGAGCCTATGAGTCCACTCAATCCTACTTCTTGTTCAGCCAATCACTAAGACAAACAATTTCACATGGCACTTTTATAGCAAGCATTGCAAGGTATTTACGCACCAGATATGCTAAACATTCATATGCCCCTTCATGCTTGGGCCACCATTCCAGAGGCCATGCTTCCATGCTGATGATGCTCATTAAAAAATAGTGTGTTAATTAAATTTGTGACTGAATTCCTTGGGGGAGTACTGTATGTCTTCAGCTCTGTTTTACCTACATTCTGCCATATATTTCATATTATAGCAGTCTTGGATGATGACACAGCATCCATGTTCATTTTAAGAACACTTTCATGGCATATTTGACAAAACGCAAAGATACCAATGTGAGATTTCTAAAAATAGCTACAGCACTCATCCCAAGGTTTAAGAATCAGAAGTGCCTTCCAAAATCTGAGAGGGATGAGGTGTGGAGCATGCTTTCAAAAGTCTTAAAAGAGCAACACTCAGATGTGAAAACTCTAGAACCCGAACCACCGAAAAAGAAAATCAAACTTCTGCTGGTGGCATCTGACTCAGATGATGACAATGAACATGTCTCAGTCCACTCTGCTTTGGATTGTTATCGAGCAGAACCCATCATCAGCATGGACATATGTCCTATGGAATGGTGGTTGAAGCATGAAGGGACATATGAATCCTTAGCGCATCTGGCACGTAAATATCTTGTGATGCCGGCTACAAAAAGTGCCATGCGAATGCCTGTTCTCACTTTCAGGTGACATTGTAAACAAGAAGCGGGCAACATTATCTCCTGTAAATTGTAACCAAATTTGGTTGTCTGAGTGATTGGCTGAAGTAGGACCAAGTGGACTTGTAGGCGCTAAAGTTTACATTGTTCTATTTTTCAGTGCAGTTATTTTTGTACATAATTCTACATTTGTAAGTTCAACTTTGATGATAAAGAGATTGCACTACAATACTTGTATGAGGTGAATTGAAAAATACTATTTTTTTTGTTTTTTACAGTGCAAATATTTGTAATAAAAATAAATATAAAGTGAGCACTGTACACTTTGTATTCTGTGTTGTAATTGAAATCAATATATTTGAAAATGTAGAAAACATCCAAAAATATTTAAATAAATGATATTCCATGATTAACAATGCAATTAATCCTGATTAATTTTTTTAATCGCTTGACAGTCCTAATTACAGATTATGTAAACTAGCTAAAAGTTTATTAGATAAGGAAAAGGAATGAGAGTTATTGATAGGTTAAAGCAGGTGAAATATATATACAGGTGAGTCACAGTCTATAATTCCAAATGGTAGCAGAGATGTAGTAATCTGCCAGTTTCCCAAAAGTCTCTCAGGGCTACCCAGAGTAATTCTGCAGATCTCTGTCTTCTCACTCAGTTATTCTGCCCTGTTAGAGTCCAAACAGTCCACACATTTTTCCTTGTGTCCATACTTATAGCTTCTTCTCACAGAAAAGAAGCTGACAGTGTCAGTACCCACATGAGCTCTTTCTTTAATGATGGAGAGTGAGCCTCCGATCATCATACACAATGATCACTGCTTTGAAATTAGCTCTTCCCTGTTAAAGTTCTTCATTTGCATTACAAAAGGCTTTTTCCACCCTCATTTAATGGGTTATTTAGTTACATAGAATCATAGAATCATAGAATATCAGAGTTGGAAGGGACCTCAAGAGGTCATCTAGTCCAACCCCCTGCTCAAAGCAGGACCAATTCCCAGCTAAATCATCCCAGCCAGGGCTTTGTCAAGCCGGGCCTTAAAAACCTCCAAGGAAGGAGACTCCACCACCTCCCTAGGTAACGCATTCCAGTGTTTCACCACCCTCCTAGTGAAATAGTTTTTCCTGATATCCAACCTGGACCTCCCCCACTGCAACTTGAGACCATTGCTCCTTGTTCTGTCATCTGCCACCACTGAGAACAGCCGAGCTCCATCCTCTTTGGAACCCCCCTTCAGGTAGTTGAAGGCTGCTATCAAATCCCCCCTCATTCTTCTCTTCTGGAGACTAAACAATCCCAGTTCTCTCAGCCTCTCCTCATAAGTCATGTGCTCCAGACCCCTAATCATTTTTGTTGCCCTCCGCTGGACTCTTTCCAATTTTTCCACATCCTTCTTGTAGTGTGGGGACCAAAACTGGACACAGTATTCCAGATGAGGCCTCACCAATGTCGAATAAAGGGGAACGATCACGTTCCTCGATCTGCTGGCAATGCCCCTACTTATACAGCCCAAAATGCCGTTAGCCTTCTTGGCAACAAGAGCACACTGTTGACTCATATCCAGCTTCTCGTCCACTGTGACCCCTAGGTCCTTTTCAGCAGAACTGCTACCTAGCCATTCGGTCCCTAGTCTGTAGCAGTGCATGGGATTCTTCCGTCCTAAGTGCAGGACTCTGCACTTGTCCTTGTTGAACCTCATCAGGTTTTTTTCTGCCCAATCCTCTAATTTGTCTAGGTCCCTCTGTATCCGATCCCTACCCTCTAGTGTATCTACCACGCCTCCTAGTTTCGTGTCGTCTGCAAACTTGCTGAGAGTGCAGTCCACACCATCCTCCAGATCATTAATAAAGATATTAAACAAAACCGGCCCCAGGACCGACCCTTGGGGCACTCCACTTGAAACCGGCTGCCAACTAGACATGGAGCCATTGATCACTACCCGTTGAGCCCGACGATCTAGCCAGCTTTCTATCCACCTTACAGTCCATTCATCCAGCCCATACTTCTTTAACTTGGTGGCAAGAATACTGTGGGAGACAGTATCAAAAGCTTTGCTAAAGTCAAGAAATAACACATCCACTGCTTTCCCCTCATCCACAGAGCCAGTTATCTCATCATAGAAGGCAATTAGGTTAGTCAGGCACGACTTCCCCTTCGTGAATCCATGCTGACTGTTCCTGATCACTTTCCTCTCCTCTAAATGTTTCATAATTGATTCCTTGAGGACCTGCTCCATGATTTTTCCAGGGACTGAGGTGAGGCTGACTGGCCTGTAGTTCCCCGGATCCTCCTTCTTCCCTTTTTTAAAGATGGGCACTACATTAGCCTTTTTCCAGTCATCTAGGACCTCCCCCGATCGCCATGAGTTTTCAAAAATAATGGCTAATGGCTCTGCAATCTCACCCGCCAACTCCTTTAGCACCCTCGGATGCAGCGCATCCGGCCCCATGGACTTGTGCACGTCCAGTTTTTCTAAATAGTCCCGAACCACTTCTTTCTCCACAGAGGGTTGGTCACCTTCTCCCCATGCTGTACTGCCCAGTGCAGCAATCTGGGAGCTGACCTTGTGCGTGAAGACAGAGGCAAAAAAAGCATTGAGTACATTAGCTTTTTCCACATCCTCGGTCACTAGGTTGCCTCCCTCATTCAGTAAGGGGCCCACACTTTCCTTGATTTTCTTCTTGTTGCTAACATACCTGAAGAAACCCTTCTTGTTACTCTTAACATCTCTTGCTAACTGCAACTCCAAGTGTGATTTGGCCTTCCTGATTTCACTCCTGCACGCCTGAGCAATATTTTTATACTCCTCCCTGGTCATTTGTCCAATCTTCCACTCCTTATAAGCCTCTTTTTTGCGTTTAAGATCAGCAAGGATTTCACTGTTTAGCCAAGCTGGTCGCCTGCCATATTTACTATTCTTTCTACACATCGGGATGGTTTGTTCCTGCAACCTCAATAAGGATTCTTTAAAATACAGCCAGCTCTCCTGGACCCCTTTGCCCTTCATGTTATTCTCCCAGGGGATCCTGCCCATCTGTTCCCTGAGGGAGTCAAAGTCTGCTTTTCTGAAGTCCAGGGTCCGTATTCTGCTGCTCTCCTTTCTTCCTTGTGTCAGGATACTGAACTCGACCATCTCATGGTCACTGCCTCCCAGGTTCCCATCCACTTTTGCTTCCCCTACTAGTTCTTCCCTGTTTGTGAGCAGCAGGTCAAGAAAAGCTTTGCCCCTAGTTGGTTCCTCCAGCACTTGCACCAGGAAATTGTCCCCTACACTTTCCAAAAATTTCCTGGATTGCCTGTGCACCGCTGTATTGCTCTCCCAGCAGATATCAGGGTGATTAAAGTCTCCCATGAGAACCAGGGCCTGTGATCTAGCAACTTCTGCTAGTTGCCAGAAGAAAGCCTCGTCCACCTCATCCCCCTGGTGTGGTGGTCTATAGCAGACTCCAACCACGACATCACCCTTGTTGCTCACACTTCTCAACTTTATCCAGAGACTCTCAGGTTTTTCTGCAGTATCATACCGGAGCTCTGAGCAGTCATACTCCTCTCTTACATACAACGCAACTCCCCCACCTTTTCTGCCCTGCCTGTCCTTCCTGAACAGTTTATATCCATCCATAACAGTACTCCAGTCATGTGAGTTATCCCACCAAGTCTCTGTTATTCCAATCACATCATAGTTCCCTGACTGTGCCAGGACTTCCAGTTCTCCCTGCTTGTTTCCCAGGCTTCTTGCATTTGTGTATAGGCACTTAAGATAACTCAACGATCGTCCCTCTTTCTCAGCATGAGACAGGAGTCCTCCCCTGTTGCGCTCTCCTGCTTGTGCTTCCTCCCAGGATCCCATTTCCCCACTTACCTCAGGGCTTTGGTCTCCTTCCCCCGGTGAACCTAGTTTAAAGCCCTCCTCACTAGGTTAGCCAGCCTGTTGGCGAAGATGCTCTTCCCTCTCTTCGTTAGGTGGAGCCCGTCTCTGCCTAGCACTCCTTCTTCTTGGAACACCATCCCATGGTCGAAGAATCCAAAGCCTTCTCTCCGACACCACCTGCATAGCCATTCGTTGACTTCCACGATTCGACGGTCTCTACCCCGGCCTTTTCCTTGCACAGGGAGGATGGACGAGAACACCACTTGCGCCTCAAACTCCTTTATCCTTCTTCCCAGAGCCACGTAGTCTGCAGTGATCCGCTCAAGGTCATTCTTGGCAGTATCATTGGTGCCCACGTGGAGAAGCAGGAAGGGGTAGCGATCCGAGGGCTTGATGAGTCTCGGCAGTCTCTCCGTCACATCGTGTATCCTAGCTCCTGGCAAGCAGCAGACCTCTCGGTTTTCCCGGTCAGGGCGGCAGATAGATGACTCAGTCCCCCTGAGGAGGGAGTCCCCGACCACCACCACCCTCCTCCTCCTCTTGGGAGTGGTGGTTGTGGAACCCCCATCCCTAGGACAGTGCATCTTTTGCCTTCCAATCGGTGGAGTCTCCTTCTGCTCCCTTCCCTCAGATGGGCCATCTAGTCCACTCTCCGCATTAGCACCTGTAGAGAGAACATGGAAACGATTCCTCACCTGTATCTCCATTGCTGGTGCATGGACGCTCCTCTTTCTTCTTCTGGAGGTCACATGCTGCCAAACCTCCTCACAATCCTTCTGTCCCTGCTGCACCTGCTCTGAATCTTCAGAACATTGTGGCCGTAGAAGCATCTCCTGACGTCTGTCCAGGAAATCTTCATTTTCCCTTATGCAACGCAGAGTCGATACTTGTTTCTCCAGCCCTCGAACCTTCTCCTCCAATATGGAGACCAGCTTGCACTTTGTACAGACAAAGTCGCTTCTGTCCTGCGGAAGAAAGACAAACATGGCACAACCTGTGCAGGTTACAACAGCTGATCGCTCACCTTCCATATCACCGTCCTCTTAGGAGCTTCCTCAACTGTTGCAGGAACTACTCGGAGAAACCTGCAGATGAAAGCCTCAGTGCGCTCTCCCCACGCGAGCTCCCAGGCAAACTCCCGCTGTTAGCCTCTGCTGTTCGCTGCTCAGCTGGTTCGCTGCTGACTGCCCTTATATACCAGTCAGGCCCACTCAAGGCCCAGCTGGAACAAAGCACTCCCAATTCACACTTTTCAAACAAACAAGCAAGCAATCAAGCACACGGTCAAACTGACCAACTGTCCCAGCAGCAGACACTCAGATACTCACCAACACAGCCCCCCTAATGCAGCACTTAGCGTACCTCCTCTCGGACAGCTCCCAGGCAAACTCCCGCTGTTAGCCTCTGCTGTTCGCCGCTCAGCTGGTTCGCTGCTGACTGCCCTTATATACCAGTCAGGCCCACTCAAGGCCCAGCTGGAACAAAGCACTCCCAATTCACACTTTTCAAACAAACAAGCAAGCAATCAAGCACACGGTCAAACTGACCAACTGTCCCAGCAGCAGACACTCAGATACTCACCAACACAGCCCCCCTAATGCAGCACTTAGCGTACCTCCTCTCGGACAGCTCCCAGGCAAACTCCCGCTGTTAGCCTCTGCTGTTCGCCGCTCAGCTGGTTCGCTGCTGACTGCCCTTATATACCAGTCAGGCCCACTCAAGGCCCAGCTGGAACAAAGCACTCCCAATTCACACTTTTCAAACAAACAAGCAAGCAATCAAGCACACGGTCAAACTGACCAACTGTCCCAGCAGCAGACACTCAGATACTCACCAACACAGCCCCCCTAATGCAGCACTTAGCGTACCTCCTCTCGGACAGCTCCCAGGCAAACTCCCGCTGTTAGCCTCTGCTGTTCGCCGCTCAGCTGGTTCGCTGCTGACTGCCCTTATATACCAGTCAGGCCCACTCAAGGCCCAGCTGGAACAAAGCACTCCCAATTCACACTTTTCAAACAAACAAGCAAGCAATCCAGCACACGGTCAAACTGGCCAACTGTCCCAGCAGCAGACACTCAGATACTCACCAACACAGCCCCCCTAATGCAGCACTTAGCGTACCTCCTCTCGGACAGCTCCCAGGCAAACTCCCGCTGTTAGCCTCTGCTGTTCGCCGCTCAGCTGGTTCGCTGCTGACTGCCCTTATATACCAGTCAGGCCCACTCAAGGCCCAGCTGGAACAAAGCACTCCCAATTCACACTTTTCAAACAAACAAGCAAGCAATCAAGCACACGGTCAAACTGACCAACTGTCCCAGCAGCAGACACTCAGATACTCACCAACACAGCCCCCCTAATGCAGCACTTAGCGTACCTCCTCTCGGACAGCTCCCAGGCAAACTCCCGCTGTTAGCCTCTGCTGTTCGCCGCTCAGCTGGTTCGCTGCTGACTGCCCTTATATACCAGTCAGGCCCACTCAAGGCCCAGCTGGAACAAAGCACTCCCAATTCACACTTTTCAAACAAACAAGCAAGCAATCAAGCACACGGTCAAACTGACCAACTGTCCCAGCAGCAGACACTCAGATACTCACCAACACAGCCCCCCTAATGCAGCACTTAGCGTACCTCCTCTCGGACAGCTCCCAGGCAAACTCCCGCTGTTAGCCTCTGCTGTTCGCCGCAGAGGCGAACAGCAGAGGCTAACAGGGGTATTTGCAATGTAGCTGTTTGCTATTACATTGTAACAGGGTACAGATAAGTGAAAACAATGCATGTAGCATCCCATTAATTTTCATGAGGTTTAAACACCAGATCAACTCTTATACATTTAACAATAACTTTGATGTATATTAATATACAGGTGAATTAGCCTGGCTTCCAGCTATGCATTTGTAAGTGTTCAGTGAGGCCTTGGACTTTGGCATGAACTGGCACCTGGTCTGCCAGCATCACAGAAACATTATTGCTTAATTAATGCTTTATTTCTTTCAGGACTCTGTCCGACCCTGAGGTATGAGACAAAACTGCTATTGTAGGACCCTAACAGAATGAGATCATAACCTGCTACGGTTCAGGAATTTGGAGCTATAGTCGTATTGATTTGCTTAACATACTGTTATATTGAGTTATAATGAATGGCCTGTTTAGAGATAAAGTTAAAATTTCAGGAAAAAAACTGCACTACTCAGGGGAGAAGGGCTTTAAGCCATTGTTGCAATCAGCAGCAAGCTACAGCAGCCCCGAGGCTGCTCTGAATTGTGCTGGGGGCTATCCTTGCAACTAGCCATCCCAAGGATCAGTGAGTTGTAAACTTATCCTAAAGCCACTTTTGCCCAAGTAGATCTTGGCTAACCTGTGGACTCAGACCCTGACTTGTACTCTGTGCAGTTTGGTCATAGCTGGGAAGCTGAACCATTCAATGAACGTTTTTTCTATCTACTTAGATACATATGTAATTTTTTTGATGCTCACACTAACGTAACTGAAACAATGGTCCACTATACCTTTAACACAGACTTTTAGAATAATTTCCTTTTACTCTAAGGTCCGTATATTAGTAATTTTGACAGCAGCCAAGGAATTTATGGGGGAGGGAGGGTTGAAACAATCATTAGGGATTGCATTCCATGCATAGAAGAAACATGTAAGAAAAATATTTTGGATCAGATATCCATTCATCCTATTATTCTTTTCAATTCATCATCTTGGTTTGGAATGACATATATTAGATCATTCAAGTACTATAGATGTACTCCCTAACTACTTTGAATTATTTCCAAAATAAATTATTACTTCAGTATATTTCTATGAAGAACAAGGATATGCACAAGTGCCTTGTAAAATTCTATACATATACTCTGAGGACCAAATGGTTCCATCAGATATGTGTACCCAGTTCCCATTGAAGATGATGGAAATGGCAGGTGTGCATAGAATACAGCTCTTACAGACTTTTGAGCCTAATTCTCAATGGCTTTTCACCTTGTGAAGTCACTGCACCTGTGTAGTCATGTGCAAAGTGGGTGTAAAATGAGACCTGACCAGAATAGTAGCATTTTATACTCAGTTTGCACCACTTTGTAGGCATTGCTAATATTTTATTTATACTACCACTTAAATCTTTGGAAAGTGTAAAAATCAGCCACCATTTGTTTTAAGAATTAAAGTAAAGGAAACCATGTGAAATACCACAGTATTCTATAAAAATATTCCTAAACACAGTGGAAACATTATAGTAAGCTACAGTGAAGTGTTTTTGGACCACACTGTAGATCACTGAATTGGTTTTAAAAGGTGAACACCATATTTATTATGATATTGGTTGTACTTCATACTCTTCACAGCTACTGTACTAAGACATAAGACAAAATTCCATCCTCATTTATACTTGTGCAACTGCACTGAAGGCAGTGGGGTTACATGAGTATAAGTGAGCAGAATTTGGCCCACCAATTATAAATGTAGCAATATCTAATGAAGTATAGTCTCATTAAACTGGCAGTCACCACTCAATATGCTTGAGTAACATTCTATTTGCATACTCTGACCTCCTTTCATTCCATTCCAAACTTTTATTACTGAAGTGCTCTGACCAATTATTAAATTCAATGTTAAACAAAAACCCAGCAGTTCAAATAGCTTCAATTTTCAAAAGATTCAATATAGGAATTCTAAAGGAAAAATGTAAATAATCAAGGCAAGACTCCATTGTCCATGAGATCTACCACTGTAAGAGTTGGAGCTGGGACCACCAACTTCCCACCATCCTTTCCAGCTTCTCCACTTTCCAAGCCACCATCTGAAGCCCTAGACTCTGCTTCTTCCCTCTCCCAGAAGCACAGTTGTAGTCACGCTAATGATTGGACCACCCAAGAGTGATATATAATTCACACAAGACCAGAAACCATAGGATTGGATTTACCATATTCTCTCACTTCCCTCTAGTAATTTAAATTCTGCACTAATCCCTAATTATTTGCCTTCTGTGACCTTTTTACCTGTCCTACTGTGCACCTCTCACTTTACAATGTCACATTAATGGCTCCTGTTCTCTGCAACTGTGCTTTATCATCTCAACATTATCACCATTTACCATCTGCTCTGCTTTGCCACCAAAGGCCATAATCACTGTTACCAACTGCCATTAAGCAACTGCTATTTCTTTGCAATTGATTGCCTTTTCAATGCAATTGATTGGCATTATTTGATTGTCCGCAATTAGTTGCTATTTTGTTGCTAATGACTGCTGCCACTGCCATTATCTGATTGCCATCTTATTGTTGCTAACCACTTACAGTGAATAGGTTACCATGAATCACTAATAACTACCCTCATTCCTGACAATCTACCTTCTTCTGCTCAGCATCCCAATTTTTCCTGCTTGCATGTGCACCAGATTTTTTTTCTTTTGTGCCTCTCTGCTATCCAACCACACTTTTACTTTCTCTATCCTTGAACTCCATTTCTCTCCCCACTTCCCTTCTACTTCACCACTTTATCATCTCCTCTTGCCTCATCTGCCTCCATTATTTCATCTCTTCCCCCTCACCCAATTTTCATAAATATTCATCTCACTGTTGCCTCTTTCTCTGCTGCCTCCACCAGTCCACCTGCTCAGTGCTAACATTTTTTTCCAGATCCTGGCCCTCCCTATAGTACACTCCTTCTCTCTCCCCCATCCAGGGCCAGCTCTAGGTTTTTTGCCACCCCAAGCAAAACAATTCCCCCCCCCCCTTTTTTTTTGGCTTTTACACATTTGCACTTCGAAATGTTGAAGCAGGAGCGGTGGCAGCGGCGCTGGTGGGTACAGCGCACAAAGGAGTGAGCGACCAGCAAGGGAGCGCAGCCGCTGCCCAGGGCGCAGGGACGGTGGCGCCAGGTCTCTCTGGCGGTCCCGCAGGGATGCTGAGGGTTGTCTCTGGCCCAGCGGAGAAGGGACGGTCCCTGCAGGGCAGCGCTGCTGCTGGCTCCAATTGATGCTCTGGGCCTGCTGCTCCCAGACACCGCTGCCACCACCATCCCGCTGCCGTTCCACGTCCGCACCCCTGCCATGGTGGCAGAGAGCCTGGCTGCTGCCCAGCAACTACTGGGACCCCCCCGGGGCTTGGTGCTACACTTTGGTGATCCTGGCATTCACCCTCGCTGCCCTGCCCCCCAGCCGCGCGTCCAACCTGGTGCCTGGCGGAGAGTGCCAGGGTGGTGGCAAGGGGAAAGGCATCAACTGCTCAGGTAATACCTCAGCAGTGGCCAGCTCCCCCGCAGCATGGCCCCTGGGCACACACACATGCAGGGCTGGGGGCTGGGAGCCTGTGCCTAATGCGGGGCTGCCTGTGCCCATTGTGTTTACACAACAGCATGGAGCTGGGGTGGTAACGGGGCTGCACACTGCCACTTCCTTGCTCCTGCCCTACAGGCTGTCCGGGGCTTGGTTCCAGATGCAATTTGCTGATAACCTGAAAAGGAGGAGAAATTTTCTCCTCCATCGAACTGGAGGTTTTTTTGATCTTCATGTATTTTTTTTTTTTGTACATTGTTAGATTTTTCCGGAAAAAAAAGGATGGCCAGAATGCCGCCCCTGGAAATGTGCCCCCCAAGCACGTGCTTGCTTTGCTAGTGCCTAGAGCTGGTCCTGTCCCCATCACAGTCTCCTTCCCCTCCCCGAGGCTCTAACTCTGCACCACCCATTGTAATTACCCATTTTGCTTATTCCTGTCCATATCCATTGCCTCTGTCTTAAACGCCTCTCCTCATTTCTGGAGTACTGTGTCCAGTTTTGGGCCCCACACTACAAGAAGAATGTGGAAAAATTGGAAAGAGTCCAGCGGAGGGCAACAAAAATGATTAAGGGTCTGGAGCACATGACTTATGAGGAGAGGCTGAGGGAACTGGGATTGTTTAGTCTCCAGAAGAGAAGAATGAGGGGGGATTTGATAGCAGCCTTCAACTACCTGAAGGGGGGTTCCAAAGAGGATGGAGCTCGGCTGTTCTCAGTGGTGGCCGATGCCAGAACAAGGAGCAATGGTCTCAAGTTGCAGTGGGGGAGGTCCAGGTTGGATATTAGGAAACACTATTTCACTAGGAGGGTGATGAAGCACTGGAATGCGTTACCTAGGGAGGTGGTGGAGTCTCCTTCCTTGGAGGTTTTTAAGGCCCGGCTTGACAAAGCCGTGGCTGGGATGACTTAATTGGGAATTGGTCCTGCTTTGAGCAGGGGGTTGGACTAGATGACCTCCTGAGGTCCCTTCCAACCCTGATATTCTATGATTCTATGATTTGTTCTGGAACTTTTGCTCTTATGCCATCTAGTTTACCTTTGTCCAAGAACATTGAATCTCTTCCAAGCTCCATTTGTTGCCCTCACTGACCACTGGCTGTCTCTGTAGTCCTCCTTTGTGATGCCCTGATCCCTAAAGGTGGTGGAGTTCCTGGTTCTTCCCTCCTTGGGTACTCTTTAATTCCCCTTTGGGGCCAATCAGGCTTTGGATTCCTGAGGATTAGTGCCTCCACCTACTGGCTGGTGTACAGATGGAAAACACCCCTATTACCTCTAGGAATAAATCAACTAATATAGTAAATCAAACCCACATATGAATAACAGTTGTTTATTTCCTGGACCACAAACAGGAAGCAGAGGGAAACAGGAGAAAGACCAGGATGGCAATTACAGGGCTCCCTGGCCTGCATTACAGCAACAAATTAAACCCCACAACAACAGAGGCGGAACAAGGGAAAATCACAGCCATTCCCAAAGTGCCCACGGGCTGGTTTGAGCAGTGTGCTGGAGCATGAGGACAGGCTGGTGTTGCTGTCTGTGCTGTGTGCAGCTTCCCAGATAGTGGTTAGTGTACCAAAGGAATCGAGCTGTGGCCTAGCCCTGGCCTCCAGTGCAAGGGGGACTACAAGCTCTGCTCTCTTCCAGCCACTGGCACCTGGCCCATCCACTTTCCACCATGGCAGACTCCTTCCCCTTCCCCTTCCCCTTCCCCTCTTCCTCCCCCCCCCATGTCCCCACCCTCCAGGCTCCCCGCCCAGAGCACATGAAGATGGAGGGTCAGCGCAGGCAGCTATGGGGAGCCTGGGTCCCTCCACCTGCCCTGGGCAGGGGGCTACGGGGGCAGGGACATGGGTGGACTCCCCAGCCCTGCTCTGGCTTCCAGGGGAAGTGGAGGGGTAAGGGTGGAACCTTGGGGGGAAGAGAAGGGGCCTTGGGGGGAATGGGCAGGTGCAGGCTATGGGGGGAAGTGAGGGCCCCACCCACACTCCTCCCCCAGGCCTCCTCTTGCCTACTTCCAGTTTCCTTCTCACTCTTCTGTGGCCCAGAGGCTGGGGCAGGCAGGCTGGAGCTGATGCACACAAGACGACGGACAGTGGTCACTCTGGGGCTGGGGGTGCTTCGGCCACGCCACCCGCCCGCCCAATGCTGGGGTTGGGGGCATGCGGGATGGGGCTGCTGCTATAGGGTGGGGGGGTGCTCCAGGCTCCGGCGGGGGACAGGGGGCAGAAGGGGAGGGTGGGGCCTCGGGAAGAGTGGGAGGGGCCAGAGGCTAGTCTCCCCCAAGGGTGCATTCACCCACCGCCCATGGGCGGGATGGGGGATCCCTCCACTTTTGGGAAGGCTCCAGTGCCCCTGCTTGGTGGCATTTAATTGCAACAAAGGTTGAGTTTAAAAGCTAGCCTTGACATTAAGTATGTCTTCAGAAGCTTTTTTTCTGATACTTAATTCCCCATTGACCCTGGACAGAGCATACGGCAGATGTGGTAATAGTATTTCTCTCTGACTTGGGTTTGTGTGATGAACAAGAAGAAAGAACTGAACCTATAAAGAGGGCTCCTATAGGAGCTGGCTGTGGCCAATTTTCTCACTTGTGATATAAACTCATTATGTTTGACATTTTCAGACTGAGCTTTGTCACTTGATAACAGCTTATGGCAGTGAGCTGGAGCAATGAGGTTTAGCGGAGATACTGAACACAGTGAGAGAAAATGTAAAAATTGAAATGACAGAATAGAATTGGTAATAGTCACCATGTTGTAATGAAACTGAAATGCAACACAGAAAAATCATTGTATCTGCTTGAAGTGTACAAAATATCAATAGAATGTTAAATAAGAAAGCCATTCCACTGATCTTTTTACACATACATGGAGAGCCTCAACAGACCACTGACAGATCTTTAGCAAAACAAAATTATTCTTGTATGGTAAAATTCCATGTGTAATGCTGGCAGACCAAGTGCCAGCTCATATCATGGCCTCTAGGTCTCAAATGAACACTGATGAATATGTAGCTGGAACCAGTCTGGCCCATCTGTGTATTAGCATTATTAAAATAGGTATTCTAGTGATAAACATGTGTTTAGACTCATTAAATGCTTGTAAGTTGCTGCATGCATTAAATCTCACTTATAATATCTCTATCCCATGTTATACGGTAAAATGTATTTGCTCTGTAACTGTAAATCACCAGACAGGAGAGAATCACTAACGAGTGTGAAATACTAGTTGCCAACAGGAGGTGTTACCTCCTGCCCAAAAGGCCTATCACCAGTGTTCCCTCTAATTTTTCCCACGCATGTGCGGAATGAATTTTATCATGTGCACCAATATGATAAAAAAATATGTGACACATCACCTCCATATTGGTGCACAGACAAAATTCATGTGGTGGGGGTGGGGCCGAGGGGTTCGGAGTCTGGGAAGGGGCTCGGGTTGGGGCAGAGGGTTGGGGTGCGGGGGAGTGATGGCTCCTGCTGGGGGTGCAGGCTCTGAGGTGGGGCCCAGAATGAGGGGTTTGGGGTGCAGGCTATCCTGGGCTACAGTGGGGATAGGGGACCTCCCCCCCCAAGCCCTCTCTCCCCGCAGCAGCACCTGGGCTGTGGGGAAAAGGTGCCTCTCCCCCAGCCGTGGCAGGTCCGGGCCAGGCCTGGGCTGGGGCCAGCAGTGAGAGGCGCGTCTCCCCACCTCAACAGGTCTGGGGCTGAGGGAGCTGCATCTCTCCCTGCCGCAGCCCTGAGCGCCTGCACAGCACTTAATAGGCTGCTGTGCAGTCGCGCACCAAACAATCTATTGTGGAACATTAGAGGATGAAAGACTTTGCTGATTGTTCCCCCACCACCACCACCACCCTCCATGAAGAGGAGACATGCAAGTGAATTCCTCCCAACAGGTGAATTTTCAACTCAAAGCTGAAGGGGGAAGGAATAAAAAGCCCTAACAAGGAGGAACTGTCTTTTATGCTACTTGGACTCTGAGGAGCAAAGGTTACTAACATAAGCAAAAGATCCCCAGTGCTTGGCCTGAGCTAGCCATAAAAGTCATATAGATCTTGCTTATTATAGAAGCTTCCATTACTTTTTGAAACCTAAGATTGGAACTCATTTGTGTGTAGATATGTTCACCTGCCTCGACCTTATAAATGACTCATTTCTTTTCCTAGTTAATAAATCCTTAGATAGTTTATTATAGGATTGGCTACAAGTGTAGTATTTGGTGTGAGATCTAAGTTGCAGTTGACCTGGGGTAAGTGATTGGTCCTTTTGGACTGAAAGTAACCTGAATATTGCTGTGATCTTTGGTGTAAGGGACAATCTATCACTACAGTAAGCTTATGCGGGTGGTAAGATATATAGGAGTACCCAAGGGGACAGTCTGTGACTCCATTTTAAGGCTGCTATATAACTTGAGAATTTTATACTAGATAATTGGTTAGTGAAACCTAAATATAGACTCACAACCACGCTGGGGTTGTGCCCAAGCTCCTAACAGTCTGGCCTCAGGTTGGTGCTCACGCTCTTGAGCCACTGCAGGACAGTTTGAGATCATTTTCACCATTAAGTATGTTTTTAAACCTTTGTAACTCAGCCTAATTAAATCCGATTTCCCAGACTGAAGGCAAATCTGCAGTTTAAGGACTATCTCTTTGTTCAATTTTAAATTTTTACACCCAAATTGCTGAAGCACAAAAGCTATTCAATAAATTATTGCAAAATATTTTTCATGGCAAAGGTATGTCTCCTCCATTCTTTTCATACTCAAAACATTTGAAGTATTTGCACTCAAATTTTTAAAAAAAAACTGTTTTTTCTTGAACAGACACCAGATATGGGAAATGTTGTCCTAAAAAGTGAAACGTTGACAAAGTTATAAGCAAACTGAAAAAGTCTTTTTAGGATAGAAATTCTTATACAGCCTAAACTATAAGTGTTGCTACACACCCCTGGTATACTACACACACACACCACCTATACAATGGTGAGATCTATATAAAATTTCAGAATCATGTGATAAAATTGCATATATAAAACACTTTTTAACTGTTTTATCAGCACTCTGGCTGCTAATCCATTTTTGCCAGGATTATTTTTAACATTTCTAAACTCTCAGCAGCTTTAAAAGGTTGTAAGATTTTTTTAAGACCACCTCCCACAAATATTTTCCTCCCACTTACCCCCGTCAAAATAAATAAATAAATCACAGAAGTCTGAGATGGAGGACTGCAGTGTTCAATCCTGGTCCAGTGACGTCTTTAATGGTCAATGTTTTCCAAATCAATCAAGTCTATAGTGAATGGATGATTTTTACCCAGTGAAGATTAGAAATGCTTTTCTGCCCATCCTTTGCAATCCATACGGCCCTTGCTTTCAACCCTGGACTATCACATGATATTGGAACTTGACATTTCAACATGTCTCATTTATAATAAAGTTATTTTACATTATGTTTAGAGGTTGCTATAAACATTATTTTCTCCTTCCCCTAATGAGTATATAGTTGAAGTCTTGGTACAAAGACAACCTTGGATTGACAGCAGAAGTGGACAAATAATGGAAAACATTTTCTGATAATGAGTTTGAGGCTTTAAAATGAATTACCTGTAGCCCTCCCAGGTGAAAAGTGAATAAGGTGGACTGGTTTCAAGAAGAGGTCTAGGGTTACTGCAAAACATTTAGGTCAAGCACCCACCTAGCAATCCTATCAGAATTGATCTTCTAGGAAAATAAAGCAACTGCCCCCACTCACCTTTAATGAAATTTTAAGCCCAAAACTCTAGTTATTTTAATATGTGTCTTCCCCCATCCCTTGTTTCACTCTCTCTCTCTCCTTCCCTCTTCCGCCAGCCAAAAAGAAGCAAGAACCTTTGTAATTGATTTTCTTTCCCACAAAACCACAAAAATAAACCTACATGACTTTCCAAGAACTTTTAAAAAATCAGATAAATAATGGTTTTACCAAATGTTTAATACATTCTTGATTTATTCTATTTTCATTTAGTGCCGGAGATAATATTGCCTGTCTCAAATATGAGAAAAAGTAAAAGCCTGATCTCCAATACAATTTAAAGCGAGACTACAGTTCTGGCATTAGTATTCAAGAATAAAAAGAGAGGATCACAATACTACAGCTCCCCCTTGACAGGTGTTCATTTCCTAGCTGAGCTGCATATTTAGGCATGCACATGTCTGATTGACATTAGCTATTTGCAAAAGCAGGGGGAAAGTGAAAACCTTTCACATGCAATTTAGAAAGGCCATGTATATGTCAAGCTTCTTATGTTTTCAATCCTACTCAATGGCTGAGATATTCTGTGTCCAATCATGCAAGTCTTCTGTATGTTAGAGCTCCTACTGACTTAAATTGCAGCTGCAGGCTCAAAAGATTTGCAAGCCCCTCTATCCACTGCTAAACAGGAACTTTTGAAAGCAAGAAATCTTATGAAAGCTACAAATGCTTGGAGGACACACACAAAGATTTCAAGGGGTGGAGGGCTTGATTCTCTAGCTGCTCCATGATCCAAACTCCCAATGAAGTGAAAGAAATTCTGTTAAAGTCTAGGAGAGTTCTGAATGTGGACCCATAACCTCAGCTTGCCCTGAGTTCTGTTTGTGGCACAAGACCTGCAGAGCAGGAGGGAAGATGGCTCTACGACACTTTTCTGTTGCCCTGTTGCTACAATTGGTCTGGGGCCAATTTGAACTCTAAGTGAAATTTAGAGCAGCCCAAGGGTTCTGGGCTTAGAAGGGTGCTCTAAGGCCATCAGCAGGAAAAGACCCTACGCAGTGCTTCACTAGCCATCGATTGGGGTTCAGAGGTGGGTCATGCAATGTTGCCAACTATTGTGATTTTTTTTTTTTTTTTTTTTTTTTTTTTTTTTGGTGAGCAATGGATTGCAGCTGGGGCTGGAGCACAGTCTGCAGATGACATGAGAATTTCAGCCCTGCCTGGGGGGAAAAACACCCTCTGATTGGCTGTTTTTCCCACAGCAGGAGGGGAGGTGGGAGCAGAAAGAGAAAGACCCAAGCAGCTCAGGGCAGCTCTGCTTCCCTGGTGAGCATGGGGACAGCTCCTCTATTGCTCTCCCTCAGGGGATCCATTTCAGATTTTGGTGGGGGCCAGGCAACTTCAGCTGTGATTCCAAGGGCTACTTAGGCACCTGCAAACTCTAGGGTTTTTTTTTTTTTTGCAGATAATAACTTACAAATTAGCTCACAGGGCACTGTATCTAATTCCTATATAAAAAAGAGGCTTTAATAAATATTAGACCCACTCAGCTCTAATACTAAAATGTTCTGACATCTTGTGTCAAGTCACTTAAGGAACACTGGTTAGGTTTAAAATTTTAATGTATTTTCTTTGTTACTAACGCTCGAATGCAACAACTGAAAGAACTCTAGAAAAATCTAGATTTACTTTCTATCACTTTTTTGCAGTTCACCAAGCTTGGAATAGATCATTTAACTTTGGAAACATCCTACTAGGGCAAGGCCCCATGAGTTTATACTGCAGCGGTCTGGGGCTCTAGAGGTGTTACCTCACTACAAATAATAGACTTAAACAGGAATGAAACTGACACTTTCAAGTCACTTTCACAATATTGCCAATCCCAAATGTTCAAAACTCATGAATCAGGCTCACCAAAAATCATGAGATTGGCTTTAAAATCATGACTTTATGTAAAAATAACAGATTTGGTGGGTTTTTTATTTGCCTTCTGCTTTTTGAGCCTTTAGGGTGCACTGGGGTCACATTTTGAAGCTTTCTCCACAGCCATGAGGACTAGAAATTTCGTTTTTCTTTAAGAATGAAGGCTGATATCATCACATATCCACTTGACTCCAAGAGCTTGGGCATTAAGGAAAACAATTATCATGAAACTCATGATAAAATCATGAGAGTTGGAAACACTGCTTTTACTTCTGTTTAAAGGCTAGTTACTTTCCAGAAGGCTCTTAAACACAACACTACAGCAATTGAATTGCAGTTCTCACAGGAGAATATTTAAAACCAAACACCAAGAAAATTCTATATTTTAAAGTGAAGAAAAAACTGAGACTTCTGAGATATATCAGGGCCACTGCAGGCAGGAAAGGAAAATGAACAGGCACAGGAGCTCTGGGTAGCTATTCCTCTTGAAAGAAAGTTGGAGGATCAAATCTTCTAGTCCTTAGTCAACTAAGACTTCTATTGCTATCAGTGCCTCCACTCATAGTTAATAAACATTACAGTGAACATGTGATAACATGTGTGGTCAATAACTATACACTTCAGACTTAAATATCTGAGCCATCTTATCCAGAGTTACACATCTTATATGCACTGACTTAGGGACTGGATTTTCTGGCATATTATGAATAGTGCTGAGCACACATATGGTGCCCAGTGAATAATGCAAATCAGGACAACAATCGTCGACTTTATGGACTCTGCGGATGCAGTTTCTGTTCTTTGTTCTTGAATTGGCCTGAATACAGCTGAAACCCTAAGAAGTTGATGTATAAACACATCTGATATTTATATGACACTTTCTCATTCCTTCCTTTTCTCAAACTCAGAACAAAAAATGACTGAACAAAATGGTTTTCAGTTAAAATGGAAAATTGCACAGCAGGCATTGCTGTACAACTCAGCCTGGGGCAGAACCTACCACCCCTAGGAGATTAAGTGATCTCCTCTCATTCTCCATCCTTCCTAACCTCTGTGCTGCTTTTCATGCTGTCAACCATGATATCCATCCTGGGACCAATTGCTGGAGTCTCAGAAAACTGGCCGCCTTGGGTTTTGCTCCCATCTATCAGAGTCCTCTTTTTTCCCAATGTGCAGCAGAGAGAGAGAGGCTGGTCTGCTGGATAGGGAGCTAGCCCTGAAAGACCTGGGTTCTACTCCCCACCATAGACTTCCTGTCTAACCCCAGGCCAGTGCTTTAGGAACAGAATTTCAAAGGTTTTTAGGCACCCAAAGACCCAGCTAGATATCTAGTGGGCTTTACAAAGCACCAAACCTTTGAAGTGCATTTGAAAATCTCATTGGGTGCCTAAATACCTTTGAAAATCTGGCCTTTAGTCTGTGTGTGCCTCAGTACTATATCAGTACAATGGGGATAACAGCACTGCTCTACCTCACCGAGGGGCTGGGAGGATAAATAGCTTAGACATTGTGAGGTGCAGCCTCAGATACTATGGTGATGGGGCCCCATAAGTACCACAGGTAGAGTGGGAACTTCTCTATACACTGCTAGCCCTTTCCTGGGTTTGACCCCTTCTTTTCATCTACACCCCCAAATCTCCCTCTTTTCTGAATGTAAACTAAGCTCTGTGCTTTGCTGTATTTTTTCTGTGCCCCCTGTGTTCTCTCTAAAACAACCCCTCCTCTCTCTCCCCCATCCACAGAGGGATTCCTCTTTTACAAGCTAAACTTCCATATCCTTAAATTAATCACCAGCCCTGTCTTATCTTAATCACCCTGCCTCTGTTTGTAAACAAAATACTAACTCCCTGCCCCAGGGCACCTCTCCTCTGCAGAATTTACAGTTCACACTAAGCCCCATCTACACTGGCAAGTTTCTGTTCAGTAAAGCAGCTTTCTGCGCTGTAACTCCCAAGGTGTACACACTGCCAAGCCACTTAGTGCACAGAATCTGCACAGATGCAGCGCTCTAAAAAATACCTCCCCGACAAGAGGCGTAGAGCTTTCTACACCAGGGCTACAGCGCTGCGGTGCCAGTGTAGACACTGTGGTGATTACAATGCTGCGATTGGCCTCCAGGAGGTGTCCCACAATGCCTGTTCTCACCTATCTGGTCATCGGTTTGAACTTTACTGCCCTGCCCTCAGGTGACCAACCATCAGCTCCACCCCATACATTCCTTTGCAAATTTGAAAGTCCTGTTTCTTGGTGATGCGTGCAGTGGTCTCAGCACATCTTTCCAGACGGCCATGCCTGCTCCACACACCAGGCGATCCCCCGCTTGGAGCAATGCCGAGCTGCTGGACCTCATCAGCATTTGGGGAGAGAAGGCTGTCCAGTCCCAGCTGCGCTCCAGCCATAGGAATTATGATACCTATGGACAGATTGCATGATGCATGACAGAAAGGGGCCATGACTGGGACATATTGCAGTGCAGGATCAAAGTGAAGGAGCTGCAGAACGCCTACCACAAGGCGCGGGAGGCAAACCACCGCTCCAGTGCTGCACCCACGAGCTGCTGATTCTACAAAGAGCTGCACACGATACTTGGTGGCGACCCCGCCTCCACTGCGAAGGCCCCTGTGGATACTTTGTTGGCTCGCGTGCCAGTTGAGAGTGGATCGAACCAGGAGAAGGAAATCTTGGACAAGGATGTGAAGGGGGACCCAGAGACAGAGGATGACTCGGAGGCCAGAGATACATGCAGTCAGAAGCTTTTTTCTACCCTGGAGGAGCCTAGCCAGTCACAGCAGTCAGAGCTTGGCGAAGCGCAAACAGGAGAGGAGGCCCCTGGTAAGTGGATCTGATTTTGGGAATTGCTGAAGTGAGTTGTTGGGGGCAGGAGGGTTGCAGAAAGCAAGCTTGTCTCCCACCTCATGTGGAAAGTGTGGAGACAGAAATGATTATCAGCCCCGCCCCCCACAATGCTGGCTCTCCCCAAGTGCCCAAGAGCCACATGCCCAGTGTACAGCAGGGTCCAGGAAGAGTGATTTACCCTGCCCCTGCGGCTACTCACCATTTTGCAGATCTTGTGGTTCCTGTGTGCTTGCCTGGGGTCAGCCAGTTAGTGACAGGTGTGTGAGTACTGGTTGTGTTTTAAATCACTGAATCAGTGTTGTCTGTGTTGCAAACAATACTGCTTCTGTAAAATGTTGCATTTAAACTTCACAGAGATGACCTTTGGAGCCCAGCCTCCCTCTTTGTTATAAGCAGCAGAACGGCTGCGCAGAATTAGAAAGTGTTCAACAAGAACTAAGGAGGACTTTATGTGTGACGCTATGATGCACTCCACTGCCGAGAAAAAAGAATTGAAGGAGTGGCAGGACAGCGAGAAAAGGGACCGAAAGGAGAATGCGGCACACCAGAAAGAAGCCACAGAGCGGCTCTTAACAGTTATGGAGCGCCAAATGGACATGCTCCAGGCAATACTAGCTCTTCAAACTGAGCAGCTCCGCACCCACCCTCTCCTGCAGCTGCTGTCGCAAAACTCTTTCCCATGCGCCCCCCACACACACACACCACCACCAACACACTCTTATCAACCTCCTGGCTCCACTTTCTACCCGCAGCATTCCACTCCTCCCCCCTCACAGTCCAGCACTGTGGACTCCCACTACCCACTGCACTCAACACTCATCCCTATGCAGTTTGGCCCTGCTAAGTACAGCACCCTCTGCATCGTACTCCAAAGGAGAAGGTTGGGTGTGATCCCTGGACATACACAAATCTGTAGCCATCTTGGGACCCCTCCTCCTCTTGAGACCTTCCCTTCCTCCATCCCTCATCTCCCTCCCTGCTGATGATTTTTTTTGTTTGACTCTCTCCTCTGGTTGTTGTCTTTCAATAAAAGAATTGTGTTGGTTTGAAAGCAATCTTTATTCTATTAAGTGAAAGCAAAAAGAGCACTGCAAAGCAACATACAGTTATGTTAAGGCCCCTTCTTGCATCATGTGCACCAATCACTTCCTAGCATTACAAGCACTGCATTCCCGAGCATAGCAACAAATATTAGTGGCTTTCTGCTTCAAATTGCTGCATCAAAGCATTCCTGATCCTTATGGCCCTGCACTGTGCCCCTCTAATAGCCCTGGTCTCTGGCTGTTCAAACTCAGCCTCCAGGCACTGAACCTCTGCAGTCCAGCCCTGAGTGAAGCGTACAGCACGTGGCTATAAGCATAGGAATATTGTCATCAGCCATGTCCAAGACAGGCCCAACAAAGAAAATAACAGAACACCACTAGCTGTCACCTTCAGCCCCCTACTAAAACCTCTCCAGCGCATCATCAGAGATCTACAACCTATCCTGAAAGATGATCCTTTACTCTCACAGATCTTGGGAGACAGACCTGTCCTCGCTTACAGACAACCCCCCAACCTAAAGCAAATACTCACCAGCAACCACACATCACTGAACAAAACCACTGACCCAGGAACCTATCCTTGTAACAAAGCCCGATGCCAACTCTGTCACACATCTATTCAAGTGACATCATCATAGGACCTAATCACATCAGCCATACCATCAGGGGCTCATTCACCTGCACATCTACCAATGTGATATATGCCATCATGTGCCAGCAATGCCCCTCTGCCATGTACATTGGCCAAATCGGACAGTCTCTACACAAAAGAATTAATGGACACAAATCTGACATCAGGAATCATAATACTCAAAAACCAGTGGGAGAACACTTTAACCTGTCTGGTCATTCAATGTCAGACCTGCGGGTGGCTATATTACAACAGAAAAACTTCAAAAACAGACTCCAATGAGAGACTGCTGAGCTGGAATTGATATGCAAACTAGACACAATCAACTCAGGATTGAATAGGGACTGGGAATGGCTGAGCCATTACAAACATTGAATCTATCTCCCCTTGTAAGTATTCTCACACTTCTTATCATACTGTCTGTACTGGGCTATCTTGATTATCACTTCAAAAGTTTTGTTTTGTTTTGTTTTGTTTTTCTCCTACTTAATTGGCCTCTCAGAGTTGGTAAGACAACTCCCACCTGTTTATGCTCTCTGTATGTGTGTATATATCTCTCTTCAATATTTATTCCACTCTATATGCATCAGAAGAAGTGGGCTGTAGTCCACAAAAGCTTATGCTCTAATAAATTTGTTAGTCTCTAAGGTGCCACAAGTACTCCTGTTCTTTTTGCAGCCATGTCCAGCTTCCCATACAGGCATCACCAGCAGGCTTTTAAATGGTGAAATGCACACTCCACAGTCATTCTGCACTTGCTCAGCCTGTTGTTGAACCACGCCTTGCTGCTGTCAAGTTGCCCCGTGTATGGCTTCATGAGCCACGACATTAAGGGGTAGGTGCGGTCTTCCGGGATCACAATGGGCATTTCGACTTATCTTACAGTGATCTTCTGGTCTGGGAAGAAAGTCCCTGCTTGCAGCTTCTTGAACAGGCCCTGTCTAGTGCGCCATCTCCAGTCGCAGCCTTCATTGATGCTTCAGATGAAAGAGACCTGCTGTTAACCCTGACTGGGAAATTAAGGAACAAGAGATTGACACTGAAAATGTGCTTGGAGCCACCCTGACCAAGACTGCAGTCAGGCACAGTTGAGAAGGGGAGCCTGGCCTGTAGAAAAGAGAGAGACAGAGAGAAAGGGAGGGAGGGAAAAGGACTCCTATCTTCTTCAGAGAGTGCATCTCTGGTGAAAAGGACTCTGTTAAGGTCCCGTGTATCACTGATCTCTCAGTTGGCTTAGCACAGAGGTAGCAGATTGATCTGAGCTGAGGCAGCATTGAGCTGGTGCTGAGGGGGCTTGGGTTGAAGCTGCAGAAAAAAGCACCTACATAAGGAACTCCTGTGTGGGACTCCCTACCCAACAATCAAAGCTGAAATCATGTATGGTGGGTCAGATGGTAGAGCTTCCAGATTAGCCCAGGCAGTATTTTCTTGGGGGCTGGAGATTAACCTGCCTGAATTCTTAGACTCTGCCAACCCAGGACAACAAACTGAGCAGGGGGCTGTGGAGGAGAGAAGGGGCTAGAACACATCAGCCACTCACCATTGCTAGGAGGAATGAGATTGGAACGATTGTTAAGGCACCTGGGGGCAGGTGGGGAAGGAGTCTTATCTAGTAGAAACTTATTAACTGCTGAATTGCTGGCTTTCCCAAGTTTATTCTGTTGTCCTCCCTTACTGACCCCAATAAAGTTCTGTTTTAAGCCCCTGGGCTTAATGCTTGTGCGTGGGGAAGTTTTGCCCATCTAGGGTACCCATGGAGGTATATGTAGTTCCCAGGTTTTGGGAGGTGGGGGAATTTTGACTAGTGTTGTTTAACTGTTCAGAAACAACCCCTAGAAAATTGATCCCAGTCCTTTGGGCTTCCAACAAAATCTGCAAAAAGAGTTACATGGATTTGCCAGGTTCTTCTGTTCCCCTCCTGCCAGATTCACAGTGCGAGGGTACAAAATGGCCCATACTATTCAAAATCCCCACCCACAGAGCACATTAAAATAATAAGATCTCTCCATATTCATCACTCATGGAAGACGTATGTCGCGCAGCACTGCTGAAACCAGGACAACCCTGAGGTTCAGAATTGCACACATTCTTGCACAGCCAGCTAACTGCTTTGGTCACATGAAAAAAAAAAACAAAGTGAACCCTGGAAAGGTTTGCTATATTCAGTGGTTAGGTTTTGCTGCATTCAGTGATTATGCACCCAAGCCGAGGAATGTGACTAAAAGGAAGGAAGCACTGGAGATGAGAGAGTGAATTGTAGGGCTCTGCAATCCATGCACTTGGCCTGATCCTGTAGTGGGCTAAGCATCCCATGGAAGCCAATGGGAGTTGAGAGTATTCAGCCCCTTGCTGGAAGCGCTCAGCATGTCAGAAAATGGAGCCCATCTAGAGTATAATTTAGGGAAATGTATGCATTGCATGTGTGCCAGGGATTCCTTTGTTTTTTCTGATGGTTTAATAAAATAAATTGCCATAATGTTCTTTCTGCCTCTGCAATGCAAAGCTGGCTCAGATATTGTGTCACCCAAAAAAAGAAATGAATCAATAATACTATATCTGGCCAAGTGCAGCTTTGAGGATAAAGGCCCCATTGGCAAAGGTATTGCTTGGTATGGAGGCTGGGAGGACCGACCTTCAGAAAATGTAGCCCATTAGAATTCCCTCTACATCCTTCATCCGGTGATGTGCCCAGAAGGGTCAGTGCAGAGGAGGCTGGCCAATCCTGCTAACCACCAGAGCAGCATTTGTGGCTCTTTTATCAAGTTCTTCAGATGTTCATTTTAGCAGTCAGTAGGTTTAATGAAAGCTATATAGAAATGTGTTATTTTCTGATTCATTTTGGCCTAACTATATTTTATTGCAAAAAACAGCATTTTGATTACATTTTGTGTGAAATAAAAAGCAATAACTGTATCTTGGCCATACAATCATATTTTTTTCACTACAAATTTCTCATTTTACTCAAATAGTGTAATGCTACCAGTAGATGGGCTAAGAAAATCTTGAAAACACTTAATCTACCTATTGTGGGGCCAGGGCTGTATTAACCCTTTGTGAGCCCTGGCATCCGAACCATGGCCTTGCCCCCATGAGGCCACACCCACTGCTTGCATGGAGGTGTGGGGGTGGAGAGAAGTTAGCCGGGGATGAGACAGGGAGGGGGCAAAGAGGAATGGGGGCAGGGACTCGGGGCAGAGATAGGCAGAGGAGAGGGCAGGGCCATGGTCCGGGTGCTGGGGCCCTTTCTGAGTGTGAAACCGGTGCCACAGCGCGACTGGCATCATTATAAACCCAGTGCTGCATGGGACCAAGGTTAAGTAAACTAGGACTGCCATTACAGTCATCATATTTTCACTGATTATAATATTCAGTAAATGGCTGTTCTTCCTCCACTAAGGAAACAAAGGCTATCAATTTACTTTATGCAATTTTTTAATAACACTAAGAGCCTGTGGAGTTAGATGAATTCCTATAGCTGACCAAGAGTGTTTCTGACAGAAAGAGCAAGTCAAGAAGACATTGGAAATTCATTTAGCCTTTCAATAGTTCTGTTTGCAGCATCCGTCTACTTGATGCTAAAGCCTTGATCTGTGCATCCAGGTAAATAAAAGTTATAAAAGTCTGTAATGATGTTTCAAGCCTATAATATAAAACAGCATGAGGAGACCCTTTCTTGCATTATTTCCAGCTGTTAGTACTAAACAAATTCCCACAAACATCCATCAGTGTTAAGCCTCTAGAAACTATCCACAATCCACAGGGAGTGCACTTCCTTTCCCCCCACCCCCAAACCTTTTAAATAGAAAGCTCAGTGCCAATTTCTTGCAGGAAAATCATCATACCAAACTGCTTCTTCCCTCACAAAGAGCCAAAAGATTTAATTGCTAATTGCAAGAATAAAAAATGTGAACCTCGTTTTTTCTTCTGCATGAGACAACAAATGGCTCCCATTTGCTGGAAAAAATGACAAGGCTCTGGGCCAAATGTACTCCATAACGATATTGATTAGCACTATTATAGTTCATCAAGGGATAAATGTGACTGCACTTGCAAAAATATTTTAGTATTTTACATGGTGGAAAGAAAAGGACAATTTCCATGAAATGGAAGTAGTAGAGATAATAGATGCAGAAGATGAAAATTACAAACAGGAAAAAGGAAAGAAATGATGAAGAAAACTATGAAAAGGGTATTTACATAGTATTAAATGGCATCAGTTAATTCTGATGTAAGTAAATAGATCCATGCAATTTAAAACTCTTTTAATGAACTTTAAATGTTCAAAATCAAACATTTGTTTAGTTTTTCTGCCTATCTGGCTGGAATATCCCCAATTCCACTGGAAGTTAGAGCTGTGCAAAATTTTAATTATAACCCTTAAAATAATGCAAAGCTTTCCTGTATTGTACCTTGTCCTTATGTACCTGCAACACCACAAGGGGAACATAATGCTCCTCAGAGACATGTTTCCTGGTTTCTTGAGCATGCATAAGGGCTAAGAATATACATGCTGAGAGACCTGTCTGTGTCTGGTAGCAGCCTGGGTTCTAGCTTGCGTTGCTGAGCTCCTGATATAACAGCCAGCTAGGTCACTCCGACCCTCTTTCTCTAGACCCACTCCTCATACTACAGAACAGGGGCTGGGTAATTTGTTACACAGAGGGGGCAGATTCATGGCTCTGCTTGCTCCCCCCCTCACCCCCAATCAGTTGCCCCCAGAAAAAGTATCTGTAGCACATCAACATCACTGCCCCAAGTACCAGGGCTTCAAATGTACCTTTCCCTTAAGCAGGCTCCACAAGGAGAGGGACAAGGCAAGGAACAGTCCTATGCATTATGCTCCCTCAGTGGCAATGGGCCTACATATCATCACTTATTGTATGTCCTATGCTCTGTGTGAACATCCTCTACATGAAAACTACCATCTAGCTCTTCAACTTAACAGCTGAACATGTACTTAGGTGTCTAACAAAAATTGCTGCTTGAGAACTTAAAATGTATCCTGAAAAGTATTGAAAGTTAATGTATGCCTCACTTAAAGTTAATTTTTCTTAAACAATTAAAAAAAAAAGATATGCTGGACATATGTTTGCTGTAAGTTATCATTGACTCTTAATGTGTTCTGGAAATAAACAGGAGGTTTATTTATCAGTTTTAATACTTAGATGGACAATACAAAGTATTAGAGAGACAGAATGGGTGAGGTAATATCTTATATTGGACCAACTTCTGTTAGTGAAAGAGACAAGCTTTTGAACTACACAGAGCTCTTCTTCAGCTTGTCTCTCTCACCAACAGAAGTTGGTCCAATAAAGATATTACCTCACCCATCTTGTCTCTCTAATACTTTGTATTATCCATCTAAGTCTCTCCTGTCCATTTAAGTTTACCTTGTCTCTAAGGGTATGTCTACACTACGAGAGTAGTTCGATTTTACTTAAAGCGAATTTGTGGAACCGATATTACAAAGTCGAACGTGTGTATCCACACTAAGGACAGTAATTCGACTCTGTGAGTCCACACTAACGGGGCAAGCGTCGACATTGGAAGCGGTGCACTGTGGGCAGCTATCCCACAGTTCCCGCAGTCCCCGCTACCCATTGGAATTCTGGGTCGAGCCCCCAATGCCTGCTGGGGCAAAAAATGTGTCGAGGGTGGTTTTGGGTAACTGTCGTCATTCAACCGTCACTCCCGCCCTCCCTCCGTGAAAGCGCCGGCGGGCAATCAGTTCGCGCACTTTTCTGGTGATTGATAGCGCGGACGCCACAGCACTGCAAGCATGGAGCCTGCTGTGATCATCGCTGCAGTTATGGCCGTTGTCAACACCTCTCACCTTATCATCCACCTTTTTCAGAGGCAGATGCTGAGAAATCGGGCGAGGAGGCTACGGCAGCGCAGTGAGGACATTAAGTCTGAGAGGGGCACAGACCTCTCACAAAGCATGGGACTCCACGCTGTGGACATCATGGTGGCAATGGGTCATGTTGATGCTGTGGAACGGCGATTCTGGGCCTGGGAAACAAGCACGGACTGGTGGGACCGCATAGTGCTGCAGGTCTGGGATGAATCACAGTGGCTGCGAAACTTTCGGATGCGTAAGGGAACTTTCCTGGAACTTTGTGAGTTGCTGTCCCCTGCCCTGAAGCGCAAGGATACCCGGATGCGAGCAGCCCTGACTGTCCAGAAGCGAGTGGCCATAGCCCTCTGGAAGCTTGCAACGCCAGACAGCTACCGGTCAGTCGCAAATCACTTTGGAGTGGGCAAATCTACCGTGAGGGTTGTTGTGATGCAAGTAGCCAACGCAATTGTTGAGCTACTGCTCTCAAAGGTAGTGACCCTGGGAAACGTGCAGGTGATCATCGATGGCTTCGCTGCGATGGGATTCCCAAATTGTGGTGGGGCTATAGATGGAACTCACATCCCTATCCTGGGACCGGACCACCAGGCCAGCCAGTACATTAACCGAAAGGGCTACTTTTCAATGGTGCTGCAAGCACTGGTGGACCATAGGGGACGTTTTACCAACATCAACGTCGGATGGCCAGGCAAGGATCATGATGCTCGCGTTTTCAGGAACTCTGGTCTGTTTAGACGGCTGCAGGAAGATATTTACTTCCCGGACCTCAAAATAACTGTTGGGGATGTGGAGATGCCTATAGTCATCCTCGGGGACCCAGCCTACCTGCTAATGCCCTGGCTCATGAAGCCCTATACAGACGCCCTGAACAGTGAAAAAGAACTCTTCAACTACTGGCTGAGCAAGTGCAGAATGGTGGTGGAGTGTGCTTTTGGACGTCTGAAGGGGAGATGGAGAAGCTTACTGACTCGCTCTGATCTCAGCGAAACCAATATACCCATTGTTATTGCAGCTTGCTGTGTGCTCCACAATCTCTGTGAAAGCAAGGGGGGACGTTTATGGAGGGCTGGGAGGTTGAGGCAAATCGCCTGGCTGCTGATTACGCCCAGCCAGAAAGCCGGGCGATTAGAAGAGCCCAGCGGGACGCGCTGTGCATCCGGGAAGCTTTGAAAGTTAGGTTCCAGAGTGAGCAGGGTAACCTGTGACTATTAAGTTTGTTTAAACAGAAGCTGAACCTGCCCCCGTTTCTTTACCCAGTTAATGTTGACTATCCTCTCCAGTTACCAACCCTCTTCCCCCCCTTCCAACACACCTTTAAAAATAAAATAAATGAAACTTTGTTCATTAACACCATTTTCTTTATTAAGGATTTCGTGGTAAAGTGTTGAAACTGGGACGCAGACTGTGGTGGGGAGCGGGTGTAGTGATGGAAAGGAGGCTTCTAAACTCAAGGAATGACAGGCTCCTGCTCCTAGAGCGGTCTTCAGTGGTGACTGGTTGTTTCAACGGAGCCTGCCACCCCTCCTTTTCGGGACTCTGTGTGTGGGGGCTATGTGACTTTGTGGCGGGGGAGGGCGGTTACAGATCCCCTGCTGCATGGCTCTGTCATCCAGGCTAAGGACCGCTGCATAAGATCTGTAACCGCCCTCCCCTGCCACCAACTCACATAGCCCCCCACACACAGAACATGAAAACCACCTCCCAGACTGACCAGGGTGCCTACTGACTGCAATCTGTGTGTGACCTTCTGCTGAACCTGCCCCCGTGTCTGTACCCTGGTAAAGGTGACTGTCCTCTCCAATTACCAACCCCCTTCCCCCTCTTCAAACACACTCTCCTCTAAAAGAACATGACAGAAACAGTAATTAACAGAAACATATTTTTTATTAACAACTACACAGGGGATGAAACTGGGACCGGGGCTTGGGTGAGGTGCTTTTGGAGTGAAGGAAAGAACTTATCAAATCTTTGGGAATGAGAGCCTTCTGTTACTTGAGCAGTCTGCAGGGGTGGAGTGACTGTTTTCACAGCCCCTGCCACCCCTCTTTCTTGGGACTTTGGGTGAGGGGGGGATGGGACTTTGTGGCGGGGGAGGGCAGTTAGAGAGAGAATGCAGCGGGGCTCTGTCCTCCTGCCTCCGGTCCTGAAGAACATCTACAAAGCACCAGAGCATGTCCGTTTGCTCCCTCATTAGTCAAAGCAGCGTTTGAGTCTCCTGCTGGTCTTCCTGCTGCCACCTGTCCTCCCGTTCGCTGTGTGATCGCTGGTATTGCAACATGTTCTCCCTCCACTGGGTCTGCTGTCCCGCCTCGGCTCGGGAGCAGCCCATAAGTTCTGAGAACATCTCATCCCGTGTCCTTCTCTTTCGTCGCCTGATTTGCGCCAGCCTCTGGGAGGGGGATGCCAGGGTAGCTCGGGAGACACTCACAGCTGTGGGATGGGAAAAAGGGAGTGAATTCCTCAGAAAGATACAGTTTTGCGAACAATAAATATAGTCTTTCTCTGTGAACAAGACCATGCATAGCACCTATCACATGTGCACTCAGTACAAGGTCGAATTTTCGGCCTTCCCATTGAGTGCCTGGGGTCTTGCTGTAGAGATCACACAAGCGGGGCCGGACAACGGAATTCAGCTAGCAGGCAGACATGGTAAGCCGTAGACTTTTGGCTGCTTAAAGCTTAATTTATAGCAGTGCCCTCCTTTCAAGTTCCAAGCAATGCTTCTAGCGTTGGCCAGTTCCTGCTGCCGGCAATCTGGCCAGCATGAACTCTGCCCCTGTCCCACCCCCCTTGCGGCTGTCCCCGGGAAAGATCCCTGCATGCTGCCCCTATCACGCCTCCACCGCGTGGCTGTAAACGGCCGATTACGGTTATGTAAAGGAACAGGCAATCAGTCCCAATACTAACATTCCCCTAATTCAAAGCAGATCACCATGAGTGATATAACTCTGATGAGGATTTCGGAGATAGAGGAAGACAGCATGCTGCGTGAATGCCAGCAAGCACCAGGGCCGTATGCCGCCATGCTTTGCGAGGCAATGATCCCGGAGTACTTGCTGCTAGCCTGGCGCGGAAAAGTTTCCTACCATGGAGGACGCAATAAGGCCGCTCTCCCCAGGAACCTGATGCAAAGGCTTTCACAATACCTCCAGGAGACCTTCATGGAGATGTCCCAGGAGGATTTCTGCTCTATCCCCGGACATATTGACAGAATTTTCCAGTAGCTGCACTGGAAAGGACTAAAAACTAAAGCACCTAGGTCAAACTAATCATGAAAAACCGGACATGTTGACAAACTTTTCCAGTAGCTGCACTGGCAAGGACTAGAAACTAAAGCGCCTAGGGCAAACTAATCATGAAAAACCCATTGTTAAGATAGCATTCCTATTCTGTTCAAAATAAATGTTTAAAACACTTACCTACTGATGTTTCCCCTGATTCATGGTCTGGGTTACCGCCTTGGGAGGGTTGGTAGGGGATCTCCATGAGGGTGATGAAGAAATCCTGGCTGTCGGGGAAATCAGCGTTGAAAGCGCTGTCGTCTGCCTCGTCCTCCTCATCTCCTTCCTCATCTTCCCCGTCCGCGAACATCTCCGAGGAAGCAGCTGTCAACAATACCCCATCGTCAGAGTCCACAGACAGTGGTGGGGTAGTGGTGGCGGCCCCACCTAGAATGGAATGCAGTGCCTCGTAGAAACGGCATGTCTGGGGCTGGGATCCGGAGCGTCCATTTGACTCTTTGGTCTTCTGGTACCCTTGTCTCAGCTCCTTAATTTTCATGCGACACTGCGTTGCATCCCGGCTGTATCCTCTCTCCGTCATGGCTTTGGAGATCTTCTCATAGATCTTCGCATTCCGTTTCTTGGAGTGCGGCTCCGAAAGCACGGACTCATTGCCCCACACAGCGATCAGATCCAAGACTTCCCGATCAGTCCATGCTGGGGCCCTCTTTCTATTCTGCAATTGCATGGTCACCTCTGCTGGAGAGCTCTGCATCGTTGCCAGTGCTGCTGAGCTTGCCACGATGTCCAAACAGGAAATGAGATTCAAACTGGCCAGACAGGAAAAGGAATTCAAATTTTCCCAGGGCTTTTCCTGTGTGGCTGGTCAGAGCATCCGAGCTCGGACTGCTGTCCAGAACGTCAATAGAGTGGTGCACTGTGGGATAGCTCCCGGAGCTATTAGCGTTGAATTACATCCACACCTACCCTAATTCGACATGGCCATGTTGAATTTAGCCTACTTCCCTCGTCGGGGAGGAGTACAGAAATCAATTAAAGAGACCTCTATTTTGAAATAAATAGCTTCGTTGTGTGGACGGGTGCAGGGTTAATTCGAGTTAACGCTGCTAAATTCGACATAACCTCCTAGTGTAGACCAGGCCTAAGATCCTGGAGCCAACATGGCTACAAGAACCTTGCAATACAAAGTATGATAGATGTTGCCACCCCATGCAGTATCTTTGGGTACAATTGCATTACATTTATGAAAGGTTTTTGTATAATTGTGTTCTGCCCCATGTGGGAGGATTACCACAGCTCCTCCAGGAACTAAAAGCAGTAGGAGATGATTATGGTAATTTGCTAACTGTAAACAACTCCAGACAGGTACCTACCCTGGGGTGGTTTGCGTATACTCGTTCAAAATGGGTTTTCCAGAGACCAAAGAAAAAAGAAATAACTTGGGATATAAAGGCTGAGTTTAAACAGACTCAGGGTCTTCTTTTGATTCAGCAAATGACAGGACCCTTGGGTCCTAAGGAGACCCCAACCCTTGCTGAAGGGTTGGCCTCTCAAACACTTCATGTGGAAGATGGACTATTTCTGCTATATTTAGTAAGTGTGTAGGAAGAACTTCTATTGTTTTTATGTTTTTTTCTGGGATGTTTATATCCTTAGGATAAATGTATTTTGCTGAGAATGACGTATGTGGCACTGTTGGCACACATTGGTCATAGCCCTCAGAGAGAAACAATGCACAGGGGCTGGCTACTGGAATTATTATTATTTATGCAGGATATTACCCCACACTAATGTAACCATAAATTCCTTTATTCATCCGCAGGCCAAATGATATTTATACAATTGTTTTAAACATGCGTAGAACGCCTAAATAATAAGCAATTCACTGTATCCAAACAGTAAAAAAACATTTATAAGCATTTGATCAAGATACTTATAAATGTACTAAACCCTGGGTGCTTAGCCTCCCATTGGTTGGCTCCAACTCGGTCAAGCAGGTATAAGCAATGAATGCTTTAAGAGTTTACTTTTTTATATCCTTAATCTCATTGCCAATTATTAAACCTTAGCTAAAGCCAGATAAAGTAGTTTTTTTTATAATACCTGAAACAAACTTATATAGACAATTATTTATTGCACCCGGTACCCAGTTAACTGGGTTTTATTTCTACTAATTCAGCCCAAACTTTAAATAAAATAACATTGGCATTTCAAAGGCTCACTATAAATTACATACACTGACTCTTCTTTCTCATTATCTCATTCTTTTTGGTCACATGCTTTGGACCTATTGCTCATGCCAATATCCCAACCCACCCAAAAAACATAGCTCACCCAAATCTAATATATGCCTATATTCCCACATTGGCCATCAGGCAGTCTGGCTTGCTAGGAATATCACAATGTATGGCAGGGGGCTGTGCAGCCTTAAAACCCCTGGTCAGAAGGGAGTGGGATGTGGGTGCCTGCCCAGAGACAGATAACAGCTGGAAGCCTGACACTGGGCACTCCTGGAGTGGACCATGAAACAGATGCAGTTACTCTGAAATTGAGACACAAAGTATTTGGCAATTTTTTATTCTTTGGTGCTTCCAGCTGTATTTTGGGCTAATCATCTGAGTTATATATCATGAACTATAAGAGATAATGTCACATAACATAGCTGATCCTGCCAAATGCTTGGAAAAATCTCATAGATGTGATTTTCCTATATTACAAAGACAGAGGGAAAGGTGAACTTGAAGCAGACAGAATATTTCCTCCTCCTCGTCCTTCTGATATAAGCACACTATGGTTCCGTACAAAAAACTTAAATCAGATCTCCAAAACAATTGTTAAGAAAATGCAAGCAAACAAATTACATATGCGGAGGAGAGCATGGCAATCACAATATGATTTTAGCAGTTCAAAAATGCATTGTGATTTTTAGAAAAGAGCTGGGAAAGCCCCTGGAATCTTGGTTAATTTCCCCTTCTTTCAGTAAAAAAAAGGATGAAGTCTAAGGCCCTGATCCTACAGTGTGATGTGTTCAGGCTGACTGCAATATCTGCATTGAACTCATTGGGGTTCCACATAGACACAGCAGTCCACCCACATGGACAGCACCGCAGGATTGGGGCCCAAGGCTCTATTAGCTCAGACCTGTGTCTATTGTTTTAGGTAATATCCAGCCTTAGTTCTATACAAAGTACCTCCTCCTACTGAAGTCAGCAAATATTTTTCATCAAAATTGATGGCAGAATATGGCACAGTGCAATGAGCTGCAGGATACTTCAAATATAAAGAGAGCCATGTAACAAATTCTAGTCTATGCTTAGCGATCCTTTTATCTGGTAGGATGCACACAGCTCTTATTTACATTAGCCTTTGGAGGGATTTCCGTCTTTAGAGAAGTTTGGTATGTTAGTTATTATAGTTGCACGCAGGCATTTTGTAATGGACACAGAGCATCCGGATCTGCACTGCTCTGGATCCCTGTGGAAAACCCATTTTGTGCTACTCCCTCTTCCAAGGAATCCTTGCAGGATCCTACCAGGTAAGTACCAAGAGGCACTGCTTCATCTCGCCATAGAATCAACAACTTCTTATTTTGGAAAGAAAAATAAAATAAATATTTGTCTACTTGCATCATTGAATAATACGATTTTCATGGCATCTGAAGAGTTCTAGCTCACTCCAAACCTTTGGTGCTCCTCACTCTCATTTCTATCTCTCACCTCATCAGCGTACTGGAAATGCCCTTTCGGGGCCTGAAAATGTCTGTTATATAACCAAAGAAAATGTATTCTGTTCATTATAGTTTTAGTAGTTTCACAAACCTGTTTTTGTCCATTAAGAGTTTAGTGTGTCTGAGTAACCATCGACCCCTGGCCCCTTCATTAAGAAAAGGCTAACTGTAAATTTCTAAAGAATACTGCAGTGCAAGATAATACTGTTCATTATTTCAACAGAGCTCAGCTTGGCTCAGTGTTTCCACCGAGCGTCACTGCTAAAACAAGTAAATCATTCTGTTAATTTGCAGACCCATGATCAGGGCTGGCCTTACCATGAGGCAAACTGAGGGGGCCACCTCAGGTGCCAGACTGGGGGGGGGGGGTGCCACTAGGACCCAGAGTGTAGAAAATTGTGTCTGCTGCTGGTGCATATGTATTCTCTCTGCTCTAGATGAACAGAGATGGTGGAGTGCTGTGCTGGAGGAAGGAGGGCACAAGAGACATAACAGGCAGGCAGGAGAAAAGGTGAGAGGGAATAACAGCAAAAAGAATAGGAGTACTTGTGGCACCTTAGAAACTAACAAATTTATTAGAGCATAAGCTTTCGTGGGCTACAGCCCACTTCTTCGGATGCATATAGAGTGGAACATATATTGAGGAGATATATATACACACATGATGATGCGCTGGAGAGGTTTTAGTTGGGGGCTGAAGGTGACAGCTAATGGTGTTCTGTTATTTTCTTTGTTGGGCCTGTCTTATAGGAGGTGACTTCTGGGTACTCGTCTGGCTCTGTCAATCTGTTTTTTCACTTCAGCAGGTGGGTATTGTAGTTTTAAGAATGCTTGATAGAGATCTTGTAGGTGCTTGTCTCTATCTGAGGGATTGGAGCAAATGCGGTTATATCTTAGAGCTTGGCTGTAGACAATGGATCGTGTGGTATGTCCTGGATGGAAGCTGGAGCCATGTAGGTATGTGTAGCGGTCAGTAGGTTTCCGGTATAGGGTGGTATTTATGTGACCATCGCTTATTAGCACAGTAGTGTCCAGGAAATGGACCGCTTGTGTGGATTGATCTAGGCTGAGGTTGATGGTGGGATGGAAATTATTGAAATCATGGTGGAATTCAATTCAGGGAATAACAGAAAGCAGCAGGAGATGCAGAGAGAGAGAGGAGGAGGAGCCTCTTATGTACCTCTCTAGCACCCCCCAGGACCCTGGACTGATTAACACCAGCTTCTCGGGGAGCTTCCTGTTTCCTGCTGTTTCCCTGAACCCGGTTGAGGAGAACAGGCAGTCAACTGAAGTAGTAGGAGCCAGTTAGGCCCTTAAGATGCGGATATCTTCCCTCACTCAGGCCCTGCTATCAGCCTGCTTATTTCTCCCCTTCAACTGAGTGTTAAGAGCCACTATAGCTGGCACAGAACAGCAGTCATGAGTGAAAGAAGAAAACGCCCTTCTGGGGCAGCATTCAGAAAAAGAAAGAAAGCAAATGAAGCTTTTCTATCTAAGCAGGAAGGACCCCTCCTGAGATACATAGACACAAATGTTCATGGTGAGCCTTCTGGCCCCAGTGAGGATGTGAGTGGTGAGGAGATGCCTGATCTTCCAGTTAGTCAGGATGCAGGTGACCTGGCAGCTACTGCAGCATCCATATCTCCATCTCAAATGGATGTAATCATGCACATTCCTGAAGAAAAGCATAGATCAGAGAAGAGTGTGGTGGAGGCATAAGAAACAGCTGCTGCTAGGTTTAGTTCCTTAAGTCTAGATGATCCAGGACTGTGGACCCACTTGAGCAGTAGCCTGAGGGACTTCCTTGTACTGCATGGGCCATATCAAGTGATAAACTTCATGTTCCCCAAAGACAATGAAAATAGAAGTTTCCATCCAACACATTACTGGCGTGAAGTCCCCAATGGTAACAAAGTGGAGAGACCATGGCTTATGTACTCAAAAACCCAGAATGCTGACATGAGAGGTCAGGGCTACGATAATGGTGCCAACATGAGAGGAAAGAACAGAGGAGTGCAGACATGGATCCAAGAGTTAAACCCTCAAGCTTTTTTTGTCCCATGTAGTTCTCATTCATTGAACTTAGTGGTCAGTGATGCAGCATCAGCTTCTAGTGAGGCTGCTGAATTTTTTTATGTAATTCAAAGCATCTATGTATTTTTCTCTGCATCAACTCATCCATGGCAAATTTTGAAGCAACATCTGGGAACATCCTCTCTGACACTGAAACCCCTGAGTGCCACATGTTGAGAAAGTCAAGTGGAGGCGATAAAGCCTATCAAACACCAAATTGGGAAAATAGATGATGCCATAGTTGCCATTATGGAGGATAATGCTGTGATAGGAACAGTTCATGGGAGAACAGTGGCAGAGGGAAATGGAATCACCAGAAACGTGCCCTGGGAATGATGATAAGACACAGTGTTGCACTTTCTGATGTCCACTATAACTTTTCTCTCTTGCAAGTGTTCTGCAGTTTTTTTCCCACCATCAGTGCTGAAATGCCAGAGGATGAAAACAACTAACTTCCAAATAGTATTTTTGAAAAGCTATTTGGCTTTCACAAACACTAATGATCTGTACAGTAGTTACTGTAGTAGAATGTGGTTATGGTACCATATATCTCTTCATCCTGTGGCAACATCTTGTTCTCAGGTGGCTGTCCATTTTAATGTGGTAGAGCCAAATTCTATGCTCTATTACAGGTATGCATCTTCCACTGAGATCAAATAGAGTCAGTGTTCAAACTGGAGGTGCAGGAAGTGATTATACGCTCCCCATTTTAGCCACTATTTTATTCCCTCTTCTATCCATTGGTAGTAAAAATCATATACAGCATAAGACCACCTATGCCCCACTTTCAATTTGAGCACTGATCAGGGATTTGTACATGGAATTATTTGATGGATTTTCTTCTTGGTCATTGTTCTCTGCTAGCCCCTGAGATGCACTATGGTAGTCTGGCATAAATTGCAATTTCCTCTGATTTTCCTGTTTAAATAAATGGGTTTGTCCTTGTAGATAATGCTAGCAGCAGATACCAAATGGAATTCTTAATGAATCATAGAATTGTTTCACTCCCCATGTGAACCAATCTTTATTTGTCTTTGTTGAATCTCATTTTATTTACTTTACTCATTTTTATCTTCCAAAGTATGTGATCTCTCCCAGCTTTGTATTCTCGCCAGATAGTTTTAGTATATTCTACCCTTAAAGTGACTATAAAATGCAAATCTTGAATAGCATTGGACTCATAATAGGCTTTTGTGAAATTCCCCCCCCCCCGCCCCGCATCAGTACTTTCTTCCAATTTTAAACTGAATCATTAGTAATTCTCTCTGTGTTTGATTGTCTTAGCCAATTGGATATACATCTAACCCTTACACCTATAGTTTCAATATGAGGATGTTTTGTGGAACTATAAAGGTACTAATCTTACTAAAGTTAAAATTCACCCTTCACTACTCTATTTCTTTCAACCTGCTAATCTATCAAGGAAAGAAATTAAGTCCATCTATAAACAGATTCTTTCATGTTAAAGACTAGGTATTGACTAAGCAATAATTTATTCCAGTGAAGCCTCACTTTGCTTATGGAATACCCTTGAGCACACTTTTTTACCTCACTTTTTAAAAAAAAATATTTGAATTTACACAGTAAGTAGTTCAACTGTTTTCCTCTGTGCAGTGATTGCAAAATCTCTGCTTTGTTGCTTAAGTATGATTGGCAGATAAGCCACACGGTGTTGTTCTGTTCGCTAGTTGATGAACCCCTAAGCATTTCTGCCATGAACATTTGTATGTGTGAATTTAAAATTTGATTTCTGCAAATAGTCTCTCACAAAAAATGCAACCCAAACCTCTCAACAATTCTTCTGTACTCTCCTTACCATATTATCTCTTTCCTTCTCTCTATTTACCCTCCTCTACTTTCCCTCAGTTGCTCCCCTGTATATTTTCTTTCCCTGTCCCCTTACTTTTCTCTCTCTGACACCTCATCATGTCTTTTTCCTTTTATCCTGTAATGTCACTGCACCTCTCTTTCACTGTGGGTCCATGGTAGTAGAAGGTCTTCAGATCAGCACTGGGACGAGCTACCTCAATCAGCTACCCATCTTACTACAGCACTTTGGGGTGGGTTACTTGGGTGAAAAGTCTTGTTAAGGACCCTGGAAACCCACTCTCCCTTTTCTCTAGATCATAGCTTTCTATTGTTTATTTTTATTGTTATTCTTGCTACTTTTGGGGCCATCACTTCACTTTGGCTAACTGAAAACTATGTTGAGAACAGGGGTGGCCCAGATACCTGTGCAGAACAAAAAATGTGCTAGGTCTGGCATGTTGGCAGGAGAGTGCCAGCATGTCCCCACAGCATATACTGCCTCATTTCAAACCTGCTTATTACTAGAACAAAATTAACAGAAACAAAAATCACACCAAGTATAGCACGTTATTGGTGCTTGTTCTTTAGAGCTCTTTCAATGTGGATTCCATCTGTTTTTCTCTTTAGTATCACATAGTTTTGCCTACATTCTCTTATTTGTGTCTTCATTTTTATGTTCTTTGCCAATATGAAGAGTTTATTTCGACTAATTTACAAAACAAATGCAGTTAGATGAACATGAAGTTTTTCTGTTCCCATGAGAAAGACCAAAACTTTCTCAGCCTTTTCTCACAAACTGACCTCTCCTTTGAGACTTGACTCTGGACAATAATGTACAGATTTACAACCTAGCACCACAGGAAGTTACAAGTAGCTTTTCCAAAATATTACTTGGAAGAAAATAGGCTATTTTGGGAATAAAATAACTTTATTCCAGTATTCCCTTCTGACCTTAAAGTCTGAGTCTATGAGTCTATGATTGTTTCACTGATAATGGGAGGAAGTACTGGTGGAATGGTGAACATACAGGCTACCCCCACCATCCATTCATTGGTAATGATTAACTGGGAATGGGAGAAGAATGGCCCAAATAGTACTCAGATAAATATATATATATTTTTTCCTAATGACTAACTTTAAATCTCTCTTGCTGTAATTTAAGCCCAATGCTTTTTGTCCTGTCCTCAATGGATAAGGAGAACAATTTATCACCCTCCTCTTTATAACAAACTTTTACGTACTCGAAGACTGTTATCATGTCCCCCCTTCAGTCTTCTCTTTCCTTGTAGTTCATGTTTTCTAGACCATTAATCATTTTTGTTGCTCTCCTTTGGACTTTCTCCAGTTTGTCCCCATCTTTTCTGAAGTGCTGTGCCTAGAACTGGACACATTATTCCAGTTGCAGCCTTATCAGTGCTGAGTAGAGTAGAAGAATTATTTCTCATATCTTCCTTACAACACTCCTGCTAATACATCCCAGAATGATGTTTGATTTTTTTGTTGTTGTTGTTGTTGCAAGAATGTTATATTGTTAACTCATTTCGTTTGTGATCTACTAACTCCCTCTATTCTCATACTCTGGTCTGGGAGGAAGGGTAGGCCTTTCCAAAAATAAGTATCACTTCCCATATAGCTCACTCGTTTGCTGTTTTATGGTATGCCCCAAGGCTTTTTGAAATAATATCAATATGTTAGCTGTTAACTACTTTCCAGTCCATGGTAGTTTCTCATGGACTAAGTGAACTTCTGAATATCTGCAAAACCTTCTCTAATTTCTCTTTCCGCTTCCCAGAATACTTCTGGGATGCACCATATGCTCTCTGGACCAAGTTGCTCATCAGTTTAAACAATTTTAGAGATAGTTGAAGACAACGTTCAGTTACAAAGGAGAATGAATATTTCTGAGAATTGCTTGAAATATAACAAGTGTTCATGTTCCTAAATCAATAAATAAGATTTTCTGATTTTGTTTTTAAAAAGTATCTGCAGGAATTACTGGGATTCACAGAGTACTTCCACAGTAAAAAGCTGATTTTTTAAAATAACTGTAGGAAAACAGTTCTTGCATACTCCCTTTCTACAAAAACAAAACAAAAATCCCCACCACAACACCTCAGTTCTGCAAGAACTTTCACTCCTGATATATTTTTTGGAGCACATACCTAAAGGAATTTGTTAAATAGTTTTATATTTGCTTTTGATAGAGGCAAAGTTGTGATTATTTTGGGAACTTCACATTGTATTATGATGAAAATGATTTCGGGGCAAGATAAGCCCATAGACATTAGATTTAGTTATAAGATCAAAATATCCAGGTGCAGGATTGACTCCCTGCTCTCCATGTGTCAGTATATAATGCCTGCATCTGTAACTTTCACTCTATGCATCCGAAGAAGTGAGGTTTTTACTCACGAAACCTTATGCCCAAATAAATCTGTTAGTCTTTAAGGTGCCACCAGACTCCTTGTTGTTTTTGTAGATACAGACTAACACGGCTACCCCCTGATACTTGACGTCATATGCCCGTGTACTATGTGTTCTTTAATAACGTATTAAAGCAACATGTAAGGCGTTTATTATTTGGAGTAATTGGTATAAATAAATAAATGTATTGCCAGAAAATAACAAATACAATTTGCAAAATCATCTTTACCCACTAGAGAGGAAACTGATTCAGTCAATCAAAAATCCTGTGTGACTAAATGGATAATTAATGTTGTGAGAGCTGCAAGATTACATGCCTTTGTTTTATAACTAATCTGATGGGATCATTTATTCTTATACAGTATTTGGATGTCGTTAGAGGGATTCTGCAGTGTCTATGCTGAGCTCTTACATTCTCCCACTGTTGTTGTGACCTCGTACTAGATTACACCAGTGGATAGACTTCACTAAAATTCCCCATTGTGCCAGTACTATAGCAGCTCAGAAGCTTTTAAAAAGACATTCAGTGCAGACACAGCTTTCATCTGCTTTTCCTCACTTTTTTAATAACATCATGTTGGTTACCTTTTATGTTATTTCCTTTGTATCATCAGCCTTTGAGAGATTGCACTGAAAATGGATTTTGTAATTTGTGGGAAAAAGTTTTTCTTGGGGCACATCTTCACTACCCGCCGGATCGGCGGGTAGCAATCGATCTATTGGGGATCAACTTATCGCGTCTAGTGAAGACATGATAAAATCGATCCCCGATGGCTCTGCCGTCAACTCCGGAAATCCACCACGGCAAGAGGCGGAAGCGAAGTCGACAGCGGCGTGGCAGCGGTCGACTCGCCGCCGTCCTCACAGCCAGGTAAGTCGACCTAAAATACACAACTTCAGCTACACTATTCATGTAGCTGAAGTTGCGTATCTTAGGTCGACCCCCCCGTAGTGTAGACCTAGCCTTGGTTTACATTTTTATAACAGTTCCTGAACCAATGACTCATCCCTTGTGTGCAAGATAAAAATTTCAGTAGAAATGAACAAGAAGCAGTTAATGTTGCATCATAAGGGATTGTTCCAAGGTCAGGCATTTAAAATAAACTATTTTTAATAGGGAAATAGGATGAAACTAAACAAGAATACACACCTAGGCAGTTAAGGCTTGCAGGGAAAAGGTAATAGCAACAATAATGCAGCCCCCTCCCCACCATACCACTGATCTAAACATACAAGAGTATGGATGCATACACACACACCTCAGAGAAGATGGGTGGCGAGTGGGTGGACAATTCAAATCACTCCACATCCTCCCGCAGTACATCAGGTGCCACAGATGGAGTAGGCCAGCAGCTTTACTAACAAGTCACTCTTCCCACCAATGCTAGGGGGGAAGTAGCAGAGCAGCGTTGTGGCCAACAGAATGTCTCTGAAGCACAAACCAATCGGGTAGTATTTCTGAGATGGTGCACCAACATATGATCAGAGCATAACCTAACACAAAGATAGTTTAAGACACTTCAGACTACCAAAAAAAAAAAAAAAAGCTACTTGAAAATTAATTTAAATACCTTATTCAATCTTTAGAGGGGAATGGAAAATACCTAACAATTAAAATTCCTTTATGTAGGAAGTGTTAATTAATACAGAATCTTCTTCACTCTCAAAACTGTTTATCTTGGTCATGTAGAACTGGTAATTTAGAGGTCAGAACCTAATTTTGTGAAGTTATCTTTGAGGGGGTTAAATCTCTCCTCCTTGCTTATATCTCTCTAACTACACTAGGGAACATGAATATATCTTTCCCTTGACATAATACTTTATTCTTTTAAATATTTGCTAACATTTGATTTCTGACACCAATTTGACCAAAAATAATTAAAAGAGTATGACCAAGCTTCCTTTTCCTGTAATCACTAAAACTTGAGAAGATAGAAAACTGAATGCCTTCTCAACATATTTAGTATCAAATTTAATGGATCAGATTTAGTATCCAATCTCTCTTCCAAAAGGTGCAGCAAATAAACAGCATTAGTACTCTCTAATTCCACTTTCAGTCTTCACACTCACTGGTTGGCTACTATAGATTTTCTACAATTTCTGATTTGTGATGAATAAACAATATTTGGTTGAATTAAAATGCTTCATAATTTCTTAACATTACTTCATTCAGTTTCAACTTATTTTTTATAAAGTTGTGATGTTAATTTGCATATAATAATCTGATTCCTTGTGATTTGTAGGAATAACATCAAACTTCTCATCTATCTTTCCCATCAGATTGTATAAAGTTATTAGAGTAATTTCCCCATTTGCTTCATAAAAATATCACAGCCCAGCTTGCATCTCAGTTAATCGCCTATTCCTTAACTCTCCTCAGCTCTGGACGTCTCAATCTTAGGCTAGGTCTACTCTACGGGGAGGGGGGGGGAAAGGGGTCTACCTAAGATACCCAACTTCAGCTATAAGTTGCGTATTTTAGGTCAACTTACCTGGCTGCGAGGACGACGGCGAGTCGACCGCTGCAGCGCCGCCGTCGACTCCGCTTCCACCTCTTGCCGCGGTGGATTTCCAGAATTGATGGCAGAGAGATCAGGGATCGATTTTATCACGTCTTCACTAGACGTGATAAGTCGATCGCCAATAGATCGATTGCTATCCGCCGATCTGGCGGGTAGTGAAGATGTGCCCTTAGAAATTGGTCAAATGGGTTTTGCAGGAATGGCTTCTCTGGTGAATTCCATTTCCTGGGAGCTGTGGCCCTAAAGCAAAGTTAGCATTAGGGAAGTTGGGTCAGAAATATTGAAAATAGCTAAGGAATTACTCTACAAACAAAAAGTAAAGCCCACTGTTTTTCTTTAAGTGAACATCTCAAATAATCATGTTATACATTCTAACTCATAATAAGCCCCACTTTTAATCAAACATTGAACACACACACACAGAGCTTTTGATTAAAAAACATTAAATTAAGGTGGTTGAAAGACAATAAGAGAAAGGCCATGAGAAACAGTGAAGTCTAGAGCAATGGGGACATATTTAATGGGCTACTGCAAAGATCAGTGTCAGGTCTGATCTTATTTAATATCACCATTAATGATTGAGAAGACGGAGTAAATGATACACATATGAAATTCAGAGTTGCTATTATCTATAGGATAATATCTCAGAAAAATAATACAAAGGTAACTATGGGAAATAAAAAATAACAAAAGGAGATTAAACAGGAAAAATGCAAATTAATATAGTGGAAAATTGTCAGAAACATTGATATTCAATCAACAGGAGAGAAACCTGGAAACAGGAATGTCATGAAACTTAGGCCTGGTCTACACTACGGGATTAGGTCGAATTTAGCCACGTTAGGTTGATTTAAAAATGAATGCGTCCACACAACCAACCCCATTCCATCGACCTAAAGGGCTCTTAAAATCAACTTCTGTACACCTCTCTGATGAGGGGAGTAGCACTAAAATCAACTTTTCTGGGTCGAATTTGGGGTAGCGCAGATGCAAATCGACGGTATTGGCCTCTGGGAGCTATCCCAGAGTGCTCCATTGTGACCGCTCTGGACAGCACTTTGAACTCCGATGCACTAGCCAGGTACACAGGAAAAGCCCAGGGAACTTTTGAATTTCATTTCCTATTTGGTCAGTGTGGCGAACTCAGCAGCACAGGTCACTATGCAGTCCCCCCAGAATTGTAGAGTGCGTAGAATATTTCTACGCTCCCTCTATCATCTCCGTCCCTGAGGTTATCACAGATTAGAAGGCGAAAAAAATGCACTTGTGGTGACATGTTTTCCGAGCTCATGCAGTCCTCCCACACTGATAGGGTACAGCTTAATGCATGGAGGCATTCAGTAGCAAAGGCCAGGAAAGAATTAAGTGAGCAAGAAGAGCGGAGGCAGGATGCGATGCTGAGGCTAACGGGGGAGCAAACGGACATGATGAAACGTCTGTTGGGGGAGCAAACGGACATGATGAAGCATCTGTTGGAGCTGCAGGAAAGTCAACAAGAGCACAGACCTCCACTGCATCCACTGTATAACCGCCTGCCCTCCTCCCCATGTTCCATAGCCTCCTCACCCAGATGCCCAACAACGCAGTGGGGGGGAGGCTCCAGGCACCCAGCCACTCCACTCCAGACGATGGCCCAAGAAACAGAAGGCTGTAATTCAAACAGTTTGATTTTTAGTGTGGCTACAAAAAGCAATGTGGCCTTGTCCTTCCCTCCTCCACCACCCCATCTGGGCTACCTTGTCAGTTATCTCATTTTTTTAATTAATAAAGAAAGAATGCATGGTTTCAAAACAATAGTTACTTTATTTCGAAGGGGGGAGGGTGGTTGGCTTACAGGGAATTAAAATCAACAAAGGGGGAGGGTTTGCATCAAGGAGAAACACACACAACTGTCACACTGAAGCTTGGTCAGTCATGAAACTGGTTTTCAAAGCCTCTCTGATGCGCAGCACACCTTGCTGTGCTCTTCTAATTGCCCTGGTGTCTGGCTGCTCAAAATCGGATGCCAGGGGATTTGCCTCAACCTCCCACCCCACCATAAATGTCTCCCCCTTACTCTCACAGATTTTACGGAGCATACCGCAAACAGCAATAACAATGGGAATGTTGGTTGTGCTGAGGTCTGAGCAACAGTGCCAGCAAGCTTTTAAATGTCCAAAGGCACATTCTACCGCCATTCTGCACTTGCTCAGCCTATAGTTGAACTGCTCCTTACTAGTGCCCAGGCTTCATGAACGGATCCCCCAAGCAGGAGAGCAGGAGAGCAGAGTTGCAGCAGAAGTGGTGGACGAGGACGGTTAGCAGTCCTACTGCACCGTCTGCTGCCAGCAGCACCCAGGAGGACCAGAACGGATCGCCCCAGCTCATCGTCGGGAAGCAGGAGAGCAGAGTTGCAGCGGAAGTGGTGGAGTCGTACACCATGCCTTGGAGGTTGCTAGGAGCTGGGCAGGGAAGACATTCCCAGAACCCCCGGCCAACCTACATGTCCGACGAGGATGGTTAGCAGTCCTACTGCACTGTCTTCTGCGAAGGCAAGGAGCTGCTGCTGTGTAGCAATGCCAGGTTCTGCAGGTGCTTCTGTGTCGAATGCTTGGAGGTCCGGGTAGGGCAAGGTACCTTGGTCAAGGCAAAAGAGCAAGAGCCCTGGAGCTGTTACATGTGTCAACCACAGAAGTGCTATGGGGTGTTACAGTGCTGACCGGACTGGAATGTACGGCTGCAAGACTTCTTCATGAGTGACAAAGGACAGGAATGTGATGCACCTAAAATCTAAAAAGGCCTGCACATTTTCCAGAGTTACTACCCTTGATAACAGAACATCAATGATTGCATTGGCTACTTGGATCACAGCAGCCCCCACAGTAGACTTGTCCACAACAGCAGTGGTGACGGTGAGCTGAGCGGGCTCCTTGCTTGCCGTGGTATGGCGTCTGCACGGGTAACCCAGGAAAAAAGGCGTGAAACGATTGTCTGCCATTGCTTTCATGGAGGGAGGAGCCACTGATGACATGTACCCAAAACCACCCGCAACAATGTTTTGCCCCATCAGGCGTTGAGAGCTTAACCCAGAATTCCAATGGGTGGCGGAGACTGTGGGAACTGTGGGATAGCTACCCACAGAGCACCGCTCCATAAGTTGATGCTAGCCATGGTAGTGAGGACGCACTCCACCGACTTAATGCGCTTAGTGTGGACATACACAATTGACTGTATAAAATCAATTTCTAAATATCCACTTCTATAAAATCGACCTAATTTCGTAATGTAGACATACCCTGAGATTTACGAATGATAATGGACAGAAAATTAAGATCTTGCTTCTTCAGAGTGCTGATCTTGACCACAATTAAGCAAAGCACTTAAACATATGAGTAACTTTAAACTAAAGCACATGCCTAAGTGTTTTGCTAGATAGGGGCAAGAACGCTCAGCACTTACAGGATCAAGCCCTCATATCAACATAACATCAAAAAGTAAATTATATATAACTATGTACAAGTCAACTTCACTCACTGTGAGGGGCATGGCAGAAGTGGGCATTTACATATGCCAGCCACATGTGCTAAAATAATTATTCCTAGGGTTTTGTTAAGGTCATTTTTAAACTGTATCATAATTTTCAGGAAACAGTGAAACAAAAATCAGCTAGAACAAAACACCTAGGGGTACATTATTCCAGGGTGATATGCAGGAGTGACAGACACACCGCTGCCATTATTGTTAGGGAGACTTGAGCACTTAATTCCCCATTCAATGTAATTAAATTCTATACTAATATCCACTACCAAGGATCTTACTTTGACTAATTTCTTTGTTAGCATCAGTTTTAAAAGAAATATATATCATTCTTCTTAGTAATCCCATTAATGCTTTCTGAGGAAATGTCAGAATAATTAAATTCCTCAGTGATCATTATTCTGACTTTTTGTCAGGTCTTTTGTGTACTTATAGCTTTGATATGCATTGCCATTCTCTTATGGAATTCTAAAGCAAGGTCAATTCCTAAGATCAAAGTTTCGTTGGAATTAATGTTTGCGTCATGGTGATTTTTGCCCTGCCCCCAAAATAGAGTAGATTAATTGATTCCATAAATGAAACATTTTTTGTAACTAAAGAAAAGTCATTTTGCAGAAAGTATTTGATAGCAATTAAATTATCCAGGCAGGGAACAGAAACAATACCAGTGAACAATCAACCAATGAATTCTGAAAGTTAAATGAAAAACTGACTAATTGCTATTGATAATGTGCAAACAATGCATTGTTGAAATAAGCATGGGAACGTTATTTATTAAACAATTTCAAGTGATATATTATGGAAAAGTCACAGATTAAACAATAAATTTCTCAAAATTGCAAGACAGACTTTTATCACTCTGATCTCTTTGGCAGATATTTGGATAATCTTCCTAATGGTGAGTAGCACCTTAATCCATATGTTTTCCCATTTGTGGTACTTCAGTGGAACTACTCATGGGATAAAATACTACCCAGTATGTGTAAGGGCACCAAAATCTGGCCCTTCGATGGATTTCATCAAGTTATATTGACCAAGTCCTGACTGCTTTTGGATACATAAAGTAGGTAGGTACCTATCCTATGGCTTGACAGTAACACTACATTCTGCAGCAGCTTTGGAGTCCTTTACTCCCGGGTCCAGAACAAGAGCTCAGGTGTGATATAGAATGCACTGGGCTCCAGGAGGAAGACAATAACAGATCCACCCTGTCATTCTCCGTCTGAGGGCAACTGCTTTAGAAGAGAACTGATCGCCATATTTGGGGTCGGGAAGGAATTTTCCTCCAGAGTAGATTGGCTCAGCCTCTGGAGGTTTTTCGCCTTCCTCCGCAGCATGGGGCAGGGATCACTAGCAGGAGGGTCTCAGCCGATTGAAGTCACTAAAACACAGGATTGGGGACTTCAACGGCAGAGTCCAGGGAAGGGTCTTGCGGCCTGCAGCATGCAGGGGGTCAGACCAGATGATCATAATGGTCCCTTCTGACCTTAAAGTCTATGAGTCTATGAGTCTATGAGTTACCCTAAGGATTACCTAAACTTTCATAGGCACATCCAGCTGGGAAAACATGGAGATGCCCAGAACACAGGGTTCAAAATTCACAAGACTTCATCTGCAAAGGCCTTCTGTCACACACTGACAAAAGTCACATGCTTTGTGCGGAGAATCATAGATTAGGGTTGGAAGAGACCTGGGGAGGTCATCTAGTCCAACCCCCTGCTCAAAGCAGGACCAACTCCAACTAAATCATCCCAGCCAGGGCTTTGTCAAGCCGGGCCTTAAAAACCTCTAAGGATTGAAATTCCACCACTTCCCTAGGTAACCCATTCCAGTACTTCACCACCCTCCTAGTGAAATAGTTTTTTCCTAATATCCAACCTAGACCTCCCACACTGCAACTTGAGACCATTACTTCTAGTTCTGTCATCTGCCACCACTGAAAACAGCCTAGCTCCATCCTCTCTGGAACCCCCCTTCAGGTAATTGAAGGCTGATATCATAACCCCTCTCACTCTTCTCTTCTGCAGATTAAATAAACCCAATTCCTTCAGCCTCTGATCGTAAATCATGTGCCCCAGCCACCTAATCATTTTTGTTGCCCTCCGCTGGACTCCCTCCAGTTTGTCCATATCATTTCTGTAGTGGGGGGGCGGGAGGCAAAACTGGACACAACACTCCAGATGTGGCCTCACCAGTGCCAAATAGAGGGGAATAATCATTTCCCTTAATCTGCTGGCAACGCTCCTACTAATGCAGCCCAATATGGCGTTGGCCTTCTTGGCAACAAGGGCACAATGCTGACTCATATCCAGCTTCTCATCCCCTGTAATCCCCAGCTCCTTTTCTGCAGAACTTCTGCTTAGCAAGTTGGTCCCCTGCCTGTAGCCGTGCATGGGATTCTTCCATCCTACATGCAGGATTCTGCACTTGTCCTTGTTGAACCTCATCAGATTTCTTTTGGTCCAATCCTCCAATTTGTGTAGGTCACTATGGACCCTATCCCTACCCTCCAGCTTAGTGTCATCCGCAGTATCTACCTCTTCACCCACCTTAGTGTCATGCACAAAGTTGCTGAGAGTGCAATCCATCTCATCATCCAGATCATTAATGAAGATTTTGAACATTGCTGGCCCCAGGACTGACCCTGGGGCACTCTGTTTAATACCGACTGCCAACGAGACCTGGAGCCGTTGATCACTACCACTATCATCTATCCACCTTATAGTCCATTCATCCAATCCATACTTCTTTAGCAAAGCTTTTGATAGAATCTCCCACAGTTTCTTGCCAGCAAGTTAAAGTCAAGATATATCACATCCACCACTTTCCCCATATCCACAGAGCCAGTTATCTCATCATAGAAGGGACCCCAAATACATCAGACATCCTATGGGATTTATGTGCAATGTCTCTTTATTTTAAACACTCTTGGTTTTCTGTATTATTCCAAACTGACATCTACACATTGAAGCAGAGCTAATGAAACCAAGCCAGAGCACAGAAGACAAATGGACTGATATCACTAGTTAATTCAGCCAAAAGATTTAGCCTGACTGCAGGGTACAGGTGTGAGAATGAAGACACTGCATATCAGCCAGTCAGCTGGCTGCCTGTGATTAATGGCTCCTGCACTTTCTGCAGCTTTTCAAAACTCCTAGCATATAATTCCTTGTAGTTCATCAGAGACCTAAGGGAAAGTAAGTGGAGGCCTGATCTAGGACTCTCTCCCTCACAATACAAATTCCCTGGCTTACTATTTTGATATTAATAACAAGTTAAAATAAGCATACACATCTACACTTACAGTTCAGTACAGATATATTGCATGGCAATAAAACACCCAGTATGGTCTTGTAAATAAATAAAAATGTACAGAAAGATATCCAGTGAGAAAGGCAGAATTAGCTCTCTGCGGGCCCCAGCTTTTTGTGATTAAGGAGCATCGAGATGGTAGTCAATGATCATATTACTGTGAGGGAACACAAAGCAGAACATGTCAACAATATTTCTATTTTTCTCAAAGGTTTAATAGGAACCAAAGCCTGAAGATCTAACTCTGAAAAAAAAATCCCTAGCAAAGTAAATAAAATTCTACGAGGGTTCATTTTTAACAGATACTGTGCAAACTATGATTTTTGATCAAGAATTTCAGTGGGGAGTGAGAAAGGAGGCTTTCTGTTCTAATCAATAGTATTGCTCTGAACAGTGAAGAAAAATCACTGTGTAATGGAAACCAGGAAATAACAGACAAGACTGATTTCTCAAGTGAAACTCACAGGAACTTTTACTGTTCCATATAGATATATTTTGTTTGTGAAAGATGAAAAGTCAAAAGTTTATCCATGTTTTAAATTTCACCAACCTAAAATATTTGCTCTTAGCTGTCTGTTAATACAGACAGTCTCCTCCAGGTTGGACTCTAGTGTTATTTCCTGGTTTCCATTACATCAGCTAATGCTGATGCTTCTCTCAGTGTTATCCAGTATCAACTTCCCACTATGTGTCACCAGCAGGAGAAGTACCAGGTCTGATTCTCCACTGCTTTGCTTCCTGTGTGGTCATTTGTTCCTGTTCAAAGTGAGTATGAAACACTACTATTCTGACCTGGCAGCATTTTATACCCACATTGCCCAGGTGTGAATGATCACACAAAGTTCAAGGCAGCCAAGAATCAAGCCCACCATCTCTATCAAAAATCTGAGGTCAGGGAGCTGAAATCTGTGTAAAGTACTAAGATTTTTTTTATTGCTTAATGGGTTTGGAGGGCTTTAAGCAAAAGACTAAAGATTATTTACTTTCCTAATATGAATAATGTCTGCAGTTTCCTCATGGAAGGACCTAGAGGAAAAGACATTCACTCCAGTCAGGTGGACTTGTCAGGAGTCTGTGATCTCCAGTCAGACACAATGTATGCAAGGGACACAGACTGACTGATGCAAGTTTAGAAGTTTCAAGGATTACCTTTATTTTAACAGAGTGGTTTTACCTCAATTGAAAAGACTGGAGCTGATTCTGAGGAAATTATTCCCTGTTATTTATAGTCAGTTTGAGCTTTGTCTTCAGTGGAGTTTAGTAAAAGGGTTTTGTGGTTGTGGTGGGCCAACTTTATGATTAGTACTGTTGGGCTGGTTAAATGGCTTTCTAAATGAACAGATTTTATAGTGAGATTGCATGCATTTAAGTAATTGAATAATAGCTTTGTGCTTCACAGTTTGTGTATAGTGATTTTAGTGATTGGTTGTTTTCATTCTTTATTGCATGTTTAGGCCAGGGCATGGAAAACAAGTGCACTGTCATGCACAACAAAATACCTGTATTGTTAATTGATCACTATCATTGTTCAGTTATTTAGACAGCTCCAAGCTGAACAATTAGGCCATTTACAAACTTATTAATAACTTTTGGCAGTTTGGGGTTTAGATAGTTTCATGAGTTACGTACAATGATCAGATGAGATCACACAGACACATCTTGCAATGACTTTGAGGTAGGGGCAGCGATACTAATAATAAAAATAATATTTTTTTCTGATGGAGTCATGACTTCAGATTACTATAAACCAGCACATCTTGCGTTCCAGTGCAAACCATCATACACTGAGGACCCCAAACCTACACCATTGTGTATGAAAAGGGGGGAGGGCAAGGGAAGGAGGTTTAACTTGACTTCTTTTTATTACTATTTTGGTCATTATGATTTCCTTCTAACTATTTTGAGGAGATATTTATATAACTTCCCACTGTTTAAACAGGAGGTAGCAATATGGAGGAGCTATGCAAACATCTCCAAAACTCCTCTGATTATGGAATGGCAGCAATTACTCCATAGTTAAGGATGCAACCCTATTTCCAGTAGACGGTCTAAGTCAAAGCCCATTGAAGTCAATGCTAGAAGCTCCCATTGACTTCAGTGAGCTTTGAATCAGTCCCACAAGTCCTATACTTTCACCCTCTCTAAATCTGTACATCATTACTGGAATTCTGTTGACATTTCTCCTATATAATTATTGATGTAAAGAATGTACAGGATGAAACCCTGCTTCCCCTTGCCTCCCCCTCTCCCCCCTCCCAAAAAAAAACAAATAAAGAAAACCACCAGTACATGCCAATTATCACCTTCCTTCAGCCCTCCTTTTACCAGGCAGATCTTAGTATCTGGTAAAGGAAATAATGTAAACCACAACTGTCATAACTATAAAGGGAAGGGTAACAGCTCTCCTGTGTACAGTACTATAAAATCCCTCCTGGCCAGAGACTCCAAAATCCTTTTACCTGTAAAGGGTTAAGAAGCTCAGGTAACCTGGCTGACACCTGACCCAAAGGACCAATAAGGGGACAAGATACTTTCAAATCTTGCGGGGGGGGGGGGGGGTGAAGGCTTTTGTTTGTGCTCTTTGTTTGGGAAGTTGTTCACTCTTGGGACTGAGAGGGACCAGACATCAATCCAGGTTCTCCAAAACTTTCTGAACAAGTCTTTCATATTTCAAACTTGTAAGTAAACAGCCAGGCAAGGCGTGTTAGTTTATCTTTGTTTTCTCAACTTGTAAATGTACCTTTTACTAGAGTGTTTATCTCTGTTTGCTGTGCTTTGAACCTAAGGCTAGAGGGGGGTCCTCTGAGCTCTTTAAGTTTGATTACCCTGTAAAGTTATTTTTCCATCCTGATTTTACAGAGAGGATTTTTACCTTTTTCTTTAATTAAAAGCCTTCTTTTTAAGAACCTGATTGATTTTTCCTTGTTTTTAGATCCAAGGGGGTTGGATCTTGATCCACCAGGAGTTGGTGGGAGAAAGGAGGGGGATGGTTAATTTCTCCTCGTTTTAAGATCCAAGGGGTTTGGATCTGTATTCACCAGGGAATTGGTGAAGGTCTCTCAAGGCTACCCAGGGAAGGGAATTAGCTTTGGGATGGTGGCAGCGGACCAGATCTAAGCTGGTAGTTACGCTTTGAAGTTTTCATGCAGGCCCCCACATTTGTACCCTAAAGTTCAAAGTGGGGAAGCAGCCTTGACAACAACCAAAATGTAACTAGATATAAGTGCAAGTTAAGTTTGAGAGAGCTCAGGTCTTTGGATTCAGTCAGGCCACTCTGCAGAATCTGGATCCTGATTTTTATACCTCCAAACTTCAGGAGCTTTAAACCCCAGGGTTTGGGTTCCGGCCCATCTCCAATGTTGTGTTCACACTACACTTTTTCTTTAACATTTCTATTGTTGCTACCAATGTTGACATCCGTAGGATAGAGAAAGCCACCATCATTTTAACCATTGTGTTCTAACCCTGCTCGTAGCAGGTTAATATGCTGACAGCTGCCAGTGACCTGCCTGTGCTAATATTCCACCATTGCTACCACCATTAGAGCTGAAACATTCATTACAATGGTGAGAAACTTTTGACAAAACAGCCTAGTACAGACGAAATCTAAAAGTGACTGGGGAAAAAAAAGCCAAATCCATTAAATTCCATTGAAATTATATGGGTTGTGTGGGCATAACAGAGTTGCATTTTGGCCATTAAGTACAAGAATCTATCACCTCCCATAGGGAAAAGGAAATCTTGCAGAGTAGACATTTCTCAGTATATGGGCTGTGTGTAATTATTGAGGTCTATCAATGAAACCAGAGGAGCAAACATATTTGTTGTTATGGAGTGTAATAATAATGATTTTACAATAATGATTTTGCTAATAATGCATTTATTTTTTCTCCATAAGATTTTGTACCCAAAGGGGCATTTTCAAATCAAATCAAATCCCAGTATTTCAGTGCTAATTTACTAAAAGCACAGGAGAAATGCACTTTTGCTTTCTTGGACCATCTTGCAGATTTCTGAGCTTTCTAGCCCTTTGGGTCTTTAAAGTTTGTTGGCAAATTAGATAAAACCATTTCCCCCTTTTCTCTCAGTTTTTGGTATTGACATTATTAGTTAACTCTCTTTGAAAAAAATGGAGTAGAATTGTAGAGGTTCTACTAACAAAGGTTGAGGTTTCACTTTGAAAACACAATATCTGTGAACTGGGACCACCTGTGAGAGATTACAGGTCTCTAATCTGGACCTGTAGGTCTCCAAGCAGTGCCCAGACTGCAACCATTGACCAACAGCTCTCTGAAGTGGTGAAGGGGGCTAGCAGAACTCTGGCCCGCCAGAAGCTCCACCCATAAAGCTCTTGATTGGAGCAGATCTGGTCACATTGATTGGCTCAGATGCATTACCTAAGGTGGAAGGAGGCACAGGAAGTTGCCCAAGCAATTGAGTGACCCCCCGATCTGCTGCTGTATTGGACCCTGATTCCAGCTTGACCCTGCCATTGTTCCCTAACTCCTGACCCCATCTCAACCCAGGGCATGGCTGTCTGACTCTGACTCCATTCCTGACCGTCTGCATGACTCCTGATCCTGATTTTGGCTCAACCTTTGGTGTGAGGTCTGACCCCGGCTCCAGCCCCAACCCTTGGCATGGAGTTATGACTGCCCATGCATAGTCCTGACTGCCCATGCCCCAGTCCCTTTACTGTCTGAAGAAAAAGAATGGTATATCTAATAGAAAAGATACATTCTTTTTTCATAGATTCATAGATTCCAAGGTCAGAAAGGACCATTGTGATCATCTGGTCTGACCTACTGTATAGCACAGTCCACAGAACTTTGTCAAAATAATTCCTAGAGCATAGCTTTTAGAAATCCAATCTTGAATTTAAAATTGTCAGTGATGGAGAATCCACCAAGACCCTTGGTAAGTGGTTCCAATGGTTAATTACTCTCACTGTTAAAAATGTACACCTTATTTCTGGTCTCAATTTGTCTAGCTTCATCTTCCAGCCATTGGCTCACGTTCTACCTTTCTCTGCTAGACTGAAAAGCCCATTTTAAAATATTTCCTACCCATGTAGGTACTTATAGGTCAACACTTGCGTGCATACTCATGCAGTTGACCATATACATGTTAATGCATCATCTCCACACCGACGCCAAGTGTCCACATATGCTATGCTGGAGATGAGTATAATGCTGTGAACATGGATATACCTGCATCCATATTGCCACTTTTGTTATGCAATGTTAGTGCTACCATTTCAGGAGTGGTATCCCAGGTTTCTGTTTATCACAAGAGACACTCTAGGAGGCACCTTGCTTTGTGTTCCCGGTACTGTCCGCCACTTCACAAACTTGCTGATGGCACTTCCTTCTCATGTTGCTCTCTTGCCAAATGCGGTGAAAGACACAGAGCAAGTGAATGATGATGTGGCTCTACTCCTTATTGAGGGACAAATATTTATGCATTGCAATAGGCTATCGAATCAGTGCAGAACTTTCTGAACATGCCAACGATGGTTGATCACAAGGGTAATGACAAACCACACAGGTCCCATGGAGCAGATATAGTGACTAGTATTGTCACAGTGTGCCCATGAATCTTGAATCTTTGGCTAGCTGCTCTTCAAATTCTTTTTTGGCCTTCCTAATTATATTTTTACACTTCAGTTGCCAGAGTTTATGCTCCTTTTCCTCAATAGGATTTAACTTCCACTTTTTAAAGGATGCCTTTTTGCCTCTAACTGCTTCTTTTACTCTGTTGTTTAGCCACAATGTTACTTTTTTGGTTCTCTATGTTTTTTAGTTTGGGGTATACATTTAAATTGAGCCTCTATTATGGTGTCTTTAAAAAGTTTCCATGCAGTTTGCAGGAATTTCACTTTTGGCACTGTACCTTTTAATTTCTGTTTTACTAACTGTGACACTCTGACACCTCAATATTCACCACTGTCTTGTAATTAGGATATGTTTTGTACAAAGTATGTCTTGTGAGATATCATTCTAAAAGTCTTGATCTGCTAGACATTAATATCTCATTAGTTTGTATGTGTTATCATCATATGGGAAGTTATGAAGCTTGGCTAGTATATGTTAATGAAACATGTTGTGAAGTTGAAAACACCCATGAACAGCCTTTCAGGTACAAAGTAAAAAGGCCAAACAATGTTAATGGCTTATTGATGAAATGCACACATCCACAAGGATTACCCCAGGAACTGTGTACAATACAAACCTCTCAGAGATAGCACTACACAATGGGAACTGTTTGACCCAGGTCACAGCAAAAGAGCTTTCCAGAAAGTGGTTCAGCAAGTGGGAAGAAGATATAAAAGGGGAACAATGACATCATGGGAGGTCGTCACTCTCCCTGTAACAACACACCTGGAAATAACTGAGGGGCAAGGACTGAACTGTGGGAAGTGATGGTCCCAGGCTAGAAGAATCTTTAGCATGTGTATGAAAACCTGGGAAAGCCAAGGCAACTTGTGCCTTAAGAATCCCCCAGCCTGCTTATCACTCAGGGAGAGAATTTGCTAATTTATGTCCTACCAATCTAGTGTGTTAAACTCAGTTTGCATTTTTTGTTTATTTACTAAAATAATCTGCTTTGATCTGTTGGCTATCCCTTATAATAATCACTTAAGATCTACCTCTTCTACTTAATAAACTTGTTTTTGTTTTAAACCCAGTTTGTGTAATCCATAACTGGGGGACGAGGGGGGCAAAAAGCTGTGTATATCTCTCCCCACATTGAGGGAGAGGTTGAATTTCAATGAAGTTACATTGTACAGTTCTCTGTGCAGTGCAAGACAATACAATTTTGGGCTTACTCTCAGAGGGGGAGTGCTGAGCAATTCCTTAGCTGAAAGCCTTCCCATGCAGGATTTTCAGTGTCTGTATCTTTCTGTAGTTGGGTGTCTCCCTCCCTGTGTGTATGCAAGAGGAGGCTTGAGTGACTGGCATAGCAGGACAGAGCGAGGGAGTCCAGGTTGGTGGAACAGGTGGGCTCAGTGGTACCCCAGTACATCAGGTGGCACCCCGGAAGGGGGGGCAACCCATCACACTAACTTCCTCATTTTTGCATAGTTCCCCTTTCTGACCATGGTGGGATGCTTTGGTGTTTTCTCCCCCATAGCAATGTTACATTTTATTATGTTATGGTCATTATTACAAAGCGCTTTACCTATATTTACCTCTTGGACCAGATCCTGTGGTCCACTTAGGACTAAATCAAGAATTGCCTCTCCTCTGGTGGGTCCCAGGACCAGCTGCTCCAAGAAGCAGTCATTTAAGCTGTCAAGAAACTTTATCTCTGCATCCCGTCCTGAGGAGACATATACCCAGTCAATATAGAGATAGTTGAAATCCCCCATTATTATTGAGATTTAACCAAAAAATGTATAACCCCTCTAATATCCCTGAGCATTTCACAGTCACTATCACCATCCTGGTCAGGTGGTTGGCAGTATATCCCTACTGCTTTATTCTTATTATTCAAGCATGGAATTACTATCCTTAGAGATTCTATGGTACAGTTTGGTTTATTTAAGATTTTTACTTCATTTGATTCTATGCTTTCGTTCACATATATTGCCACTCCCTCACCAGTACAACCTATTCTGTCCTTCTGATATATTTTGTACACTGGTATTACTTTGTCCCATTGATTATCCTCATTCCACCAAGTTTCTGTGATGCCTATCATATCAATAGCCTCATTTAATATGAGACACTCAAGTTCACCGATCTTAATATTTAGACTTCTAGCATTTGTACATAAGTACTTAAGTACATAAGTACTTTAAAATGTCACTTTTTAGCTGTCTTCCATTATGTGATGTAATTGAATGGGACTCTTTTTTATTTGACTGTTTCTCATCAGATCCTACCCATATTTTATCATCTTCCATCCTCTCTTCCTTACTAGTTATAGAGAATCTCCATTAATAGATCCTCCCCTAAGATATGTCTCTGTCCGAACCACGTGCTCCTCCACACCTGTCGACTTTCCCCCAGCCCTTAGTTTAAAAACTGCTCAATAACCTTTTCCAGCATCCCGGTTCCATTTTGGTTTCGGTGGAACCTATCCTTCCTGTGTAGGCTCCCCCTTTCCCAAAAGGTTCTCCAGTTCCTAATAAATCTAATCCCCTCCTTCCTACACCATTGTCTCTGCCATGCATTGAGACCCTGGAGTTCTGCCTGTCTAACTGGCCCTGCGCATGGAACTGGAAGCGTTTCAGAGAATGCTATCATGGAGATCCTGGACTTTAATCTCTTACCTAACAGCCTACATTTGGCCTCCAGGACCTCTCTCCTATCCTTCCCTATGTCATTGGTACCTACCTGTACCATGACCACTGGCTCCTCCCCAGCACTATACATAAGTCTGTCTAGATGTCTTGAGTAATCTGCAACCTTCACATCCAGCAGGCAAGTCACCATGCGGTTCTCCCAGTCATCGCAAACCCAGCTAACTGTGTTTCTAATGATTGAATCTCCCATTACTATTACCTGTCTCTTCCTAATAACTGGAGTCCATCCCTCCCTCCGGAGAGGTATCCTTAGTGTGAGAGGATACTATGGGCTTGTCTACAATACCCCACTACATTATGTGCTTCATAATTAAAATGTACCACTGAATTAAAAGATTTCCTCATCTCAGGAGTAAGCTGACTCTTCTCCTGGGATTGCTAAATTTTCCTTCAGGAGCTCACCTTTGCAAGGGACAGTGTAACCCTCTCCAGGGGTCAGAAACTTGGGGCCATCCTCTCCATCTCCTCCCCTTTTGTATGAGGGGGATGCATCTCTCTACACTCTCAGCCTGGCAGTTTCTGCCAGTTACTGATTCTCATCATGAGGAGGTAGCAATAGGACTTGCCACCTAGAGGCTTACCTCAATGAGGGGCTCCCACGAGCCCTGGGCTAGGCTCTCTGAGAGGACATTGGGATGCTTTGGGCTAGGGATCATGCATGTTCCACCTGGCTTTCACCTCGGCCTCCCTCACTGATTACCCTAAATATTCACTCCTCTGGGCAGCTTGTAAGGTTGGCCGGCCAGGCCTGGCAGTTGGTCAGAAGCCAAAGAAAGACTGGGTGGTCCTTAAGGAAGTCATAGTTACCCTGCAGAGGGATACAAGGGGAAACAGCCTGGCAGCACTGAAACCCCTTCTACTACCTTCACTGTTCCCTCCAGCCACATGGGAGGAAAGAGGGTATCAAGTGAGTTGGGAGAGAGATGTCAGGTCTCTTTTGCTCTCCAGGGTCCTATCATACATGCAGTGAGACATCTGAGTCCAGGGGTGAGCTCAGTCAGGGATTGCAGCCAGTCATTCCCCACTTCCGGGGGCACTCGAGCTGGCACACACTTCCCTGTTAATGATCCTTCAGGGTCCTCTACGGAACCATTGTTATGACTTTTATGTCCTTCTGGGGGCCTTAGGCCAGGGGACTTTCTCAGACAACTGCAGCCTTTATTTCCCCCGAATGCTGGCAAATAGGGGAGAGCAGATGGTCAGGTGCCTCCATCTACCTGGCCAGACGACCCAAGGCCCATGAGGTTGATGTGGAACTTCAAATCACCCACTGGGACTTTGAAATTGATTAAGGGCCCCAGGTACCCAGAAGGGCCCTGCCTCTTATTTGTCATCTGACACCAGCCCTGGTCTCCACACACCCCTCAGTGCCCAGGAGATGTAATGGCCCCTGGATGCCTGCATCGGTCTTGGATTTCATACAGCATCCAAACAGGACCCAGAGGAGATTGGTCCTGAACTCCATGCACCCCAGTTGCCTGTAAATGACTTCTTTCTTCTCTGGGCCTGTTCTACTGAGCCAGGTTAAGGCAGGAGACCAGGAGTTAGCATGGAATGTCAAATTCCCCTCATGGGAACTTGGGAGCTTTTCATACCACAGGCACCTGGGATCTCAGTCAGCACAGAACCTTCTCAGGAACTTGCCATACCTGCCCATTTGAGGAAGCTGAAGGCAGAAAAACACCATCTCCTGATTGATCCCCTGAAAAGCCAGAAGGTAAATGAAAAACAAGGGATTAATTTTTTTAAAAATCTCATAATTTTTAAACCAATTTCCTGACTTGGGAGAACTGACTGAAGGCTTGAGGTTGGCCATACAGCATGTAGCACATTTTCTATTCCATGCACAAAACTAGTTTTACTGCAAAGTGAAGGTTGGAAACCTCAGTCGTCCAAAGTTTGGAAATTCAGACTAAGCTTGAAAGCTCAACTTTGATTCTGGTCCTTGTGATATGTCTTTTTAAAAGGTTTTGTTTTATCTCCCTTTTAACTGTCTGTCAAATGATACAGTTTATGACAGCATGCAAACTGGACTTGGTTATAGAACCTCACACACAGTAACTCTCAATTTCACACATGCCCTCAGCACTGAAACAAATCTCCAGAACTCAAACTGTGACACTCTAAAGAGCCTCCCTCTGTGTTTCCCATCCTGGCCTCTCCCAAAGAGTGACATAAAACAGGATGTTCTGCAAGCTCGGGAACTTCTGTGTCCCTCCCCCACAATACTGCTGGGATGAAAACTCCAGGCGGAGGATTGAGTACAGAAACGTTTATGGATTTGCCCATTGATTTCCATTTCAAAGCTGGAATTTCTCTGGAATTGCTCCCCTAACTCACTACTCCTTCACTCCTCTTCAACTCAGTGCACTGAACTGAGGTGCCCTTAGAGACACAGAACTAGTTTTAGCTGCCCCTTCCCTTCCCCCCGTGTCCTGGGCATCAGAATCCTAGGTCCTTTGTAGTACACAGTGTGGCTGCTCCCCATCAGCTTGATCTGAGTGACTGGGCACTGCAATCTATCCCCCATAAGAGGGTATGTCCTGTTTCCGTCTTTCAGTCAATCTGTTGGTACAGATTGGACAGTCGCCAGAGGGTGAACCCTGCTGTCTAGATTTAACACACCCAATCTCATTTGAGATGCCTTTTCCTCTTACACTCATGGGGATGTGAGGGAGTTTTACCTCACTAAACTCAGCCCTTACCTACTGGTCTTATTTGTGGTGTTTTATAGATGAAAATATATGGAGTGTGAGGGAATTCAATGCAGTTTATAGTGACTGACTCCAATAAGAATGTTGCTGATTTTTTCCCCAGCTCTTGCTAATTTGTTGGAATTTCCATAGCATTGTTCTACCCAATATCTCCCCACTTCACTCAGGCTAGGCCTCCATTGGGGGTGGAATACCAGTTTCTTCCGATTGGAACATGCCCTAATTTAATTGCAGTCTCAAATGGAAAAGGAGAATTGTCCAGTATGACTGTGAGCTGCAGAGCCGCAGCACCACACTAGCAGATTCAGGGGCGGGTGTGTGTGTGTGTGTGTGTGTGTGAGCGAGAGAGAGAGAGAGAGAGAGAGAGATCCATGTGATAAATTACAGAACCATGTGATAAATTGCATTTATCTTGCAACTGTGATCACCTCAGTAATACTTCTGTCCTTGGACTATTTTTAAATTTTATAAAATGCAACTGGGACTCTAAACTTCAGAAAGGAGAATGATTTTTTTTAAATGGCAAAAGACTCTTAAATTGAAGGAAAATAAATTAAAATTCTTAGACTTGGCATTGAGGTTAGTTAAAACATCTCATAACAAAGTCATAAAAGGCATGCATCCCTAGACATGAAGGGAAGTAGGAAAGCAAGAAAATAAGATTCAAAAGTGAGATTCAAGAGATTGTTCAAGAGTAGAGATGGCTTCAAAAGAAGCCAAACAGGTATCTTTCAGAAAATGGAAATCCAACCATAAGAAGCCAATAAAATGAAGAATAAACTATGGTAGATCTGGTGCAGGTCTACTGGGATATCAGGGAGCAACTAAGAAGGATTAAAAACATTGCAGATAACCTCAGGGGCAGATTCTGTCACTCTTAGTAAGGCCTTATTCTGTGAATAAGTTCAAGGGATTGATTTTGTGAGTAAGTGCTCATCAACACAAAGGATGCCCACTTAGGCCCAAGGAAGTCTAGGGAGAAACCCATCGTCTCTTTTGAGGTAATAAAGATGAGGGTCTCTCACCAAAGCAAATGTCAAAAGAGGCGATGATGGAACAAACTGCTAAATTAAAGAGTGGCAAGAAAGGCACCAGACCCAAATAGTATTTGTCCAAGTCTTCTAAGAGTGAAGTGAAGCAGCTGCTAGCAAATATATGCAACGTCTCATTAAAATCAGCCACTGTACTGGACGAATGGAGAGTTGTGAATGCTGTACCTGTATTGTAAAAAAAGTGCTAGGGCATGATCCTGGAACTTACAGACCAGGAAATTTGATTTACCAGGCAAATTGGTTGAAACAATAATAAAACCAGAATAACAACACTTCTAAATGAACGTGATCTTTTAGCAACAAGCCTTTACTATTTGTGTAAAGGAAAATTGTGTCCTTCTGGCCTATTAGGATTCTTTAAGCATGTCAGCAAAACAGAGCTAAAGAAGAACCAGCTGTCATAATTCATTAGGACTTACAAAAAGATTTTAAAGAGGCTATTAAGGACTCTAAGAAGTAATACAAAGAGAAGTAAAGAATTGTCATGGATCAGAAACTGGCTAAGAAGGCTGTCAAGGCTGGATCCCCACTTTGAACTTTAGGGTACAAATGTAGGGGCCTGCATGAAAACTTCTAAGCTTAACTACCAGCTTAGCTCTGGTTCGGCTGCCACCATTTCAATGGATTCCATTCCTGGGAAACCTTGAAAAACCTTCACCAAATCCCTGGTGAAAACAGATCCAAACCCCTTGGATCTTAAAACATGGGGAAATTAACCATTCCCCTCCTTCCTCCCACCAACTCCTGGTGAATCAGTTCCAACCCCCCTGGGATCTACAACAGGGAGAAATTAACCATCCCCCCTCCTTCCTCCCACCAACTCCTGGTGAATCAAGATCCAAACCCCTTTGGATCTAAAACAAGGAGAAATTAACCATTCCCCTCCTTCCTCCCACCAACTCCTGGTGAATCAAGATCCAAACCCCTTGGATCTTGAACAAGGAAAAATCAATCAGGTTCTTAAAAAGAAGGTTTTTAATTAAAGAAAAAGGTAAAAATCATCTCTGTAAAATCAGTATGGAAATTAACCTTACAGGGTAATCAAACTTAAAGAGCTCAGAGGACTCCCCTCTAGTCTCAGGTTCAAAGTACAGCAAACAAAGATAAACACTCTGGTAAAAGGTACATTTACAAGTTGAGAAAAACAAAGGAAAACTAACACGCCTTGCCTGGCTATTTACTTACAAGTTTGAAATAGGAGAGACTTGTTTAGAAAGATGTGGAGAACCTGGATTGATGTCTGGTCCCTCTCAGTCCCGAGAACAAACACACTCCCAAACAAAGAACACAAACAAAAGCCCCCCCCCCCCCAGATTTGAAAGTATCTTGTCCCCTTATTGGTCCTTTAGGTCAGATGCCAGCCAGGTTACCTGAGCTTCTTAACCCTTTACAGGGAAAAGGATTTTGGAGTCTCTGGCCAGGAGGGGTTTTATAGTACTGTATACAGGACAGCTGTTACCCTTCCCTTTATAGTTATGACAAAGGCGAAAACAAAGAGTAGGTATAAATGATCAATTATCAATATGGCAAAAATGGCTACACCATGGTTTTGTATTAGGGCCACTGCTTAATATGTTTATTAATAGGGTGACCAGATGTCCTGTTTTTAAAGGGACAGTCCCATGTTTCAGCTCTCCTGCAGGTGTCCAAACTTTTTCTTAAAAACAGGCAAATTTTCCCATATTTTCTGTCTCCCCCACATGGAGGAGTACTGGTGGGTCCTGCTGCTGGCCAGATCCCTGCTCGCCAGCTGCCTGCTCACCAGCAGTGAGTGGCGGATTCGAAGGACCGATGATGGAGGTGGGGGTGCAAGGCTGGTTGCAGAGCAAAGCTGCATTCTGCGGGACTGGCCACTCCCCCTGCTTGTCCGTCAGCATAGCCCCCACTGCGTGCCAGCTCTTTCCTCCCGTCCCATTTCCAGCTGGCACTGGCTGCATGCTGTGAGCTGCGGTGGCTGGTGAGTGCAGGTAGGTGCCAGGCGGCGGCCGGTTACATGGTGCCTTTGCTGCTCAACCATCAGCCATTTACGTGCTCCCCCTCTCGCTGTTTTCTCCCTGCTTTGCCCCTTCACCTGCCTCAGCCCTGCTACTCCTCCATATCCCCCCCGACAAAGCACGTCCTGCTCCCAGCACTGTATGGAGAACCAGCCCCTGGTTGGAGTGCTCAGTTCACCAACAGCCTGGCCGGCAGGCTCCTTCCTTTCCCCACTGCCTCTGGCTGGGCCGGTGCCCGGGAAAGCCCAAGACCCTTTGGCCCAGGGCGCTGGCCTGGCCAGGAGGAGCCGAGCCCTGCATGTGCCAAAGCCCCGCACAGCACTGGCAGAGGGAAGTCTCCCTGCCCTTCAGCTAAACTCTGCAGTAGTGGGGCTGGGGGGAGCAATTTCAAGCCTGTTCACACCCTGACCCTGCAGGCTCCACAGCAGCGCCCCAGTCAGGGGCTTAGCACCCTCTTCACCTGCCCCCAGGGAGCACAGGGCTGCTCTGTCCCTAGGCACCATCCCCTGCTTAGCTACTTCTCTGGTTGGGTTCACTGAAGCCCCTGCAGTCCCTGGGCCCTGGTGCACAATGCGTCCTTAGGGCTTAACCTCTTCCTGCCCACACTGTAGTCAGGGGACAGGCGATGGAGTTGTTCGCTGTCTTTTGACACTGTGTGGACAGGAAGGGACAAGCTGCTTCCAGCCACAGGGGAGCAAGGGAGTGGGGAAGAGATGAATTCTGCGAAGACATAGGCCAGGTCATCCCCCTGCCACCCCGCGGCTGGAAGCAGCTCCTGTTCCTTCCTTCTCGCACAGTGCGGAAGGCTGTTGCTGGCCACATTCTGATGTGAACTCTGGCAGACATCTGGGAAGGAGGGGGCATGTGACCCTTCATGTGTGTCCCGCTCCGCATGTGTTTCCTCGGGAAGATATGGTGCCAGATACAAGGAGAGGTGGGTCTCTCCCGGAGGGCCAGCCAGGTATGTATGGCGGAGAGGGCCAGGCAGGGAGGGCCGGGTTGGTCGGTCACACACCCCGTGTGAGATTGATGTACAGGAATGTGTGTGTGTCACCTCTCCCCGTGTGAATTCTAAAGCCTTCAAGATAAGAAGGTAAATAAAAAGACTCCAACTACGCTAAAAGTATTTCTTTTTAACAGAGGATCAGTCAACTTGATGTTAATTTGAACATTTGTACTGCATAGTTCTGATTGATTGCCATTGAACTTGCTTGAATATGAGTAATTTTACCAGGTGTCCTGTATTCAGCATAGAGAAATATGGTCACCCTGTTTATTAATGCTTAAGGCTCCATGTTTGTCATGGAAGACACGAATTTTGTGACTTTTGTGACTTCTGCAGCATCCGTGTGGCTGGCCCGGGAGCCACCTGAGCAGCTCGGGCAGCTGCTGGGCCAGTCACACCTGCTGTGTTGGGGCAATCTCGGGTCCCTCCGCCCCCCTATCAGAAGGAGTTTGGGTGTCGGGGGCCTCAGGGCTGGGGATTGGGGTGTGGGGCAGTACTTACCTGGGGAGACTCCCCAGAAGCACAACAGCAACCCCCCTCCCTCAGCCTGTAGCTCCACATGCTGCCTCCACCCCCCAGGCATCGCCCCCACAGCTCCCTTTGGCCACAGTTCCCAGCCAATGGGAGCTGCAGAACCCTGGTTGGGGTGAGCGGAGGCAGCACATGAGCTTCCAAGGTGCTGGGTAGGGAACCTGCCCCAGCCCTGCCAACCCCCCCCCCCCCCCCCCGCCCAGCATCCATGGCATCCCCTGGGCAGTGACCCCTCCCGAGCACCCGTAACATCCCCCCAGGCCATAATCCCCCTCTGAGTACCTGCAGCACCCCCTCAGCCATCCTCCCCAGCACCTGCAGCACTCCCAGGGCTGCCCTCCCAAGCGCCTCCCCACCAAGTTTTAGTCAGGAGTATATAGTAAAAGTCATGGACAGGTCATGGGCCATGAATTTTTGTTTACTGCCCGTGACCTGTCCATGACTTTTACTAAAAATACCTGTGACTAAAATGTAACCTTATTAATAATGTAGGCATGGAGTGGAACAGTAAGATGGCAGAATTTGCCCATGTCACCACATTATTTGGTTTAGTCAAGACTAGAAGAGACTGGGAGGGACTTCAATGAAACCTGCCAAATGAAGATTCATAGAAAAGCTATTTTTGTTAATTTTGACGGGTTTCTAAAGATACCGGTTCTCTTTCTTTCTCTCTCTCTGAGGACTGTAAGTTGGACTTGTAGTAATATGGCTTTCTGATTATACTGCCAGAGGGATATGTATGACACTAATATCAATAACACCTTAAAGAATTCTCTAAAACATTTCTGAAGCAGTTTTCTGTAAAATATAAGGCATAAACAAATATATGATGATGTAATGAGGCTATAAATAATTTATTGTTGCTCATTTAGGATGATCTGCAAACCTCACTCATGGGTTCTTAATGAGTAAATTAATCATGTCTGATCAAGATCATGCTAGTAAAACCTTATTACCATGCACCACCAACATGTATTCTCTTTCTGTATCTCTCATATCATCTGTGTGAATGCAGGTAACATTGTATCCTATAGTTCTTTTCATTCGTTATGATGAGATGAGATACCACAAAGACTGGTCAGCTGCTATTTCACCAATATCTGCTACTGATGATAAATAGAAGTGTATAAAGTTCCGCAGTCTTTCTAAGCAGCGTTACTAACCATGTGTCCTGTGGCATTCCCAATAACTCCCCACTATATCCTTGTTAGCACTACAGCTGGACAGGAAACTGCACATTATAACTAATTAGAAACCATTGAAAAAAACTGCAGGAGCAATAATTATAAGAGTGTGCAAAAACCATTTAAAGATTTTGAGGAAAAATGCTCACATGAGGGATTCAAGTTTCAAGGCTAGCTTTGACTCTAAGCTGATTCAGGTGTATGACCCAAGAACAAGTGGAACCAAACACATTATGGTGGGAATGATGACTGTTGTATTTAGGGCATAGGGTTTTTGTTACTAGTTTGAGCAATCCAATTTGAGCAAAAATTATCCATGCAGTGTTGTTGTAACTTTCTTGGTCCAAGGGTATTAGAGAGACAAGGTGGGTGAGATAATATCATTTATTGGAGCAACTTCTATTGGTGGGAGCTTGAAAGCTTGGCTCTCTCACCAACAGAAGTTGATCTAATCAAAAATATTACTTCACCAACCTTGTCTCTCAGGTAATTATGCAGTTAAGCATCTCCTCCATACAACAGACCATGTGTCAGCAAGATGCACTATAAGAAGGGCATGGCATGCTAACCATGAATAAATGCATAATCTTGGAAACCTAGAAGTAGATTAGGATTCTTCTTTTCCTAGACCCTGGCACTCTCCCGGTAAGTATCTACCTCAAATCTCCATTAAATCTTAGGGATTTCAAACTCTTCAGCTTTAGCAACTTTATTTATAGGCATTAAAATATTATTTTAATTAGGGTCCTAATTATCCTGTTGTATAGCTGGATGTATAATATCTTGCCTCCTTGAGCTAAGCAATCCAGGAGTTAGTAGGAGTAGAATGGCTATTTTGCTTTTATGGCTACAGCTGTGGTGAGCTTTCCTTCCCAACTTCAGGAAATTTCATGGATTTACCTAATTTCAGCTGAAATATTTATTTCTTAAATATTTTGGCATGGTGTGTGGCTGCTGGCTTTAAATATTTTATCCAGAAATGATTATATTCAATCAGGTTACAATTTGAGATTTTTAGTTCCTCTATTTTGTGTGCAAAAAGGCCAGTTACAGATTGGCTCCACAGAAAGAAAACTGATGTATTTTTTATTATGATGAAGTCCTATGACTTATGGTGGGTACAATTTCCAGGTGTATCACCCCCCTCCTGGCTACGTGTCCAGCTGGAAAAGAAAACATTTATTTTAATTGCTTAGCTGCCATTCTTAGTAGTCCTATTGGGTTCCGGGAAGTGGGTGGACAAAAACCTGCCCATTACTAAAGGACCCTCCCCCAGCTTTAGAGGAGGATCTACAAGGTCCAGGAACTCAAATAATTACAGGGGACAACCAAAAATGTAATAGGGGCAGGTGTGAAGGTCAAAGGGTCAAACAAAGGGAAACATCTCCGCTGAAATTAGGTAAATCCATACAAGATATTATACATCCAGCTATACAACAGGATAATTAGGACCCAGTTAGTGAAAATAACATTTAATGCCTATAAATAAAGTTGCTAAAGCTGAAGAGTTTGAAACCCCTAAGATTTAATGGAGATTTGAGGTACATTCTGCAAGTATCCCAGCCATGTGGTTGCATGGGGACACAGTACCTCGTTGTGCCAAAGGAAAAACTCATTTTTAACTCTGATCAAGAAACATTGTCAATGTCACGCTGCTTAGTGCTGCTTCACACTCTGTTCTGTCCATTGATTTCCTCATCATTTATCCTCCCAGAGAAGTTGAGAACTGTTGCAATTAGGTAGAAAGCCCTGTTGGCCTCCCTTCAGTCTTAAAGCAGCTTATTGTTTCCTTATTCAGTCTCAGTTTATAGCCTCAAGAAACCAACGCTTATTAAATCTAAAAGACTGAATGAGGCTTTAAGGACTGAAAGTATTTTCCCTTAAACTTTTCTTTTTTCTTTTCTTCACTTCAATTCCTCCCTCCTCCCCTCTACACCCTTGACTAGCCATCAACAACTTCTTTCTGTCCAGGAGAGTAGAGTAAAGAATAAATCTTCACAGTCAGAGCAAATGCCATGTCCATCTGCCTTGAATAGGCAAAAATGTACAGCATACATTCTGCCACATTTCTTTATAAGTACTGAACTGTATCGCATGTAATGCACTGACATATTCCCATTAGTCCTTCCAGAGTTCTCATAAGCCATAGAACTTTTCCATGTTCCTTAGGGAATGTAGAACTATTTATTAACTGTTATTAATTATTATTATTATTATTTGAAAACTGAAGCTTTGCTTTTTTGTTCACTTCAATTCCTACAGTAACCAAACCCATTGTAGTGTACAGTATATCAAGGTGAGTAGCTCAGTTACGCATGCACCATTCAGATAAGAGCTACAAAGGGGCAGGTCTGAATATTGCCTTCAAGTGACTTCTGGGAGGAAGTGTCTCCATGTTAGGAAGACATGTCTCTATTATTCGTAAAAGTAAAGGTTATTGATTCTCCACTTGTGTATACATTTACTACTAATTCTTCTGTTGAAATAAAATAGTTGGGTTTTGCTCACAAAGGGCAGTGATCCTTTTTTATTTTTTTAAAGAGGTTTTTTTATTATAACTTTAAAACTGATAAGGCAAGAGACTCCATAATTATTTTCACTTTGAAATGGAAATTCAGAGGGACAGGGTTTAACTGTCAACTTGCAATTTCTTGAAAATGTAAGATTGACTATTTTGAAAGATCCCCACCGGCAGAGTTAAGCAAGTGTTGTTTTAATTCCTTTTAAACTGATTTTCTATATTTAACATCAGCATCACATGTAAGAGCAAGCTAAATTCATTCCACCCCTCCTCTTCCTGCCACTGTGCTCTCTCTCTCTCTCTCTCTCTCTCACTCTCACACACACACACACACACACGCTAGGAATGAAATGAACCAAACTAATCACCCCAGGTCCTGATTTTCAAATCAAGTTCCCTATAGAGCATGCTGCCTCCCATGCCACAACTTGAGCACAGGGTTTTCTTCCCTCCCTTATGTTTTCAAGAGCTTACCATATGGTCATGAAAGTTTGTCCAAGCTGCAGCACACAAGTAAAGTTCCAGACCTAGGCAGTCTTTATTATTATTTATTATATTTTAAAACAACAGTTTTCAAAATCACCTTTGTTCCTATTTAAACTATCTGGGTGACACCCCAGAAGTTTTATGAGTGTGCTAAATGTGCATTGGTTAAAGCCTTTAAACAAAGGGCCAAGATTTTAAAAGATGGGAGGTAGACAGGAAAAGCCCCAGGAACTTTTGAATATCATTTCCTGTTTGGTCAGCATGGCGAGCTCAGCAGCACAGGTGACCATGCAGTCCCCCCAGAATCACAAATGAGATCCAGCATGGAGTGAATGGGAGACACTGGATCTGATTGCTGTATGGGGAGAAGAATCTGTGCAGGCAGAACTCTGATCAAAAAGAAGAAATGCTAATGTATATGCCAAAATTGCCCAAGGCATGATGGACAGAGGCTACAACAGGGACACACAGCAGTGCCGCGTGAAAGTCAAGGAGCTCAGGCAAGCCTACCAAAAGACAAGGGAGGCAAACGGTTCCTCTGGGTCAGAGCCCCATACATGCCGCTTCTATGATCAGCTGCATGGCATTCTGGGGGGGGACCCTACCACTATCCCACCACTGTCCGTGGACACTTGCAAGGGGGGAGTCTCATGCAACATGGAGGAGGATTTTGTGGATGAGGAACAGGAGGAGGAGGAGGAGGAGAATGCACAGCAGGCAAGCGGTGAATCCGTTCTCCCCGGCAGCCAGGACCTTTTCATCATCCTGGAGCCAATACCCTCCCAAGGTAGGATCCCCGACCCTGAAGGCGGAGAACGCACCTCTGGTGAGTGCACATTTGTAACTACAGTACAGGGTTTAAAAGCAATAGTGTTTAATGTTTGATTTGCCCTGAAGACTTGGGATGCATTCGCAGCCAATACAGCTACTGGAAAAGTCTGTTAACCTGTCTGGGGATGGAGCGGGAATCCACCAGGGACGTCTCCATGAAGCTCTCCTGGAGGTACTCTGAAAGCCTTTGCAGAAGGTTTCTGAGGAGGACTGCCTTATTTCGTCTTCCATGGTAGGACACTTTGCCATGCCAAGCCAGTAGCAAGTAGTCTGGAATCATTGCAGCACAAAGCATGGCAGTGAATGGTCCTGGGTTTTGGTTGCATTCAAGCAACCTTCGGTCTTTATCTTTCTGTGTCAGCCTCAGGAGAGTGATATCATTCATGGTTACCTGGTTGAAATAGGGGAATTTTTGTAAGGGAACAGTAAAAGGATCCCGTTCATGCTGGGCTGTTTGCGCTTGGCTAAAAGGGATCATCCCTGAGAATAGCCACACGGCGGGGGGAGGAGTGAAGGGATCATCCCAAATAGCCACACGGAGGTGGAGGATGGGGGGACATGTGTGCTGAACATCCACCCAAAAACTGCAGCCCCTCCTTTTAAATGGAAAACCCAACCGGCATTGCTTGCTATGGGAAAGGAGGATGCTGCAGTTTGAAAACATTCCCACATGTTATGAAGGAGTTAGAAGCCAAACCCGCGTACCCTTTGGCTTACCACGCATGCCTGGAATCCAAATTCTGTCGCCCAGCCATGTGTGATGTGTCACCATATCGGCAGGTGCTCAATATAAAAGGTAAATTGCAACCTTGTACCTAAAGCACATGTGCTGTCTGATGTGAATTGCTTGATTCACTGTGAAAGAGTCTCCCTATTGTTCTCAGAAATGTATCATCTTAAATTTTACTCTCCCTTTTTATCCCTCCACAGGTGCAAATGTTTCTATGCTCCCCCTACCATCTCCGTCCCTGAGGTTATCGCAGATTAGAAGGTGAAAAAAACGCACTCGAGATGACATGTTTTCCGAGCTCATGCAGTCCTCCCGCACTGATAGGGCACAGCTGAATGCCTAGAGGCATTCAGTGGCAGAGGCCAAGAAAGCATTAAGTGAGTGCAATGAGAAGAGGCAGGATGTAATGCTGAGGCTAATAGGGGAGCAAACAGACACGCTCAGGCATCTGGTGGTGCTGCAGAAAAGCCAACAAGAGCACAGACCGCTGCTGCATCCACTGTACAACCGCCTGCCCTCCTCCTCAAGTTCCATATCCTCCTCACCCAGACGCCCAAGAATGCTGGGTGGAGGGAGGCTCCGTGCACCTAGCCACTGCACTCCAGAAGATGGCACAAGCAACAGAAAGCTGTCATTCAAACAGTTTTGATTGGTAGTGTGACTACAATAAGCAATGTGGCCTTGTCCTTCCCTCCTCCCCTCCTCCCCCACCCCAACCTACCCCACCCGGGATACCTTATCAGTTATCTCCCTTTTTTTAATAAAGAAAGAATGCATGGTTTCAAAACAATAGTCACTTTATTTCCTTTGCCAGTTGTGATTGAAGGGGGGAGGGTGGTTGGCTTACAGAGAATTAAAATCAAAGGGTTTGCATCACGGAGAAACACACACAACTGTCACACCGTAGCCTGGCCAGTCATGAAACTGGTTTTCAGGTGCTCAGCACTCCTATCTGTGCTCTTCTAATCGCCCTGGTGTCTGGCTGTTCAAAATTAGCTTCCAGGAGATTTGCCTCAACCTCCCACCCCGCCATAAATGTCTCCCCCTTACTCTCACAGATATGATGGAGCACACAGCAAGCAGTAATAACAATGGGAATATTGGTTGTGCTGAGGTCTAACCTAGTCAACAAGCAGTGCCACCAAGCTTTTAAACATCCAAAGGCACATTGTACCATCATTCTGCACTTGCTCAGCCTATAGTTGAACTGCTTCTTACTACTGTCCAGGTTGTCTGCATATGGCTTCATGAGCCATGGGGGCAAGGGGTAGGCTGGATCTCCAAGGATAACTATTGGCATTTCAACATCCCCAATAGTAATTTTCTGGTCTGGGAAGTAAGTCCCTTCTTGCATCTGCTCAAACAGCCCGGAGTTCCTAAAGATGCGAGCGTCATGCACCTTTCCCAACCATCCCACGTTGATGTTGGTGAAATGTCCCTTGTGATCCACCAGTGCTTGCAGCACCATTGAGAAGTACCCCTTGCAGTTTATGTACTGGTTGGGAAGGTGGTCCGGTCCCAAGATAGGGATGTGCATTGCGTCTATCGTCCCACCACAGTCAGGGAAACTCATTGCAGCAAAGCCATCCACTATGACCTGCACATTTCCCAGAGTCACTACCCTTGATAGCAGAACGTCAGTGATTGCACTGGCTGCTTGAATCACAGCAGCCCCCACAGTGGATTTGCCCACTCCAAATTGATTCCTGACTGACCGGTAGCAGTCAGGAGTTGCAAGCTTCCAGAGGGCTATTGCCACTCGCTTCTCAACTGTCAGGGCAGCTCTCATCTTGGTATTCCTGCACTTCAGGGAGGGAGAAAGCAACTCACAGAGTTCTAGGAAAGTGGCCTTACGCATGCAAAAGTTGTGCAGCCACTGGGAATCATGCCATACCTGCAACTCTGTGTGGTCCAACCAGTCTGTGCTCGTTTGCTGGGCCCAGAATCAGTGTTCCACTGTATCAACCAGCCCCACTGCCGCCATGATGTCCCAATTGCCACATCCCATGCTTTCAGGAATGTGTGTGTCCATGTCCTTCTCACAATCGTCCTCGTGCTGCCGTCTCTTAGCCAGGTTCTGCACATACTACAGTATAATGTGCGAGCTGTTTACAGTTCTCGCAACAGCAGCGGTGAGCTGAGTGGGCTCCATGCTTGCCATGCTTTAGCATCTGCACGGGTAACCCAGGAGAAAAGGTGCAAAATCATAGAATATCAGAGTTGGAAGGGACCTCAGGAGGTCATCTAGTACAACCCCGTGTTTAAAGCAGGACCAATTCCCAACTAAATCATCCCAGACAGGGCTTTGTCAAGCTTGACTTTAAAAACCTCTAAGGAAGGAGATTCCACCACCTCCCTAGGTAACCCATTCCAGTGCTTCACCACCCTCCTAGTGAAAAAGTTTTTCCTAATATCCAGCCTAAACCTCCCCCACTACAACTTGAGACCATTACTCCTTATTCTGTCATCTGCTACCACTGAGAACAGCCTAGATCCATCCTCTTTGGAATCCCCTTTCAGGTAGTTGAAAGCAGCTATCAAATCCTCCCTCATTCTTCTCTTGTGCAGACTAAACAAACCCAGTTCCCTCAGCCTCTCCTCATAAGTCATGTGCTCCAGCCCCCTAACCATTTTTATTGCCCTCCACTGGACTCTTTCCAACTTTTCCACATCCTTCTTCTAGTGTGGGGCTCAAAACTGGACACAGTACTCCAGATGAGGCCTCACCAATGTCGAATAGAGGGGAACGATCACATCCCTCGATCTGCTGGCAATGCCCCTACATATACAGCCCAAAATGCCGTTAGCCTTCTTGGCAACAAGGGCACACTGTTGACTCATATCCAGCTTCTTGTCCACTGTAACCTCTAGGTCCCTTTCTGCAGAACTGCTGTCTAGCCATTTGGTCCCTAGTCTGTAGCAGTGCATGAGATTCTTCTGTCCTAAGTGCAGGACTCTCAACTTGTCCTTGTTGAACCTCATCATATTTCTTTTGGCCCAATCCTCTAATTTGTCTAGGTTCCTCTGTATCCTATCCCTACCCTCCAGCTTATCTACCACTCCTCCCTGTTTAGACAAAATGATTGTCTGCAGTTGCTTTCACGGAGGGAGGAAGGGAGGGAAGGAGGGGAGATTGACAACATGTACCCAAAATCACCCGCGACAATGTTTTTGCCCCATCACGCCTTGTGTGCTTAACTCAGAATTCCAGTGGGCAGCGGAGACTGTGGGAGACCACTCCGTGAGTTGATGCTAGCCACGGTAGTGAGGACGCACTCCTCTGACTTAATACGCTTAGTGGGGACACACACAATCAACTGTATAAAATTGATTTCTAAAAATCGACTTCTATAAAATCAACCTAATTTCGTAGTGTAGACATACCCTGAGCCTCAGCCTCCCACTCATGGTTAAGGCTTCTCCCTCACTCTCATAAATACCGTGCAAAATAAAAGACCAGTATAATCTTTGGGAAGTTTTTTTCAGCAGCTTCCAACCTAGCCCATAAACAGCTCCATCTTCTTTTCAAACCAAACAGTGCACACTCCACTGCCTTCCTGCTACTACAGAGGAGGTAGTTAAACAGTTCCTTCTTTCTATCCAAGCAGCCTGTGAATGGCTTCATTAGCCAGTAAAGCAGAGAATAACTTGGTTCTTCTAGGATAACCAGAGCAATGTTTGCACCATTAATTTGCATAGAGATCCTGGGGACAAACTGTCCTTTCTCCATTACAGTAAATAGAACTGACCCTTCCAGACCACCTTGCATTTATGTCTGTAAACCTGCCACAGTGGCCAACCAGCCCTTGGAGCACTATGGGGAAATGCCCCTTTCTGTTTATAAACTCTGAACCCTGGCATAGGGGCGCAAATAATAGGCACATCAGTGGCCCCAGTACAGTTTGGGAACCCCATGCTTGCAAAGCCATCAATAATCTCCTGAGCCTTATCTGGTGCAACTGTACTTTATGCATGAGAACACACACCTGGATAACAGCGGTCCCAACTCTCGATCTTCCAACGCTGAATTGGTTGCTATGGCCTGGTAACATTTGGGGTGGCCAGCTTCCAGATGGCAATGGTGACCTGTTTCTGGACAGCACGCTGTCACTGCAGCTCTGGGACTAGCTCAAAACAGATCTCCAAAAAGGTTCCCTTCAACATCCTGAAATTCTGTGGCCATTGCTGGTCACCCAGGCCAATAGAACAATCCTTTCCCATCAATCCCCGCTGGCTTCCTGAGCCTAGAAATGGTGCTGTACTCTGTGAAGCTGCTCCAGAAACAGCTGGCCTAGTAGCAGTTGCTCGATGTCAGCTTAATCTTCCTGTTCCTCATCTTCCTTTCTCCACTGCTGCTGAATTTGCTGGTGCTGCTAGAGGAGTTGCTGTGGCAGCCACAAAATCTACTTGGTGGTGCAGCAGGTGAAGTCCAAACTGTATTTGCAGTTACCAGCACCACACTACCAGTAGTACAGCATTGTTGGAGCCATGCAATTCAAAATGGTACTAGCCATTGATAAATTAAACAATAATAGTCACCAGGACCAGGTGTTATTCACCCAAGAGTTCTGAAAGAACTCAAATATGAAATTGCAGAACTACTAACTGGTGTGTAACCTATCACCTAACTCAGGCTCTGTACCAGATGATTGGAGGGTAGCTAATGTAACACTGATTTTTAAAAAGGGCTCCAGAGGTGAGCTAGGCTATTACAGACTGATAAGCCTAACTTCAGTGCCAGGCCTATTGGTTGAAACTATAGTAAAGAACAGAATTACCAGACACATAAACACAATATGTTGGGGAAGAGTCAACATGGCTTCTGTAAAGGGAAATCATGCCTCACCAGTCTATTAGAATTTTTGAGGGGATCAACAAACATGTGGACAAGGGGGATCCAGTGGATATAGTGTACTTGGACTTTCAGAAAGCCCTTGACAAGGTCCCATACCAAAAGCTCTTAAGCCAAATAAGCTGTCATGGGATAAGAGGGAAGGTCCTCTCATGGATCAGCAACTGGTTAAAAATTAGGCAAGGTAGCCATAACTGGACAGTTTTTACAGTGCAGAGAGGTAAATAGTGAGGTCCCCAAAGAATGTGTATTGGGACCAGTACTGCTCAACATATACATAAATGATCGATGCTACATCTGTAACCTACAGTCCTCATCCGGCTATTTTGCTTGGTTGGAATGTGCCATCTTTCTCTCTCTCTCTGTTGGGTTCTTCCTCTTCAAGTTTGTGGTGTTACCAGTCAGCTCGTGCCCCATAAGCCATACAGTGGTACCCAGCCCAATTCAATGAGGAAATGGATAGCAAAGACAAGATGGCACATCTAATAAAGGCACATCTGTGCCTGGCGTCAATGGGAAGTGAGGTGAGCTTCAGGGCTGGTTCTTTGCCAGGCTTGTTCTAGCGACGCTGGGTTTGTGTTAGTTTGTGCTCCAAGAGTCTTGCAAAGTCCAGCCCAGGCTCCTGTGATTTCAAAAAGGGCTTCACCCACAAAAAAACAGTCTGGCTGGTGATTTTGGGGGTACATTTTTAGATTTTTAATCTATTATTTAACTTGCTTTTGCTCATTGTAAAATACCTTCCCCTCCATGCACATTTCATACAAAGAGGCTATTTTTATTTACTTCTGTTTTGATCCAATTTTAGAGGTGGGCCTGGTACTGCAGGCCTCACACAGGTACTCTGTTTGTTCTGAGAAGAGAGATATGTGGCAACAATAATTGGCTGGAAATGAGACCTTATCTCGTTTATTCAGACTGAGAAAAAGTAATCAGTGCTGCGGGATGAGGAATTTCACCTAGTTGGTCAATAGCCACGATACACTGATCACAAATATTGTGGCATTCAGCTTTAAATTCCTTTTACATAGGGTTACCAAATAGCAACTGTGAAAAAACGGGACGGGGGTGGCGGGTAACAGGAGCCTATATAAGAAAAAATGGGACTGTCCCTTTAAAAACGGGACATCTGTTCACCCTATTTTTACATGTTTGATAAAATTACATCTTATTAAAATTGTACAAAGGTAGGTACCTCTGCCTGTAAATAGGAGCACAGGAACTGTTGTAACCATAACAAACCAATGGTCCATCTGTTCTGTCATATTTATATTACAGTACTGCCCAGGGGGACCAGTCGGGAGCAAAGCATCATGGTGTACAAACCAAAGTCTAGCCAAGTATATTTTCCCTGTTAGGGGCATATACCAAATTCTTCAGAGGGAGATAGGGAAAAAAAGCCATAATGGACCTCTCTGTCTGAGCAGTGTTATAACATGGGATGGAGGGAGGGATGCTTCTTTCTGCCCTGACCACAGTGGGTAATCAGCTTATCCCCTGATGGCGAAGTTTTTAGCCTATGCCTATGACTGTTAAAGATGACTTGTCACAAAACAGGAAATGTGAAATTGAGGCTGAAAAATGCAATCATAATAATCTGTCCCAGGGCACATACACCTCAAAGTCTGGAGGACTCTCCTTATCATATTTTTGCCAAACAATTCAATAAACAGCACAGCCAGATTAAAAACCAGAATTGTGAATTCAGTAGAAGGCCAAAGATATCCTCCACCAATGCCAACAACATTACACCAGGAATGAATTTGGCTCAGTCTTTGATGGGCTTGATTTTCGAGTTACAGTGGAAGAGATTCACAATCAGTGTAGCCTGAAGACGATTGATTCAACCATTTTAAAGTTAGGGACTGCTCACGTACACAAACTTTATGTCAATGAAAGGCTGCTGATAGCAGTAGCATTACTCCCGATTCACATTGATGTAAGTGAGAGAAGAATCAGGCCCAGTTTCTTCATTTGCTTTTTTGAATAGTCCTAAATCAGTTTCCTTGCAGCGGTCACCATAAAGCAGCTTGGCATACATGAGGTGGCGCTGGAGGGTGCTTAGGGCTGATGGTTGCCAGGGTGGATATATGCTGGGCAGCTATCTAGAAGGGCTATGGGCTCAGTATCCAACCTCCTTACATTCTGTCCCTTCCTCCCATTTCCTGTTACTGCTGCCATTGCAGTCACCTGCCCCTCCTAGGCTTGGATCCAGCAGGAGAGAGGGGGCAAGGAGAGGAGAGAGAAAGAGAGGGGCCTTGTGGCTGCCTATAGAGAAGACAAGATAGCAGCCCCTGGCAGCCAAGAACAACAACTCCAGCACTCCACTACAGCCCAGCTAAATGCCTCCAGCTGGGGTGCAGGAACGCATGACAGAGCTGTCAGATATGTGAGTGTCACAGCAGACATGTGACATCTGGCAGCTCTGTAACGGGATTGTACAAGCCAGTTCATGTCAACCAGTCGGGAAGGGATTTTGTACATTATCTACTGTTCATTCACTCAAAAATTCTAATAGACTAGTGAGGCATGTGTGACGGGTTGGATCACAGAAACCCCCTTGGGAGCTGCCACCCGATGTGCAAAGACTACCCCTGCTTCTGTTTTCCCTGCCAGCTCAGGACTCCAGCACCCTGTCTTGCTGAGCCAGACACTCCCGTCTGGCTCCAGACACAGACCCAGGGTCTGAATCACTTGTCCCAAAGCTGCAAGTTTACCTGAAAACAGCTCGCAGTAGCGTGCTTGTCTTTAGCACTCAGATGCCCAACTCCCAATGGGGTCTAAACCCAGATAAATCCGTTTTACTCTGCATAAAGCTTATGCAGGGCAAACTCATAAATTGTTCGCCCTCTATAACACTGATAGAGAGATATGCACAGTTGTTTGCTCCCCCAGGTATTAATACATACTCTGAGTAAATTACTAAATAAAAAGTGATTTTATTAAATACAGACAGTAGGATTTAAGTGGTTCAAAGTAGTAACAGACAGAACAAAGTAAATCACCAAGCAAAATAAAATAAAATGCGCAAATCTATGCCTAATCAAACTAAATACAGATAATCTCACCCTCAGAGATGTTTCAGTAAGTTTTTCTCAGACTGGACACCTTCCAGGCCTGGGCACAATTCTTTCCCCTGGTACAGCTCTTGTTGCAGCTCAGGTGGTAGCTAGGGGATTCTTCATGATGGCTTCTCCTCCTCTCTCTTCTCTTCCCCCCTTTATATATCTTTTGCATAAGGCGGGAACTCTTTGTCTCTCTGGGTTTCCACCCCCCCTCACTGGAAAAGCACCAGGTTAAAGATGGATTCCAGTTCAGGTGACATGATCACATGTCACTGCAAGACTTCATTACTCACTTGCCAGCACACACATATACAGGAAGACTCACAGGTAAATACAGCCATCTGCAGACAATGGGAGTCATCAAGATTCCAAACCATCATTAATGGTCCACACTTTACACAATTACAATAGGCCCTCAGAGTTACATTTTATATTTCTAGTTTTAGATACAAGAGTGGTACATTTATACAAATCAGATGATCATACTCAGTAGATTATAAGCTTTGTAATGATACCTTACAAGAGACCTTTTGCATGAAGCATATCCCAGTTACGTTACATTCACTTATTACCGTATTTTCTCTAAAACCAGCTCAGTTACATTATATTGACTTATTATCAAATTTTTATAAAACCATATAGACTGCACAACGTCACAGCATGATTTCCCTTTACAGAAGCCATCATACATCCCAAGCTCTTTAGCTCTAGACACAGCATCAGTTTTTATCGTATGTCTGAGAGAGCTAAATAGCAAGCTGCATGGAGCTCAATGCATCAACGTTGAAATTGAAAGCCTGGGACAGCCCTCCCCAGCTTTGAACCTGTAGCTCTAGGGACACTAAACCTTTATAGCCAGATGTTGGGAGCATAAGGCCACTGTTTTCATGCTCAGCTGGCATTGAAGTACTAGTCTATTACCTCTGGACTGGTACTTCAATGCCAGCTGAGCATGAAACTGCCATTACTACACTGGGTACCTTCTCTCATTTTCTTTTTAAATCTGTTTCTGCCTGGAGAAAATAATGCGTCCAGTCATCTCCCCTGACCTCACCCCCTCCCACTGCCTCACACCAGGTGATTTCCTTTACAGCTGTATAGAGTGGGTATAAAACACTGACACCTCAGAATGGCAGTATTATACACTCAACTGATAGTCACTTTGAATAGGTGTAAATGACTGCACCAGGGGCAAGCCAGAGGGGAATCTGGCCCACCAGCAGTAAGTAGGCATTCTGGAGCTGGTGGCTGGGGCATGGATATGCCTGCTGTGTGAGAGCACGTTCCCTAGATTTGCAGAACATTGGGAATCTCAAACTGTAGCTCAGTGGGAGCAATTTTGACGTTTGCTATGAAAAGCTTGCATGGCTCTATATAATTTACTGTTGGAAACTATTTTGCTTGGGGGTATGTTTCTTCTACTGTAATCCCTTCAGAACTCTTGGATGAATATGATTCTGTCAGGCATATACAGAGTATCACTTTTGGACCATTCCGTTTTGTTTCCACTTAAGCCATTTCAACATTTCCAGTTTATATACAGTATAAAATTCTCATTTCACACCCTTGAACGTCCTTCACACTCTCTCTAACACTGTTATTAAGGTTCTAATGTAGAACTTTACAGCTCATTCATAAAAGAACACCTGTATTCCAAACTGACATCATGTCACTCTAGGCATCCAAAAAAACCCAGTGTATTTTACAGCCTTGCTCTTAAGGTTGATTGCATTTGCAGTAAAGAAGAATGCTATTGGGAAAGAATTAAAGCACCTATCTCTCAATTTCTGATTCAAGGATATCAGCTTCACATTACAGAGAGGCATATTAAGGATATGTGCTATATCATTAGAAAATATCCATTAAATACACTTAAATTTGAAGCTAAAATTATATTCTGTCTGTGGCTGCTTTTCATGCAATGCCATCCAGCTCTCAGTGAGCTCTCAAATAGGGCTACTCATTACAATTTTGAATTCCATCAGAATGTAATTCTTAAACCTCTATTTTTATCTTCCTAACAAACCATGCTAGTCTCTCTAATTTATGTTATTGTTATTATAAAAGAGAAGGCTCAAAGGGGACATTATTTAGGTTTATAAATAGCTCCAATGGTATAATAGTCTTTATGGAATAGAATTATTCACACTCAGAAAATGGGTGGACAAGTATAATACAGAAGGAATAGCTAAGCTAAGGCATCAGGGAACCAATGCCATATGGGGTTCCATGCTCTGTGCTTTTCTGACCAAATATGTTCAGTCTATGAGTAAAAATTATGTGTTTTCTAATAGGCAGCCCCCAAAACTCATCCTGGTGTCTGAGTTAAAGCTGGGCCCCATGTGTCATTATCATCATAATAAAGCCTCTACTACTAGTCAAATAATACTAACCACACTAAGTCCTGAGTTACACTTGTCTAACTCAATTGTCTTAACATTATAAATTCATAGTTTAATAGATTATAAAGTTAGAAGGGACCACTGTGATAATCCCATATAACACCGGCGAGAGCACTGCCCTGAATTCATCCCGTTTGAACTAGGTCATAGCTTTTAAAAAAAACATCCAATCTTGATTTTAAAATTTTCAGGTGTGGAGATTCCATCAAAACTATCAGTACATTGTCTTCTTCGTCTTTCTTCTTTTTCCTTTATGCTGCTTTTCCTGGTGAGGTAATGAAGAGTAGGGAGGACCAGACCTCCCTTTCCTCTGCAACAGGTTCCAGATCCGACCTGGGGGATTCCCCAGCATTCCCAGGCCAGCTGGGAGATACAATCTCTCCAGTGTGTCCTGGGTCAGCCTCGGGGCCTCCCCGCAGTGGGACATTCCCAGTGGAATTATTGTTCATCCTGAATCTGAGGTTCAACTAACAGGCATTACCTCTTCTCCAGCACCCTGACATAGGCTTTGCCAGGGAGGCTGAGGAGTGTGATCCCTCTATAGTTGTAACATACCCTCTGGTCTCCTTTCTTAAAGATTGGGACCACCACCCTGGTTTGCCAGTCCAGAGGTACTGGCCTGCGTTCCACGCAACATTGAAGAGGCATGTTAACCATGATACCCCCAACATTGTGCAGTGCTTTCAACATCTCCGGGCAAATCTCATCTACCCCTGCTGCCTAACTACTACAAAAGCACTTTACTGCCATATCAACCTCAGCATCAGAAATAGATCCAATCTTACTGGAGGTTTCCAGCACTGCCTCCTGAAAGGGGGCCATGTCCATCAGGTTGAGGAGTTCCTCAAAGTGCTCTTTCCACCTCTCGGCGATCTCAGTCAAGGTCAGCATTTTACCACCCATGCTGAATACAGCTTGGGCAACGTCCTGCTGACCCCTTCTAAGGCGACAAATGGTTTGCCAGGACACCTTTGAGGCCATCCAGTAGTCATTCTTGGTACTTTGTTCCAATCATTAATTACTCTCACTGTTAAAAATTTGCACCTTATCTCCCCTCTGGATTTGTCTAGTTTCAATTCCCAGCCATTGGATCTTGTTATACCTTTGTCTGCTAGATCAAAGAGCCTTTGATTTTCAAATTTCTGTTTCCCGTGTAGATACTTATAAACTATGATCAAGTGACTCCTTAGCTTTCTCATTATTAAGCTAAATTCAATAATTTCCTATCAGGCATGCTTTCTAATCCTTAATCATTCTCCTGTGTCTATTTGGACTGTTTCTTACACCTGTATAGTGCAGAGCACCAATTTTGGCTGGGGCCTCTAGGTAATAAAAAAACTGTAATAAAAAAACTGAGCACATCCATTTTCATCTCAATGTGTGTAACTAACTTCCTACACATAGAAAAGTCAGATTAAAGAAAGAGCTAGTGTTTGAGGACCAGATTCCCCACTGCTCCTTACCATTCCTGCAATGCAAAGTAGTTTTAAACTCCACTTAACCCAGCAATTTCAGATGGCTTTGTGGCTGCTTTGCAGTGCTGGAAAGGCACATGGCCGCCAGTGTGTAGTGAGGAATATGGCCTCCAATACTGTCCATATTAGCTTTTTATAACATAAAATTATGGTGCTATCTTGCATCAGGTATAGTGAAGGAAATGCTGTTCCAGCTCTGACAAACCCCACGGCCTTCTTGGGCAGAGACTGCTTCTCCTGACAATTTAATGGGTAGATTTATGAGTGAGATGTGATCCAATCCAAGAATTAATTTCAGGCTCCCAGCAATGAAAGGGAGGAGACAATTACTCACCTCACCACCTACAGTCTCTGTGAAGTATACACAGGTTTCCCAGTATATCACCTTGTATTAGTTGCCTGATAAGCAAGTGTTTAGTCAGAAGTCTGTTGTGTTCCCATTTCTCAATCATATCTGATACACTGTCACATCTGCTGTCCATGTACTGCATCATAGAGCACATAGCTTCAGCAAAAAATGCTGCTTTTGGCGGCTACATATACATTACACACAGCTCCCTGCAGTGGGGAAAGGCCCCAGCAGCAGAAGACTCGACTGCTAAAAATAGCGGTGCAGACACAGGATGCACTGTTTGGGCATGTAGAGAGGCATGGAGGACACATACCCTAGGAATTCAGGTGTGTCTTTATTCTACTCGTGTCAATGTTTACATTCCTCTTCATACCCAGGCTGGGCGGCGGGGGTGTGCAGTATATATACTCTAAATGCTACCATAATGTGTGCAGAGAAACTTTCAGATCCATTTTATTCCCGGTTGAGAATATTTGTAGTTGTGGATTATTTATATTTAAACAATCAACAGTCATTTGCGTAAACAGTTTAAATGGAAAGAAATTATGTTTCAAGCATGTTTTCTTAAGATAGACTTAATACAAAAAGGATAAAAACAATAAAGCAAATGGGACAGCAGTAATACTGAACAAAACTTTTAGGTTTCTGACCACCACTTTAAATGTGTTAAAATAACATTTTAAAAGTTACTCTAAACCTCAGAGGTACCTGAACAAGAAAGTTTGATAATGAAATGACAAAACGTTTTCCAGGTTGCATGTTTATTTGTTCAAGTTTTGATGGGGAAAAGACGAATATTAAAGGAGAAATATAAATTATCTACAGAGTTTATTTTGACATTAAATTGAGCCTGCAGCTGGTTGGAATAGATCATCTTAATCCACTAATTCTCCTAGATATTTTATTCAGTCCAAATTGAAACAAAAATATATGTTATTAGTGGGTTGATAAACTACCCCAAGTGGGTACATCATTTTCAAACATAAAGAAACTTTGCAGAGCCATTTAGTCTGGTGTCTGACCAGTTGAAACTAGGCATCAAGATTATAATTTATTTTGTTGGTGGTGATACTGAACATTGTATTTAGCTCTCTTGAGCACATTCGCTCTCACACCCTTGGTTGTTATCCATTTCTTAATAATAGATTTGAGTTCATGACATGAAGGGTTTATGCATACACTTGTGAGATTTGTGTACATAGTTTAGCTCAGGGATTCTGTGCTACTAATGGTCCACATTTTCCCCTAGTTAAAACACCAGGGCAACTCTGCTTCAGCATGAAGCATAAGGAAATCCTGAGTCCCAATAACAATGAGTTTATTTGAGAAGAAAAACCATTTTTCACTTTCCCCTATGCAAAATGAATGGGAAAACAAACATGGAGAATGGATGACACCAAGGCCCTCGAAAGAACCGTGTACAGAAAAAACACCACTACTAGGATCTCCTAAAGGTTAAGGATTTATTTTCAATGCTCACATACAACTGAATGATAAATTATTTACATAAAGCATAAGTACAAAAAATATAATACAATTTTATACTGTACATGACATAAAGATTTGGCAGATATGATATGGGGAAAACACTGCACCCAACTGCCAGTCTAGCGGGAGCTCCATGTGTAAACAGGTTCATTAGAAGGTAGGCAGTTTATTGGTTTTCAGTGTGTTTAGTCTCCAAGTGAAGATTTGTGAAGCATGTCTTGGGGTAGGAAATTGGCAAGTGGACCAGCAGTGAACCTGACTTCTCTCTCTGAATGATCACTGATTGCTCCTTTCAGAAATTTTGATACTTTCTTCACTGAGGAAGCCAGAAGGATATTAAAATCAATTTTTATTGACTAGTTGAGTAGCTCATTGGCAGTTTCTCTTAAGTGATAATAATAGACTTCTCTAGCCCAAGGGTGGTTAGCACCATTACTTGCCAACCAATAAATTCCCGGGGAACTCATTTAGAACTGATACTACAAAACTGTTTTTTTATGATTATATATCAGGTCTCAGTCACTATACACACTGTCAGTGCCAGTATTGAGTGCTACAGGGAACACAAACGTCAAAGTAATTACAAAAAAGGGCTAAAAGAAGTCAAATTGAGACCTTTCCTGTGAAGGTTTCTGCATCTGTGCACACCCATGCATATTCGTGTGTGTGTGCACAAGCACTCTTGCACAGAAGTGCATGCGGGGTTTCTCATAAACATGCGACAAACAAGGATTAAAACACACAAAGAGATTATGGGGTATTTTTGCCCTATAAACTTGGTTCTGCTTCCATTGATACAATGATGGTTGATTTTAATGGGGACAGGATTCGGCCCAACAGTTCATGAGTATCAATATGAACACTGAACAACAGGGACCAACCCCTCAGCTGGTATAAATCGGCACGGTTCCATTGACTCCCATGGTGATACATAGATTTACACCAGCTGCAGATCTGGTCCTGGATCTTCTCTAATGAATGATGTATAAAAGAAACATATTTCAGGGCAATCTCACACAATTTTTCAGGAAGTACCATGTGTATTTTTATTTTATTTCTACACCAATGGTCTTAGCTAGTTCTTCTCAGAAGTGTGTTACAATATGTAGGAGACAAGAAGTGATGAGTTGGGGTTTGTATAAGAGGAATACAAGAGAATTATTCCCACTTACTTCCCCCCACCTAAACAAGTGCATGATACAGAGATGAATAGTTGCATACAAGCAACTTGATGAACACAGTTTTTATATGGATCCTAAAAAAATAACAACAGTTACTATATTGCCAATAATAATGTAGTAGATCGTTGCAAAATACTGAAGAGACACTGTATTAGCACATATGTGATGGTGGAGGTGGAGGCTGCGGTCGCCTTTGGGCATTTATGTGGTCATTTGAGTACAGTACAAAATATCAGCAATCCATCTTTGTAACACAACGCGCAGGGAGTTGTTTCTTTAGCAAGCCAACTCTCAAATACAGAGGAGGTGGGGGAATTCTTTTAATAAAAAAAGCAGGACTTCCTTAGTGCCTGATCCAAAGTCTATTGAAGTCAGTGGAAGTGTTTCCACTGATTTCAACAGACATTGGGTCAAACTTTTGTACATGTTCTTCAAGTGCTTTGAAATGAACATTTTGAACTTATTTTTTATGAGTTTACCATTAAAACCACTCCCAATGCCCTACACACACACACACACACACACACACACACACACACAAATTAGCAATCTCTTTTGTGTTCATTTTCTATGTAAGTGCTAACACGGGAATAATAAAAAAGTGCCCAAGTTCTTTAAACCATGATAATTATCTTTCTAGCACAGTACAGGCAGCTCACTGATCTTTGGAACCGATTAAAAAGAGAAATATGAAGAGCATTGTGGCTTCCTTTCATTTTCTGTCCTGAGCAGAGGGAGACCCACATGAAAACAATTATTTAAAAAAAAAATCTCCATTCATATCTGCTTCTTATTGTGAAAAACAATGCGCAGGTGAAATACATGAAATACTGACCTTTAAAAAGGCACAAGTCATTTTTTAAAAGAAAGTTAAGGCCCACAGTTTTCAAACATTATTTAAAATAGGTACCTAAAACTGTACTTAGACCCCTAGCTATGGGGATCTGATTTTCAGAGTTGCTGAGCACTTGCCCTTCCCACTAACATCAATGGGTGCTGTGGGCACTCAGCAGGTCTGAAAATCAGGCCACTTTTATTTAAATATTTAAAGATGGATTTAGGAACCTGACTTTTGGTGACCAGGTTTGAATATGTTGACTTTTCTTTCTATTAATGGGAAGATGCCCTGTAGCTTTATTACGTTTGGCAAAGTTGAAGGATACTACACTTTGGACGGTGGGCAATATTTCTCTGTCATTTTTGAGTCTTTAGCTGACCTTCATGTCAATTTCAGTCTCAAGTGTCATATATGTTTCAGATACTTACAGAAGAGATTACTGATATTGGAATGGTCACCCTCAGTTGCTGACAGGAGACAGAAAAGAGAAACTAAATCTTTTGTGTCACATTCATTTTTTGGCTTTGTAAGTGTGTCTTTCCTATTCTTAAAGATGTGTGAATACTCTAACATTTTCCTCTCTCCAGACTGAAAACTATACACTGGGAGCAGAACACAGTTTATTCACAAACAGGATCGGAAATAACAAACCAAAATACTGTTGCGTCACCAAGGTCTAACTTTAGGAGTCAAGCCTGCTCCCTTAAAGGCCTTAAAATTACTGGGGAATTATCTTCCTTCAGATGCAGTCCACCCAAACCCAGTCTGTGTTTGCAGGATTTGGGTCTTAGGCCCTGATCCAGCAAAACAGTAAACTTTAAGCATGTGTTTAAATTCCATTTATTTCAATGGGGCTACTCATGTGCTTAAAGATAAGCAAACACATATATGCTTTACTGAAGTGGGGCCTTAATTATTCTATAATTAAAAAAAAATATTTCTTTTCATTAACATTTCTTACATCTTTAAATCTCTCTTTTCTGTTTTGTATGGCCATATGGTCTAATATGCTGAGCACTTTTTTCTTTAATGAATCGCCTTGTGGCTCTTTATTTTATATTGATTTGAAACTTCCCTCAGGTTTCTGTATGATTCTGATACTGTTAACAACTACTTCCCTGTACTTTACAGAGTATCCCATACCTTTCCAGGATTTTAATTAGTATTATTTCATATAATAGAAAATCAAAGCCAATTCAACACCCCTCTATCTCCTGCTCTGTTATGAAAACTCAAACCCCAACCAAAACTCCCTTATTTTTATCTGAAACACATTGCTGCAGCAGCAGGCAATTGCAGATATCTGAAAAAAAGCTTCTACTAAAAGTAAGCTTAGATGAAAGTAAAGGTCTTCAGATTCAAATTGAAGTACAAGATACAATCTGCAAGCACAGTAGTGGATTTTACAACTGAGCAATATATTCCCATGTATCTCATATTGAATCAAGCCCCAAATGTCTACACACACACACACACACACACACACACAGAGCTCTAATTTGAACTATCAGATGAAAACATATACTTTACAGCACCAGGCATTGCAATCTTCCTTTTTTTCTTTTTGTACTAGTGTTACACAGAAAAAAATTACAGATTTAAGATGAAATATTTTGGCCGGTTCTGGAGAAATTTTTATTTTAAACTTCAGTCTCGGTTTCATTTAAACGTAAGTGCAAAATGAAAGAAAGTTTTAAAATGAATGTATTGAACGAACACTGGTATTTTAGAGATGGCCAATCCTGGCATTAGAAATAATATAATATTTTATCCAGAACAGAGAACTATATCAGAGCCAAAAATCTCTGAGAGAACTGGAGGGAATTAGAGGGGTCAGGGACTTGAATTCCCCTCTCAAGAAAAGAACAACAGTCTAGGGCCAAATTTTCCCCTCATACAAATGCCCACTGGCTTACATGAGAATTGCATGCAAGTGTCCACAGGATTTCAAAAATTCAAACTTTTATTGTTTAAAGAAAAACATTTTCATGTGCATTTAGATGTCAGAAATCCACTTCACACCAAAATGTGTGTCCTACCAATTTTAGAGCAAAAACTTTTAAAGAAATGGTTAAAAATTTAAAAAGAAAATCTGATTGGGGGACTACTTTTGTATCTGTCCACCTTCAAGGCCAGGCTCCATTAATGTCATATGTGCAACTGTGCAGCTCTCAGCGGCAGAACAAATAGACACAATTAATACATTTTAAATACCTCTAAATTAACCAAAATACTTTTCAATACACAAAAATGTCACAGCTTTAAAGGCTGATGTCTCAGGATCTTCCAAGACTAGTCCCACTGGGAAACTTGGGAGCTCCCCTTTCCAGTGATATGAAGATGCCATTTCTTACCCTGAAGGAACATGAGATACAGACATAAAACCTTTTTGTGCTATAGGACTAATTATTGCCCCAGCTTGGGCCACAGGGTAATTTGAGGAAATACATTTCACATTTGAAAGAAAAGAAGGAAACATTTCTCTGGCAGGTTGATTATTTTTAAAAAATGACATCACTTTGAAGCTGCTCAGAGATTTGGAATGGTTGAAATAGTCCTGTGGGAGATGGATTAGTGGGCAGAGTGCAGGGAAGGCTAAATGCAGTTAATCATATGTCTTCACAATTTATCCCATGGGTATTACCATCACAGATCTAATACAGTGAATATACATGGAATGGCCAATATATCTATATAGTTAGATATATACCCCTCAAAAATACTGTAGAGTAAAACATGGACTCATTTCAGGTAATTTTAATAAAAAGATAGATACTTTAAATATTTTAAAAAACTATGGGTCTAATAGCTAATAAGCTAAATTTAAAATACAGAAGCCAGACTAACACTGCTGTTAGTAGAGAAGCAGGGAAGAAGAGTGGGGTTTCTAATTTTGTTTTTTGTTTGGTTGGTTGGTTTTGTTTGGTTCGTTTTTCAGGCAGTGGCAGCAATTCAGATTTTATTTTCTTTATACTATTTAAATGAAGTGTTTTATTTCGCAGCAGCAGCAGAGTGATGCTAATACCAAACTGGTTATGATTTGGAAAGTTCCCCCTCCCCGTTCCACTGAATTTTCTTGAAAAGGTAATTTCATCGTTCCTAAGGGAAATAAATGTGTGAGGCAGTTTCTTAGGAAACACATCAAAAGTACAGTATTACAATGGTAGACGAAAGAGGATTAGTGCCACCATATTTTTTGGTGTGAACCTGTCTGAGGGTGGAGGATTTATTTTTAATTGACAGTTAAAATGAACATTGAAAATAGTCCAGTGGAAATACTTAGGAAACCAATCTTAATTATTTTCACTGAACCTAAGTACGATATGGTATTTGAACCTATTCCAATTCAAAAGTATTGCTCACTACAACACGTTATGAAGAAGTATCAGAGGGGTAGCCGTGTTAGTCTGAATCTGTAAAAAGCAACAGAGGGTCCTGTGGCACCTTTAAGACTAACAGAAGTTTTGGGAGCATAAGCTTTCATGGGTAAGAACCTCACTTCTTCAGACGTTATGAAGAATTATTCCCATAATTAGTCTAGAATCTTGCCATGTAAGTTACAGGGCTATTAAAAGGAGGGGGCTAGCTCAGTGGTTTGCACATTGGCCTGCTAAACCCAAGATTGTGAGTTTAATCCTTGAGGGGGCCATTTCAGGATCTAGGGCAAAAATCTGTCTGGGAATTGGTCCTGCTTTGAGCAGGGGCTTGGACTAGATGACCTCCTGAGATATTAATAATATATGGTGATATACCTAGCTCATAGAGCTGGAAGGGACCCAAAAAGGTCATTGAGTCCAGCCCCCTGCCTTCACTAGCAGGACCAAGTACAGATTTTGCCCCAGATCCCTAAGTGCCCCCCTCAAGGATTGAACTCAGAATTCTGGGTTTAGCAGACCAATGCTCAAACCACTGAGCTATCCCTCCCCCAACCTGGATACTCTATGATTCTAAAGTCATACACACACTCACACAAAATTCTATGTTCCTTGGCATTTTTTAATAGATTTACCTTGCAGAATTTTGATCCATTATATTATAATATTTGCCTTTGCAAACCTTTTCTGTTTGTGTCTATCTATACTTTAATCTAAAGACCACAGGCTCTCCCATGTTGAAGCATCTCCACTTTGCATTTTCTCCCCGCAATCCACCCCCCTTTTGAAATTTCTGACGTGATAATCTATGGTGTATAGTTTAAAAACAGGCAATGATTTAAACCTTCTTATTCACTTTTTAATTTTGTTTAGGAAGTCTCTGAATTGTCCTTTTATGATATATATGGTTCAGCACTCTGGGCTAAACAAATGTCCCACACCCCTGCCATTTTCACTTCAATGGTACACCAGGAATTTCTCTTCCAAAAATATAAATGTTACAGATGTGGTGGGTGAAGAGGAGACCAAGAGAAGTTGGGCTATCATTTGAGGACTGCTACTGTTTCCTCACCTGCCATTGCACAAGAATTTAAAAGTGACAGCTTAAAAAGCAGCTAGTATGTTAAATATTCACATCAATAAGAGCCTCAAAGGAAGCCCACTTTAAACAACATTATTAATGGTCCTGGCACAGATTGATTAGCATGGATCAGACACATCAAGAAGATGAAAACAATGCTTTTCATAACACATCTGGCACTTTTTTCTTCCTTTTGTTGTTGTTGTTTTCAAACAGGCATGTATAAACAAGGACTTGAGAAAAGAAAAGCAATTCTATTATTAGGCATATGTTCCCAGGAGTGTCAAGGAAAGGGTGTGGTGAATAAATCATGGTACGGTTGTTTCTGCCACTCATTGGCATGTTTTTGGATGCTACAGCAGACTAGTCAAGTGGGTTCCATATGCACACTCTGAGGAGAAGAGGACTTTGGAATGCCATGAGTCATGCAAGTCCATACAGTACAGTAACATTAGGTTACTAACGACGTGCAGAAAACGTTCAAACGTAACCTCCCAAAAAATAAAATAAACAAGATGAAGGCTTAAATTATCTCAACTTTGAACCATCTATTCTTCAGATTTCCCTTTTTGTCACAAGAAGCATATCTCTTGGTATATTCTGTTTGCTTCAAGATGTAAACAGCTGGGAAACTTCCAAGAGTTCCAGCCAAAACACTTCACAGTCTAGGAAGATTAACTCTGGACTGTTGTAGTTACTACAAAATAACACTGTGCTGCCAAATTTCTCCTCATCATTTACTCAACGTTCTATGAGCTTTTTTGGCAATATAATGTCAGGAAGACTCCTCAGAGGGCCCCACTGCTAGATGCAGAGTTTTCTCCTCAAACCCAGTGGAAACAAGCAGACAATGTCCAAAAGGAAATAGAAGTCATATTCCTGGCACCCTCTTCAAAGGGGTTACAGTCTTTTAAAAAGCGCAAGAAATTAGTTTGCAACATGTTAGAGAAATCTGACTGAACATTTATAAACACGAACAAAGTGATATACTCCTCAGGACTCATTCCACTATGCCCAGCTATTAAATCTGCATTCCGTACTGCAGGCCAACCTTTCACTATTGCAAAAGGGAACATCATGTCACATACAGGTGTTTTTGTTTTTTTGGCAGCAATGGGACACTGATGACTTGGAGTGTGCTTGAAATGTCTCCGAACTTCATCTCTGAAGCCTCAAACACATGAGCGGTCATGTAGCACAGGCTTTGGGGGATTGGGGAGTTACCAGAGGCCAGAAAATACACAAATCCATTAGTACTCATCATAATTATTGAGATCTGTAAAATAGGCATTAGAATAGGTCTTTGCAGTAAGATGTGGATTGAAGTATTTGTTTCTCTCCTCCAAGATCAGGTTGTTTTTGTTAAATGCCTAGAAAAAGAATAGCAAAATGTATCATTTTAATAAGATAATTTTAGTGGGCAAACCTCCAGGGTCACCGATTCAAACAACGTTGCAACCAGAGTGCCCCTGAAATACATATGTTTATTACAAAACTCTGCATTTGTATGCACATATGTGTTACAATGAAGTCCTTAACTACATGATCCCATACAATATTGTTCCAAAACAACAGTATAACCTTATAGGTTTTTTTCCTCCAATCTAAGATATTCACATGTAGGTTTTTATACTATATATTCTTCTTTCTTATAGTATTTTCATTGTCAAAATGGTTCTGTACATCTTTGTTGACTTAGACTTTTTATATAATTTCCCTCTAGATTACGCATTCCTTGATTTTGAGTGTAAAATTTTAAAGAGCATCTAAGTGATTTAGGAATATAAATTCCATTTTCAAAAGAGATTTAGGCATTTCAGAGTCAGATTTTCAAAGGTATTTAGGCACTTAAGCATGCAGATAGGTGCCTAGTGGATTTTCAAAAATACTTAAATAGAATACTCCACTGATTGCAAAGCATAATCTCTCTTTCCTAATTTCCTAGATTTTTTATTTAAGAAACAAATGGGGAAAGAAAAAAAGAAAAAGATTCACTATCCTGGACTTCACAAACGCTTCAGAAAATTTTGCTATAGCACATAAATTCAATCATCTGAATGTATTTGGCTAGATAGCATACAAATGCCCAATCTTGCATACCCAATCTTGCATACTTTAGGAATTTTGCAATAGGAAGCTGTTCTAAAAGGTTATAAGTAGACTTGTCATGATTAGATTTGTTATAGGTAGATACTGGTAAATGTCAATTTCATCATACACATAGAGACAAACAACATTTCCACTGATGGTAATCAAAAATTCAGACAGGAAAAGTAAGAAAAATGTTGCTAAAAAAATTATTAGACTTTAATTTAAGGATATTTACTTTATGTATTTTAACATGCGATGTTGACAATTGATGTTTTAACAGTTTTAAAGCTTTAACTTTTAGAATCTTGAAGTCTAATGACATTGTCTGTCTCTCCCCCATTCCCAGATCTCCCCCCATAATTTCCTAAAACTGTGAACATTTAAATTGCTAATAACAAAAAATACTTAAAACTCACAATTTTGCACATCAGTTGAAGATCTGACCCATCACAGATTTGGTTCAAAGATTATAAGGCAGAAGGGACCACTGTGATCATTTAGTCTGACCTCTTGCATAACACAGGCCACAGAACTTCCCTGAATTAATTCCTCTTTGAACTACAGCATATCTTATCGAAAAACATCGAATCTTCATTTAAAAATTGCCAGTGATGGAGAATCCACCACAAGCCTTGGGTAAATTGTTCCAAAGATTAATTACTTTCACTGTTAAAATTATGCAACTTATTTCCATCTGAATTTGTCTAGCTCCAACTTCAAGCCATTGGATCTTATTAAAGCTTTGTCTGTTGAACTGAAAAGTCCATTATCAATTTTTTCTTCCCCATGTAGATACTTATAGACTGTCATCAAGTCACTACTTAACCTTCTCTTTGTGGCTCTTCTCTTAAACTTTCAAATTTATCCACACCCTATCTGAACTGTGGACATCAGAGTAGCCTCCCTACTCCAACTCTATATTCTCTATTTATATATCCAATGATCATATTAGCCCTTTTGGCCACAGTGTCACACTGGGAGCTCATGTTCAGGTGATTACCCAGCATGAATGTCAAGTCCTTTTTAGAGTCATTGCTTCCCAGGATTCAGTCCCCCATTCTGTAAGTAAGAGCTACACTCTTTGTATTAAGATGTATAACTTCACATTTGGCCTTATTAAGCACATATTTGTTTGCTTGAGCCTAACTTACAAAGCAATCCGGATCACTTTGTATCTCTGTCCTCTTCATTATTTACATTTCCCTTAATCTTTGTCATCTGCAAACTTTGTCTGTGATAATTTTATGTTTTCTTGAAAGTCACTGATAAAAAATTATGTTCACCAGCTCAATCACACACATAGCATGGGAAGGAGGACAGAAGCTTTTGCTGCCTGCTATTTGAACTAAAGGAAAGTCTCCATTAGGTATCACTATGATTTTTGAGGTCCAAATCTACGTTTTAAACCAGATACTGGAGGACGATACTTTCAAAGAAAACACTTGAGCAATAGTCTGATTTCTCTGAACAAAGGCCAGTGGTGCGCAAATTGTACATCCCAGCCAATACATGATAATATCTTCAGTGTATTATGGGCTGGTGTGATAAGAAATCTATAATTATTACATTACAAATATGAATCTAATTTAGTTATTCAAACATCTAATACTTGTATATTTAATATTTGTATGATCTTGAGTCCATCTTTCACTGTAAAAATGTATCATTAGAATTCCTTTGGCACACTGTAATTACTGTATACAGTTATACATAGCTACACATTACAGACAACTCTATCCATTGCTTACCTTGATGGCTTCTACAGAATCATATTTGTCCAGTTTGTTGATATGGTTAGTGATACTGGTATTAAGAGGAGCTGGCGACACTGGATGGATAACAGTTGCATCATGGGATTGCTGCTGATAGCGTTGGCAGTAAGTGTAAACAAGCAGTGTAAGCAGGCAGCCAAGTATAGAACTGCTCAAGCCCACCGCAATCATGTGGAACATGTTAAACTCTGAAGAACAGATAGCAAAAGACAGCATTACCTTTAAGGCAGTCACAATAAGAGTTTTGAAACGTTTGAAAAAACACAAACAGGTGCTTTGATCCAGAAGGGAATAAAGTATCTCATGGAGTTATGCATTTCTTGGAAATGTCAATCGCCAAGATTTTTACTTGTAACTGAAAATCATAGAATCATAGAATCATAGAATATCAGAGTTGGAAGGGACCTCAAGAGGTCATCTAGTCCAACCCCCTGCTCAAAGCAGGACCAATTCCCAGCTAAATCATCCCAGCCAGGGCTTTGTCAAGCCGGGCCTTAAAAACCTCCAAGGAAGGAGACTCCACCACCTCCCTAGGTAACGCATTCCAGTGTTTCACCACCCTCCTAGTGAAATAGTTTTTCCTGATATCCAACCTGGACCTCCCCCACTGCAACTTGAGACCATTGCTCCTTGTTCTGTCATCTGCCACCACTGAGAACAGCCGAGCTCCATCCTCTTTGGAACCCCCCTTCAGGTAGTTGAAGGCTGCTATCAAATCCCCCCTCATTCTTCTCTTCTGGAGACTAAACAATCCCAGTTCTCTCAGCCTCTCCTCATAAGTCATGTGCTCCAGACCCCTAATCATTTTTGTTGCCCTCCGCTGGACTCTTTCCAATTTTTCCACATCCTTCTTGTAGTGTGGGGACCAAAACTGGACACAGTATTCCAGATGAGGCCTCACCAATGTCGAATAAAGGGGAACGATCACGTTCCTCGATCTGCTGGCAATGCCCCTACTTATACAGCCCAAAATGCCGTTAGCCTTCTTGGCAACAAGAGCACACTGTTGACTCATATCCAGCTTCTCGTCCACTGTGACCCCTAGGTCCTTTTCTGCAGAACTGCTACCTAGCCATTCGGTCCCTAGTCTGTAGCAGTGCATGGGATTCTTCCGTCCTAAGTGCAGGACTCTGCACTTGTCCTTGTTGAACCTCATCAGGTTTTTTTCTGCCCAATCCTCTAATTTGTCTAGGTCCCTCTGTATCCGATCCCTACCCTCTAGTGTATCTACCACGCCTCCTAGTTTAGTGTCATCTGCAAACTTGCTGAGAGTGCAGTCCACACCATCCTCCAGATCATTAATAAAGATATTAAACAAAACCGGCCCCAGGACCGACCCTTGGGGCACTCCACTTGAAACCGGCTGCCAACTAGACATGGAGCCATTGATCACTACCCGTTGAGCCCGACGATCTAGCCAGCTTTCTATCCACCTTACAGTCCATTCATCCAGCCCATACTTCTTTAACTTGGTGGCAAGAATACTGTGGGAGACAGTATCAAAAGCTTTGCTAAAGTCAAGAAATAACACATCCACTGCTTTCCCCTCATCCACAGAGCCAGTTATCTCATCATAGAAGGCAATTAGGTTAGTCAGGCACGACTTCCCCTTCGTGAATCCATGCGGACTGTTCCTGATCACTTTCCTCTCCTCTAAATGTTTCATAATTGATTCCTTGAGGACCTGCTCCATGATTTTTCCAGGGACTGAGGTGAGGCTGACTGGCCTGTAGTTCCCCGGATCCTCCTTCTTCCCTTTTTTAAAGATGGGCACTACATTAGCCTTTTTCCAGTCATCTGGGACCTCCCCCGATCGCCATGAGTTTTCAAAAATAATGGCTAATGGCTCTGCAATCTCACCCGCCAACTCCTTTAGCACCCTCGGATGCAGCGCATCCGGCCCCATGGACTTGTGCACGTCCAGTTTTTCTAAATAGTCCCGAACCACTTCTTTCTCCACAGAGGGTTGGCCACCTTCTCCCCATGCTGTACTGCCCAGTGCAGCAATCTGGGAGCTGACCTTGTGCGTGAAGACAGAGGCAAAAAAATCATTGAGTACATTAGCTTTTTCCACATCCTCGGTCACTAGGTTGCCTCCCTCATTCAGTAAGGGGCCCACACTTTCCTTGATTTTCTTCTTGTTGCTAACATAATACCAAAATACATTGCATATTCCTAGAGATCACTATCAGCATCTTATATCAGCACATCTGTAGTACAGTAATATTGATTATGGCTGGGTTTTCAAAAGGAGTTAGGTGCCCAACTCCGATTGAAATTAATTGCATTTCTTTCAATATTTTGAAAGTCTCTGCCTAAATTCAGTTCTGTAAATTGTACTGCAAAGTATCCAACATCACCATTTCCATTTTCATGTAGTATTTTAAAAAGATATATTATCTACACTAATTCAGTTTGATTGAATCAAATAATCTCCTTGAATGTTGTTCTTCTAATTATTTCTGTTATACTCTGACTAGTAGGGACAATTTAGAACACAAGAACTAAGGTGAAATGCAAGTAAGTTTAATCAAAACCAATAAAAGACACCTGAATCCTGCTCTCCCTAAAAGGCTCTGGAAGTCTCCTTTACCTGGTGCTTTCTTCCAGGGGCAATGGCCTGGTGCTTTTCGAACACCCCATTCACCTCCTGGTGGGCCCCCTCACTCTTCTTATATCTTCAATGGGTGGCCAAGTTGCTCACTTCCCCATCCTGCATAATTATTTTTGGGAGTGGGAGTGGGAGTATTAGCACTGTAGGGAGAACAGGGGAACAAGAATTTCCCAATGTCCAATGCATGCTGGAGCATCTCAGCCTGAGGGTTCAAGAGAAGTGTAATGTACAGCAGTATAAGCAGGAATCTTTCCACTTGCTCCACCTAGACGATATTGTGGGATCTGTAGAGTAGGTGGCCCCCCTAAAGAAGTAAAATTGGGAAGCAAGCCCACTGGCTGCCCTTTGAAAATCTGGGAAGGAGCCTGATGCTCATTCCCTGATGCCATTGAGGGGTGAGAGATAGCAGGTGACACACAGACACAGACGGCAGCTGCGAGGGGACCCCAAACCATGCCCAGGGGCTGGGAGCTCCAGGGAACCCCACCCTTTGTGATGGTTGGGAGGACTGGGGGCCCCCAGCTGCCTGGTGGCTGGGAGCTGCAGCGGGGCTGCCAACTGCCAGCTCCAGCCCCGCTGCCCTGGGACTGAAGTGGAAAATGTCACGGAGGACTCTGGAAGTCACGGATTCTGTGACTTCTGTACATAATTGTAGCCTTAATTATAATGGGAGGTACGTGCCTCAAAATCTGAGCCATAGTGTCTCTACTGAAATTGAGTAGTAGCACTGGAATATAGAAAGGGATGTTCATAGGGGCCCTATTTTCAGCAGGCACATAAATCAGTATTATATGCCTCAAATAGGTTTTAGGTGCCTAAATGTGGGTTTAGGTGGCTAACTTGGGCACTAATATATGTAAGTGGCCCATGAATCACTTTCCATCTTTTGGCAAAAGTTTTCCCCAGACACAGAGCTTGGTAAAAAAGTGAGGAAGCCAGAAAACAATCAATTCAGAGTGAATCTCAGAGTAGAACACATTGTGCACACTGATGACTTCACTTTTCCCCACTGAACTCACTCCCCTTTCCTTTAATGAAAAATTGCTTCCACTGTACATAAGAATACTAGAACCAGCCAGAGCGTTGACTGTGGCTAAATACTTAATAGGTGCAATGGTTAAAAACTAAAATAAAGTATTATTTTATTTTTACATTTTTCAACAATAATTTCTTTTCCTGCTCAGGACCTGTTTTGCTAACATTGTGGTTGTTTTGTAGGGGATTTTTTATTTTGTTTGTTTTGTTTTTGGCAGCTTGCCTGATAATGAGCTAGAGATACAGTCTGAGACATTAAATGGGTGACTAAGATGACTCATAGTTGTTCATTTGACTCCCAAGTGGGGATGGTGAAATTATTATCCTGGATTGGTGCAGTGACTTTCCAGATTTTTGATCTGCAAGTAACTTGCTTATAATAGGGCTTTCTCCTGCAGAGAGAAGGGTGATTGCCTTTGGGGGAGGCGGGAAGGTGAGAGTAAGAACTTCAGGTAACATGCTGTTGACTCAAAAGGTAGCCAGTGGCAGTCAGATATTTAATGAGGAACCTTCTGGTAACTACAGTCTGTTTTTCTCAGAAAATGTAAGTAATGAGAATATGGCATTTAGAAGGTAGAGTAAATGAGAAGGGAGCAAGAGGTGAAACAAATGGAGAAAAATAGGAATAAATTATACTGTTAAAAAAAAAACAGGTAAAGATTCTGCTACAGAGAAATGAAAAACTTACCACCACATAGTTTTTCTTCTATGCTGCTAGATCTTGCTACTGATATTTCTAGAAAAAAAATAATGTAATTACAATGTGTAGATAAAACATAGCAGAGACATACTAAGCTGATGAATAGGTTAGAGCTGTGAGAAAAGATTACCCTCCCTCCCCCGGTTGAAACTGGCCAAACCCCCCAAACGAATCTTCACTCTTAGTTCCATGAAAAATAACATTAAACATTTCTCATTTTTGTCTCAAAATTCTCAAGAGTTAAACAAATAGCAGATACTGTAGGGGGGCAAGCCACTTCTCCCCCACAAAATGGTGAGTTTCTGAATGGGGAAAATGGAAAAAAGTTCACAGGCTAGCTCAGGGGTGCAATTATGTTATTTTACCATGAAGACCCATGTCTACTGGTGAAAATATCGAAGTTTCATTTCAGATCAGTGTGACCTATGAGACCTTCATTGCCCACTGACAAAAGGGTTTGCTGTCATGTAACAGCAACTGCAATCAAGCCTGACAAACTCATTATACCTAACACATTGCTGTCATGGTATTTATCTATAAAGAATGTCATGTAAGGTATCAAATGAAAACTTATATCATACTGGTCATCACTGTGTGATGTAACAATTAAAAAGTTGTAGATATGTACTAAAAATATGCTCAAACCATGAAACCAGGCAGGGTTTGGTAAGCAAGTTTGTCCCAGACAAAGGACTGTTGATTTGCCTGTCTGCCTATGTCTCAAATGTAAATGGATCAGGGTAGGCCAAAGATAATGGGAATCAAAATTGCATCTGAAGTCAATTGGAAAATCAAATTATCAAGAGGACAACCCCTTCCAAAGGCACCATCCATGAAGCATCCTGGCTGTCAGATGAAGGGCCTGCAGGCTGTGATTGAGGAGGAAGATGTGGTCCTGAGAGATCATATCTCCTCCATCTGGAGTAGCAGTCTGACAGATAGTGCTAGTACCAGCTGAGAACCAGTGTTGTTGGGACCATGCTGGGGCGATAAGTATAAGCCATGAATTTTGTTAATATGTGGGGAGCTATTGACAGGCCAAAGGGTAGCACTGAAAATGGAAGTGGGATCCATTTACCATGAACTTGAGGAAATTTTGATGATTCTGATGAATTGCTATGTGAAAATACACATCCTTTAAGTCAAGGGCAGCATATCTGTGCCCCAGGTCCAATGAAGGAATAATGGAGGCCAGAGTGACCATCCAGAAGTTTGTTTTAAGAACTATATGAGCTCTCTTAGATCTAAAATAGCCTTGAGACCCCCTTTTGCTTTCCGGCTTAGGAAGTAGCAGGAAACAGGGAAACGTCCTCTATATTTCCCACAAGTAGAAGGGATTGCATCTCCTGCAGTAGAATGACCTCAGGAGAGTGGTCCCTAATGACAGACAGGGAAGGGCGGTGGGAGTGGGAACAGAAACAAACTGAAAGGTGTATCCCACTTTCACTGTGCTTAAGACCCAACAATTCATGGTGATGTAGGACCAAGCATTTAGGAAATAGGATAGATGACAGGCAAATATAGGGGTGGGAAAAGATGTTGGGACTGGTAGTATGACCTCCACCGATGTGTCAAAATGCTTGTTTGGAGGACCCATCTTGTCTAGATGAACTGGCAGTTGCAGAGGAGGAGAGAGGTACTCAGCACTTCTTGTAACCTCTGCCCTTCTTTCTGGATAGGTCCTGGGTACAAAGCATGAAAACTGGATACAGGGAGGACTGCTGTGGGCAAAACAGCTTTATTTTTGCCATCAGTGTATAAATATCCAGCGACTTAAAGGTCACTCTTGAATCCTTGGAACTATGCAGCCTCTCATCAACTTTCTCAGAAAAGAATGAAGGATCCTCAAATGGGAGGTACTGAAAGGTCTGTTGAACCTCTGGGGGAAAACAGACAACGGCAGCCACGAGCACTGCTGTATAGTAATGGCCAAAGCCATGGCTGAGCTGCAGAGTCAGACGCATCTAAGCTGGCCACTAATTTGCCCTCTTCTACCACTGTGGAGAATTCTTGTCTTTAAAATATTATCACCGAGTTCGGCACGGTAAGGACCTTGTCCAACCTGTCCCTGGCTTGGGAGAACTGTGAGGCCACCCCAAGCTGGAGGGGCCTCATTCTGAGCCTGGCGTGGTGGACCGTACGTGCACGGCGATATGTGACCGAGCAGTTGTAGGCAGGACCTGGCTGTCATCACCGGGAGCCTTACGATCGAGTCCATGAGCCCTTTCAGGGTCTCGAACCTGTCTGGGGGGAGAGAGGCCCTGGCCGACGTTGCGTCTAGGAGCGCCATGATAAACTCTATGTGTTGGACCGGGACTAATGTGGACTCGGGTGTTGTTTACCAACAGGCCCAGGGCGGTGCATGTGGACAGGAGGAGTGCCACATGATCCCTCACCTGCGACCGGGAGGTGCCCTTGACCAGTCAGTCGTCCAGATAGGGGAATATCTGGACCCGCCGGCGCCTGAAATAGGTTGCTACTACTGACGTGCACTTTGTAAAGACTCTGGGGGCAGTGGACAGACCAAACAGAAGGACCGTGAATTGGTAGTGATTCTGTCCCAACACAAAATGGAGGACGCGCCTGTGCCCCTCGAATAGGTGGATGTGGAAGTATGCATCCTGTAGATCAAGGGCCACATACAATCCCTGGGATCCAGGGAGGGGATGATGGAGGCCAGGGAAACCATTTTACCAAGTACTGGTTCAGACCTCGCAGGTCCAGTATGGGTCTGAGCCCCCCTTTGGCCTTCGGGATAAGGAAATCCTGGGAGTAATACCCCTTGCCCAGGAACTCCGTGTGCACTGCCTCTATTGATCCTAGTTCCAGGAGCCTCACAACCTCCTGCTCGAGCAGAGCCTCGTGCAATGGGTCCCCGAAGAGGGATGGGGGTGGGGAGTGGTTGGGCGGGTAGGAGGTAAACTGGAGGGTGTAACCTCGGGAGATGGTGTTGAGGACCCAACGATCCGAGGTGACCCGTGACCATTCCGGGAGGAAAAGTACACAACCGATTGGAGAAAGGGAGCTTTATTGGGCATGGATCCCTGCTGAAAACTGGCGGAGTACCCCCGAGCGTCCCGACAAAACCGCCTTTTACCCACCTGCTTGCCCTTAGAGGACCCAGACTGGGGGGCAGGCCGGTATCGTCTTTGCGGGCGTTTCTTATAGTCCCATTGCTTCTTATGGGCAGCTTCGTATTTTGGGAGGGCAGCCTGGGCGGGAGCCTGCTGTGGCTTGAACTTGGGTTTTGCCAGAGGAGGGACATAGAGGCCCAGGGTCTGGAGGGTCGTCCAGGAGTCTTTCATGCCGTGCAGCCTTGTGTCCGTTTCATCTGAAAACAGTGCCTTCCCGTTAAAAGGGAGATCCTGCATCGGCGACTGCGCTTCGCTGGATAGCCCAGAGAGCAGAAGCCAGGATGCCCATCTCATGGACATCGCTGAGGCCATGGACCGTGCGGCCACATCCGCTGCATCCTAAGCGGCCTGCAGGGACGCCCTTGCGGCAGCTGCCCCTTTCTCCACGAGCGCCTTAAACTCCTTTCTATTGTGCTCCCGGAGGGAATCCTCGAACTTGGGGAGGGATCCCCATAGATTAATCTCGTAGCGACCCAGGAGAGCCTGATGATCTGCTACTCTCAACTGGAAGCCTGATGACGAATAAATTTTTCTCCCGAAAGCATCCAGCCTCCAAGAGTCTTTGTTCTTTGGGATTGGGGCTGGCTGCCCCGTCACTCCCTGTGGTTGACCGACTTGACCACCAAGGAGTTGGGCACCGTGTAGGTATACAAATACTCACGCCCTTTAGTGGGTACAAAGTACTTGCGCTCCGCCTTCTTAGAGATGGGAGCCAACGAGGCTGGTGTTTGCCACAGGGCATGTGAAATATTCGCCACCCCTTCATGGAGCGGCAAGGCCCCCTGCCCGGTGCCGAAGAGGACAGAACATTGAACAGCGAGTCTGAGGGCGCCTCCATTTCCTCTGCCTGGAGATGGAGGCTCGCTGCCACACTTTTTAGTAATTCTTGATGGGCCCGGTAGTCCTCCTGTGGGACAGAGGGGGGCGGGGACACAATGAGCTCCTCCGGACGGGGTAGGAAGCCGGTGCAATGCTTTGGGTATTGGCCAGCACCGGAGGATCCACCCCCTGGTTGGACTCTGGGCATGGCAACGAGGAAGTGGGTCCCGTCGACTCTTTCCTCAGTGGTCTAGGGATGGAGGCCGATGGTGCTTCTGACACCCCGGCCACCAAGAAAGCCCCCACCAGGGGCTGTGCCGGAGGCCACGGTGCCCACTGGTACCACTGGGCCGGCCATGATGCACAGTGCCACTACACTTGCTGAGGCACCGGCAGGACCAGCTGATCAGGCTGGCCTGCCTGGCCTGTAGACTGGCGGCTGTGAGCGGAGGTCGGGTTGGCATACGACATGCTGCTGCCTCCGGACTGGGAGTGACGGTGGTGCCGGGATCTATATCGATGACGGGACCACAACCTCGAGGCGGGAGTACAGCACCAAAGGTAGTGGCTGCTCCGCGAGCGGTCTAGACGGGCGGACTGGGACAGCGAGGAGCTGGCGATCGACGCTCGGAGCTACGGTGCCTTGGTGGAGACTTTGAGTGGGATTCTGAGCAGGAACGGCGTCGATGGTCATGCCGCAGCCGACTGCGGTACCGCCTTCAAGATGAGGACTATTGGCGACGTCCGCCATGGTCCTGTCTGTGCTCGCTCCGTGAAGACGAGCAGTGCCAGGAGTCCCGATCGGATGGCACCCATCCAGACAGTCTAGCTGGTGTCGAGGGCGATCCACATGGACTGAGCCCTGAACGGTCACTGGGCAGTGAGCAGTGTCGGGAATGTTCCCTCAACCGAGACCGGTACCAGGCCAGCGGCAACTGCGGCGATCCCAGCGGCGGGTTGCCTCTGGAGCGTGGGGCCGACATCAGCGGCGCTCCCGGCACTGGCATGGACATGACGTCCGTAGCCACCTGGAGGGCTTCGGGCGTAGATGGCATCTGGACATCTGGAAAGGCCTGCTCCAAAGAGGCCAGGCTACTTTGCTCTGTGTGAGTCGGAGGCCTAGGGCCCGATGGGGACCGAGGACTACCCGACATGGGCCTAGGCTCTGTCCAGACTTCCCTCTGTGCCATTGTGAAGAGGGAGTCTTTCCGGTCCTCTTGATATGCCCCGTGGAAGGGGAGCAGTGCCGACTAGTCGAAGATATCCGAGGGTCTCCGCGTACCGATGCCGCACAGACAGTTTGTGTGCGGGTCACTCCTTAGCATAAAACGCCTACAGGAGCCGCACGACTTAAATCCCGGGGCACGGGGCATGCCCTGGCCCGGGTTCACTAACTAACTAAACTTTACTGAAAACTAAACTGACTACAGGTACTAGTGAATGATCAGTTCTGGGGACAAGCTACAGCAAGGCTGGAGCTAAGCAGTTCCGATGCACCTTCACTGGCGGCAAGAAGGAACTGGGAGTGGGGGGAGCGCGCAGCTATTATACCGTGCCAGGCAGGCGCCACTCCAGGGATCGTGGGGCGTGCTCCCCCACTACCGGTACTCCTAGGGGGAAAACCTCCGACACCGGTGCACGTGGAGAGCACGCACACCTACAGTGGAATACACATGAGCAATCACTTGAAGAAGAAGCTGCATATGCCAACCTGACAGGTATCGCTGACGGAAAAATTTCCAAAACTGTGCATTGATGTGAACACACTTACAGTGGAATGGACATGTGCAAACTCTTGAAGAATTTCTACAAGAACAGAGACAAAATAGACACTTTTGTGTATTTAGAGAGCCAATTAAGCAGACCCCAGACCCCAATATTGTTTTGGTAGGTATTTAGGGTGATTTGAGGTGTTTGTGTGTGTGTGTGGGTTATATGAACAAGAAAAGATTGCTGGAGATGGAGAAAAGAATCATGGGCAACACTCCTAGAACTGGCTTTAAAACTGATTCTATGTCCAGTCCCATTTTATGCTGAAGTACATACTTTACTAGAAGATGTGGAACAGAGATCTTGGACTTTGCACATCTTACATGCCTCAGACCCTTTCTGCATTATCTTCATTCAGCTGTGAAATGAACCTTGGCACATTTCAAAGACGAAATTTCCAGTCCAGACAAAATATTATTTTTGTTGGTTATGTGCTGACAGTGCAATTTGTCTGGATAAAGCACAGATAATCCCTGCCCCCAAGCAGTTTACAAACCAAAAGACAGGAAGATAAAAACATGCTGGGAAATACACAGGATGGCAATAGTTTAATGCTGATATGGATTAGCATTTGTGGGCATCACAGGAGCAACTTTTCAGGGGGGAGCTGAATGATAAGAGGGAGGGAACCTCACATACTAGAAGAGGGAGCTCAATCCAGGCACATGGGATGGTGTGGAAGAAGGTCTAAACTAAGGCATAAGAGGAGGGAAAAAAGGAATTGGGGGAGACTGGCATAACTAACTGAGTAAAAGGGAGAGGTGGTTTGAATAGAGAAGATATGCTGGTGTTGGGGGTAGATCTTTGAAAGCAAGGACAGGAATCAAATTTGATTTGATGGGTGAGGGGGGAGGGAATTGAAACATTCAAAAAGAGAGAATTATGTGGTCTAAGGCAGTGGTTCTCAACCAGGGGTCCAGGGCCCCCTGGGGGGCCACAGGCAGATTTCAAGGGGTCAGCCAAGCATGGTCGGCATTAGACTCATTAGGATCCTGGCCAGAAAGCCAAAGTCCCACCACAGAGGACTGCAAGGAATATTGCAGGGCCCCAAGCCCTACCACCTGGGGCTGAAGTTGAATCCTCAGCAACTTAGCTTTGTGGGGCCCCGGGCAATTGCCCTGCTTTTGCCCCTTAACCTCGACCCGGCTTTATATGCAGAAAAACAGTTGTGGTGGTACAGGTGGGCAGTACAATTTTGATAGCATGTTGTAGGTGGGCCTCAGAAAGAAAAAGGTTGAGAACCCCTGGTTTAAGGGATGGGGAAAGAAGATGAGGTTAGCTGCTGCATTCTGGATGGACTGAAGGGGTGGAGGATAGGAATTGGGAAGGCCAGAGAGGAGGTGATTTCAATAATGTAATAAAATAGTTTATTATTAATCAAACATTCCTCATTCCATTTTTTTTTTAAAAATGAGTGCTGTCCAAAATGCCATGTGCATTTTAAATTCTAGTAACTGGGATACTAATAGGTTTCAGAGTAACAGCCGTGTTAGTCTGTATCCGCAAAAAGAAGAACAGGAGTACTTGTGGCACCTTAGAGACTAGTCTCTAAGGTGCCACAAGTACTCCTGTTCTTCTTTTTTTGGGATACTAATAGTATTTCAATCTTACTAAATCTTGTTTTAAAGCCACGAGGAAGATGAACAAATATGATGTGGGAGTTCCCAGAATCCTCCTTTTTTCACTTTGATTTTTTTCATTTGTTTTGGATGAGAAATAAAAATGTTACTGGTTTCAAATTTATTCCTATTTACTGTGCAACAGTTATACAAACAAACATCATTTAAACTTATTAATCTCATCATACTTCTGTATTGCATACATTTTAAGTTACAGGAAAAAAGGTTGCTGTTCTGAACAAACATAATTACATTTCAAATTACAGAGGAAGCTGTCATTATTTTGTCTGTGAATAGACTGCTGGTTTTTTATGTGCATAGAGGAAAAGATGATTTTTAATACCAATACAGTGTTGCCGCCCATACTGTTTTGGGGATTTAAGAGACAGCAGTGATAAAAAACATAATACAGTTGTAAATCTGAGGAAATGTTGAAGAATGACACATAATATAATTGTCTTATCAAGGTATTTAGCAGTCATGTAGGAGTTAAAGACTTGAGGCACAGCTAAACCTATTTAATGTTGTAACCAATTATTAACCTAATAGTTATGCATGACATGAAATGATTTCCATACCAACTGCTGTAGTATATGGCTATCTGTTTTACACACGAGGATTGTGCAAATTAGATGAATATCTCCAAAGTCCTGAAAAATCAAAAACTAAATCATATCTCTTAGGCAATTAATACAGACAGCAATGCAGACTAAGTAGAATGAAAAGAATATGTAGAATGTTGTTATATTGAATAGCCAAATCCCCAGCTGGTGTAAATCAGCACATCTCCATTAAAATCAATGGAACTATGCATATTTACAGCATCAGAAGTTCTGGCCCTATGTGGCCAGATATAAGAATTGGGAAGCCTCCAGTCCCTGTGAGGTACAAGACTATTTGGTTAAAAAGCCTGGCAAAATTCTACTTGATCCTTTTCCTGAGGTTAGTTATTTTCTGACTAATAAAGTATCATTACTTTATCATCATCATCAATCACAACAGTAAAGGACAGGTGAGTAAATTTAATGACAGTTTTTCAAGACTGGGTTAATAGGGTATTGTCATATTAAACCACATAATATCCACAAAGCTGTCAAAAACAAGAGAGATGGGCAAGGAAGAGACTTGGGGAAATCTGATACCTGAGTGAAATGTCACATTTTTATACAACATTCTCAATTGCGTAGTTATTAGCTGATGAGGAGTAAGATGAATAGGTGAGTAGACACCTCACTCCTAATTCTGGAGGAGGAATACGTTAATGTTTAGGAAGTTAAGGAATACGACTTTTTCATTTAAAGACTGCTGTTCACCAATTTCCCTTATAGCATAGGACTTGTCTATACTTCGGGCTTGTCTACACTGGCAAGTTTTGTCACCAAAAACTGCCTTTTGGCTATAAAACAGCGATAGCGTACACACTGAAATGTGACTTTTTTAGAAAAAAAAATGCCCAGTTTTGGCAACAGAAAACTTCCACCCCTGCGAGAGACTTTTGTCTTTTCCCCTCCCTTTATTGTCGACAAACAGCCAGTGTAGACACCACAGCTTTTTTTCAATTTTATTGGTCTCCAGAAAGTGTCCCACAATTTGCATGCTGCTGCTGTGGTCAGCGTTTTGAATTCCGCTGCCCTGCAGCCAACCCGCCCCTCTTCCTTGCAAAATTTTAAATCTCATTTCCTGCTTGCTGGCTTCCCAGATAAGCTTCCCAGGTGAGCATAGCTGGCTAACGCAACAAACATGCTCCCGCTGGGACCACCACTGAGGTGTTGGATATGATCAGTATACGGGGAAACGAGTCTGCTCAGTCGCAGCTGCGAGTGATCCGTAGGAATCGGGACACATATGGGCAAATTTCTCGAGGCTTGTGCAAAAAGGGCTACAGTCAGGACACGCAGCAGTGCAGAGCGAAGATAAAGGAGCTGAGACAGGCGTACCATAAGGCGCGTGAGGAGAACCATCGCTCTGGTGCTGCACCTAAGACCTGCTGCTTCTATAAGAGCTGAATGCTATCCTTGGTGGTGACCCCACCTCCATTGCCGATAGCCTGTGGATACTTTGGAGGCAGCAGAAAGAGCGGGTAACCCGGATCCTGAAATTCTGGATGAAGAAGTCGAGCTAGAAGAGGATGTGGAGCTCCCACTAGGGTCGCCCGGTGGGGCAGGCAGCCAGGAACTTTTCTCCACTCTAGAAGTGCTCAATGGGGAGCAGGAAGCAGATGAGATGCCAGGTAAGTAGCCGTGGCTTGTGTAAGGAATCAAAAAGTGGGAGGCAAGTACTCTTTCCTGTGATCCGGACATTGCCCGGTGTAACTAATCTGCATGGCCAAGCAGGGTATCGATGGACATCGAGATCTCCAGAGAGAGGCTCTGGAAAGTTTCCAAGAGGTACTTGTTAATCCTCTGCCGCAGATTCCAAGGGATTGCAGCCTTGTTAGTTCCCCCATTGTAGGAAACTGTACCATACCATTTAGCAATCAATGGAGCTGGGACCAAAGCGGCACACAGCTGAGCTGCATATAGACCAGGGTGAATGCCACAAGCATGCGGTAGTTGTGCCCTGGTTTTCCTGGTTACCTGCAGCAGAGAGATGTCAGCCAGCAGGTCGGCCGCCTGTGAAAAAGTGTGTGATAATTTTAGAACGAGTTCCCTGCAAAGCTGCCCTGCAAGCCGTGACTGTTTTGTCCATACGCACAACCGCCTTCCCCCACTCCCGACACTCACCATGATTGGGGTGCTCGCGGAACTGTGTACCTGCCTAGAGTCTCAGAGAGAAAGTGATTTCTACTAGCAAAAGGCCCTTGTTCCTAAAATGTTTCAATCGTTTGCTGGAATGTAACAATCCCTCTTCTGTTCAGCAGAGACACCACCACGCACCCCGCCGACTGGCTTCGGCAGATAAGGAAGAACCCTAGGCCAGTGATTCTCAAACTTTTGTACTGGTGACACCTTTCAAATAGAAAGCCTCTGAGTGCGATCCCTCTTATAAATTAAAAACACTTTTTTATATATTTAACACCATTATAAATGCTGGATGCAAAGCAGGGTTTGGGGTGGAGTTCGTGACCCCCCCATATAATAACCTCGCAACCCCCTGAGGGGTCCCGACCCCCAGTTTGAGAACCCCTGCCCTAGGTGCAGAAAAGAAGACATGTTCTGGGAGGTGCTGCAGCGTGATGAGAGACAGACCAGGGAATGGAAAGAGTGCTGGGAAGCTGAAAGGCAGGACAGAAAAGAGAATGCTGCATTTGCTAGGCAAGCGACAGAACGGATGATAAAAATTATGGAGGATCAGACAAAGATGCTCAAGTCTTTGATACAGCTGCAGACTGAGCAGATCTGTGGTCAACCTCCACTGCAGCACATGCACATGTACAATTCTTTGCCAACCCCCACCTCCCGCTCCCATGCCCAGACATTCCTTTTCACTTCACAGCACTCCTGAGTTTTCCCATCACTCCACCCCACTCACAGCTTGCACAATGATAGCTGGAGCTACAAACACTTCTGAGGTTTTACCCTTTTTAACAATAAATAAAGGCTAAGGTATTTAATGGTATAGTGTTTTTATTCTGTGTTCTACAAAAGCGTATAGCAATCAATTCACTCTTGGGAACAGGCTTCTAAAGCATTTTGTTACATGGAGCTTGGGCCCGAAAATTGTACATGGATGCAACAGGGAAGCAATTCCAAAGCAGATATGTGTTACTGCCCCTCATTGTCAAAGTGGTTCCTCAAAGCCTCTCTGATGTTAATAGCAGCCCTCTAAGCTCCTCTGACAACCCTAGCATCTGTCTGTTCAAACTGTGCAGCCAAGCGCTCTGCCTCAGTGCTCCACACCTGAGCAAACATTTCACCTCAGATTCACACAGATTATGCAAAGTGCAGCACACGCCTATGACCACGGGAATATTATCTTCGGTAAGGTCTAGCCTGCCACTGAGACACCTCCAGCGACCTTTCAAACGGCCAAAGGCACATTCGACTACCGTGCAGCACCTCTCAACCTGTTGTTAAAACAGTCCTTGCTGCAGTTCAGGTGCCCTGTGTAAGGTTTCATGAGCCAGGGCTGTAGGAGGTAAGCCGGGTCTCCCAGGATTACTCTGGGCATTTCCACATCCCCCACTGTGATCTTGTGATCTGGAAAGAAAGTCCCCGCCTGCATCTTTGTGTATAGGCCACTGTTCCTGAAGATGTGTGCGTCATGCACCTTTCAAGACCAGCCTGCATTGATGTCCATGAAACGCCCCCGGTGATCCACAAGTGCCTGCAACACCATGGAGAAGCATCCCTTCCTACTGATGTATTCAGAGGCAAGGTGGTCTGGCGCTAAAATTGGAATGTGTGTGCCATCAATCGCCCCACCGCAGTCAGAGAAACCCATCTCTGCAAAGCCATCCACTATTTCATGCACATTTCCCAGAGTCACGGTCCTCCGCAGCAGGATGTGATTTATTGCCCTGCACACTTGGAGTAATACAGCCCCATCAGGGGACTTCAAATTGATTTGCAACTGACTGGTAGCAGTCTGGATTCGCCAGCTTCCACACAGCAATTGCAACGCACTTCTCTACCGCAAGGGCAGCTCTCAATCTGGTGTCCTTGCGCCGCAGGTCAGGGGCCAGCTCAGCACATAGCTCCATGAAGGTTGCTTTACGCATCCTAAAGTTCTGTACTCACCAGTCGTCATCCCACACCTGCATGACAATACGATCCCACCAATCAGTGCTTGTTTTCCTAGCCCAAAAGTGATGGTCTACCGTATGCAGCTGCTCTGCGAGAGCACAAAGTACTGATAAGTAGCTGCTGTCCATATCACATTTGGGTGCCTGTGATTCATCCTCTGTCAGTAACTTTGCTAGTAACTCTGCGAGTAACTCTGCTGCCATGCGCGATGTCCTCACGACAGTTAACAGCACATAGAAGAGAAGTGCGGGATCCATCCTCTCTCACTGCAGATGCTGGCGCGCAGTACAAAAGACTGACAGTTGGAAAAACGGCGCGAAAGGAAGCCAGAAACCATTGGAGGCTGGGACACAAAGCGGTGCATGATGGTACATTTTGCATGTCCCAGGATGCACCATGCTCCATTTCCACATTCCCACAACACCTAAAAATGGATGGTGTCGCTAGGCACTGTGGGATTCATACCCACAGTCCATTGCTCTCACTGTCAACAATGGTGCCCCGAATGTGGACACAATCTGTCGACAGAGGGAGCAAATGTAGACACGCTTTGGCGACTTTGCTTTTGTTGATTTTTCCTTGTTGACATTAGTTTCATTGACAAAACTTGCCAGTGTAGACAAGCCCTTAGTGCGCTACTGTAGTACTTAGTGAAGACGCTACCTACACCGATGGGAGAGATTATCCTGTCAGCATAGGTATTCCACCTCCCCGAGAGGTGGTAGCTATGTCAACGGGAGAAAGTCTCCTGTCAACACAGCACTGTCTACACTGTGGGTTATGTTGGTATAACTATGTCAATTAGGGGTGTGGAAAAGCCACACCCCTGAGCGACGCAGTTATACAGACATAAGTTGGTGATGTAGACCAGGCCATAGGGCTCATAGAATTTACCAGAGAACAATAACATTCTGAAACTTAAAGTAGTCCTAGGGCTCAGAATTTGGAAGGGGTAAAGATGGCTTAAAAACAACCCTGTCACCCATTCTTTCCTGAGGCCTGCTCCTGCTCCATTATAGTCAACTGGAGTTTTCTCATTAACTTAAATGGGAGCAGGAGCAGGTCTCTAGTGAATCTCACCTAAAGCTTACTTTAAGAATTTTAGGATGTAGCTTCCTATTAAATTCTCTCAGGTTTGCAGAATAATATGTATAGAATTTTATTTAATTTCTACAGAACCCCATTGGTTTTACCCTTATTAAATACCATAGGAATTTTACATAAGAGTTTATGAAGGCCAGGATGTCCATTAAGGCAACATCCACTCTCCTCGAATATGCTCCTTTTTCATATTAGTCTGGTAGTAGCAATACCAGGGAGGTGTGAACACATGGTAAACAAAACCTGTGTAAAATTTGGTGTCATTGTTCACTGAGTATACAGGAAAGCTTTATCATCTGGTGAAGGTTGTCAGGGTTGTTGACCAGGATGGTTCAAAAGGTTTTCTTCAGTTTGTGACATTGTTGTTACTTACAATGTTAGGCATGCATGGGGACATGGTACATTTCTGCTATTTGGAGGGTTTCATAGATTCATAGATTTTAAGGCCAGAAGGGATCACTGTGATCATCTAATCTGACCTCCTGCATACCATACAGAAATTCCCTGAATTAATTCCTGTTTGAACTAGAGCAGCAATTTTAGAAAAACATCCAATCTTGATTTTAAAATTCCCATCAAATGGAGAATCCACCACAGCCCACAGTAAATTGTTCCAATGGCTAATTACCTTCCCTGTTAAAAATTTATTTCCTGTCTGAATTTATCTGGTTTTAATTTCCAGCCGTTGGATCTTGTTATACCTTTTTCTGCAAGATTGAAAAGCTCTCTATTATAATTTTTTTGTTCCACTTGTAGGTACATATAGATTGGATCAAGTTACCCTTATCCTTCTCCAAGTTAAACTATACACACTGAGCTCCTTGAGGCATATTTTCCTATCTTTAATCATTCTTGTGGTTCTTCTCTGAACCCTCTCCAGTTCATCAACAACCCTCTTGAATTGTGGACACCAGTACTGGACACAGTATTCCAGCCGTGGTTTGCACCCATGCCAAATACAGAAGTAATATAACCTTCCTACTCCTACCTGAGTTTCCCCTGTTTAGGCATTTTATGGCCACAACGTCATACTAGGAGCTCATGTTCAGCTGATTATTCACCACAACCCCCAAATTTTTTTCAGAGTCACTGCTTCCCACGATACTACCCCCAATCTTATCAGTATGATCTATGTTCTTTGTTCCTACATGTATAACTTTACATTTGGCCATACTAAAATGTATAACGTTTGTTTTTGCCCAGCTTACCAAACAATCCAGATCACTTTGTATCAGTGACCTGTCCTCTTCATTATTTACCACTCCCTTAATCATTTTGTCATCCGCAAACTTTATCAGTGATGATTTTAGGTTTTTCTTCCAGATCACTGATAAATTTAATTTATGCAATATTAATTTTGGATCATTCTAGTTTTTTAATCAAAACATTGTGCAGTACTAAGTCCAATCTACAGAAGTCTAAGTATATTACATCAACACTATTACCTTTATTAACCAAATTTGTAATTTAATTAAAATATCAATTTAGTTTGACAGGATCTATTTTCCATAAACCTGTGTTGTTTGGCATTAATTATATTACCCTCCTTTAATTCTTGATCATCAAGTTCTGTATCAGCTGCTCCATCATCTTGCCTGGGATTGATGTAAGGCTGATAGCCCTATAATTTGGTCCATCACAATCCATCTTTCAAGTCAGAAGGTGCCAGGTGTGCATTCTGGGAAACAACTGCCAAAAAAGCGGGCAGTATAAAAGCAAGAGGCTTTGTCTGGTGGGACACTCTGCATATGCCTGGGGCTGGCCATGCCTATTGTGCTCCAAGAACTGCAATATTCTTGTAAATCTGAAACCATTTTGAAAGGGACTTGATCAGGTCAGTAACACATGAATGGGGACAAAGTGTAGTGAAGTTTACTGAAATGAGTTTGGGACGGCTACATTACTCTCAAATATAGTGAAGAAGTGGTGGAATGAGAAGCGTACTACAAAGCTGTCTTTTGCATCGGGACACCCCTCCAAGGCAGTTTCCATAGCTTCTGTGATTTGGCTCCCTTCTGCACTGTGCAGCAGAGTTGTTGTGAATGATTTCACTTATACTTTAAAAGTAAATGATCTTACCTGGTATGAAGTTAGAATCAAAAATACAAGTTCGACTCTCAGTGGTGTTCCCAGAACACTGGTTGCCCACAGGAAATAGAATGATACACTGACGAACGCGGAACTGGACTCCAGATGAATCACAATCAGACCACTCAGACCAGTCAGACCAGTTGTCTGTATTAGTTATAAAGAGAGGGAAATAATGGAAATAAGTCTTACAGATTAACCACATCAGAGTGAAAAATTAAATGTCTTGCTATAAATAACGACAGGATACATGCCAGATCGTCATCTGGTGTAAACTGGCATAGTTCCATTAACTTCAATGAAGCTATGTCAATTCACATCAGCTGAGCATCTGTCCCATATATGGCAAAGAACACAAAAAATGCAACCTTCCCTCTGAAATTGAAAGTTCAGCATTGTAAATGTTCTACAGGATGTTACATTTATCACAGCAATAATACATTCCCCCCCCCCCCCCACTGTACTTGTGTGCATGAGTGTGCAATAAAAAGTGTAACTATGTTACCATAAGTTTACCACTGGCCTTCAAAGCAGACGATTCCAGTTTGTTAATTTACATAACTGACCAGTAGCAATGTAGACCTATAGAAATACGTGGTTTGATGCAGGATGTTGGTTTAAATAAAAAACAGCAGGCACCTTCTTGTTACTCTGGCTTTGTTCTTCACTTCTGAAATCACAAGGCACTCTCTTATATCTTAAATCAGATCTCCAGATTGCTTCTCTTTATCAGGTTTGGTTCATTATCAGCCTCTGTTTCTTCTTTAGCTTTGCTCCTCTGCCTATCTAATTTTATTTAATGGATTTTTATTTTCACACCATGCTACCTCTGTGTGATCTCAGGATATTGCTCTTAAATGAAGTGAATTTATCTGAACCATATTAGATACTGTGTATTTACTCATCTAACATCTTTCTTATAGTACATGAGTAAGTCCTGTCTTCACTGCATTTTTTTAGGGTTGGTATATAGTAGCAGATAGAGGGCTGTAAAAATCATTTGTTTCACTTTCCAGGAGTTAGTGGAAACAGAGATAATCTTATTCAACAACTAAGTTAGCTTTGAGTTTCTGGTTTGAGTTAAATCAACCCAATAGCCCAAAGCAAAACTTAGATCTCACGATGAAATTTCACCTATTTTTGTGTCAAAACCAGGCAAATTCAAAAATGTCACATGATTTCAAATGCAAAACTATAAAGCAGCCTAATTCTTCTGGGAAGTGGACCCAAGTTCATTCAAAATAAATTTAGTATAATTTGAAAGGGTTTTGAATCTTTTGGAGTAAACAGTCTGATTTTTAAATGAAAAACCTGAAATCAGAAGTCTCACGTGGCTTCAGCTTTTACTGTGAATACTCTGCATAACTCTAGCATATAGTACTCATATTTACAAATTACCATTCTACAACCTCAAACAATAAAATAAAGGCCTAAATCATTTTTAAAAAGTATGCTATAATATCTAATAGTGAATGTTTTCAGACTGCATTTTTGTAAAGTTTAGTTCAGGGTGCTATGTATAACATAACATTGTTGAATATCTGCTCCCTAACTAAAAATTATGTTATAAATAAATGGGATGGGAAGATTGAAATAATTTTAGGGTATTAAATAAAATTCAAAAGAACTGTAAGGCTGTCCTCACACTGCTGTAAGTTTAAAGTGATTCTGTCAGGTTAAAATTTTTAGCCCAGGTCCGCGACCCTAGCTGAGAAGCATACAGCTCTCTTAAACAGAAGCCTGTGCACTTCCCCAGTCCTGACCTGGCTATGCTATATCAAAAAATATGGGTCAATCTGGTGGAAGCAATACTATTTTTGATTACACCCTCTAGAATAAAACCTTCCAAATGCCCTAAACGCTCTATATTGGAGGCTAGGCTAATGATCAACAAAATGCATTCACCTGTGGTTATCTGAATGTGAAATTATTCACCTATATTCAGGTATGTGTATATGGATGAGGACCCTCTCACCTGCGCTGAATGACAGCTCTTTCAGCTACAGGCACATACAGTTATTTGACATGAATGGTCGGACATCCACTTGAAAGAAGCACCAGTGCAAATAATTTGCAATATTGTTCAACAAATAAATACGTGTGTATTACTTTGAGCATACAGCATCAAACTTTGACTTTTACTTCATGTTTTGTATGTAGGCACTCTACACAGAGTTACCTCACTGCAGTACATCGCAAGTAAACTTAAAACCTGGCCATCTGGGGTTGAGTCCAGACCTGACTATCTGGGCCATTGAATAGGATAAGAAGTAGGTCGTATGGCCAAATAATCAAGATATTTTTGATCCTTATTGTATGGAGTGGCTTTAGTATGGTGTTTCTTGTCACATTCATTCACTGCCTCCACAATCAGGGAGTTGGATGCAGGATGGGTGGGAAAAAAAGTCAGAGTCCTTAGCTGGGACATATTTTTATTGGTCCTTTTATATGTTGGTGCGCTCTGCCACAGGGTCTTGTCAGGATCGAGTAGTGCCTCATTGATGGGCAGGGCAACATGGGCAGAAGGAGTCCATTGAAGGATATCCAGAAGTTTATGCTGTGATTCTTTGATTTTCTTCAAGGGGATCTGTAAAGAGTCTACAAAATGTTTAATTAACCCCTGGAAATCTCATTAATCATCAGCTATAGAAGATGGGGGAGGCATAACCATCTCATCTGGGGAAGAAAAAGAAATATTTATCTGTGGGGTAGCCTCCTTATCTACTCTGGCCTACTGCTCCTCAAAGGATTCTTGAACCTGAGGAAGGTGAGGAGAGCTAGATAGGGTAGAAGGATTTTTTCTTCTGTAGCCCCCAAACAAGACATTATAGGTGCCCCCCAAAAACTGTAGGTGATATGCCACTGAAGGAGTCCATAGGACATGGGGTGTGGAATCACTGTGCTTGAACCAGGTTGTGGGGGCATGTGCTCATCTTTGATGTAACTCTTCCTTTTCCTCAAAGGTTGGAGAAAGGAACTCAAGCGGGGAGCTCCACCACTCTCCAAAGATGTGAGAGAGTCAAATGGTATTGGGAAAAGGTCCAGTCTTGATGAGCGTGCTTGTGTTAGTACAGATAATCTTTCAGTACCCACTAGCAGGGGATACTCTGGTTAATCTGAAAAAATTACATTTTTGGAATATCTGAATTCCTGTAGTACCGGGTAAGTTTGAAGTATGGGGCTATGTTCCACTGTCAGTACCAAGGGCATAAACTGCTCCATCTGCACTCTTTTGGTAGATATAGTTGGTATCAAGGAGAATGTCTTAGGAAATGTCGAGATCATAGGAAAGGCATGGCATTTACCTGGTACTGAGAATGTCTTGGAAGTCAATGTAGGTACAGATAGTACTGAGGGCATTGTAGGTACTGCCTTCTTAGAAGAGGAATGCTTAGATTCCTGTGCTGCTGAGTTCTGCTTCTGCAGCACAGATGGTCTCGGTACTCAAGCATGTTTGGTGCCCCTATTCTTAGAAGAGCCTGGAGCCCTGGGTAAGAGGTTGGTACTGACAGTGCCTGGAGCCTCAGTAGTATCCAGAGTGGGTCTCCAAAACGGACTTACTTGGAGGACACTGAGACTTTTTTGAAGTAGACCCCTTCTGAGGAGAATGAGCTATCTTTTCATGGGACTTCTCCAAAGATTTACCTTGGGCAGATCCAGGTGAATGTGCTGAAGTTGAAGAGGCCCTGTGCTTACTCCGATGCTAATGTCCAGGGGGGATCCTGGCATGGACCTGAGGCTGGACGGAGAGAGCCTTCCATCAAGAGGCTGAGTCTTATCTCTCAATTCTTCCTAGCCCTGCCTTTAAAAGCAGAGCAAATGGAGAACTTCAGGGGAGCAGTGAAACTCCCCCAAGCAGCAGATGCAAGGTGAGTGCTTGTCAGTAACCGGGGTAGCTTCCTGGAAAGAGAGGCACCGTTTGAAGCCCAGTGAGCCACGGAATACCCCAGCGCAATGGTGATCTGAGGAGAAAGTTCCCAACCCCCAAGGGGGAAGGAATTTAGACTGACACCTCTAAAACAAACAAGAAAGAAAGAAAGACAGACTAATTAGAGTAGTTCATGGTTTTGAGTAGAAAGGCACACTAATGCTCAATCTCAGGCCAAGGTGATTGAGAAGGAACTGAGGGCAGTTCAACCTCATAGCCCTATACAGCCTCAGTGCAGGGCATGAGGATATATAGGGCACATGAGTGGGTCCAACAGGCACTACTACCAAAAATCTGTGATCAAAGACATGTAGTGTAAGCGCACCTGAAGTTGAGCACCTATCTGTACATTAAATGAAGAAGAATAAATGTTTATCCATGTTCTTCTCCAACAGAACTGTGCACTTCTTTCTAAAAATTCAATTCTTTTATCCATTATTTGTGTGTCTGAGTGACTGGTCCAAGGACAGCATGTTATTTCTCTCTTGGTGCTGCCACAAATACATTATTCTAAGTACCCAATATTGTTGTATGCAATACTACATATTATAGACACCATTGCTACAGATAACATTCAGTAATATGCTATACATAAAGAATTACTGATCAATGGTATAGACATTCCATTCATTTAAGTAAGATTTTGTTTAGTTAAAATTAAAAAATAGGAATATAAAATTGAAAAGATAGTTTGAGAAATAGTTATTGTGCATAAACCATTCTGTAGTTGTTTTTCAAGTGTAAATATCTTGGTCACTTCCAGTTGTAATTGACATTAAAAAAAAACAAACGCTTAACACCTACTGAGGATCAGCAGCATGTAAAATTTAATTTTCCGTTAAATTTTGGCAAAATAAAACTGAAATTGCAAGAGCCCTTTTTTCCTTGTTCACCACTTAAACAATTATCATTATTTTCTTGTATTAAAAATTCCAACTGGGTTTGTAATTTCCAGATGCCAAGTTTCAACCAAAGATCTGTTTGCAATGACTACATTCCTTTCCCTCCTTAAATCTTAGATTTGTACACTTGTTTTAAAAATACAGGCTCTCTGTCCTGCAAATTGATCGGTATGAGCATACCCTATGCCTGTGGGTGGTCCCATCAAAGTCACTGGCGCAGCGGTCTGTGCACATGGAGCACTGGGGTCACAGTTTTGGCCCATAATGTGTAATAAGAATAGTAAACGAGAGCTGTGAAAAAAGCAGCTAGTGCATATGGCAATGGTTACTTTTCAAACTACATCACAGCTAGTTAGAAGACGTATTTGTTTTTGAGGGGGAGACAGAAGAAAACGAACTGCAAATTTTCATCTAAAAGGTAAGCTTGGTTTTTAGTTAGATTTGAATATTAAACAAAGCAAAGAGGTATGTGAGACATCTGTGTCACTCTGATTATTAAAAAGGCTTTAATGTAGATGATAAATGATTTTTGTTGGAAAAAATAGATTAATAATCAAGTCATAATAAGCTAAAGAGCACAAGTTATAAATGCCTGAAAACTGGGGTTGCTAATGGAAATGTTAACAGACCACTAACAATAGCAGCACTACAAGAGAAAACACTATAATAATACTGGAAACAGCACAAGAAACGTGACAGTTCTGGCCTTTTAAAAATGCCTTAAGGATCTGAGGCTGCTGTGATAATTTTTAAGTACATATATACTCCATCCCTCTTGAGGAATCAAATCAACAACAGAGTTCTATTTTCACTTTTTAAAACCTAAGGTGGAGAGTTAAGTTTGCTGTAATTTTGACAGAGTAGGTGCTATTTTATTCCACTGCAAGTCATGAAGTACTTAGAAAGGGAAATTACCAAATAGTTTGGGTAATAGCATCTATACATTCACACTCTTGGGTCTTGTATGCTCATGTACATGACCTCATCACATGAGAAGTAAGTTTATGGCATAAAGTTTAGAAACCCCTCAATCAAGCAGGTAACACTGCTCTACAGCCAAAATGCTTCTGAAATAAATGTAGTCAAACTTTACTAATTCTGGGTCACTGAGAACGAAAATGATGCTTAAAATTGTTGATTGGCTCTAGTTTTCAAGATATGCTATTGGGTCAGTATATACGACCCTTGACTTGGGAATGGCGGAGGATAAGTGAGTTCTAAAGGCAAGGGATCTCAATTTAAACCAGAAATGACTAAAATACATCTTTGACTGGATCTATGACTAAATCTATGACTGGGTTTGGACAGTACTTGCTTTTTAGGCAAAACAATGAATGATGCAATCTGAAGCTGGTATTGCATCATACATGATATGAATTGCATCATGTTATTCCTAGAAGTCATGGATGATGCAATCATAACGAAGCTTACATCACTCTGCTGAACAAATTGCCCTATATCAGCTCTAGAAATCATACAGTGTCATGCTCTCTTATTTGTCAGTGTTTGATTTTGAAAAGGGACACATTTCTGTTTAGCCAAAGTGAGCAGAGATGCCTCGTACTTGTGTGAAGAGTGCAGATAACTTCTGCTATGTTTGTGGTGAAGTGACTTTTGCATCACAAAAGCGCAGTATAACCACTATGGTTAAGAAAGCCTATCTCCTTTATTTTGGCTGCAAAATTGGAGATCAGGACAAGAGGTGGGCCCCACACATATGCTGCAACACTTGTGCAACAAATCTTCACCAGCAGTTGAACAGGAAAAGGAAATCTATGCCTTTTGCAGTGCCAATGATTTGGAGAGAGCCAACAGATCATACCAGCAATTGTTACTTCTGCATGGTGCCTCCAGTTGGGAAAGGTGTGTTAAAGAAGAAAAAGTGGACTGTGCATTATCCAAACATTCCAGCAGCTATACGCCCAGTACCCCACGGAGAAGGACTGCCAGTTCCTGATGCACCAGAATCATTCTCACTTGAGTCAGACGAGGAAGAGGAAGAGGATGAAACTTCTGGTCCTGAACCATCAATGTCACAGGACCCACATTTTCTCCCATCCTCCTCCTCTGAACCACACCTCATAACACAAGGTGAACTGAATGACCTTGTCAGGGATTTGGAACTACTCAAGAGTAAGGCAGAGCTGTTGGGCTCCAGACTACAGCAGTGGAATCTCCTGGCACGTGATGTTAGGGTTTCCACGTTCCGTGACCATCAAAAGGATCTTGTCCCATTCTTCTTCATGGAAGGTGATCTTGTAGCCTGCAACAACATGGATGGTGTGATGGCAGCCCTCAACATCGTTCACGATCCAGATGAGTGGAGACTGTTCATTGATTCATCGAAGACGAGTCTTAAAGCTGTTTTACTGCCTAATGGCAATGTTTTGCCATCAATTCCAGTTGGTCATGCAGTCCATATGAAGGAAACCTATGACAACATGAAACAACTTTTGAGCTGCATAAACTATGACCTACATCAGTGGCAGCTTTGTGGCGATTTGAAGGTTGTTGCTCTCTTGCTTGGTCTGCAGACTGGATACACAAAGTACTGCTGTTTTCTCTGCGAATGGGATAGTCGTGCAAGAGATTCCCACTACATCAAGAAAGATTGGCCACTCTGACAGTCATTGGAGCCTGGGAGGAAAAGTGTTCAGCATCCACCACTTGTTGAATCAAGGAAGATTTTGTTACCACCGTTACACATCAAGCTGAGTCTGATGAAGAACTTTGTCAAGGCTATTGACAAAACACAAGCAGCTTTCAAGTACCTCTGTGGAAAATTTCCAAGTTTAGGTGAAGCTAAGATAAAGGAAGGTGTCTTTGTTGGTCCTCAGATTCGTGAACTTCGAGATGATGCTTTTGACCATGCACTGCGTGGCAAGGAAAAGACGGCATGGAAAGCCTTCCAGTTAGTGGCAATAAATTTTCTCGGAAACAACAAGGCAGACAACTACAGGTTGTTGGTGGAAAACCTCCTCAAGGCATACAAAAGCCTTGGTTGCGACATGTCACTAAAGATACATTTTTTGCACTCTCATCGAGATTTTTTTCCACCGAACTGCGGAGCAGTGAGTGACGAGCACGGCGAGCGATTTCACCAGGACATTGCAACAATGGAGAAATGCTATCAGGGCAAATGGAGCCCATCAATGCTTGCAGACTATTGCTGGACAGTGACAAGAGATGCTCCATTTAATGAATACAAGAGACAAGCCAAGAAGCGCCGAGTAGACACTGAATAGGACTAAACTATGTACATAATAGTTTTTTGCCTTTTGTTTCATAATAAATTTTATTCATATAACCCTTTTGCTGATTTTTAAAGTGTTACATATACAGGACAGGTGAAATATTATCATGTAAAGCAACCATAAACACATGAAAAGACCTAGGTTTACAATTTATGATTAAAACTCTACTATCTACACAATATACATAGACATAAAATGTAAAATCTTAAATATCTTAGAAACAGTAGCCAATCAGTTGTTTTAGTTGTCATATTTGAATTCAGCACATCAAAATACATAATAAATAGCACATTTTATCTCTGAAGCAGACGACTTCCCAAAAATTGTAGACCAGTGTAATGTAACAGTGCATCATTGCTACTAGCAGACATTACTTTTTTCCAATGATCAAGAACAGAAGGTATTAACTGTAACCTATACACCAGCAAGACATAAAAACTTTCACAGTGGTTCCTCTACCTTTTTATGTTACTTTTTACTTTCTACTTCTGATTCTTTTATTAGTCTTTTTATCTTCCTTGTTTTGCAAAGATTTAACGTTTCACAAGACCACTTTGCAAGGGTCAAAAAAGACAATCAAAATGATAGAAAATATCATGGTCCACTTCCATTATGATTACATATATATATTACAGTAGTACCCAGAGGCCCCAAAGAGCTGTATAAATATGTACAAAGATGCAGTTCCTGCCCCAAAGGTCTTACAATCTAGGAAAGCATTTTAAAGGGTTAACATTTCTGTAAATGTGAAAATAGATTGCACTAAACTTTGTTCCCATTTCTTACTTTAGAAGAGCTCAGATATAATTTTTAAATCAAAATGTATTTTTTTCAGATCAGGAGCTAGGTAGGTCCTCAGGTGGTGTGAAATGATACAACTCCATTGAAGTCTTCAGTATTACATTGATTTACATCAGCTGAGGATCTAGAGCCTTCAAGCTTTTGCTTGCCCTACAATACCCAGTACTACAAGTGTTTGTTGCACTATTATAGCTACAAATCTCTTAAGGCATCAATCTTCTGTGTGCAGAAGTACACCATTTTAAACTACATTGACCTGAAACCTGTAACTAAACTGATAGCCTCTAAAAAATCATTTTAACATGACACTAGGGCTATCTCCTGTGGGCCAAATTCTGCCCTTAAATGTACATTCACAGCAAATTCATTGTAAGCTGATGTGCATGTACCAGAGGACAGAAAGAATTTGTTCCTAAATGTTTAATAGGTTGATAAAGGCATAATGTACTTTACTGAACAGGTTGAACGATAGCCACCGTATTCTATGGTATACTCAAAGCAAAGCAATACTGTATGGATTTGTTGTACCTGGACAGGGTTGTGTGTTGCAAAGTGCCTCTTCAGTGTGAAGTCCAAGGCAGATGTCCCCTCCATAGGCTGGGGCTGGGTTTGTGCATGAGCGGGTCCTCATGTAATGTCCACCTCCACAAGTTGCTGAGCACTTTGACCATGATGACCAACAAGACCAACCTCCATCAACTGGAAAGAAATAACAACTCATTGTTCTAAGTCTCTGCATGGATGAACCATTTAAATCAACCTATCCAGTTTGGTTCTATGGGCATGAGTCAAAGTCTACTGCAGTCAATAGAAGATTTTTAGGCCTCACCTGGCAAATGGGATCAGGCTATGAAGCTTACTTTACATTCTGAGATTTATAAAAGTATTGTCCAATGAAAGGAAGAGTAAGAAGAGTAAGAGCCCAGTGTGGATACAAAATTTATGTCTGCAGATGCAGATATCCGTGGATATAAATAAGTATCTGTGGAGCTGCAGGGCTCTACCAGCAAAAGCAGCAGCATGTCAGGCCTCCACTCCCAGCCCTGCACTGGTAGCTCCGTCGGCATGGCTGTTCCACTCACAGCCCCACCCCTAACCCTGCCCACTGGTCAGGCACCAGACTCACTGGTAGCTATCCCTGGTCCTGCTCGTGTGTGCAAGCGGTTAGCACACTCTGGGACACGAGTCCTTTCCACACAGTGGTCTACGTCTCCTGTCCTGGGGCATGCGAGCCGCTTGCACACACTAGCGTAGCCAGGGATAGCTGCTGGTGAGCCTGGTGCTGCCCCAGTGCGCAGGGCTGGGGCAGGGAGTTTGTTTATAAACAGAGGCAGGGTGATTACGATAACAAAAGGCTTGTCATTAAATTAAATTAAGGATCATTAGATGATCCTGAAAGCATTGCCAGGTACTCAAATTAAAAGATAGGAAACAAAGGGTAGGTTGCACCATCTCAAAAAAGACACTAAAATGGGGGGCGGGGGGGGAAAGGGGGAGAATATAGAGAATGGCAATAAAAATGATTGGGGTTATGAAACAGCTTCCTATGAGGAGAGAGAAAAAGGACTGGGACTGTTCAGTTTGGAAAAGAGATAACTAAGGGGGGATATGATAGAGGTCTATAAAATTATGAATGATGTGGAGAAAGCGAATAAGGACACAGCTTGGCTGCCTGTGGGTTAAGCACCTGCTAATTTTTTCCCATGGGTCCGCCAGTCTTGGAGCACCCACACAGTCAGCGCCTATGAACAAGGAAGTGTTATTTACCTGTTCACATAACACAAGAACTGGGGGTCACTCAAGGCAATTAATAGGTAGTAGCTTTAATACAAATATAAGGAAGTATTTCTTCACACAACGCACAATCAACTGGTGGAACTTGGGTTTTAAAAAAGAACTGGATAAGTTCATGGAGGATAGGTCCATCAATGGCTATTAGCCAAGATGGCCAGGGGTACAACCCCATGCTCTGTGTGTCCCTTAATGTCTGACTGCCAGAAGCTGGGACTTATGACAAGGGATGGATCACTCAGTAAATTGCTCTGTTCTGTTCACTCCCTCTGAAGGGGGGACGGATAGCTCGAGTGGTTTGAGTATTAGCCTCCTAAACCCAGGGTTGTGAGTTCAATCCTTGAAGGGGCCATTTAGGGATCTAGGGCAAAAATCTGTCTAGGGATTAGTCCTGCTTCAAGCAGGGAATTAGACTAGATGACCTTCTAAGTTCCCTCCCAGCCTGGATATTCTATGAAGCATCCAGCTGCTGTCAGAAGACAGGATACTTGGTTAGATAGACCATTGGTCTGCCCAAGTATGGCCTTTATGTTCTTTATAGCACAACTGCAAAAGAATGACTGAAGTTGATGTTTCACAGAGGTGGGCTGAGAGTATGGGTTTTGGGTTTCAAAACCAAAGCAGGTTTGGTTTGGATCTGGATTCCTTTATATCCAAACCATGGAAGTTGGAGGTGGCATGGATATTTAGACCATCTCTGTTTTAAGCAGAAATATGTATATAGATACATTTAGGTTTCTGGTTTTAAGTTTAAAATATCACCATCTCTTTTAATAGTTATGTAGGAAAATAATTTGTTGTCAACACATCTGCTTAACTTTATAAGAATGCATAATAAAATACACACCACTAAGTGAAGCCTATAATAAACAAAGCAGAGTTGCCAGTTAACGATTTTACTGGGGTATTCCCTTTCCCTTTCCGAAAATTGTTTACACAGTTTTAGTCTTCCCTGCCTACCAGTCTCATGCAGTCCCCAGACAGCTTTACAGCAGGGATTTTTGTTGGGATGACAGATTGTACATGCATAACAAGAGCATGGTTCAAAAGATGCATAAATGAGATTTACAAATACTTCTTGAAATATGTCCCCATTTTTCTAAAAAATAAATGTTACATAGCTGTGGCTTTAAATACATTTTCGGAACATAAGAACTGCTACACTGAAATACACTAATGATACATACCTAGTATTGAATGTATATGTGCACATCAGGTATTTATGCCTGCACATAACTTGACATAACTTTGTGTAAATAAATGACTTATGTCTAGGCACATACAAATCTATGTAACCCACACATCTCCCGGGTGTGGTGTTCTGTCCCATCTAGTGGCACCGAGACCACTTAGAGAGAGATTAATGAGTCTGCTCTACAGCCTTAGCTAAGGGCCACATGGCTTTTAGCTCATGCATGTAGCTCCAGAGGTCCCAGGTTTGATCACACCTGCTGGGGTTTGTCGGTGTTACATGTACAACTGCACACACCTAACTTTGAAAATCAGGCACCAACTGAATTCCTTTTACAGGCACCCTTAAAAAGTGGATGTTTACCATCCACAGTAGTTAAATTTACCATAGCATTTGCAATATTTCCAACTCTAAGCATAGGGAATACCACACTTTATTAGAGGTAAATACTTCTATTGCCTTACACAATTTATTTTAATGGTTCATTCGTTTTGATGCACTCTTTGGGAAACCTTAATTTATGGTTCATTGACATGACTGAATATAAAATCTATGTACCTCTCAAACAATACTCCTTAATGAGTTCTTTTGAACCTTTCTGTTCTCAGAAGTCAAAGAGTATTTAAAGGTGCAAAATCCTTTACTTCAGTTTATTGATATGGCTCCGCATTAAAAAAAAATTACTATGTACTGTAGTGTACTTATCCAAAAAATATTCATATTTAAATCTTCCAGGCAGTGACATTGAAGAATACTTTAAATATATTGAAGACGGGTCATTTTGCTTAGAAAGCAAGTTACATCACAGACACATTTGTCAAGTCAAATAGAACTCATTTATATGGAAAGATTGTAATAGCAGGAAAATTAGTTTAGAGGATCTTTTTTATTTGGGTATCAATATCTGCCTGTGCAGCTATGCAGACAATCTTACATATAATGAATATTCAGGATCTCATGCTGTTCAAGCAGGCAGTGTAGTAGTCTATACCTGCAGCTACTAGTCAAATGGGCCTTTAATAGACGTCATTAGCATATGTAAAATTTCCTTTCTATAATGTTTTACAATGTGCACTTATTGTACTGAGTTACCTTGAAAAGCAACAAACCATACAGCCAACAAAGCACTATAAAAAAAACAGTAAATGAGATATTTATGGTACCACGTAAACCATTTCTGCGAAGTGTTACTAGCTTGTCTGCTTTCCAATAGCTCCTAAAAAAGAGTCTATTTTGACTGATCGATCAGTCATCATTACCTCACCCACCTTGTCTCTCTAATATCCTGGGACCAACATGGCTACAACAATAGTGCATACAGATTTCAGTTTTGTAACTACAGTTATTATAGCTATGTTATAAGGCAGGAGGAGGAGGGGGGGGGATTGGACACATTATAATAGAATATGTGACAGAGGCTTAATTGTAGTTGTGCCAAAGGGCACCATTATAATATGTGCTGTCCTTTCTACCTATTTAGGCTGCCATCATAAATCTCTAGTTCTCAAAAAAGCTGACTACTCCCCCTTTTATCTGTTCAGCTAAACTTTTTCTTCTTAACAATAGGGGATGATAAAGGCATCATCATGGTTAAATAAGATCAAAGGAGTGGGTGTTTACTGCATGAGGTTTCACAGGACCTAAATAGAACTCTGTGGTTGCTTTCATCTTTTTATAATGTTGCTTAGCAACCCAGGACCATCTGTTTTCTCTTCCTTTGCTGTCCATGATGTAGAGTCCTTAATGCTGATTCAGCCTTATTGATAAAAATGAAGAATTATGAAGAAAGCTCCAGACATTACATAATTTCTTTACATAACAGTATAGCAGAGCTATTGGATAAAAAGGGTAGTTAATTAATTACCCAATAATAGAAAATGGTTTCAAAATACTTCACAAGTATTCAGGTTGGTATGTTGTGTAGCAAGGCCTTTTCAACAAGCAAGGGTGCTCTCAAAACAATGTTTTCTTTTATAGGGGTTGTTTTTTGTCTTCCTGAGCAATCAAGCAACTCTCTGCCTAATAGCTGTTGTCCTGGTTAATAAATATTGCTCCACAAAGACGAGAAAAAAAAATCCTGGGGAAAAGGATGTTCCAGGGGAAAATAGTCTATAGAAACAGGACCCCCTGGTGCTCCAATAAAACAGCCACACTACTGGACAATTTCCAAAAGACTATTAAGTAAATTGGCCATCCATCCATGCACTTTGGGTTTTACAAAAGAGAGGAAGGAACGATGAGCAGAGAGGGTGATCCTCTTCATTCTCAAAAATTTGAACGGAATTGTGACAGTAGGGGTTTTGCACAGATTGGGCGGTATCCTTCACAACTGAAGCTTTCATTTAAGTTATTTCTAGCCCTTCTGGGTATGAAGATAAATAAAAAGTTACTCATCTAAAGGTTATCTTGTTGAGAACATAGCAAAAGAGAATGAATAACAGCAAGCAAGATTGGAGTCTTCTCTTCATATGAAAGAGAGTGAACTGATAGAGATTCACAGAAATGTGAATGGCATCACATGACTAAGCGGAATTAGAATTTCGCACTAGCACAAATGTGGAATTTTGGGGTGCCTGTGAAAGTGATGGATTGGAGACCTGACTCTCTGCTGTGCCCTTCTGGACTCCCAGACACTAGCTGATTCCAAGTCCACCCCACTTGTTTCTTTCTACATCCCTATGGATATCACCACATTTCCCCTGACCTGTGGGAAAGAGCAAAAACAAAAAATAAAGTTTTTCACTCCCAGTTCAGTGCTGCTTCAGTCCACATTCATAAAAGGAAGTGTTGCATGTAGCAGACAGCTGACTCAGAGCAATGCAGCAGCAAGAAAGGCAGACTAATGCCTGTAGTGGCTGTACAACAGTAAGAACTAAGGCCAAAGCCTTTAGGAAGGACTCTGATTCACGTAATGGCCTTTGGATCAGATGAGAATAGCCCTAAGCCAGTTTTTTTCCTGGTGTATGAAGTTACCCCAAGGATGAATTTGATCCATTATTTTTAAATATCGTCCTCTTTTCTACAGGCCACATTATTTCTGCAGAGAAAAAGGTGGCAGAAGTGAAAAAAGCAACAGGAGATTAACAGATTTTTCAAAGTCAAATACACTCTCTATAATATCCTTACAGGAATTTTTGTAGTATTTGAACTTCTCTGTATTTTTATCTTCATGTTTATTGGTATATGACTATTTCTGCTGAATATATTAGATTTTTCACAGTCTAAATTAAAAAAAAAATGGTAATAAAAATAGCATGACACCGATGAGATCGCAAATATTGAAATAAGATAGCAAAATTTCAAATCTTGAAAACAGAATTAATCCATTTCCTTCCATACGCATTAGTATATCTATGTATTTCCTATATTTCAATATTCCATATTTCAACCACATATTAATATCTTAAACAAAACAAGAAATGAATGGGGATGGATAGATGGACAGGCAGACAGAGAGGTATGAGTGGGGATGGAGGGACAGACACACACTGGTGTGGTTTTGCAAAGACTGTAACTTGCAATTTCCACTTACTGATATCCAGGCTGGGGGGACCATCCAATGTGAAAGGTGCCTGCTGGTGGAATCTCTCAGGCAGCAGGTGGGAGAGCTACAGGAGGAGGTGGCTAGGTTGAGGAGCATCCGTATCCATGAGCAATTCCTCGACAGTGTCCATGTGGAGACAGCTGAGGTAGCTGTCCCAGTACACAGGACTGCTGATACACCACTGGTGGAGGAGGAGATGGCTCAGGGTGGACGCTGGCAGCTGGTTACTTCTGGCAGCAGGCAGTGCTCCACCCTTGCTCCGAACCCTCCTGCCGTGGTTATAGGTAACCGTTATGCTCTTCTTGATACAGGAAAGAAGGAATCACTCCCTACAGTAAAGGAGGAGAAGCCTCGTACCCCTAAGGCTGGAGAGTCTGCTGCCACCACTGCGAATAGGAAATGTAGGGTAGTGGTGGTCGGAGACTCTCTGCTGAGGGGGACGGAGGCGCCCATCTGTCGCCCTGACATTTCATCTCGGGAGGTATGCTGCCTGCCGGGGGCCCGTATCCGAGACGTTACGGAGGCATTGTCGAGGATTATCCGTCCCTCTGACTACTACCCCATGCTACTCATCCATGTGGGCACAAATGATACTGCGCGGTGTGACACTGAGCGGATCAAGAGTGACTACAGGGCTCTGGGAGCACGGGTGAAGGAGTTTGGAGCACAGGTGGTATTCTCTTCAATTCTTCCTGTTAAAGGTAGGGGCCCGGGCAGAGACAGATGCATCATGGAGGTGAATGCCTGGCTGCGAAGATGGTGTCGCCAGGAGGGCTTTGGCTTCCTAGACCACGGGATGCTATTCGAGGAAGGACTGCTAGGCAGAGATGGCGTTCACCTTTCGAGGAGAGGGAAGACCCTATTCGGACACAGACTGGCTAACCTAGTGAGGAGGGCTTTAAACTAGGTTCGACGGGGACAGGTGAGCAAAGCCCACAGGTAAGTGGGGAACATGGAGACCGGGGAAATGAGTCGGAAACAAGAGGGAGTGTGGGCTATATTGGCAGAGAGAAAGGAGAGTCAGGAAAAAACTGGGAGGAAAGATCAAACCAGTATCTTAGATGCCTATATACAAATGCGAGAAGTATGGGGAATAAGCAGGAAGAACTGGAAGTGCTAATAAATAAATACAACTATGACATTGTTGGCATCACTGAAACTTGGTGGGATAATACACATGATTGGAATGTTGGTGTGGATGGGTACAGCTTGCTCAGGAAGGATAGACAGGGGAAAAAGGGAGGAGGTGTTGCCTTATATATTAAAAATGTACACACTTGGACTGAGGTAGAGATGGACATAGGAGACGGAAGTGTTGAGAGTCTCTGGGTTAGGCTTAAAGGGGCAAAAAACAAGGGAGATGTCATGCTAGGCGTCTACTACAGGCCACCTAACCAGGTGGAAGAGGTGGATGAGGCTTTTTTCAAGCAACTAACAAAATCATCCAAAGCCCAAGATTTGGTGGTGATGGGGGACTTCAACTATCCGGATATATGTTGGGAAAATAACACAGCGGGGAACAGACTATCCAACAAATTCTTGGACTGCATTGGAGACAACTTTTTATTTCAGAAGGTTGAAAAAGCTACTAGGGGGGAAGCTGTTCTAGACTTGATTTTAACAAATAGGGAGGAACTCGTTGAGAATGTGAAAGTAGAAGGCAGCCTGGGTGAAAGTGATCATGAAATCATAGACTTTGCAATTCTAAGGAAGGGTAGAAGGGAGAACAGCAAAATAGAGACAATGGATTTCAGGAAGGCAGATTTTGGGAAGCTCAGAGAGCTGATAGGTAAGGTCCCATGGGAATCAAGACTGAGGGGAAAAACAACTGAGGAGAGTTGGCAGTTTTTCAAAGGGACACTATTAAGGGCCCAAAAGCAAGCTATTCCGCTGGTTAGGAAAGATAGAAAATGTGGCAAAAGACCACCTTGGCTTAACCACGAGATCTTGCACGATCTAAAAAATAAAAAGGAGTCATATAAAAAATGGAAACTAGGACAGATTACAAAGGATGAATATAGGCAAACAACACAGGAATGCAGGGGCAAGATTAGAAAGGCAAAGGCACAAAATGAGCTCAAACTAGCTACGGGAATAAAAGGAAACAAGAAGACTTTTTATCAATACATTAGAAGCAAGAGGAAGACCAAAGACAGGGTAGGCCCACTGCTTAGTGAAGAGGGAGAAACAGTAACAGGAAACTTGGAAATGGCAGAGATGCTTAATGACTTCTTTGTTTCGGTCTTCACCGAGAAGTCTGAAGGAATGCCTAACATAGTGAATGCTAATGGGAAGGGGGTAGGTTTAGTGGATAAAATAAAAAAAGAACAAGTTAAACATCACTTAGAAAAGTTAGATGCCTGCAAGTCACCCGGGCCTGATGAAATGCATCCTAGAATACTCAAGGAGCTAATAGAGGAGGTATCTGAGCCTCTAGCTATTATCTTTGGAAAGTCATGGGAGACGGGAGAGATTCCAGAAGACTGGAAAAGGGCAAATATAGTGCCCATCTATAAAAAGGGAAATAAAAACAACCCAGGTAACTACAGACCAGTTAGTTTAACTTCTGTGCCAGGGAAGATAATGGAGCAAGTAATTAAGGAAATCGTCTGCCAACACTTGGAAGGTGGTAAGGTGATAGGGAATAGCCAGCATGGATTTGTGAAGAACAAATCATGTCAAACCAATCTGATAGCTTTCTTTGATAGGATAACGAGCCTTGTGGATAAGGGTGAAGCGGTGGATGTGGTATACCTAGACTTTAGTAAGGCATTTGATACGGTCTCGCATGATATTCTTATCGATAAACTAGGCAAATACAAATTAGATGGGGCTACTATAAGGTGGGTGCATAACTGGCTGGATAATCGTACTCAGAGAGTTGTTATTAATGGTTCCCAATCCTGCTGGAAAGGCGTAACGAGTGGGGTACCGCAGGGGTCTGTTTTTGGGACCGGCTCTGTTCAATATCTTCATCAACGACTTAGATATTGGCATAGAAAGTACGCTTATTAAGTTTGCGGATGATACCAAACTGGGAGGGATTGCAACTACTTTGGAGGACAGGGTCATAATTCAAAATGATCTGGACAAATTGGAGAAATGGTCTGAGTTAAACAGGATGAAGTTTAACAAAGACAAATGCAAAGTGCTCCACTTAGGAAGGAAAAATCAATTTCACACATACAGAATGGGAAAAGACTGTCTAGGAAGGAGTACGGCAGAAAGAAATCTAGGGGTTATAGTGGACCACAAGCTAAATATGAGTCAACAGTGTGATGCTGTTGCAAAAAAAGCAAACATGATTCTGGGATGCATTAACAGGTGTGTTGTGAGCAAGACACGAGAAGTCATTCTTCCGCTCTACTCTGCTCTGGTTAGGCCTCAGCTGGAGTATTGTGTCCAGTTCTGGGCGCCGCATTTTAAAAAAGATGTGGAGAAACTGGAAAGGGTCCAAAGAAGAGCAACAAGAATGATTAAAGGTCTTGAGAACATGACCTATGAAGGAAGGCTGAAAGAATTGGGTTTGTTTAGTTTGGAAAAGAGAAGACTGAGAGGGGACATGATAGCAGTTTTCAGGTATATAAAAGGGTGTCATAAGGAGGAGGGAGAGAACTTGTTCACCTTAGCCTCTAAGGATAGAACCAGAAACAATGGGTTTAAACTGCAGCAAGGGAGGTCTAGATTGGACATTAGGAAAAAGTTCCTAACTGTCAGGGTGGTTAAACACTGGAACAAATTGCCTAGGGAGGTTGTGGAATCTCCGTCTCTGGAGATATTTAAGAGTAGGTTAGATAAATGTCTATTAGGGATGGTCTAGGCAGTATTTGGTCCTGCCATGCGGGCAGGGGACTGGACTCGATGACCTCTCGAGGTCCCTTCCAGTCCTAGAATCTATGAATCTATGAAAAGACGGTTACTCACCGTTGTAACTGTTGTTCTTCGAGATGTGTTGCTCATATCCATTCCATTAGGTGTGTGCGCGCCGCGTGCACGATCGTCGGAAGATTTTCTACCCTAGCAACACCGGCGGGTCGGCTGTGGAGCCCCCTAGAGTGGCGCCTTCATGGCGCTGAATATATACCCCAGCCGACCCGGCGCCCCCTCAGTTCCTTCTTGCCGGCTACTCCGACAGTGGGGACGGGGGGCGGGTTTGGAATGGATATGAGCAACACATCTCGAAGAACAACAGTTACAACGGTGAGTAACCGTCTTTTCTTCTTCGAGTGCTTGCTCATATCCATTCCATTAGGTGACTCCCAAGCCCAACTTAGGTGGTGGGGTCGGAGTGAGACATTGCTGTGTGCAAAACCGCTGATCCGAAAGCAGCATCGTCTCTGGACTGCTGCACTAGTGCATAGTGAGCTGTGAATGTGTGGACTGATGACCAAACCGCTGCTCTACAAATGTCCTGTATCGGAACTTGTGCCAGGAAAGCCGTCGAGGAAGCCTGGGCCCTCGTGGAGTGAGCGGTGAGGTGCGGTGCTGAGACACCTGCCAGGTCATAGCAAGTCCGGATGCAAGACGTAATCCAGGAGGATAGGCGTTGTGAGGAGACCGGTGAGCCTTTCATTCGGTCGGCCACTGCAACGAAGAGTTGCGTCGTCTTTCTAAAGTGCTTTGTGCGGTCAATATAGAAGGCCAGGGCCCTTCGTACGTCCAGGGAATGCAAACGTTGATCCTGGCGAGTGGCATGTGGTTTGGGATGAAAGACCGGGAGAAAGATGTCCTGGTTGATATGAAAAGGAGAAACCACCTTAGGGAGAAAGGCAGGATGTGGACGAAGCTGCACTTTATCCTTATGGAAAACTGTATAAGGGGGCTCGGATGTAAGCGCCCTGAGTTCAGAAACGCGCCTTGCTGAGGTGATGGCTACAAGGAAGGCTGTCTTCCAGGATAGGTACAAAAGTGAACAGGTGGCCAGTGGCTCGAATGGAGGACCTGTGAGCTTGGAGAGAACCAGGTTGAGATCCCACGTCTGAACGGGCTGACGTTGTTGTGGGTACATCCGGTCTAAGCCCTTGAGGAATCTAACGACCATCGGGTTAGAGAATACCGAGGACGCGAGTTCCCCTGGGTGAAAGGCCGATATAGCGGCCAGGTGAACTCTAATTGAAGATATCGCCAACCCCTGCTGTTTTAGGGAGAGGAGATATTCCAAAATGAGAGGAATGGGTGCCTGCAACGGGGACATGGCTCGTTGTTCGCACCAACAGGAGAACCGCTTCCACTTGGCCAGGTACGTGGTCCGTGTTGAGGGCTTCCTACTGCTCAGCAGAATCTGTTGGACAGAGTGCGAGCACTGCTGCTCTGCCTGGGTGAACCATGGAGCAGCCACGCCGTGAGGTGGAGTGATTGCAGGTCGGGGTGACGCAGGCGGCCGTGGTCCTGAGAGATGAGATCCGGGCATAATGGAAGCGGGATCGGTGTCTGAACCGAGAGCTCCAACAGCGTGGTGTACCAATGTTGTCTCGGCCACGCTGGGGCGATCAGAATCACCTGTGCCTGGTCTCTGCGCAATTTGAGCAGTACCTTGTGGACCAGAGGAAACGGAGGAAAGGCATAAAACAGGTGGTCTTTCCAGGGAAGGAGAAACGCATCCGAGAGGGAGCCCGGAGCTCGACCTTGCAGGGAGCAGAACACGTGGCACTTCCTGTTGTCTCGAGATGCAAACAGGTCTATCTGGGGAAACCCCCACTTCTGGAAAACGGAATGTATGATGTCCGGACGGATAGACCACTCGTGTGTTTGAAAGGACCTGCTGAGTCGGTCCGCCAGAATGTTCTGGACTCCAGGGAGGAACGATGCCGTGAGATGGATTGAGTGGGCGATGCAGAAGTCCCACAGGCGAATGGCCTCTTGGCATAGAATTGACGAACGTGCTCCTCCTTGCTTGTTGATGTAAAACATGGCCGTGGTGTTGTCGATGAGAACTAACACACAGCGGCCACGTAGGAGATTGAGAAATGCCTGGCACGCCAGGCGCACCGCCATCAGTTCCCGAACATTGATGTGCAGGGCTATCTGGGGTACAGTCCACAGGCCCTGGGTATGGTGTTCGTTGAGATGGGCGCCCCAACCCAGGGATGAAGCGTCTGTGACCAGGTGCAGAGAGGGTTGTGGGGCGTGAAATGGCATCCCCTCGCAAACCACCTTGTGGTCTAGCCACCATGTGAGGGAGGTCAGGACCGAGTTCGGGACCGTGACCACCATGTTCAGGCTGTCCCGATTTGGTCGATATATTGACGACACCCAGGTCTGGAGTGGGCGAAGCCGAAGTCTGGCATGCCTGGTTACGTACGTGCAGGAAGCCATGTGACCCAGCAGGGTAAGGCACGACCTCACCGTGGTACTTGGGAAGGCCTTGAGTCCTTGAATGAGGCTCGTGATGGTGCCAAATCGGTTGTCTGGCAGGATGGCTTGTGCACGTCTGGAGTCTAGAACTGCGCCGATGAATTCTATTCTCTGGGTAGGTTCTAGAGTGGATTTGTCCTTGTTGAGTAGGATACCCAACTTGTTGAATGTGTGCACTATTATGAGGACGTGAGCTTGAACTTGCTCCTTGGTGCGACCGCGTACCAGCCAGTCGTCTAGGTACGGGAACACCTGTATCCCTTGCCGACGAAGGTACGCTGCCACGACAGCCATACATTTCGTGAACACCCTTGGGGCCGAGGATAGGCCGAAGGGAAGGACTGCAAAATGGTAGTGCACCATGTTTACCACGAATCGCAGGAAGCGTCTGTGAGGCGGGTAAATTGCAATGTGAACGTATGCGTCTTTCATGTCGAGGGCGGCGAACCAGTCTCCAGGATCGAGGGAAGGGATAATGGCCCCCAAAGAGAACATGCGGAACTTCAACTTTACTACGAATTTGTTGAGTCCGCGCAAGTCCAAGATAGGTCGCAGACCTCCTTTGGACTTGGGAATGAGGAAGTAACGGGAATAGAATCCCCTGCCCCTTAACTCCACTGGAACCTCCTCTATGGCCCCCATAGCAAGGAGCGTGGAAACTTCCTGTATAAGAAGTTGCTCGTGAGAAGGGTCCCTGAAGAGGGACGGGGAAGGGGGGGAGGAGGGGGGAATTGAAGAAAACTGGATAGCATATCCCCTGTCCACCGTGCGAAGGACCCAACGGTCCGAGGTTATAAGGGACCAGGCATGGTGGAAATGGGAAAGGCGATCCCGAAAGGATGGGGCTGGATCCTGGGGGATGACTGGGGCGCCGTCCTCGACCGCACCTTCAAAAGTTCTGCCTGGGGCCTGAAGGTGGTCTAGGTGGCCCCTGGTTCTGACCAGGTTGAGGGCCGGTCCACCTTCTTCTACCACCTCGCCCTCGCCTCCGGGCCGAGTCCTGTCTCTGACGAGGCGGGGGGGGGGTAGAAGCGCTGAGGCTGCGGTCTAAATGGCCTGCGCTGAGGGCCCACAACATGCATCCCCAAGGAACGCATGATCGTCCTGGAGTCCTTGAGGCTCTGCAGGCGAGAGTCCGTCTTTTCTGAAAACAACCCTTGACCTTCGAAGGGTAGATCCTGCAGGGTTTGCTGCAGTTCCTGAGGCAGACCCGAGACCTGGAGCCAGGAGATCCTCCGCATAGCGATACCTGAGGCCAGGGTTCTCGCAGCAGAGTCCGCTATGTCTAAGGAGGCCTGTAAGGAGGTCCGAGCCACCTTCTTACCCTCCTCTATCAGGGCTCCAAACTCCTCCCTGGACTCTTGGGGAACCAACTCCTTGAACTTCCCCATAGAGTTCCAGGAGTTAAAGCTATAGCGGCTCAAGAGCGCCTGCTGGTTAGCCGCTCTAAGTTGCAGCCCTCCGGCTGAGTAAACTTTACGGCCGAATAAATCGAGGCGCTTAGCCTCCTTTGATTTGGGCGCTGCGGCCTGCTGACCGTGGCGCTCCCTTGCGTTAACTGATGCCACCACCAATGAACACGGCTGGGGGTGGGTATACAAGTACCCGTAGTCTTTAGACGGGACAAAGTATTTCCTTTCCACCCCTCTCGCTGTGGGTGGGATAGAGGCAGGAGTCTGCCATATCGTAGAAGCATTGGCCTGTATCGTGCGGATCAGGGGTAACACCACCCTCGATGGGGCATCCGCTCCGAGGATATTCACGATCGGGTCGTGCACCTCCACTATCTCCTCCGCCTGCAGGTCCATATTACGGGCCATCCTACGCAGAAGATCCTGGTGAGCCCGAAGATCTATTGGAGGTGGACCTGTGCACGATGTGCCCGCCACTGCCTCATCCGGAGAAGAAGAGGAAGATGCCTCCGGTGGCACAGGATCCAAGGGCTGGTCCTGGTCTCCCTGTTCCTGGGCCGGAGCATCACCTGCGCCTGGGTCCAGGGCGTCAGGTGGTGCGGACACAGAAGCCTCCATGCCCCCTGGCGGAGGCCGAGAAATGGTGGACTCCGGGGCTCTTCTGACGGAGTGACTGGAGCGAGAGGTCGAAGCAATTGGAGCCCCTTGCGCCTGATGGTACGCCCACGGGGTCCAAAACGACCAGTGAGATGGGCCATGAGAATGGTCCTCTGTCGTGTCCTGCCAATGGCCCAAGTCCTGTTCCTCGGCTTGCCCCTGAGGGGGGTATGCCGATCTCGAGAGGTCCTCCGAGGAGCGAGACACCGATCTCGATGGCCACGGCGGTGCCGCGAGCGTCGAGACGATCCCCGTGGGCTGCGGTGCCGCACGGTGCCGGTCCGGAGATGATCTATCTCTACGCGGTGCCGGCGATCGGTGCCGGGACCGCGACCGGTGCCGATGACCTCGTCGGTGCCGGGAGTCGGATCTGGACCTCGACGAGGACCTGGAGTATGCCCGGTGCCGGGAGCGGCCTCTCGACGTCGAGCGTCGACCGTAGCGGTGCCGAGAACTACGTCTCGACGTTGATCGGTGCCGACGATCATAGCGGTGCCGAGACGTAGAGCGGTGCCGCGAAGAAGATCTTGGCCGCGAGTACGACCGGTGCCGAGGTGATATTCGGCGCCGGGACTGCGAGCAGCGTGGGGACCTGCTTCGGGACCTGGATCGGTGCCGAGGTTCCAGCCCTTGGGATGGAGGGCGCATCAAGGCAGGTTTCCCCCTCGACTGGACCGGGCGAGTCAACGGTGCCGACGGTGCCGGTGGTTGGGGCGGTGCCGGCTCCGTGAGAGCTATTAAGTCTCTCGCCGCCGCGAAGGTCTCTGGAGTCGACGGGAGGCACTGTATCACCGCCGGCCTCGGTGGAGACGTTATCTGCACCGGACTCAACGGTCTCGGCGCCGGAGTCGACGGTGCTGGAGGCACCTGTTTCCGGTGCTCCACCGGCGGACGCGGCTCTACCCCCGGCACTGGGGGAGCCGGCGTCTTCGGCACGGAGGTCCCCGTCTTATGGGCTTTTTTATGCCCTGGGGATAATGACTGGCGCCGAGGCACTTGCTGTGCTTGCGGTGCCGACGAGGTCCGGTGCCGGGGAGGCTTGTCCGACGCCACTCGCGTGGTCGTCGTAGCCGGTGCCGCCGGGGCACTGCGCACCGAGGCGCTAGGTGCCGGGGCCTGGCTTGTAGATGGAGCGTCCGGACTAAGTGCCGCCTCCATCAGGAGTTGCCGGAGCCGAAAGTCCCGCTCCTTCTTGGTCCTTGGTCTGAAGGCCTTACAGATCTTGCACTTATCTGTTTGATGGGACTCTCCCAGGCACTTCAGACAGGAGTCGTGCGGGTCGCTCGTGGGCATAGGCTTAGCGCAGGAGGCGCACTGCTTGAAGCCGGGAGCGTTGGGCATGAGCCCGGCCCCGCGGCCGGGGGAGAAAGGGGGAGACGACCCCCTTAATCCCCTGAACTACAATAACAACTAAAACAACTTTAAAACTATTTAACTAGAACACTAGAACTAGAACTATAACTATAACTGCGAATGATCTAACTAAGCTAGGGAGAGTGGAGAACAGCTAAGCAGCGCTCCACAGTTCCAACGACCGTCAGGGGCGGTAAGAAGGAACTGAGGGGGCGCCGGGTCAGCTGGGGTATATATTCAGCGCCATGAAGGCGCCACTCTAGGGGGCTCCACAGCCGACCCGCCGGTGTTGCTAGGGTAGAAAATCTTCCGACGATCGTGCACGCGGCGCGCACACACCTAATGGAATGGATATGAGCAAGCACTCGAAGAAGAATCTATGAATCTATGAATGGAGATGGATGGATGGAGATGGATGTCAACATACATTTACAAATATTTTTCTTCATAATCAGGGTATTTTGTACTTTTAAATCCAGCATGATTCAGTATATCTCTGTACCAACAGAAAAAGTACATTATGCAGAGTTCTAACACGTTATTTTTCATGTTGTTGGACAATAATCTGAGTACAATTAACTCATTTTAACATGAATTATTTCAGATGACCATTCTTTCCAATGAAAACAGTGATTATAGCCTATTAATGTGAACTGGAGCGTCACATGATATGCACAATTCTAAGCCACATTTGACCAGCAGAGGAAATAAATTATGCTATTCCAGTAAAGGCTAGAATATAAACACATCAGAGAGAATATACACAAAAGATTCCCTATCTGAAGATTTCTTACCCATCTTTTAGAGGTCTGGGAAATCATGTGAAAGGCATTTCATGGCTTTCCTTCTGCATGCTCTAGATTGTCTAGTTATGATTATCAAAGAATCCAGACAAAGCAGGCATGCAAATATTATATTCCAGGGATCGGCAACCTTTGGCATGCGGCCCGCCAGGGTAAGCCCCCTAGCAGGCCGTGCTGGTTTGTTTACCTGTCGCGTCCGCAGGTTCGGCCGATCGCAGTTCCCATGGTTCGCCGCTCCAGGCCAATGAGGGCTGCAGGAAGCGGCTCGGGCCGAGGGATGTTAACTCTTAATGTTAAGGGCAGCTGTGGTTTGGATTGAGCATGGAGCTGAGAATCAGGAAATCAGGGTTTTATTTTCAACTCTGCCACTGATTCTGCATGACCTTCGTATACCAGTTAACTTCACTGTGCCACATACCTGTAAAATGGGGTATAATAGTATGTACCGAACTTTGTAGAGAACTTTGAGTTCTGTGGATAAAGAACACTATGTAGCAGACCCTCACTAATCCACACTTGGTTTAGCCACACACTTCATCTTAATCTTCAAAAAGAATTACGGTAATTATCTCTCCATCTCATAATAAAGATTTAATAGCAGATGTTAAATTCCAGTCTCAGATGTATTCATTATTTGAGGGAAGTGGCGCGGGCTGAGGGATGTGCTGGCCGCCGCTTCCCATAGCCCCCATTGGCCTGGATCGACGAACCATGGCCTGTGGGAGCTGCAACTGGACGAACCTGCGGACACTGCACGTAAACAAACAGTCCCAGCCTGCCAGCGGATTTCCCTGATGGGCCGCATGCCAAAGGTTGCCGATTCCTGTTGTAGAGTATTAATATGAATAATTAAAACTGAACTAGGATTGACCAAATAAATGAACCAAGTACACATTGTGATTTGTTATCCTTGATTTTTCATTGTGTTTGTTCATTTGGGCCTCAATCCTGCAAAAGCACTCAGCAGCTCTTGAGATGTCAGTGGACAATTTTTTCAAAAGTGATTTAGGACTCTATGTTCCATTGCCTTTCTGTGGGACTTTGGCACTTTTGAAAATTTTACCCACTCTCACTATTTCCCAAATATCAGTAATTCACAATGGGTGTTTCAATTAGTGAGGATCTAGTGTTAGTGCCGATTCTTTTTATTAGTTAAACTTTCTGATTCTTTTCATATGGTTAAGTAAAATATTTTTTAAGCATAAAAGGCAAGATGGTCAAAAGAATATTAATTTATGCAGAAGTCCCTGTGAAGGTGGGGATAAGAAGGGAAGTGACGGTTGCCCAATCCTGGGCCCTGCATTGGCCACTTCAGTCCCTCTGGGTCCCACTCTCGCTTCCTCCACCCGAGGTGTGCTTGACTTTATATGGGGGTGGAGCCACCACAATATTTCCTTGTGAGAGAATTAGCCTCACTGCTCGCCCCCCCCGTTCAACCACCCCATTGCACAGCAGAAGCATGCCGTGTTGCATATATAAATACAAGTTAAATAGGGATGAGCAGGACAGGGAGCAGAGTAGAACCTGATCCTGCTTTAATGAGAAGACAGTTGCCTAGCTGCCAAGTTATTCCTGTCTACTAGCAGCAGTAAGGATTAAGAGCTAGATTATACTCTAATGATGAGCTCTGTGTAAGGACTAGTATGAAAGAGCCCAGGGAAGGAGGTTTTGCCTCAGAGAGGACCAATTCCTTCTTTATTCTTCCTTTCCTCCCAGACATTAATAATCTGCTACTGACCCTGACCAGTAGAAGATTATTTCCTCCTACACAATGGCTCAGTGGCAGTGGCCAGTACTTTGGGGAACTAGGGCAGAACCAAAACATCACCCATTTCTTGCCCTTCCCAGTTTACTCCCTGCCCAATTCTGTGAGGGGCTAGTGCCCATCGCGCTGTCCCTGATTTCCCCTCTATACTTGAAGTGGAGATGAAGGGAAGTGTGCATATGAGGGTGTAGCATGTTATATTCTGCTTAGTGCACATAGAGCTATGTGGACACCAATGGGTATGCCTACACAATGTTTTGGAGTGAGCCTCCCAGCCTGGGTGACAGTCTCAGATTAGTGAGACTCACACTAACGCTTTAAAAATATCTGTATAGACAGCACTTTGAAGTTGCAGCTTGGGTTGGAGCTCAGGCTCTGAAGCCCACCATCCTCCCTAGGCACTTGATCTCCCATGTCCCTCCTATGCATCGCCTCTGCTTCCAGACCTAAGTGAGGAAGATACACCTAAGCATCCCAATAGCATGATGAAAATTGCACTTAGACCGACTTCTCCTCATTAATGATTATTTTCCACCCAGAACCTGTCCCCTTAGAAGGAAAGAAGTGAGGTTCCAGGCAGCTTGAAATTTACTACAACTGATGTGGAGAACTGCGTTTAGCATTTAACCTTATTTGCCCCTGTCCATTGCCTCCACTCACTGTGCAATGTGCAAAGACTTGCAAGATCAAGAGTGAAATGTTAGACATCCTCATACTGCTGGAGTAATCAAACGTTATGAAGCTGTCCTGAGAGGAGGGTTAAGAGGAATGAAATCAACTCACCTACCACAATGATACAAAACATGGCTGCAAAGCAACCCATCCATAGCCACTATTATAACTGACCCTGTGGAATAGTGGCTGCTGCTGTTGGTTCTTTAGCTCTTAATCAGGGGAGGAAGCTCTTAATTAGGAAGACCAGAGCTTTAAAAAGCCCGCTCCTAAGCGACCAGAGGAGCTAGCAAACAGGAGCGGTTAACAGGGGAGTTTTGCAAGGGAGTTCTCCAGAGGGGCAGAGTGATGGGGGGGAGGCTATACCACTTGACATTACTTAAACGTCTTTAAACTTAAGCCAAAAAACATCTCCCAAAAAACCAAAACAACAACAAAAGAACCAGCTGCAGGAGTAAAAAGAGAATGCAGGCAGAAGTCCAGAAGGGGCTACCCGGTTTATTGCATCCAATGCAGCATGTATGATTATCTGCCCTATGGGCAGGTGGCGTATGTTTGCATTTGGTGCAAGAAGCTCCTGGCCCTCATAGACCATGTACGGGCTTTGGAGACCAGAGTGGCTGAGCTGGAGGAACTAAGGGAGACAGAGAGGTACTTAGATGAGACTTTCCAGGACACAGTAGAATGGTCCCACTCCCAGTCTGACAGCCTCTGTGCTGTTGCGGAGGATGAAAGTCTGAGGGAAGGAGGACATCTAACTGGAGCAGAGGGAAATGATCCCATAGTTGGGACCATCCTTCCAGATGATGTTGTGGTATCCTCTCACACTGAGGATACCTCTCTGGGGCATGGAACTCCAGTTATTAGGAAGAGACAGATATTAGTAATGGGTAATTTGATCATTAAAAACATAGCTAGCTGGGTTTGCGATGACCAGGCGAAGTGCATGGTGACTTGCCTGCCTGGTGTGAAGGTTGTGGATTTCTTGAGACATCTAGATAGACTTATGTGTAGTGTTGGGGAAGAGCCAGTGGTTCTGGTACATGTAGGTACCAATGACATAGGGAGGGATTGGAGAGAGGTTCTGGAGGCCAAATTTAGGCTTCTAGGTAAGAGATTAAAGTCCAGGACCTCTATGGTAGCATTCTCTGAGATGCTTCCATTTCCACAAGCAGGGCCCTCTCCCTCAGGTCCCCTGGGGAGGAAGATCAGCATTGTATGTTGCTAAAGCTGTTGAAAGCATCTCAAGGCATTTTGGGAAGGGTTAAAGGTGTGAGTGTGTAGTGGAAAATCTCTTTGCAGATTGCGAGAGGCCAAAGGGGGAGGGAGGAAGAGAGCAGAGAACGGGTTAACTTGGCACTTCAGCTAGCTTAGTCTGAAGATAAGACACTGGCCCCTGTCCAAGGTCACAGCGAGAAATTTGCAGCTGAATTAACATCTTACCCAACCCTAGCCAGCCATGAGAAAAGAAGAACTAAGCTGAGCAGGACTTCAAAGAGTGCAAAAACAAGCAAGACGTCGAAGGCGAACGGGGGGGAAAGCTGAGAAGGCCACAGAAAGCCGGTTTGGACTGGTACAAAGAGCACTAGGAACAGAGGTCCTTGAACGAAATACCCCCAAAAGAACCCAGGACTTAAAAACCCACCCAAGAGGCAAAGCAAATCAGAGATCAACAGCGGACCCCGGAAGACCCGTGCACAGGACAAGAACTCCAGTCCACCCATCCCCCTCTTCTTCTTTCGTTACACCCAGGCTTGGCCAGCCTCGTGTAGTGCGGGTGTGAGTATGAAAGTGGGTTAGGGCTTGGGGCACTAATGCTTTCTTCCTTCCTCTGAGTGACATAGGGAAACCCCCCACCCCAGCACTCACCGCTGTTATTTTATTATTTTATTAATAAAGCTTTAAAATTTAGTCCCTTGGTGTGCTCCACCATCTCCTCCCCTAAAGATCCTGTGGCCTCAGCCTGACCACCTGACGCCTCGGGCAGATTGGTAACATAAATCTGTCACAACCATAATATAATTAAATTTAATGTCTCTGTGGTGCGGAAAACACCACAGTGGTCCAACAGTGTAGAATTTAATTTCAGAAAGGGGGAGATGCACAAAAATGAGGAGGTCGGTTAAACAGAAATTAAGAGGTACAGTGCCAAAAGTAAAATCCCTGCAAGCTGCATGGAAACTTTTAAAAGACAAAAAGACACCATAATACAGGCTCAACTTAAATGTATACCACGAACTAAGTAACATAGTAAGAATACCAAAAAAGAGCCACTGTGGCTAAACAACAAAGTAAGAGAAGCAGTCAGAGGCAAAAAAGGCATCCTTTAAAAAGTGAAAGTTAAATCCTAGTGAGGAAAATAGAAAGGTGCATAAACTCTGGCAAATGAAGTGTAAAAATATAATTAGGAAGGCCAAAAAAGAATTTGAAGAACAGATAGCCAAAGACTCAAAAAGTAATAGCAATTTTTTTTTTAAGTACATCAGAAGCAGGAAACCTGCTAAACAACCAGTGGGGCCACTGGACAATCAAGATGCTAAAGGAGCACTCAAGGACAGTAAGGCCATTGTGGAGAAACTAAATGAATTCTTTGCATTGGTCTTCACAGTTGAGGATGTGAGGGAGATTCCCAAACCTGAACCATTCTTTTTAGCTGATAAATGTGAGAAATTGTCCCAGATTGAGGTGTCATTAGAGGAGGTTTTGGAACAAACTGATAAACTAAACAATAATAAAGTCACCAGGACTAGATGGTATTCACTGAAGGAACTCAAACGTGAAACTGCAGAACTACTAACTGTAGTCTGTAACCTATCATTTAAATCAGCTTCTGTACCAAATGACTGGAGGATAGCTAATGTGACAGCAATTTTTAAAAAGGGCTCCAGAGATGACCCCAGCAATTACAGGCCAATAAGTACCGGGCAAACTGGTTGAAATTATAGTAAATAACAAAATTGTCAGACACATAGATGAACATAATTTGTTGGGGAAGAGTCAACATGGTTTTTGTAAAGGGAAATCCTAGTGGTGTCCCTAGCCTCTGTTTGCCAGAAGGGGATGGATCACTTGATGATTACCTGTTCTGTTCATTCTCCCCCTGGCATTGGTCACTGTCAGAAGACAGGATACTGGGCTAGATGGACCTATGGTCTGACCCAGTATGGCCGTTCTTATGTTCTTGGACAATACTAAATACAGAGTTCCCTCCTCTGGCCTGCACCAGCCATATTGGTCACTTCTTCACCTGCTTATCCCAGGGTCAGCATGAAACTTATCTCCTCCCACTCACGGCTATCATCTCAGACACTCTGCAAAACAGTGACTTTCACTCTGACATATGCATTTGTTGTCTACAAACTAGCTTTCTGTGACTCATTAAAAACCCACAATTACTTTTTTATACTTCTCCTAGTTAACACTCCTCTCTCTCTCTCTGAATGTACAATCAAGCCCAACTTCTGGATGAACCATATCTTATTATCATTACTCACCCTCCCACGTGTTCAAAGAAAAGAGCAACTATATATACCTGTTTCTCTTTTTCCCCCTTCAGACTGATCAGATTTGGACCCTTAAATTTATTTTAATTATTGATAAACACCAGCTGCTGTGAATCAGCTGTAACGGAGAACTGGAAGGATTTCTCTGAGTCCCATCAGAATGACATAATTCTCTATTTGCTCCCAAATCACCACACACTTGGATGCTTTATTCAAGCTGTGAAGACTTATTCAAATGTAATTTGTGGGCAAGAAGGAAACAAATCACTGAGAAAAGATATTAGACATATCAGGACATCAGATTCCTGCTTTAGCAGGGCCCCCACTACCCCTTTTCTTCTGTTAGTTCTTGAAAATCATTTTCAAAAGCAGAACCAATGGGGATGTAACAGTGGGGATTGTTTGTAACCAAAATGTCAGTTTCAAGTTGTTCCTTATAACTTCATCACTTTTTGTTTTCTGATTTGCTTAGCTGTCTATGCTGGCTCAATCTTCGATATTAGCACCACTATCACGCTCTGCATATTAATATTATGAAAAACTTGCATTTTCTGCTAACTGTACCAATTTCTACTGAAAATAATTGCAAAATGAATAAGTTAAAAAAGTCCCATTTCTGGAAACGAAACAAAATATTTCGCTTTAAAAAATCCACCATTTTCAAAAAAAATCCAGCCCAAAATTCTGTTTTAAGAACCAATAGTGAAGGGGAAACAACAAATCTGGTCCAATTTTACAGGAATATTTTCTCCTGTTATTACTGGATAGTAATGAAACTATGAATCTAGATTGATTTTTTGAAGTGTCTGTTTAGCTTTTGCTTACTTAAGTTTAAAACTATAAATAAACCTGGGACAAGTCTCTACACCCTCTGAGGGCAGGTCCTCAGTCAGTATAAATTCCCATAGCTCTATTGACTTCAGTTGATTCTGACCATTTACACCAGCTAAGGCTCTGCCTCGTGGTGTCCAACCTTTTCAAATCTTATTTCAAGAAGATTAAGGGGCCACAATCAATATTCTGCCCTGTTTGCTACCTTTACACTGCTCATATAGTGCAAAGGGAGCGGAAATCAGCACCACTAGAAAACAGGTCCCCTGTGGGGATTCCCTTGGCCTGGGGAAGTCCTGAGTAGGAGCAGCTCAGAGTGGGTGTACACTTCCCTCCTGACAACCTGTGGGGAGAAGAAGTGAATGGGATGCTCCACGTTCTGACTATCACCACCTAGTGTATTGGTCCCTAGAGAACTGTTGCCAGTTAGCACATAGTAAACATGGCCCAGACTGCTAAAATCTGAACTGGACCTGGGCCACTGAATCTGTCAGCTGTACCCATTTGTTGGCTCTCAGCAATCTTGGGCATCCGTGTGTAGAGATTCAGATTTGCCCTTCCTCCAATCTCCTTCAGCCCCAATTCTTCCCCCAACCTGAGGCTAGTGGTTGGAGAGCCTGAGAGACTATTTACTGGGTCAACATTATTCACACATGGAATTCCTTTAGGGTTAAAAGGAGAATAATGCCACAGCCATATCAGATGTGAATGGAGAAGGAAGGCATGCTGAGGAGTCAGCACTCCCCCTCTTCTCCTCTACATAGCCTCCTGATGTGGGGCCCCTTTGCTTGAGAAAGAGAGAGAGAGAAGATCAGGGCACAAATAATCTTGCCAAATATAGAAGATACAACAACGATGCACATCTGTATCCACTGCCTGAAAAAATGTACATTTAGGTTTTAATCTCTTTTTAGTGAACCATAAAATAATTTTCAATGAAAAATCTGCTTAAGATTCTTCTAATGAACTCTCACAAGCGTTGCACTATTTACAGTGCACCTGAGATACCATCTCTTCCTGTTATCTGTCCAGGACCTCCTAAGACCTCCCAGGGTCTTGCATTCAAAATCTGTCACAAATTTACTCGACAGGTTCATAAACCTTACTTTGATAAACCTAAGCTTTGAGTTTGAAAGACAATTCTGAACCAGGCCAGTTTCACGTGATTATCCTTTTCTCTCTCATGAACATTTCTCACAGCTTTAGGGCCAAAGTCTAAGCTAGAGTAAATAAAGTATAGCTACACTACACTGAAATCAATAAAGATACACTGATTTGCACTAGCTGAGGATCTGGTCTCTAGTCTATATCCATTATAAATCTAATTGGCTGCTTGGCTAAAGAAATTTTCTCTTTCTGGCAGCAAAACAACTTGGTCTGTTGAAACAGCTCAGAAATCACATTTCCGTACGGTATCTTATATGTTAAAGCACTCATATCTGACATTGGTGCTGACTGAATGTCAAAGGGTCTTTTTGTAATATAAATTACAGTTTTAGTTGCTATGGGCAGTTACCATGAATGCATGACTTCTGTATCCTTTATATAGCACTGGTTTCAAATCATTGCTGAAGTTTACAGAGCAAAAGTTATTTTGTTAAGTTCACTTTGGTTGGGCTAACATGTTTGTCTGGAAAGGAACTGAGGAGGAAATCGTTTGAACTAGTTTATAATTTTTACTACTGTAAAGTATGGATCTGAAAGTGAACTAAATCATTTCCATACCCCCTATTGATATCTCTCGACTCTTACCTGGACAAGGCAAGATGTTGCATTCCTGGTACTCCAGAGATGGGCCCAGACACGGAAGACCCCCATATTTGGGCTCAGGATTGTTGCAGACACGTTTGCGGTTGCGAATACCTCTGCTGCAGTCTCGACTGCACTGAGACCATGGAGTCCATGGTGACCAGGCTCCATTAATTGTATGAGCAGAGTATCGTCCAGAACGCAAGAAATCCCCGGACAGTCCTAAAGAATTAAGATTGAAAGCAGAACATGGGATTAAAGGCTATCACCCTGAAAACAAACATTTTGTCTTCATATTTAACGTTAATCTTTTAATAAATATTTTTGGTACTGTTCCAGATTTTATTTTTCATTGGCTACACAACCCTGTAATTCTATTTCACTACCTTACCTGACAGAAATCCCATAAACCCTCCTATGGTGTCTGCAGCTGCCATTAAATCACACTAGAAATGAACCAATAGTGATAACCCTGCTCAAATTTTAGAATCAAATAATAATTTAATGAATTTCCATGAAAAAGTCGTATCGTGAGGAAAAGTATTTTCCCCATTTAAAATTACACTTTTCAGATTCTTCTTCACTCAGCTGAAGTGCTAAAATACACTCGAGCCTGGCAAGTGAACCATTCTCATACACAATGAGAATAGTGTTCTTCTTGGTTAAATCAGCCAACAGGAAAATGAAAACACGTTTCAAACCTTTTCTAAACTTTTTTCCTTGTCTGTTATCTTTTAAAGTGAATTTAGTGCTAAGAAAAGGCGCCAGATTAAACACTGCTGGAGTCTGAAGTCCACGATTTATTCACAGAAAAGGTACAGTGTAGGCAATGGGTGTGGAAGCTTGTTAACAGCAACACTGCAAAATATGCCTCAATCCCCACCTTGGAAGAACCACTTCTAAAGGTCATTTCAATGCCATTTTAGGGATAGATCCTGCCTGGGAAGGAACTCCCCCAAAAGTACTCCGCATAGCGCTTAACTTCTGATCCTGTGAGCTGTAACAGAACTGCTCAGCGACTGTGTACATCTGCAATGTACGGCAGTGATATCAGCCTCTGACTATATTAGGGGAATTCTTCTGAAGTTTCCCAGCATTACTAACACGGTTCACCTCTATTAATATTAGCATCATTGGGAGCCCTACTGTAGATGGATCATTGGCTGCTGCCACCATTTTAAGTACCGGATTGATTAGAACTGCTCTGAGCAAGCTAGATTACACCGTGCTTAAAACAGCTGTAGGAGCTAGGAGCTTGTCTACACTAGGGCTCCCAATATTGCTAACGTAAGTGAAGGTGAACCATGCCATCAATACTGGGAATTTTTTGAAAAATGTTCCTAGAGTAGAATGACCCACATTCAGGCTGTAAACTCACTCTCTTTGGGAGAGTTAAATAGTTTTAAAGTAGTAACAAGTATGTTGAATCAACTAATAAAAATATATTATAAGAGTCACAACTGATATTGAGGAGATGTTGCCCTCTAATAATCTTAAACTCAAACCATACTAATACAAGTACCCTAAGCAAATGGAATGTAACAAGAACTACATTCACTGTGTCCAGCGGGCTTCACTCCAATCCAGGGCATGAGATCTTTGCCTGCAATATGAAACCCCGTCCACAGTGAATCGTTTGTTAACTGAAACAGTTGTTTTGTACCAGTGGAAGCACAAACAGTTCAGTACATCCACGGTGGCCATGCTGAATTATGTTAAAAACACCTGCAATTTTGCCGTGTGTCTACACAAATTGCTCTGCTATACCAGTTCTGAGGCAATGAACTCCTGGACATGATTAGCTAAAATAGTATTAAAAATACAGTACCTTTGTCCTGTCTCCACCACAGCTTCAAACATTACTAACACTGTTACACCTGCACTTTGATGCACTCTACTCAATACAATTACAATATTCCTAGTATAGATGGGGCCTTAGAGACTTTTATTTAGTACCCAATAACAGTGGGCAATATTGAAATAAATGATGCAGTGACAGACAAATAGGTTTGTTTTTTTCTTTATTTTGTGATGAGAAACTGTTCAACTCAGCTAGCTCAGCTGGTTAGAGAGTAATACTAAATCCCCAAAGCTGTGGAAAACTCCTCCCACTAGGCAATAGCTGAGAACTATTATTTCTCCCCCTGAACCATCTCCTATTGTGCAAAGATATTATCAGCAGATTTTATGAAACCTGATGTAGATTTGAATCCAGAATGGTAGAGAGCATAGGAAAACAGTGTGGAAGTTAAGAATGTTGCTTCAACTCCTAGCTCCATCAGTGACTTTCTTTAGGAGGTTGCCCAGCTGAGAAATGCCAGGTTTACACACATGATGAATGGGGCTTAGAAGAGGGTACCACAACCCTCTCCTCCCCCCGCCAAACACACTTCAACCCCTGAATTCCAAATGGTAGCACTTTAACCAAAGGGCTAACAGAGGCATAAATCATGGCAGAGATATTCTGATTTAGATTACATTGGTAATTTCTCTAGATAAAATGTTGCAGCACTGTATCATTTTACAATAGCATTAGAATGAATTGGAGATCACTCTGAGGGGGGGAATTTTCAGTCTTAGGGGAAATGAGTGACCTTATTTCACATTTTTTCATTAACATATCAGCTTTCTTGGAGTAATGCCAGAAAAATTCTTTAAGTGAAACCTCAGAGGGACCTTAGCGCCAAAACATAATAATGTACAAAAGAACTGTTTTAGGGGGAAGTCCTTGCAACAGCTAACATTACCATGTGTCTCATTCTTTCCAGGGTGTAAAAAGAATATGTTACAGTTAGCACTCTGTCTACAGTTTACAACAACTTATATGGGGATGGGATTCACAAAGGTATTTAGGTGTCCAACTCATTGATTCCAATGAGAGTCAGGTGCCTAAATCCCTTTGTGAATCTCATCCATAGCATTCACAGTCTTGTTGAGCTTTCCCTTTAGACAAAGGTTACAAATTACAACAACTGACCATGTTACTTTGAATTCCAGACATATAGTATAATATAGAAATATAAGAAAATGAAATTAACTAGAGTGTAAATATTGGCCACTCCTGATTATTTCAATTCAGTTTCCTGCAAACAATAGGCATTATCTGTCTCCTTGTAAATGTGAAGATACTATTTTACAATGACATTATTAAGGGAGTGAAATTTTTCCACGATTCCAGCATATTCCTACTTTTTACACTCTGCATCTATGTGAGATGCATTACATTCTGGCCACCCATGTGTGCCGTTATTGACATGAACTCAAGTATCATGGGGTAGCCGTGTTAGTCTGTAGCTACAAAAACAACAAGGTTGTTGTGGCACCTTAAAGACTAACAGATTTATTTGGGCATAAGCTTTCGTGGGTAAAAACCTCACTTCTTTGGATGCATAGAGTGAAAGTTACAGATACAGGCATTGTATACTGACACATGGAGAGCAGGGAGTTACTTCGCAAGTGGAGAACCAGTGTTGACAGGGCCAATTCAATCAGGGTGGATGTAGTCCACTCCCAATATTGGATGAGGAGGTGTCAATTCCAGGAGAGGAAAAGTTGCTTCTGTAATGAGCCAGCTACTCCCAGTACCTATTCAAGCCCAGATTAATGGTGTTAAATTTGCAAATGAATTTTAGTTCTGCTGTTTCTCTTTGAAGTCTGTTTCTGAAGTTTTTTTGTTCAATGTTAGTGACTTTTAAAACTGTAATAGAATGACCAGGGACATTGAAGTGTTCACTTACTGGCTTATGTATGTTACCATTCCTGATGTCCAATTTGTGTCCATTTATTCTGTTGCGGAGGGACTGTCTGGTTTGGCCAATGTAGACAATGGATTGTGTGATGTGTCTTGGATGGAAGCTGGAGGCATGTAGGTACATATAGCGGTCAGTAGGTTTCCAATATAGGGTGGTATTTATGTGATCATCACTTATTTGCACTGTAGTGTCCAGGAAGTGGATCTCTTGTGTGGACTGGTCCAGGCTGAGGTTGATGGTGGGGTGGAAATTGTTGAAGTCCAGGTGGAATTCTTCAAGGGCCTCCTTTCTGTGGGTCCATATGATGAAGATGTCACCAATGTAGCGCAAGTAGAGGAGGGGCACTAGGGGACGAGAGCTGAGGAAGCGTTGTTCTAAGTCAGCCATAAAAATGTTGGCATACTGTGGGGCCATGCGAGTACCCATAGCAGTGCCACTGACTTGAAGGTATAAGTTGTCCCCAAATCTGAAGTGGCTGTGGATGAGGACAAAGTCAAAGCTCAGCCACCAGGCATGCTGTGGCGTAATCAGGGATACTGTTCCTGACAGCTTGTTGTCCATCCTCATGTGGAATATTGGTGTAAAGTGCTTCTACACCCATGGTGGCCAGGATGGTGTTTTCAGGAAGATCACTAATGTATTGTAGTTTCCTCAGGAAGTTGGTGGTGTCTCGAAGATAGCTGGGAGTGCAGGTAGCGTAGGGTCTGAGGAGAGAGTCCAAATAGCCAGATAATCCTGCTGTAAGAGTGCCGATGCCTGAGATGATGGGGCGTCCAGGGTTTTCGGGTTTATGGATCTTGGGTAGCAGATAGAATACCCCTGGTCGGGGTTCTGCGGGTGTGTCCATGTAGATTTGTTCCCGTACTGTAGCTGGGAATTTCTTGAGCAGATGGTGTAGTTTCTTTTGGTATTCCTCAGTGGGATCAGAGGATAGTGGCCTGTAGAATGTGGTCTTGGAGAGTTGTCTGGCGGCCTCCTGTTCATAATCCGACCTGTTCATTATGACTACAGCACCTCCTTTGTCAGCCCCTTTGATGATAATGTCAGAGTTGTTTCTGAGGCTGTGGATGGCATTGCGTTCTGTACGGCTGAGGTTATGGGACAAGTGATGTTGTTTGTCCACAATTTCAGCCTGTGCACGTCTGCGGAAGCACTCTATGTAGAGGTCCAGTCTGTCATTTGGACCGTCAGGAGGAGTCCACGCAGAGTTCTTCTTCTTGTAGTGTTGGTAGGAGGGTTCCTGTGGGTCAGTGCACTGTTCAGTGGTGCGCTGAAAATATTCCTTGAGTCGGAGACAACGAAAGTAGGCTTCCAGATCACTGCAGAACTGTATCATGTTCGTGGGGATGGTGGGACAAAAAGAGAGTCCCCGAGATAGGACAGACTCTTCTGCTGGGCTAAGTGTGTGGTTGGAAAGATTGACAATGTTGTTAGATGAGTTAAGGGTACCACTGTTGTAGCCCCCTGTGGCAGGTAGGAGTTTAGATAGCTTACTGCCATTTTTCTTCTGTAGAGAAGTGAAGTGTGAATTGTAAATGGCTTGTCTCATTTTTGTAAAGTCCAGCCACGTGGAAGTTTGTGTGGAAGGTTGGTATTGTATGAGAGTCTTTAGTTCTGAGAGCTCATTCTTGATCTTCTCCTGTCTGCTGTACAGGATGCTGATCAGGTGGTTCCTCAGTTTCTTTGAGAGTGTGTGGCAGTCTCTCACCGTAGTCAGTGTAGTATGTTGATTGCAATGGATTTTTTACCTTCAGTCCATTTGGTATGATGTGCATCTGTTTGCATTTGGATGCATTTGGATGAGGCCACAGCACGCCTGGTGGCTGAGCTTTGTGACTTTGTCCTCACCCACAACCACTTCAGATTTGGGGACAACTTACACCTTCAAGTCAGTGGCACTGCTATGGGTGCCCGCATGGCCCCACAGTATGCCAACATTTTTATGGTTGACTTAGAACAACGCTTCCTCAGCTCTCGTCCCCTAGTGCCCCTCCTCTACTTGCGCTACATTGATGACATCTTCATCATATGGACCCACGGAAAGGAGGCCCTTGAAGAATTCCACCCGGACTTCAACAATTTCCACCCCACCATCAACCTCAGCCTGGACCAGTCCACACAAGAGATCCACTTCCTGGACACTACAGTGCAAATAAGTGATGGTCACATAAACACCACCCTATACTGGAAACCTACTGACTGCTATACGTATCTACATGCCTCCAGCTTCCATCCGAGACATATCACACAATCCATTGTCTACAGCCAAGCCCTAAGATACAACCGAATTTGCTCCAACCCCTCAGACAGAGACAAACACCTACAAGATCTTTTTCAAGCATTCGTAAAACTACAATACCCACCTGGGGAAGTGAGGAAACAGATTGACAGAGCAAGACGGGTACCCAGAAATCACCTACTACAGAACAGCCCAACAAGGACAATAACAGAACACCACTGGCCATCACATACAGCCCCCAGCTAAAACCTCTCCAGCGCATTATCCACGATCTACAACCTATCCTGGAAAATGATCCTTCACTCTCACAGACCTTGGGAGGCAGGCCAGTCCTTGCTTACAGACAACCCCACAACCTGAAGCAAATACTCACCAGCAACTACACACCACACCACAGAAACACCAACCCAGGAACCAATCCCTGTAGCAAACCTCGTTGCCTACTCTGTCCCCATATCTATTCTGGCGACACCATCATCGGACCCAACCACAGCAGCCACACCATCAAGGGCTCATTCACCTGCACATCCACTAATGTTATATATGCCATCATGTGCCAGCAATGCCCCTCTGCCATGTACATTGGCCAAACCGGACAGTCCGTCCGCAAAAGAATAAATGGACACAAATCGGACATCAGGAATAGTAACATACATATGCCAGTAAGTGAACACTTCAATCTCCCTGGTCATTCTATTACAGATTTAAAAGTCACTATCATTGAACAAAAAAACTTCAGAAACAGCAGAACTAAAATTCTTGTGTCAACACAGCTGTCTACTCTGGGGTTTTTGCCATGTTGGTCAGGGTTACGTTTTTACATAACCCCCAATGCAGATAATACTTTTTTACCTACTGTAGTTATTAATGCATATTTATCTTACAAGGGTGTTGTAATAATCAAATTGTTATAACATTTTGAAGATGTAAAAGGCTATGTAAGTGGAAAGTATTCTTATAAGTATTAATAAATAATAATGAAATTAAGAATCTCATAACTAATCATTTAAAATTAGGATTGACTTCACCTGAACATCAGTGAACAATAAATATATTTTTGTATATTGTTTATTCATAACTAAGCGCTACTGGTAAGCAGAAAAATAATTTAGTATGAATTAATTCTGTATGTAAAATGCATCTATAGCTGAAATAACATTGGAAGAGGTCATTTTTCCTTTGTAGAAGGAAACAGAACTTTAAATCCTGGTGATAGCTCAATACTATAAAACATTAATAATAGAAGTTATCCACTTCATAAATTATCTATTTAGTTAATTGCCATAAGCATGCAGCCAGCTATTGCTCTTTAATTATTCAGTAAAAAGCTCTATTCATCATCACTGTTATAGTCTAACCAAATATTTATAAAATAAAAGCAGAATTTGTCAGAATCTCTCCCAAAAAAGGACAGCAGAAGGAAAGAGATGACAAAGCAATCTCAAAAATTATTCTACAATTTCATGGCTATCTCTCGGATGAGTTAATTATTAGAAAGAACATCTGACAGCAAGTCCTACAGCTAGAGATAAAAAATACTGGGTTATCCTGAGATATTAAGCCCAGTCCTGAAGAAATAGAAACTAATTTACCTGTTGTGATCAATTGCCTTCTTTTCATTAACGTTTCTGAAATGAGCTGGACAAATTTATGAGTGAGATTGTATGATGGTGTTGTTTGTGATGGTAGGTGGAAGGGCCAACCGCCATGGAGCCCACTTCTGGTTTATGTCCTATGTTCCTAAAACCTCATGCTTCAGGGCTTTGTCCGACTACTTGCAGGAGCCAGGAAGGGATGACCCACAAAATGTATTCTGAGCTTTTTTTTTTTTTTTTTTTAAAGCTCCTTCCTCTGAAGCATGAGTATGGTCACAGCTGGAGATGGGACATTGGGCGGGGTGGGCTGGAACTCTGAGGTGACACTGAGCATTCTCTCTCACAAGTGTTTGGCTGTCTGATTTTTGCCCAAGTGATCAGGGTCTATCTTATTGTCCTATGTGGGGTTAGCAAGGAATTTCCCCCCAGGTAAGATCTGCAGTGACGTTGTGGGAGGGAGAGGGGGAAGGGGAGGAGGGTGCATTGAACTTCTTCAGCAGCATGTGGGTGTGGGTCACTTGCCATGAATATCTGGGTATATCTCACTTAATCATATCCCTGCCTTTGTGGGGCTACAGGCACCAGGGCACATTGGTCTCTCCTATTCTCTGCCTGTGGCATATAATAGTCTAGTCTCCAGTGGGCTGTAATACTTTAGTCTAATTTCAGTTGTTGGGTTTAGGGTATAGATACTGGGTAGTGCAGAGATGGTGACCTCTGATATACAGGAGGTCAGACTAGATGATCCAGTGGTCCCTTCTGGCAGTAAACTCTGTAACATTATGAAAAACACCAGCAAGATAAAAAGCTTCACTTTGTCATGAAAATGGAACTACAGCCATCTCTCTAGCATGTTCATAGATTCCAAGACCAGAAGTGACCAGTATGATCATCTTGTGTGATCACCTATAAAACACGAGCCATAGGATTACTCTGAATTAATTCCTATTTGAACTAAAGCATATCTATATAAAATCCTATGTAAGCTTGATTGAAAAATTACCAGTGATGGAGAATTCACCACAACACTGTTCCAATTCCTGATTAATCTCACTGTTAAAAACACACACCTTAATTCCACTCTGAATTTGTTTAGCTTCAGCTTCCAGCCACTTGATTGTGTTATACCATTGTCTGCTAGGTGCTATTATTCACTTGCACTATCTCTGCTTACCATCTGTTGAGCATCCGCTCGTACCATCACTGGAACAGTAACGCATTTCAATCCTTTGTCTTCCAACCTCTAGCAAATTTGGGTCAGGCAAGCGTGCCTTGCAAGTGTATCGGAATCGTTGTTCATAGTGACCACCATTGTCTGAGATATTGACTGGAGTCCAGGGAGTCCAGGGGGTGGTCTTTTTCAGCTCTGGACAGGGATTGGTGTTACAAGGTTGATACTCCTAGAAGAAAATTATCAATTGTTTATATATACAGTATGGTACACAGAAAACAACCTGACAAGAGAATTTTGATCCCATCTCCTTCTCCTCCAATCTTCATCCCTGCAAGTGGATTTTGAATTCTAATACCCCAAAGGTTTTTTCTACTTGGAGGAATATACATAGAATGGGCTAGATTCACAAAGGAATTTAGGAGTGGTGACCCTGAGTGTTGCCACGCCTAACTTTTAGCTACCTAGAAAAATTACCGGGATTCACAAAGCCTGAGTTCGGCACCTTGACTCTGTATACAATGAGTGGAGAGAGATAGGTGCCTTTCAATGGGATTTACAAAAGCCAGCATAATAGGCAGGTCCTCACCTAAGCTAGCCAATGGGAGGTGCCAAGCCAAAGAGTATCCAAAGACTCATCCCTCTCTTGGATAGAGGTAGATAAGTGTGAGCTTCAGGAAGACATTGGCCTCTGCTTGGAAATTTCTCTCTTTGTGGGAGGAGGGGGAGGGAGAGGAGGAACTCCACATAACTTTCAGCCCAGTGGTTAGGGCACTCACGTGGGAGGTAGGAAACCCCCACAGTTCAAGTCCCTCCTCCACATGATGGAGAAAAGGGATTTGAACTGGGATCTACTACCTTTCAGGTGAGTCCTCTAACTACTTGGTTATGGAATATTTTAACATGGGGCTCCATCAGGCCTGGCTTACACCTAAAACGTAAGTCAACCTAGCTATTTCACCATAGGCGCTGACTCCATGGGTGCTCTGGGGCTGGAGTACCCACAGGAAAAAAATTGTGGTTGCAGCGACCTCCCCGATCAGCTCCTCCCACTTCCTCTCATTGCCTCCCGCCCGCCACAGATCAGTTGTTCAGGAGCCTGCAGGAGGCCCTGGGGGAGGGGGCTGGAGCGAAGGTGGGACACACTTGGGGGAGGGGGCGGAATGGGGTGGGAAGAAGCAGAAAGCGGTGGGATGAGGCCTTGGGGGAAGGAGTGGAGTGGGAGCAGGGCCTGGGGCGGGGGGGGGAGGTCAACCACCCCCAGAGAAATTAGAAAGACGTGGCATTTTCACACTCCTGAGAGATGTAGTTAAGCCGACTTACACCTTAGTGTAGACACCCCTAGGTCAATGGAAGAATTCTTCCATCAACATAACTATCACCTCTCGAGGGGGTGCATTTACTACAGAGACAGAAAAACCTCTTCTGCTGCTGTAGCAAGTGTCTAAACTACAGAGGCGTAGCTGCAGCGTGGCAACTGCGCTGCTATAGCGCTTGTAATATAGACATACCCTAGGTCTCTCCAGTTAAAGCTGTTCCACTGTGGATAATACATAAAATAAATGGAGCAGGAGAACTGGATCCTGGGCCACTCAGCTGAGTGCTCAAACCATCAGGCTATATAGTCATACTCTCTCTCAATTATTCTTTCATTATTTATTCACAGTGGAACAGCTTTAACAGGAGATAGACTGAGGCAGCCCCACACCAGAATATCTCATAGCCCAAGTGATTAGGGCACCCACCTTAGGGGCAGCAGATACAGTTCAAATCCTTTTTCCCCTTCAGGTGGACAGGGAACTTGAACTGGGGGTCTCCAACTTCCCAGGTGGGTATCCTAATCACTGGGCTAAAGTTTATGAGGGAGGTCCTCCTCCTGTGCCCCTGCTGTTTTGAGTAAGCTCACCTGTAGGGGGCCAGTCAGGTGACACTTCAGGCTAGTTAGGCAGAAGAAAGTCTTTCTTGCCCCAGTTTGTGCACTGCTCTGGAGCTTAGGCATCCATAAGCCTGATATGGGGTTAGAACTGCCCCACTCATCGCAATAGGTTGTAATGCTCACATGCAGAGGCAGAAACACAGGCACCTACGGAACTTTTACCAGAAAAATGTAGTTGTTGTGTGAGTTTAGGCCCCTATAGGGGCAGCTGAGCAGGGGCTTTGTGAATGTCTGTGGGGCCTGATTCTGGGTGTTAGGAGCCTAAAGTGGCACTTAGGTGTCTAAGTCCTTTTGTGAATCTAGCCACATGTTATTAGCTGCACTAACAGCAATTAAATTAACTAGGATAAATTAGATCTACAGTATCTGTGGTAATAAAGCTCAACTTTAAGGCATTAGCCAGGTCTATAATTAAATAGTAGCTAAGACATTTAAACATTTTCAGACTATAAAGCATTTGAAAAAAATGTAAATAAAACATACAAACCAACCATTAATTCCCTTAATTACATTTGCCAGCATGCAGAAAAACAACTTACCACTCCATATGGATTAATCTATGTATATGGGACAAGGGTCTCACACATACATCTCTAAAGTCTTCAATAGTGTTACATGGGTGTAACTGAGAGCAGCCTTTATCTCAGAGAGTCATATCCATATCTGGCTGTTTCAAAAATGATAATTTGATGACATTCTCTCAGCTCCGAGATACAATATTGAACTTATTATTATTTACTTATTTATGTTGAGAGAGTGTAAATATCATTTATCAAAATGTCACAGGAGGAAGTACAATAAATTTAGATGTCCATTGCTGCATAACTGCCCTGTGTCTTTTCAGTCATCATTTTCAGTTCTCTTTCCTTCAAAAATATATTGTAGTTCATGTTTAGTAACCAGATGCTGTAGTAGAGTGAGTCTATCTCCCAGTTTTAGCACTACTGAAACAGAAAGAGAACTTAAATATAATGGGTTGAATTCTACTCTCTGTTCCACATATCCAGCCCCACTGAAGTGAAAACCTGGATGAGTTTCCAGAAAGGCTGTATGGACACATAGGATGGGCCTTTTTTTCCATTGTCTTGCATGTGTGTAGTCATTACACCAGTGCTAAATCAGAATAGTAAGTAGAATTTTACACCCACTTTGCACAGCTGTAAATGACTACACATATTACAAGGCAGTGGAGAATCAGGTCCCACATGCCAGCCCTCAGTGCTCTATGGCAAGGTGGAATTTAATTCTGTGGCAAGGTCTCTGGATTCTGTGGCAGTTTCCGATAAACTAAAAAATATATTTTTTTGCTGAATTAAATACGAAAATGAATATCACAAGCAGTATAGTGATCTTTGTTCTTTACTTTGATAACAAAAAGTTTATTTTACACTGTCCTCACACTTTCAGTCTTCAATATACTGCAGATTTTTGTATTGATATTGCCCAACTGCATCACAGAAGATGTCAGGGTGAAATGGCGGGTTTTGGCAGCCAGATATGGGACAGGTATGAGACGAGGTAACATTGTAAACGTCAACATTATTCACAACCTACTGATATGAGTGGGGCAGTTCACACCTTTTAGAACTATTGTTTCAGGCTGTTGGCATATTCAGAAAAACATGATAGCAAAAGCGTACCCTCAGATGTGGTCTACACTTAGGGCTTGTCTATATTTGAAATGCTACAGAGACACAGCTACAGCTGCACCACTGTAGCACATCAGTACCTTAGATATTACCTATGTCGACAAGAGGCGTTCTCCTCTGTTGGCACAGATAATCCACCTCCCTGAGAGGCAGTTAGCTAGGTCTTTGGAAGAATTCTTCTGTTGACCTAGAGCTATCTACATCAGGGGTGAGGTCAATGTAACCACATTGCTCAGGGGTGTGGATTTTTCACACCCTGAGTGATGTAGAAGAGTTGACCTAACATTTTAGTGTAGATCAGGTTTACAAGTTTACAAGTTATATCAGCATAGCTACATGGATTATGCGTGTGAAAAAAACGTAATCCTGACCAACATGGCAAAAACCCCAGAGTAGACAGCTGTGTTGACACAAGAGTGCTTCTATTGATGTAGCATGTTGTTCGGAAAGGTTGTGTTCCTACACCAACACAAAACTGCCTTTTGTTGATATAGGCTCCGTCTACCCTAGAGGCACTATTAGCACTAGCTATGCCAGCATAAGCTATGTAGTGCAGACACATTTTCAAGGATTTCTTTGCAATCCAGAAAGCTAAAAACATATGACCTGTTCACCACTGTGTTACTCCAGCTTTACTTCACTGAAATCTGTGGAGTTAAACCAACGTTAAAACTGAAGTAATGCAGTGGTGCGACAGGACCACCATTTTTTGTTTAAATGAAAGGTTAGGCTTCATCTACATTTAAAATTTAGTTTGACATAGGTATGGTGCTCAGGGATATGAAAAATCTACACTACTGAGCGCTGTAGTTATGCTGGTCTAACCCCTGGTGTAGATGCAGCTCCAAAATCCTTCCATCCACCTAGCTACCATCGCTTGATAGGTGATGTTCCTACAGTGACAGAAAAATCCCTTCTATTGCTGTAGGCTGAGTCTTCGCTATGGGGTTATGCCAGCATAGCTACAGCACTGTTGTTATGTTGCTATAATCCCCATAGTATGGATACGGCCATAGATTTTGGAGCACAGTTCTGCAGCAAATTGCGTGGCAAATTCTTGGGTTGCAAAATCACAAGGGCCCTGTCCGTATGTCTGCAAAGGAGGTTAAAAATCCATAGAATACGAGTTTTTCACTCTTTACATTGACTGCCACCTAAAGTAAAACAATGTGAATTAAAAACAGTGATAGTTGTTGCATCTGTAAAAAAAATAAATATTACATGTGATATTAGCAATATATTTTGGTCCTGTCTATACATAAAAACATAATAAAAATATTATTTAATGGAACAGGATATGCATCTATTGTTGTAATGCCAAGATCGCCCACACTTTTTGTGTTGTGTGATTTCAGCAATATATCAAAGGTAAGTATCCATCAGCAAAAATGGATAGCAACAATATTATGTGCAAAAGATATTCTACTTTAATTGCAGATGGCAACATCTGTTGCATCCAACATGGAAATACTGGCTTTCTAAGTTTGAGGGAATATTGCCTCTGTCAGATAGAGACGGTGCACAGAATAAATGATAGAATATATAACAGATTGAGTACATCCCATTTTTCTGATTCAACTATAGATTCAAGACTAAAGATGATTAAAAGTACATTGTAGCATATTTTAAAAAAAAAATACTTAGCTCTATTTGTTAGCTGCTACAGTTACAAATAATAGAACCAGTTTTCTATAGAATATTCTGTTTCCTATTTATCTTTTTCTGTTTTCAGTTTCTTTATTTTTTTTTATGCATACAGTATCTCCTCGTTGTGTGCACTTCTTTTGTTCTCTTTTCTGTTCTTATTCTTTGTGATCTACTGAGGTAATCTCTCAACATACACAAGACAGCTAAATCAGCATTAATAACCCATTAAAATTCACTCATCACATTGGTTGTCTTTTAGGATTTACTCTTAATGTACTGCATCGGTGGGGAGATTATTACTAGAATATTCTCTCAGAACTGTAGAATTGTATTTTGATTCCAAATACTTCTGTATTTCAAGTTACTCTTGCTGTTTGTTTCATTGTGCACCAATTATGTCATTTTTCAAAATTCAATAGCTGTAGTTTTGAGGTGGTAGCTGAAACTTTCTCATATAAAGGACCAGAGTCTCACCTGGTATAAATGGGCAAAGTTCCATTGGGTTCTGGCCCAAAATATTTGTTTCATGTGGAAAAAAGTAAAGAATCCAGCAGAAAAAATAATTAAGCAGATGCAAACTGAATGGACCAGCAAGCTGCCTAAGGGTATGTCTACACTGCAATTAAAAACCAACGGCTGTCCCGTGCCAGCTGGCTCGAGCTCATGAGGTTCGAACTAAGGGGCTGTTTAATTGCAGTGTAAATGTTCGTGTTTGGGCTCCTCCCACCTTACAGGTCCCTAGAGCCTGTGCCCCAGTCCAAGCATCTACACAGCAATTAAACAGCCCTTTAGCCTGAGCCCTGCGAGCCAGAGCCAGCTGCCACAGGTTTTTAATCGCAGTGTAAACACACCCTGAGAAGAGATAGGGCTGGAAAATTCAGCAGCCACAGAGCCTGTCAGACATCTCCTGTGCTTTATCCCAGCATCAACCTCATGTGTTCCCTGCATTTGTCAAGATAAACACACTATAAACTGAAGCTTTTCTTCTCTTGGGTATTACGATGCCATTATATTCATTTTTTTATCTTTGTTTGCCCGTAAAATCAAAAGTTCTTGAGTAGACTGAAATAGCCTTTTTCTTCAAGAACCAAAAGTCTTGGATGGTTTAGAAACACATTCAATTGAACTTAAAATGAATGTGCCATTTACATTTAAAAAAAATCTAAATTGCTCTATGTGAACACAATTTTAGACAGGCAGAAAATCTTCTCAATTTCTTTTAAAAGAAAAATTGATTACAGTACTATATATTCCTACAGCTAAAAACAAATCACAAGTACTGTATAACAGGACACCAGCAAAATATCATTATATAAATCTAACTTAGTCTATTGCCATTTTCTTCAAATTTTGCACACTATACTACAAATTCAAAAACTTGATCTGAATGAACACCTGGGACCCGCTATGCACAGACCCTGAAAGAAAGACTTTTCTGCACGGCAAATTTCACAGCTATCCTGTGTTTGTGGAGTGCTTGACTGAAATATACCGTCTGGTCTGTTTGTTTGGGGGATCATGTGCTGAGCCTGCTAGGCAAGGCTGAGAGCATCTTAACAAGGCTTTGATCTCTAAGCCCTTTAGCACCCATCAACCCTTACCTAGGGCGGCGGGGCTACTCAGGAAGACCAGGGCTTTAACTAGTGACCAGGAGCAGCTAACAGGGGAGTTTTGCGAGGGTGTTTAGCGGGGGAATGGGGGCTAGATACACTTAACATTCTTTAAACTTAAGACCCAAAACACCCTCTGATAAAAAACAAAACAACAACAACAAAGGAACAAGCTGCAGGAGTAAGAAGAGAATGCAGGCAGAAGTCCAGCAATAGAGTGGGGGCTATCCAGTTTATTGCACTCAATGAAGCATGTATGATTACCTGTACCTATGGGCAGGTGGTATCTTTGTGCATTTGGTGCAAGGAGCTCCTGGCTCTTAGAGACCATGTACAGGCTTTGGAGACCAGAATGGCTGAGCTGGAGGAGCTAATGGAGAAAGAGAGGTACATAGATGAGACTTTCTGGGACACAGCCTCTGTGCTGTTGAAGAGAAAAAAAGTCTCAGGGAAGGAGAACATCCAACTGGAGCTGAGGAAAATGATCCCATAATTGGGACCATCCTTCCAGATGATGTTGTGGTATCCTCTTGCACTGCGGATACCTCTCTGGGAGAGGGAACTCCAGTTATTAGGAAGAGATGGGTATTAGTAATGGGTGATTCGATCATTAGAAACATAGATAGCTGGGGTTGCGATGACCGGGAGAACCGCATGGTGACTTGCTTGCTTGGTGTGAATGTTGCGGATCGCTCAAGACATCTAGATAGAGTTTTGTGTAGTGCTGGCGAGGAGCCGGTGGTCATGGTACACGTAGGTACCAATGACATAGGGAAGGATAGGAGAGAGGTCCTGGAGGCCAAATGTAGGCTGCAAGACACAATATTGAAGTCCAGGACCTTCATGGTAGCTGTGACAGGTTCCCCCCAAGGTGCCACCTGGAACTGGGGTACCACAGGGCCTGGGTGACCCACCAGCCTGGGTTCCCTTTATACGATACTGCTGTGATCAGCCTGCCAGGCCCTCTCCCAGGCCTTCACCAGCACACATACAGGTAGGGACACACCCAGTTGCAGAAACATACAGACACTGTGATCAGCTCTGCATGGGAAAGCTTCAGCTGAGGAACTTCCCAGCCACTTAGGCACGCATCCCACTCTGGAGTGTAAACCCAAAATTATACCATCTTGCACTGCACAGGTGTACAGTGTAAGCTCATGAAATTCACCCCTCCCTCAATGTGGAGAGGAATATACACAGCTTTCTGCCTCCAAGTTATAGCTCCCACACACTGGTTTGTGATAAAGCGAAACCAAATATATTAATACAAAAGATAGATTTTAAGTGATTATAAGGGACAGCAAACAGATCAAAGCAGATTATCTAGCAAATAAACAAAAATGCAATCTAAGATCAATATACTAAAGAGGTTGGATATGAGTAGCAACTTCTCACCCTAAATGATGATTTAAGCCCGTTGCAGAGATTCTTAAGGGGCCAGCTGCCCTTGCTTGCAGTTTAAAAATCCCAGGTATTCCTCTCACAGGCTAGAAATCCCTCTCCTCCATGGCTAGCTTTCAGGCCTCCATCTCTTTGTCTTGAAGTTTCAGGGCCGTTTGGTATGCAGCTTCTTGTCTGGCATTTTCTGCTTCCAATTCTTTTTTTTTATAATTGTTTTAATTCCATCTGTCTCTTGTGTTCCTTCTCCCTCTCTTCTGCCTGCAATCTGCCAAGCTCCTGCTTCTTGCTAGTTTTGTTTTCACTCATTTTCCTGATTTTCTATCCCTACTTCCCTTGACCAAAATAAGTAAACAGAAAATAATAAATTGGTAACCACTTTGACTGATCTCTAGCCACCACACTTAAAGCTCACTTAAAATCACTACCAGTGTCTCAGAGCAACAAGCAGTGCATATAATCCTGCCTTCTATGCCACTGTGACGGATTCACCCTGGGGTGCCACCTGGAACTGGGGTACTACTGAGCCCTCTGACCCAGAAGCCTGGGCTCCCTCTCACACTGTACTGCTGTGGCAAGCTGCAAAGCCTTCCAGCCTGCACTGTCACCAGCATTCATACAGGTAGGGACACACCCAGCTGCAGTTATACGCAGGCTCTCTGACCACCAGCTTCCTAGCCTGAGACCCCAGAGCAGTACCATCCTGCCATGGTCAAATCTGGCCAGTATATGGGTTTAATACCTGGTCCGCCTCTCCCTCAATGTGAAGAGAACAATGCACACTTGTGGTAACCAAACAGAGATTTTCCCTAACCACTCCAGTCAAAGCTCACTGGTTTAGATTAAAACATAAAATAAGTTTATTAATTAAAAGGTAGATTTTAAATGGTTATAAGTGATAAACAGATCAAAGCAGATTACCTAGTAAATAAACAAAACCGGAAACTGAGATTAACACACTAGATAGGTAGGATATGAATTAGGAAATTCTCACCCTGAGTGATAAACAGGCTGGCAGATTCTTAAAGCACAAGCTGCCTTGGTTCTTTCTGCAGCTGGGGTTTTCCAGATTTTCATACAGAGGCTAGAAATCCCTCTAGCCTGGGACCATCACTTCCCACAGTTCAGTCCGTGTTCCTCAAGTGTGTTGTTGTAGGAAGAGTGAGGTCCCTTTTTTCCCGCTTTTATATTTTCTTCCCACTTGCTAGAAAGCTCTTTTGCTGTGACCTGGGTAAAATAGTTCCCATTGTGTACTGCGATTTCTGAGAGGTTTCTATTAAACACTCTTCCTGGAGTAATCCTTGTGCTTGTGTGCATTTCTCAATAAGACATTAACATTGTTTGTCCTTTTTACTGTTGTACCTGAAAGGCTGCTTGTTGGTATTTTCAACCTCACAACATGTTTCAGTAACACATACACAGCCAAACTTCCTAACTTCACATACAACGATAGCACATACAATCCAATGAGATATTAATGTCTAGCAGACCAAGTCTCTTAGAATGATACCTCACAAGGCATACTTTGTACAAAACATGACAGTGGTGAATATGGGGATGCCAGGGTGTCACAGTAGCATTCTCTGGACACGTGGAAATGCTTCCAGTTCCACGTGCTGGGCCAGTTGGACAGGCACAACTGCAGGGTCACAACGCGTGGATGAGACGATGGTGTAGGAAGGAGGGTTTAGATTTATTAGGAATTGGGGAAAGTTTTGGGAAAGGGGGAGCCTATACAGGAAGGATGGGCTCCACCTAAACCAAAATGGAACCAGATTGCTGGCATTTAAAATTAAAAAGGTCATAGAGCAGTTTTTAAACTAAGAGCTGTGGGAAAACAAACAGATGTGAAGGAGCACATGGTTAGGACAGAGACATCCCTTAGGGGAGGATATATTAATGGAGATTCTCTATTTTCAAGTAGGGAGGAGAGGATGGAAGATAATAAAATACAGGTAGGAACTAATGAGAAACAGTCAAATGGAAAAGAGTTCCATTCAATTACATCATGTAATGGCAGACAGATAAAATTGACAAGTTCTTAAAGTGCTTATATACAAATGTTAGAAATCTAAATAATAAGATGGGTGAACTAGAGTGCTTCATATTAAGTGAGGATATTGATATAATAGGCATCACAGAAGCTTGGTGGAATGTGGATAATCAATGGGATACAGTAATACCAGGATAAAAATATATCAGAAGAACAGAACAGGTCATACTGATGACGGAGTGGCACTATATGTGAAAAAACCCCCAAACTGTACCATAGAATCCCATTGGAAAGTAATTCCAAGCTTGAATAATAAGAATATAGCAGAATATACCCCACCTGACCAGGACGGTGATAGTGACTGTGAAATGCTCAGGGAGATTAGAGAGGTTATAAAAATTAAAAAAAAATCAACTATCCTCATATTGACTGGGTACGTATCACCTCAGTAAGGGATGCAGAGACAAAATTTCTTGACACCTTAAATGACTGCTTCTTGGAGCAGCTAGTCCTGGAACCCACAAGAGGAGAGGTAATTCTTAATTTAGTCTTAAGTGAAGCACAGGTCCAACAGGTGAATCTGGTCCAATGGCTGAATATAGCTGGACTGCTTGGTAATAGTGACCATAACATAACTAAATTAAACATTCCTGTGGCAGGGAAAAACACAACAGCAGCCCAGCACGGTAGCATTTAATTTTAGAAAGGGGAACTACACAAAAATGAGGAATTTAATTAAACAGAAATTAAAAGGTATAGTGCCAAAAGTGAAATAACTACAAGCTGCATGGAAACTTTTTAAAGCCACCATAATAGAGGCTCAATTTAAATGTATACCCCAAACTAAAAAACAAAGTCAGAGAACCAAAAACATGCCCACTGTGCCTAAACAACAAAGTACAAGTAGCAGTGAGAGGCAAAAAGGCATCCTTTAAAAAGTGGAAGTTAAATCCTAGTGAGGAAAATAGAAAGGAGAATAAAAGCTGGCAAGTAAAGTGTAAAAAATATAATTTGGAAGGCCAAAAAAGAATTTGAAGACCAGCTAGCAAAAGTCTCAAAAAGTAATAGCTAATTTTTTTTTAAGTACATCAGAAACAGGAAGCCCGCTAAACAGACAGTAGGGCCACTGGATGATCAAGGTGCTAAAGGAATACTCAAGGACAATCAGGCCATTGCAGAGAAACTAAATGAATTCTTTGAATCGGTCTTCATGGCTGAGGATGTGAGGGAGATTCCCAAACCTGAGCCTTTCTTTTTAGCTGACAAATCTGAGGAACAGTCCCAGATTGAGGAGCCATTAGAGGAGGTTTGGGAACAAATTGATAAATTAAACAGCAATAAGTCACCAGGACCAAATGGTATTCACCCAAGAGTTCTGAAGGAACTCAAATGTGAAATTGCAGAACTACTAACTGTAGTCTGTAACCTATCATTTAAATCTGCTTCTGTACCAGATGACTGGAGGACAGCTAATGTGTTGCCAACTTTTAAAAAGGGCTCCAGAGGTGATTCCGGCAATTACAGGCCAGTAATCCTGACTCCAGAACGAGGCAAATTGGTTGAAACTATGGTAAAGAACAGAATTGTCAGACACACAGATGAACATAATTTGTTGGAGGAAGAGTCAACATGTTTTTTCTAAAAGGAAATGGTGCCTCACCAATCTACTAGAATTCTTTGAGGGGGGTCAAGAAGCATGTGGACAAGGGGGATCCATTCTTAAGCAAAGTAAGCTGTCATGGGATAAGAGGGAAGGTCCTTTCATGGATTGGCAACTAGTTAAAAGATAGGAAACAAAGGTTAGAAATAAATGGTCAGTTTTCAGAATAGTGGTGTCCCCCAGAGGTCTGTACTGGGACCAGTCCTATTCAACATATTCATAAATGATCTAGAAAAAGGGGTAAACAGTGAGATGGCAAAATTTGCAGATGATAGAAAACTACACAAGATAGTCCAAAGCAGACCGTGAAGAGCTACAAAGGGATGTCACAAAACTGTGTGACTGGGCAACAAAATGGCAGATGAAATTCAATGTTGATAAATGCAAAGTAATGAACATTCGAAAACATACTCCCAACTACACATATAAAATATTCGGGTCTAAATTAACTGTTACCATTCAAGAAAGAGAGGTTGGTGTCATTGTGGATAGTTCTCTGAAAAAATCCATTCAATGTGCAGCGGCAGTCAAAAAAGCGAACAGAATGTTGGGAATCATTAAGAAAGGAACATATTGTAAGACAGAAAATATCATATTGTCTCTATCTAAATCCATGATACGCCCACATCTTGAATACTGCGTGCAGATGTGGTCGCAACATCTCAAAAAAGATATATTGGAATTGGAAAAGGTTCAGAAAAGGGCAACAAAAATGATTAGGGGTATGAAACAGCTTCCATATGAGGAGAGATTAAAAAGATTGGGACTTTTGAACTTGGAAAAGAGACGACCAAGAGGGAATATGATAGAGGTCTATAAAAGGATGACTGGTGTGGAGAAAGTAAAGAAGGAAGTGTTATTTATTCCTCATAACAAAAAAACTAATAGGCAGCAGGTTTAAAACAAACAAAAGGAAGTATTTCTTCACACAATGCACAGTGAACCTGTGGAATTCGTTGCCAGAGGATGTTGTGAAGGTTAAGACTAAAATAGGGTTCAAAAAAGAACTAGATAAATTCATGGACGATAGGTCCATCAATGGCTATTAGCCAGGATGGGCAGGAATGGTGTCCCTAGCCTCTGATTGCCAGAAGCTGGGAATGGGTGACAGGGGATGGATCACTTGATGATTACCTATTCTGTTCATTCCCTCTGGGGCACCTGGCATTCACCACTATCGGAAGACAGGATTCTGGGCTACATGGACCTTTGGTCTGACCCAGTATGGCCATTCTTATATTCTTATGATAGAAACACAGCTGTCTGTGGTGATGGTAGCTTTATTGTTCTGGCAGCCAAACCAGAGCCAATATGAAAGTGAGGTTTTGCACTGGGGAGAGGGGAGTGCTCAAACATTTAAAGGAACAGGATATCACATAGAGAACTTCCATACTAGCAATTGGCAGGGCTGCTACCATAGAATGACCATGAAAATAGAGACAGCTTTGACAATTTTAAATGAAAAAAAATCTATTTGAATTCCAGTGTATTTCTTCACTCTGTTTCTTAGTCACTGCCTATCTAATAACAGAATAACCTTTAATCTCACTTTTTCAGAAACAAAAATTGAACAAAAGAGCTGTCTCTCTCTCCACCTCTTTCACCTTAAATAGAGGTCATCTAATGTATATGGAATGTAGCTCATTCTAGGACCTACATACACAACAACTATTATTGCAAGATTGAACATGTTATTTGTCTGACTTTTTGGTCATGTCATGTTTGCCAGCATATTGTTACACAGACAGTAGGGATTGTCTGAAAAAACCTCAAAGCATATTTGGTCTGTTTACCTGTTGGGAAAAGGTAAGCAATACTGGGGCTCTAAGACGTTAAGATTTGCTGGCCTATAAATTATTAATATATCAGTTACATTATTTAATAATAACAATTCTTCTTCCTCACTCCATGAATTAATGGAATTTGCCACCATTGGGTCAACATACATAACTAGTTAGAATGAAGTTTCTTTCAAATAAATGGATATGATTTTTGGCATCCACATACTATTTGCACATGCAGTAGATATTCACTACTAGATGTCCCAAACATGCTTATGTACACCGACAGACCCCGTCGTCAGCAGGTGGGATCGAACTTAGGATCTCTGGAGCTAAATACATGAGCCTCTACTGCATGAGCTAAAAGCCATATGGTGCTCATTAACTCTCTGTCTCTCTCTAAGTGGTCTCAGTGCCACTAGATGGGACAGAACACCACACCCGACTCAGTCAAAGATGTTCATAAGATCCGTAGCTACCCCCTTGGCATTCATGGAGTCCAGCAGCACTGCTTCAGGGTACCGAGTTGCATAGTCCACTAAAGTAAGAATGAACCGCTATCCGACAGCGCTCTTCTCCAGTGGGCCAACTATGTTGACTCCAATTCACTCAAAGGATACACTTACAAGTGGGAGGGGGATCAACAGGGCTCTCTCACCTGGCGGAGGTGCGGTGAGCTGGCACTCTGGGCATGAGGCACAGAAGTCTGCCACATCTTGGTAGACCCCTGGCCAAAAGAACTGGGCTAAAATCTGGGCTAGCATCTTTTCCCTTTCAAGGTGCCCAGCCATGAGTATGGCATGGGTGAGTCGCATAACTTTCCTCCGGTACGGTCGGGGTACCAAGAGCTGATGTCGGACCTCTTCCATCGGTTGGTCTTTCTCTATGAGGTACAGATAGTCACCTTGAATCTCAAAGCGTGGGAACTGTCCCGCTTGGTGGGATTCGACAGTCTCCCCTTTCACCGCCGCCACCTGGGCGTATGCCCAACTCAGGGTGTTGTCAGCCTATTGCTCCTCCACAAAGTCAGGATCTCCGATTCAGGTAATGGGGGGAGCTCCCCTCCTGGCTGGGAGGGGGCATGGTTGGCTTGGGAAGTCCCTTCACCAAGGTCAGCAAGCTCCTCCACCCCCACAAGGGTCACATCTTCAGGCCAGCTGGGGACCGGAGGTAGTTCTGCTAACAATTGCCCAAAATAGTTTCAGGCCCTGCCTAAAATAACTGGGCAAACCAGGGTCGGGGCCAGACCAACCATTAGGGGCCCCTCGCGTGTTCTCACCATTAAAGTCACTTCTGTGTGGGGATAGGCCCTCACATCCCCATGCATGCACTGTAACATAATGGTGCCCTGGGTTGGACCAGGATTAGGCACCAATGTTTTTCATACCAGGGTCTCCCCAAGTTCTGGGCCGAGTACGGGCCCAGGCTGGGCCTCTGGTGGACCTTTGGGTAATGGCTCTGGACCTCTGAGTCGTGGGGCTCCTGGCATCCCTGGCACCCCTGGATCCTCGAGCCCTCCGAAGTTCTGGTGCGGGGGGAGGATGCCGACTTTCCTCATGATCCTGGGGTCTGTAGGTGGCTCTCTCCTTTAGGGGCACCGGGCTCTTGGTTCCAGCCGACACCGAAGGGGGCCTCATAATGGGGTCTTGCCAGCTAGGTAGTTCTCCATGAGATGGATGGCATCCGTCATGGTGTCAAGGTGATGTCACAACACCCACTCTCTTCCACCAGGGGACAGGATCCGGACAAGCTGCTCTAGCAGGACCCGCTCAGTGACTTGCACCCCCGTCTTTGCTTCTGGTTTGAGCCATCTTCAGCATGAGTCGCACAGCTTCTTGACGACCAGGGAAGCATTGCCGGAATGTTTCCTCCAAGATATCTAGGGTGTCGAGGATCGCTGCCTTAACTTGGGCACAGTCCTTGGTGGCAGCGGCAGAGTCTAAAGCACGGTATGTGGTCTGCGCTACCCTGGCCAAGTGGGTCAGCACTGCAGCCCACTTGTCTCAGGATCACCGGGCTACCATGGCCACAAGTTTGAAAGTCTCTAAGAGACCCTCAGGATCATCGTCAGGCCCCATTTTGGCAAGCCAGAGAGGGGCAGGGTTTGGTAGCTCTGCTGGACGCCGCCTGTTGGACCAGCTGCTGCTACTGCTGTTGGGCTGCCAGTTCACGAATTAGCTGCTGCTGCTGCGTGGCCATCTGCTGCAGGAATTGTTGTTGATGGGGGATGTTTTGCTCAGCCATCCATTTCAGCAGCTGTTCCATCCCCATTCAAGGGTTTGTCGTCGGGACTCTCTCTCTCTCTCTCTCGTTTTTTATTTTTTCCTTTCCTTTTTAATTCCCTTCAACAGGGACTAGGGTAATGCCTGCATTCTCCACCATTTGTGATAGGGCCCTCAGTGGCCGGGCAGCCTACTGGCTAGATTGTTGGTTGGGGGGGCTATAGGGTGCCCTGACACAGGCCGAGGGTCCTGTGTTGCTCAACTCTTAAACCGGGAAGATGGATCTTCCTCCCAGCCGTGAGCAGGGGTTCAGAGCCTGGTTTCCTGGCCTGCTCCCTATGCAAGTCCTTTTAGTTTGGGGCGTGGCCCTGCTAGTCCAGTTGCCCCTCAGTTGGGGCTTCTCTGTAGGATCCCCTTGGCCGGGGAAGACTTACTTACCTCCAGTTGTTGCATTGGCAGACAGGTTGGTGGTCTGTGCCTTCAGGTAGGCATACAGAGAGCTCCTGCCTCTTCGCCCATCAGCCCTTGATTGAGCCAGGCTCCCTTCTTTTCTCCCCTCTCCAGGCCTGACATGGGCTGCAGGTATAACTGGGCAGGGCTAGCTGAACTCACAGGTGTTCATTAACCCCTGCTGTGCCCAGTTGCAGTCTCTTTGCTCCGTCTCAAGTATATTATGGTCACCTTACTTTTTCCTATACAAACTCTCCCCTGGAGACTTTGCAGTCTCTTGATTAGCATTTTGCTCAGACTGTAAATAGGTGTTCATTGTGAAGTATACAATACTCAGTATACTTAAAGCCAGACAGGTAGATAAGAGTCTCCTGCCTCAAAGAAACTTATATATTACCTTCTGGTGACCAGCCCCAACTCACAGACCTTAACAGCATAATTTTCCGAATATAAATACGTAACTCCTTACACATTAACTGTACATACATGTTATCCATACATACATTTCACAATGATTATCATAATCAGTGTAACATGCACTTTCAATAGAGACCTTACAAGCCACCCTTTGATTAGCAATTATGTAGAGATCAAACCCAGGGGATACCTAGAATCATATGCACCTCTGTGCCCCCTGCCAGTGGTCATAAGGTTGCAAGACTAAACTTGGCTTTAGATGGAGTAGGGGAGGGATAACTCAGTGGTTTGAGCATTGGCCTGCTAAACCCAGGGTTGTGAGTTCAATCCTTCAGGGGGCCACTTAGGGATCTGGGGCAAAAATCAGTACTTGGTCCTGCTAGTGAAAGCAGGGGGCTGGACTCGACGACTTTTCAAGGTCCCTTCCAGCTCTATGAGATAGATAGGTACAAACCCCACACAGGGGAACAGATGGTTAACAAGCAGCTTTGGGCCCAGAGGGCTTCTCCGAGCTGCATCTGTTGGGCATGCTCACAATGGAGGTGGAGCTTAAAAGGGCACAGCAGTGCAAGAGAGCAGATGTGCATTAGTAGCTCCTGCAGGGATACAGCTGAAATCCCATACTGTGTGGAGCTGACCTCTATACAGAGCTGCAGGCCACCACTAAAGAGACAGCGGAGCATCTGCTTGTGAGTGAGGGAAAAGAACCTCAGGAACCTTTCAGTTGAGTATATGTTGCAAATCAATGGGCCTCTGGAAAGATGGGGTGTAGTATGAAGTAACCCAGGGAGCAGGTTTGGTAATATCTTTGCACCGGCTGCACACGTGACCTGCCAGTCCCAGGGCTCTGGGTTGGAACCCAGTGGAGTGGAAGGGCACCTACCCACAGACTCTAAACCACTAAATGCTATTGCCTACCCACAGGCTCTAAGGCACTACCACTAGAGCTACAAGGGGATATAGGGAGCAAGTGCTCTGACCACTAGCGCCGCTCCCCTCCCCAAACCAAAAATCTATACATCAGTTTCAAGGGTTTTTTCACTGCCTGCTACTCTATGCAATTGCCTTACACCTTTTAAAAGGTGGATTAACTTTATAAAGTACGTTGTTCCTTTCACACTTATGGCACCAAAATCTACTGAATACATTACAACCAGTTTATTATATGTGCAATGCCTTCTAAAATATATTGGCTACAAACAAAATTCTCTTACTCTCTCCTTCTTGCCTACTCTACTGCATCACCTGGGAAATGCCTAAGAAAATAGGTAAGCTTTGCAATTTGCCTTGAAGGCCATCAGACCAAGCCTCAACTGGACAAAGAGGGGAATGGAGGCAAGGTGTGTGGGGAGTCAGTAGTCAGTTCCATACTGAAGGACCCTTCAGAAAGAATGACCAGCTACCAGCTCTTCTTGTTTAAATGAGAGTGAGGGAGATAACTAGGCCTAGAGAATTTTACATTTTGAATCTTTTCTTGCCTCCTTTAGCATAAAAAAGAGCATTATATTAGCATATAATCATGGATCAAGATTTAAAAATACCTGAGTTACTTCCTAACGGAAAGGGAATTTATTGACAGTTTAATAAAGAGAAAATAACTCACCTTGCAGTAACTGAGGTTCTTCGAGATGTGTGTCCCTGTGGGTGCTCCACGCCAGGTGACGGTGTGTTCCAGTGCCATTGTTCAGAGATCTGCAGTAGCAGTGCCTGGTCGGGACGCATGTGCTCACCTGCTCTCTCATGGTGGCATTAGGGTCTGCCTGAGCATGCGCATCCCACACACCCCTCAGTCTACCGTAGAGTTGTCTGATCAGTACTCCAAAGTAGAGAGGAGGAGGGTAGGTAGTGGAGCAGCCACGGGGACACACATCTCAAAAAACCTTAGTTACTGCAAGGTGAGTAACTTTCTCTTTTTCTTTGAGTGCTGTCCCTGTGGGTGCTCCACTCCAGGTAGAATGTGAAGCAGTACCCACTATGGCTGGTGGGATTTTGGAGTTGTGACAGTAATAAAGGTAGACAGTATCATATGGCCAACTATGGCTTTGCTGTGGTTTCCTGTGTGATAGCATAATGTTTGGTGAATGTGTGATCAGATGTCCACGTGGCCGCCTTGCATATGTCCGTGTAGTAGTTCCGGGGTGGGGCTCGTTCCTTCCTGGGGCGCCTGAAAGCCAGGCCGCCCCGCTACAAAGCGAATAACAGTTCAGGGCCCCGACCTTTGGGTAGGGGCTAAGCACCCAATTGACAGTTCAGGGCTCAGGCCCTTATGCAGGGGCTGAGCAGACAATTCACAGTTCTGAGCTCAGGCCCTTTGTGCAGGGGCTGAGCAGACAATTAACAGTTCTGAGCTCAGGCCCTTTGTGCAGGGGCTGAGCAGACAATTAACAGTTCTGAGCTCAGGCCCTTTGTGCAGGGGCTGAGCACACAATTAACAGTTCTGAGCTCAGGCCCTTATGCAGGGACTGAGCACACAATTGACAGTTCAGGGCTCAGGCCCTTATGCAGGGGCTGAGCACACAATCAGCAGCTCCGGCCCTGGGTCAGGGCGGGGCAGCACACCAATAGTCAGTCAGTGGCCCAGGCCTTGTAGCAGGGGCTGGGTCAGTTTGGGTTAGCCCAGGCCCTAGGTCAGGGCAGGGCAGCCAACGGATAGTCTGTCAGGGGCCCAGGCCCCTTGGACAAGGAGGAGGAGAGACTGCCACCCGGCGCGGGGTGGCAGGGGGGAACACAGGCCCACCCACTCCACTGTGTTCCAGCCCGGGGCCCTATCCGCAGCAGTCCATCTGCCGCGCAGTCAGTGGGGATCCTGACCGCAACACACTGACATGGGTTCGGGGTCTGCTATCCCCGGGCCACTTCCCATCTCCTCCTCCATGGGTACCTGCTCCTCCTGAGTTCCATCTGCTGGGTCACAGATCATGGGCTCCTCCGGGCCCCGAGCACCAGGTAGGTCTGTCGCTCCCTCTGGGCCCTCGGCGGGGGGAAGCTCAGACTGCTCCTCAGGATACCGGGCTCTCGGCAGGCTCGGCCAGTCCTCCTCAGGGTACCGGGCTCTCAGCAGGCTCGGCCAGTCCTCCTCAGGATACCGGGCTCTCGGCCGGCTCGGCCAGTCCTCCTCTGGATACCGGGCTCTCGGCAGGCTCGGCCAGTCCTCCTCTGGGTACCGGGCTCTCGGCAGGCTCAGGTCCGCGGGAGCTCGGGCACCAGCGTCTGTCCTCTCCCGCTGCCGGCCAGCTACTGAGCGCTGGGGCCTGGCCTTTATACTTCCTGTCCCGCCCCTTGACTTCCGGGGGGCGGGGACAGGCCGCGGTGGCTCCGCCCACTCTGGCGGCTTTTCTGGCTCATCCCTTCCTGGGGCGCCTGGAAGCCAGGCCGCCCCGCTACAGTCCGTAATAGGTATGTTGTGGAGGAAGGCAACGGATGTTGACATTGCTCGAGTAGAATAAGTTCTGACATCCTCTGGTGGTTGAACATTCTGGGTGTGATAGCAGGATCTGATGCAGTCTGAGATCCACTTGGAGAGTCGTTGCTTAGAGATAGCATCACCCTTTGATCTCTCGGTAGTAGAGACAAATAGCCTAGGAGATTTACGAAATGGCTTAGTTCTGTCAAGATAGAATGCACGTGCCTGTCGGACATCGAGGGTATGTAGTGCCACTTCCTGTGGAGTCTTATGAGGCTTAGAATAGAATGCAGGTAAGTGTATTGGCAGGTTAAGGTGGAAGGTAGACACCACCTTGGGGAGGAATTTGGGGTGGGGTCGCATAGTAACCTTGTCTTTAGAGAAAATCCTGTAGGGAGGGTAGGCCATCAGGGAGCTTATTTCACCAACCCTTCTCACTGACGTTATGGCAACCAAGAAAGCTACTTTCATAGACATGTGGAGCAGGGATGAGGTAGCCAGGCATTCGAAAGAAGGTTTCATGAGACCACGAAGAACTAGGTTGAGATTCCAGGAGGCTGCTGGTGGATGAATCTCAAGGTAGAGATTTTGTAGGCCCATGAGGATGTGTTTTATGGTGGGGTGGGCAAAAAGTGAATATCTGTCCAGTGTGTCATGGAAGGTGGTAAGGACTGCGAGGTATACCCTGACAGAACTGAGCAAGAGCCCTTCCTGTTTTAGTTTCAAAAGGTAGTCTAAGATGTCAGGTTGGGTTGCGGTCCAGGGCGTCAAGCGTCTGTGGGAGCACCAAACGGAGAAGTGTTTCCACTTTTGCAGGTAAGTCTTATGAGTGGAGTCTCTTCTACTATGTAGGAGGACGCATTGGACCTGCTCTGAACAGGCTAATTTGTGGGTTTGAAACCATGAAGGAACCACACCGTGAGATGGAGTTTCCGGAGCTGCAGATGCAGAAGACGACTGTTGTTCTGGGAGAGCAGATCTGGTCTGTCGGGGAGAGTCCTTGGAGGACAGGTGGACATGCGCAGCAGGTAAGGGTAACATGTCTGTCTGAGCCAAGCTGGGGCAATAAGTATGACCCTGGCTTTGTCCCCTCAGATCTTGCATAAAACCCGGTGTATCAGTGGAATTGGAGGAAAAGTGTACATGAGGGATTTGTTCCAGGGAATGAGAAACACATCCCCTAGGGATGCGGCCCCGAGTCCCGCTCTTGAGCAAAATAGATGGCATTTGCGGTTCTGAAGTGTGGTAAACAGGTCTATTAATGGAGTGCCCCAGTGGGAGAAGAGCTGTCGGAGTATTGTGGGATGCATTTCCCATTTGTGTTCTTTGGAGAAGTGTCTGCTGAGTGGGTCGACGGTAGTGGTGTGACACCCAGGCAGGTAGGGAGCAGTGATTTCTATGTGATGTTGTATGCACCAATTCCATAACCAGATGGCTTCTGTGCATAGGGAGTGTGATTGTGCTCCCCCCTACCTGTTGATGTAAAACAAAGATGCTATATTGTCTGTCAGGACCCGGATGAACTTGTTCTTTATGATGAAGAGAAAGTGAAGGCAAGCATACCTGATGGCTCTGAGCTCTAGAAGATTTATGCGCAGACGCATCTCTGATAGGAACCAGTGGCCCTGTACTGTGTGTTCCCCTAGGTGCACTCCCCAACCTATTAGGGAAGCGTCCATGTTGAGCATGATTACTGGGGGGTGTGGATGGAAAGGGACACCCAGTCATAGGTTCTCTATTCTTTTGTCCACCAGTGAAGGGAGGCCAATATGTTCGCTGAAGGAGTTAGCATCATGCAGAGGCTGTGTCTGTTGGGTTTATAGTTGGAGTTGAGCCAACCCTGAAGGCATCTCATGTGCAGCCTGGCACATTTGACCACAAAGGTGGTGGCTGCCATGTGACCGAGAAGCTGTCGGCAGGTCTGTGCCTGTATTCTGGGGCAAACAGAGATCATGCATATGAGATGTGTAACAGTGAGGAATCTGTTGTGTGGGAGCGAGGCTCTGGTTCGAACTGAGTCCAGGTGAGCTCCGATGAACTCTATCTACTGTGTGGGTATCAGGGTGGATTTTTGGAAGTTTATTTGCAAGCCTAGACTGTGGAAGAGGGAGATGGTAAGACGCGTTGCTTTTAATGTCTCATTGTATGATGAGGCAGTTGAATAAGTAGGGGAAAAGTACAATCCCATGTTTGCAGAGGTGGGCCATGACTACGGCTAAGGTCTTGGAGAATACCCTCGGTGCTGTGGAGAGACCAAATGGAAGTACTCTTTATTGAAAGTGGTCGTGTCTGAGTGTGAATCGCAGGAAGCGTCTGTGTGCTGGATGAATGGATATGGGGAAATAGGCAACTTGTAGGCTGAGGGCTGTGAACCAGTCCCCTTGTTCAAGCACGAATATTATTATTATGCCCAATGTGACCATCTTGAATTTCTGTACATGTACAAATTTGTTCAGTCTGCATAGATCTAGTATAAGTCTCCATCCCCCGCCTTTCTTTTGGGTCAGAAAGTAGTGGAAGTAGAACCCTTTTCCCCGATGTTGTGTTGGTACCTGTTCCACTGCACTAGGTGTAGAAGATAAGCCACTTCTATGCGAAGTGAGAGGGGTCCCTGAAGGGGGGCGGGGCAGGGGGAAGGGTGGGTGGGCAAGATAAAAAAGGGATGGAGTAACCTGACTGAACTATTTCCAGGACCCAGCAGTCCTGGGTGATCTGTTGCCAGGCATGGTGGAAAACCTGGAAGTGGTGGCCAAATGGGCAAACAGATGCCGGAGTCAAAGGGTGGTCATGCAGACCCCGACCAGCACTTCAAAATTGCTCTTTGTTTCCCGACGGGTGGGTGGGAGGTAGCTGGTTGCACATGGCTCTGCCTGCGCCTAGGAGGTCTGTTGCAATTTCTTTCAGTATCTCTCCCAGTTTTGGGGGAGAGACAACTTAGTGGTTTGAGCATTGGCCTGCTAAATCCAGGGTTGTGAGTTCAATCCTTGAGGGGGACATTTGGGGATTTAGTAGGGGATTGGTCCTGTTTTGAGCAGGGGGTTGGACTAGATGACCCCCTGAGGTCCCTTCCAACCCTGATGTTCTATGATTCTATGATCATATGGTGTGGACTGGGGTCGGTGATATAGTTGTACACGGGGCCTCTGATAAGATTGATACTGTTGTCTCCTGGGCAGGGATGGGTATGTGCGCAGGGTGGCCCTAGAGTCTTTCATAGTGTGAAGGACTTCATCGGTTTTCTCGGAAAAAAGTTTATCTTTATCAAAGAGAAGATCCTCCACTTTGGGCTGCAGATCTTTGGGGATACCAAGAATACCTGTGCATCACCACCGCAGTGGCAGTGGTGCAGGCTGCTGTGTTCGCTATGTCCAGGGATGCTTGTAGCGCCATCCTGGACACCAATTGACCTTCGACCAGGACTGACTTAAAGTCCGCTCTCCTGTCCTCCGGGATATGGGAGGCAAAATCAAAGATCTTGTTGTAGTTGTCATAGTTATAGCTTGCGAGGAGGGTGGAATAATTTGCAATTCTAAATTGTAGAGTGGAGGAGTATTAACCTTGTGGCCCAGGAGGTCAAGGTGTTTGAGGTCTTTGTCTTGCGGAGTGGGCTAGTATTGTGGCTGCTTTGTTCTGTGTGTCGCTGCATCCACCATGAGAGAGTTGGGTTGTGGGTGGGAAAATAGGAAATCTACGTCCTTCGTGGGAACATAGTATTTATGTTTAGCCTTCTTGCATGTTGGTTGGATGGAGGCAGGGGTCTGCCAGAGCTTATCAGCTGGTTCTATGAGGGCTTCGTTTATGGGGAGCACAATCTTTGAGGGTGGAGAGGGCTGGAGGATTTTGAAGAGTCTATGTTGTGTCTCCTCGACTTCCTCCAAAGGAATGTTCTAGCTGAGTGCCACGCTCTTGAAAAGTTCCTGGAATTGCTTAAAGTCGTCCACATTTTGCAGAGGTGGAGGCATGAGGGCTTCATCTGCGGCTGAAGGTGAGGCAGGAGCTGGTAAATCCGGGACGGATTCGTAGCTTGCCTCTTCAAGAGGGGTTCAGGAGCTCTAGATGTCGATGGAGCTGGTGAGAGAGGCGCAGAACGAGCTTGCGGTCTGGTGGAAGAGGTGCAAGGAGGAGTGGTGGCAGGAGCCGACTATGGGTCTCACTGAGGTCAGGGCACAGGGTAGGAAAAGTTTGGTCCCGCTGATTCTTTTTATGCACCGTATCTTGAGCTAGATAAGGTTCCAGTGGAAGGAAGAATCAGGTGGGGAGAACTCTGCCTGCTGCTGTATGTCGTTCTCGCTGTCAGTGAAAGTAGCCAGGTCGGGTGGTGAGAGCTGTTGTTCAAACTGTGAGCGCTCCGTGTCAAGGAGCAGAGAGTTAGGCTCAGGGGCCACTGAAATATCATGTTGGTGCAGGAATTGTTGCTGCTCCATGGGTTGCGGTGCTGAGGAGCATGGAGAGTGAGTGGCAGCCTGGAGCAATTTGTGTTTGGCTTTAGCAGGAGCCGCAGGATGCTTGTGGGAGCTCTGCAGAGTTTCCACGTCTGCTCCGGGGGTGACGGACAGGCTTGGTGCCAACGTTCTTGTCGACACCGGGGTGGGACATGCTGCCGGTACCGGGTTCATCGTCAGTGTTGGGGGGACCGGTGCCGAAGAGAGCTTTCCGTTGTGGGCAGTTGTGTCCTTGCCTTTGCGCTCTGTGTGAGCCGCTGCTGAGGTGCTGGGGCGGTCGGAGGTGCCTGCTCTTGGCGCTGTCAGCACCAAGGGTAAACACCTTGCAGGAGATCCTATACCCTTGTGAATGTCCCTGGGCGGAGACATTGGGGCTTCCTGTCTCTTCGCGTAAGAGGGTGAAGCCGCGCTCCCAGTCGGTTCCAACTTGGCAGGGGAGCATGAGGGAGAGGGTTTACTGCCCTTCTCCATAGGTGGCTGCAGAGCTTTCTCTATCAGGAGCATTTTTAGGCGCAAGTCTCTGTCACGCCGAGCTCTTGTTTTCAGGTTGGTGCAGTGGAGACACTTGGCAGGGACGTGTGTCTCGCCGTGGCATTTCACACAGAGGGAATGCCCGTCAGACTGCGGCATAGGCTCCTTAAAGGAGTTGCATTTCTTAAAGCCTGGGGACCCCAGCATCATGGAAGTCTGATTGCCCAGGGGGAAAGTCTCAATGGGAGACTAACATGAGGAATTTTTTTTTAAACTAACAAACTATTCTAAAGGAAAGAGAGAAAACTGTGATATGTCTAGCTACCTATTTCTATCTACTTATTTCCTTCAGTCACCAGGGAAGAGGTTAGCACTGTCCGGAGTCCTGTCTTCAGACGAGGATGGTTGAGAAGGAACTGAGGGGAGTGCGGGACGCCCACGCTCAGGCAGAGCCTAATGCCGCCGCGAGACAGCAGCTGAGTGTGTGCGTCCTGACCAGGCACTGCTATCGAAGTTCTCTGATCAACGGTGCTGGCACGCACTGTCACCTGGAGTAGAGCACCCACAGGGACAGCACTCGAAGAAGAACTTTACATTCAATTTTCTCATCGCATTCACACAAAGTATTTGAGTTCACATATATGTGTGCAGTGCTAGGTGCTAATGGTATAGTTGCCTATTCTTGTTGCTCTCATTTGATTAATTCCCTGAATGCCAGGACTCTACCTAGCATGAATTTGGGAGCCATATCCACACTATTGCCAACCCCATATGTTCAAAATTAATAAATCAGGCCCCAAAATCCCTAGGTTGGCTTAAAAATCATGACATTTTTAAAATAAATGCTAGATGATTTTAAACTTTTTTTTTGAGCCTTTAAGGATTCACATTTTCAAGCTTTTCTCTGTAACAATGAGGGGATAGAAAGTTTCTTTTTAAAAAATGAAAACTGAGATTCACTTCTCATTATATGTCTTCCGGAGCTGAGGCTGTAAGAAAAACACCACATATTGTAAGACTCACTATACAATTGCAGTAATTGGCAATATTGTCTACAACACACTGGGCTCAATTCAAAGGCGGTATGTGAGTTGGTAATATGTTAGTCTTTCTTACATTCCCACTTTCTTTTACACTCATTTCCTGATATGTTAAGTGAGTCTAAGGGTATGTCTGCACAGTAAATGAAGGTGCGATTGTAGCACAAGTCAGTATAATTTATGCATGAAAGAAGTGTAATCTAAGATTGTGATTCTCTTAGGCCTCCTCATGCTCAGTTAAATGGAGCAAGCTGAATTAAAATATATTACCTCACCTCTAAATTTGTCCCAGTAAGTCAGATCCTCCCTCTTCCTTATGATGATGTAGACTCACAGGAATGGGTCTGAGTAGGTCTAGGGCAGGGCTTCTCAAACTTCATTGCACCACGACCCCCTTCTGACAACAAAAATTACTACACGACCCTACGAGGGTGGACTGAAGCCTGAGCCCTGCTGCCCAGTGGGACGGGGGACGCAAAGCCAAAGCCCAAGGGCTTCAGCCCCATGCAAGGGGCTTGTAAACTGAGCCCCGCCACCCAGAGCTGACGCCCTCAGGCGTCAGCTTTGGCCCCGGTCGGCAGGGCTTGAGCTTCGGCTTCAGCCCCGGGACCCAGCAAGTCTAACACCAGCCCTGGCAACTCCAATTATACAAAGGAGCCTGATTATCTGCTGCCTTTCATGTTGTGTAATCATTTACACCAGTGCAGAATGTGTGCAAAGTGAATGTAAGATACCACCAATCAGATGATGATATAATATTCAAGGCAATGGAAAATTAGGCCCAGGGGCTTAAGGGCTTGTCTACACAACGAAGCTGTACTGGTTTATCTAAATTGGTTAAAAAACTGATTTAAGTTAAACTGGTGCCATTTATGTGTGTGGACAAGGCTTCAGTTACACCACACTGCACATCACCTCTGAAATTGGGCCATGGTGTGTAATATATTTGGGGACATATAAATTTACAGTAAGTGTAAGTTACATGTTAAGCATGTAACATGACTCTAAATGAGTCTAAGGCCAACATTTGTAAACTAGGGGTTCTAAAGTCAGGTTCCTAAATAAGTATTTAGACACATTTAGACTCTAAATATAGAGTTAAGAACTTAACTTTAGCTTGAAAATATTGGTCAGAATCTAAGGAAGTCTAAATTGGTTTGTGCAGGTTGGTTGAACCTATTAATTTTATGATCACTCATTACCTAACAATCAATCTTTTTTTTAAAACCCTGTTTTTACTTAGGAAGCCTGTACTGTATTACATGGGTCCTGTAGTTTCAAAATATCTTTGCTGCATATTCCCTAGCCAAAAATACTGGAGTTAAGACTGGAATACTTATCAATAGCTTAAAAGAGTTTAACACACACACACATGAACAAAAATGAATAAAAAACAACATAAAATAGTGTATCTATCAAAATCCAAACATTTATCAATTCAGTGAAAAGGTTAAAACATTTGAAAGCATACATATGATCAGAATAAGGCACCTAAATACTGTTAACTCTTCAACCAGAGCAATGCCCTGGAAAAAAACAGAATTGGTTTGCATTTGACTCTGTAAATCAAGTTAAACTTCCTCCTTCAGGTTCCCTAGCTTGATTCTTGCTCTACCTCATAGTTTTGCCTCTTTGTAGCCCCCCTTCCAAGGCTCACAGCATCTATTGCAGACCTTGGTAGGTCAGCTAAAACCACGTGCCTATTAGAGAATGAGGTCCACAGCAGTTCCTGACAATTTTTAAAAATCCGAGGGGTAGCAAATATGGGTCTTTGAGCAGAATTAAGATTTGGAAATGGTCAGGAGAGAGGAGAGGAGAGCAGGGATCTTGGGAATAGAAGGCAGAGGTCTTGAGGGAGATGGCTGTGGACTTGGAGCCAAGAAGGCTGCAGGACCTGCCCTGGTCCAGTAAGCTTGGATGCTCAGAGAACACTATGAAATGGGGTAGTTGGGAAGTCCTGGAAATTCACTTTTACTTTTGTAGGTTTGTATATTTGGCTTTAGCTTTTATAAGCAATGGTGCATTTATTACTTGCTACTTAGTTGCCTGATAGAAAAGAATTAGAGGTTTAACTCCTGAAAGGGAAATTTTTATTTCTGGTTCTGATTTTGCCCAAAATACGTTCCCTACAAATCTTGTCATATAATTTATTGGTTGAAAAGTATAAATTATAATCAACATGCCTTTCACTGAATTTAGTAGTGGGGAAATCTGCAGATGACTTTTAGTCTTGTTTGCCTGCTGTTGTATATTATTAGCTCTGAGGAATGTTACCACAGGGTATAATTCAGAAAGTAAAAAAAAAAATCACTGCCTGTAATCATAGTGTTTGGGGTGAGTAGCTCTAGTGACAATCCTATGGACAGAAATGACTCAATTTCTTGGCAGGGTAATCTGAAATTAAAGCAAAATGATACAGTAGTTATGGATATTTAAGTCATGAGGATGTAAGTTAAAACAATGCTATTTTGGTCTGGAAAACAGTTTAATGAAAACAAACAAACAAAACAACAAATATACACCACCACAACAAAGAACACCCCAAAATAATATAGAAAAGTAAACCCATATTTAATATTTTAGTTCTAAACACTGATTATCTCAGATTCATATTTGCTTGCCTATGGTTTATCATAGAGTTAATGGTGCTTTGACTTATAGTCTTTCCTTAAAGAGAAAAAAAAAACTATTTTAATAATAATAATAATAATAAACACAAAGGTCCCATATCTACCTTTAGTTATACTCTGCAGCTTCTTTCAGATTTGGCTGGATTTACACCTGTGAATCTGAGGGCAGAACTGGAACCTACCAATCATTTGTTTACTAAGAGATGTACTGGCACAGAGCTGGAAAAATAGAAAGATGTCATCCATACAGACAGGTTACCAGTACACTTGTTATGACCTGTTAATGGCTTGTGAAAGGATTTAGAGAGCAACCACCTGATTTCAAATAAAAATACCAAGAACGAGTGTAAACTGTAAACTGTGTTTTATACAAAAAGGAAAACAAAATAGAAAACAGTGAGCGGTAGAAAGATTACTAGCAAAAATTAGAAGTTTAGAGTATTGACGTTTAACATCCCAAATTTATAGTGTCTTTCATCCCAAAGGATTTTACGAATGACATAGGAATTGCTGCACATACTGCAGTAATGCAATATCCTCTGGGCTAAAACTAAGCAGTTGCTTAACTAAACATCTAACAAGTGGACCAGAGATGGAAACCAGACCAAAAAAAGCTATGTGTGGTGCTGGGGACTTTGACTCAAACTTGCAAGTCCAGAGCTGAAGACCACAGTTAGGAGTGTATCTGTTTGCCTAAACTTGCCAAAATGTTTAAATCCCTAGACTCATTTATTTTTTATTTAGTCACCTAAATAGGTGGCCAGACTTTCAAAAGTATTGAGCTTCCGTTACCCACACTGAAATAAATGGGAAGCACTAAACACTCAGCAATTTTGAAAATAAGAACTTTTATTCACTCACTTAAAAATGGACTTAGAAGCCCAAATCTAGGCTACCATTTTGAATAACTTGGCCACCAATTGTCCTAGAGTTGATGTTGACAAGCAACTCTGATTATTAGGGAAAAATGTTCCAGATCAAAATAAGGAAGGATAGTCCAGTGATCCACTTAGGAGAAGTGAAGAATAATAAGTTGCTTCCATATATGGGCCTCCACTTCCTCCTGCCTTACAGTCCAAACTGAACCTCTACAAATGAGGGAAAGGAAAAAAGCTACTGCCAAGAAAAACACTTCTACTACTAGCCCCTGAAAGAAACTGTGGGACATGTGGGCAGCAACATTTAGCAGATAAGATACCGTACACTTTTATGCTACAAACTTCCTTTTTAGCTATGATCTCTAACAAACACCAACAACATAAGCAGATCAAATAACCGAGAACTTAAAGATCTTACAGGTCACATTTTAAAAAACAGAGACCCATGTAGACACATGTAGAAATACACAGGTAGTTTTGAGTATAAATAGATAGTTGAACCTACCTATCTAATCACATTCACAAGCTACTATTATATGCATGCCATCACAGCAATTGCATGTACAAATAGACATCTACTTTTAAAAAATTGAACACTAAATGTTCATAAATGTAGAACGAATAATAAAACACGCACACAAACAGCTACTTTTAATCAATCTCTTCTAGGTAAAATAACAGTTTGAAAAACAGGGATGGTACTGAACTGATACAGCAATATATCTCTGCTGTGCATTATGATGTGTTTCTCTGGAAATGTATATAGAATTAGCTCCAAAGTCAGCTTTCCTAAAAACTAAACAGTGATGAAATGACTGAAGCAGTGGTTCTCAACCCGCAACCCGTGGGCTGCTTGTGGCCCAATCAGCACACAGCTGCAGCCCATGTGACATCCTCAGTGTCATACAGGGAGTATATATGTTGTGTGGATGCGGCCCACATAACACAGAGAGAGCTGCATACGCGGCCCACAATGGTAAATAGATTGAGAACAGCTGGACCAAAGGACAAATAGGTAGGCATTTTTTAGAATTATATTAATACCAAATCAATCTACTGATTCACAAGACTATTCCATATTCTCCATTTAATTTGCAGTAATCTACAAAGCTATAAATCAATTCCAACCTCACAAAACCCATCCTGTTTATTTATACGATTTTTGAATATTATTGGTATTTTAATAGCATTTATTTAGTCTTTTTTTTTTTTAACTCTGTTTGCAAATAACGCATTTTGTGTTCTCAAACCAATTTCCAGTGGACAGATCATAGAATCATAGAAGATTAGGGTTGGAAGAGACCTCATGAGGTCATCTAGTCCAACCCCCTGCTCAAAGCAGGACCAATCCCAACTAAATCATTCCAGCCAGGGTTTTGTCAACCCAGGCCTTAAAAACATCTAAGGATGGAAATTCCACCATCTCCCTAGGTAACCCATTCCAGTGTTTCACCACCCTCCTAGTGAAATCGTTTTTTCTAATATCCAACCTAGACTTCTTCCACTGCAACTTGAGACCGTTGCTCCTTGTTCCGTCATCTGCCACCACTGAGAATAGCCTAGCTCCATCCTCTTTGGAATCCCCTTTCAGGTAGTTGAAGACTGCTATCAAATCCCCCCCTCACTCTTCTCTTCTGCAGACTAAATAACCTGTTCCCTCAGCCTCTCCTCGTAAGTCATGTGCCCCAGCCCCCTAATCATTTTTGTTGCCCTCTGCAGGACTCTCTCCAATTTGTCCACATCCTTTCTGGAGTGCAGAGCCCAAAACTGGATGCAATACTACAGATATGGCCTCACCAGTGCCGAATCATGTGAGTTACCCCATCAAGTCTCTGTTATTCCAATCACATCACAGTTCCTTGACAGTGCCAGGACTTCCAATTCTTTCTGCTTGTTTCCCAGGCTTCTTGCGTTTGTGTACAGGCACCTACGATAACTAGCTGATTTCCCTAGTTTCTCAGTATGAATCAGGAGGCTTGATGTCTATGAATGAATTGCATGAACTGGCATCCTTGAGCTTCATTATATTTCCCAGGGGAGGGGGAAAAGAGTAAGGAAGACCTCATGTCTCTTTTGCATCTCCCTAATAGGCTGTCTTGGGAGCTGCCATGGCCTCCAGCACAAGTCAGACTGTGATCTAATTTACAGGAGTCTTGAAGTTGCTTCAGGATTGCTCTCCAGAAGTGCCAGAGCCCTACACCACCCCTGCCCTGGAGGAATTCCTTAGGAGGGCATTCAACAGCCCTTTTTGTGCTGCCTCTTGTTAGCAGTCTCAGCAAAAGGGTTAAGGACTGAATAGAGGAAAGGACTGGCATCATTCAAGATACTCAAGCCAGAATGTTCATGAAGCAAAGGGAGGGAAAAGTGATTACAGACACGCATAGAACTAACAAAAGGGGGGGAGGGGGGAATCCTGGTAACGAAAATAAACTGACCAGGAAAGGGAGGCAGGCTCTTCGGTGTAATTAAATAAGAGCACATGTCAAATGGTGCATTTTCTGAGTTTCAACAAGTTTAGTGTTGAACAGCAATATCCTTTTTCAAGGAGAATGCAGCTGAAGGAAACTAAAGGGCCTGCGTCTGACGAAGTGGGTATTCACCCACGAAAGCTTATGCTCCAATACGTCTGTTAGTCTTAAAGGTGCCACAGGACTCTCTGTTGCTCTTTAAAGGGCCTTTGTAACTTTCCTGTCACAGTGTTTGAGTGTGCATGGCCATGAAATGAGATTGCTTCATTAGAAAAAGTTTCTCTGTGAGGTGATATAAACACTATAAGGAATAGCTGAACTGGAAATTTTTATCCACTGGTAACTGAGGGAAAACTCTTCGGTGATATTCTGCTCATTCACCTTTCTTAGCCCCATCTTCTATAACTCACAAAGAAAAGATTCATAACAGACAAAAATCTTTATGGACTCATCTATTTTATAGCAAGCGTCTTCCCTCAGCATATCCATAAAGCAGAGACACAGGATTCTTACAAAATGCTCAGAAGAGCTCTAGGAGAAGAGCTTGGCTACTTACTGCATGCATTGGTGTACCACAGCCTCAAGAACATATGGTGTTTTTGAAGTTCCAGGAAGTTTTTGGAAAGTGTAGGGGACAATTTCCTGTTGCAAGTGCTGGTGGAACCAACTAGGGGCAGAGCTTTTCTTGACCTGCTGCTCACAAACAGGGAAGAATTAGTAGGGGAAGCAAAAGTGGATGGGAACCTGGGAGGCAGTGACCATGAGATGGTCGAGTTCAGGATCCTGACACAAGGAAGAAAGGAGAGCAGCAGAATATGGACCCTGGACTTCAGAAAAGCAGACTTTGATTCCCTCAGGGAACAGATGGGCAGGATCCCCTGGCAGAATAACATGAAGGGCAAAGGGGTCCAGGAGAGCTGGCTGTATTTTAAAGAATCCTTATTGCGGTTGCAGGAACAAACCATCCCGATGTGTAGAAAGAATAGTAAATATGGCAGGCGACCAGCTTGGCTAAACAGTGAAATCCTTGCTGATCTTAAACGCAAAAAAGAAGCTTACAAGAAGTGGAAGATTGGACAAATGACCAGGGAGGAGTATAAAAATATTGCTCAGGCATGCAGGAGTGAAATCAGGAAGGCCAAATCACACTTGGAGTTGCAGCTAGCAAGAGATGTTAAGAGTAACAAGAAGGGTTTCTTCAGGTATGTTAGCAACAAGAAGAAAGTCAAGGAAAGTGTGGGCCCCTTACTGAATGAGGGGGGCAACCTAGTGACCGAGGATGTGGAAAAAGCTAATGTACTCAATGCTTTTTTTGCCTCTGTCTTCACGAACAAGATCAGCTCCCAGACTGCTGCACTGGGCAGCACAATATGGGGAGAAGGTGACCAGCCCTCTGTGGAAAAAGAAGTGGTTCGGGACTATTTAGAAAAACTGGACGTGCACAAGTCCATGGGGCCGGATGCGCTGCATCCGAGGGTGCTAAAGGAGTTGGCGGATGAGATGGCAGAGACATTAGCCATTATTTTTGAAAACTCATGGCGATTGGGGGAGGTCCTGGATGACTGGAAAAAGGCTAATGTAGTGCCCATCTTTAAAAAAGGGAAGAAGGAGGATCCGGGGAACTACAGGCCAGTCAGCCTCACCTCAGTCCCTGTAAAAATCATGGAGCAGGTCCTCAAGGAATCAATTATGAAACACTTAGAGGAGAGGAAAGTGATCAGGAACAGTCAGCATGGATTCACCAAGGGGAAGTCGTGCCTGACTAACCTAATTGCCTTCTATGATGAGATAACTGGCTCTGTGGATGAGGGGAAAGCAGTGGATGTGTTATTCCTTGACTTTAGCAAAGCTTTTGATACGGTCTCCCACAGTATTCTTGCCACCAAGTTAAAGAAGTATGGACTGGATGAATGGACTGTAAGGTGGATAGAAAGCTGGCTAGATCATCGGGCTCAACGGGTAGTGATCAATGGCTCCATGTCTAGTTGGCAGCCGGTTTCAAGCGGAGTGCCCCAAGGGTCGGTCCTGGGGCCGGTTTTGTTTAATATCTTTATTAATGATCTGGAGGATGGTGTCGACTGCACTCTCAGCAAGTTTGCAGATGACACTAAACTAGGAGGCATGGTAGATACACTAAAGGGTAGGGATCGGATACAGAGGGAACTAGACAAATTAGAGGATTGGGCCAAAAAAAACCTGATGAGGTTCAACAAGAACAAGTGCAGAGTCCTGCACTTAGTACGGAAGAATCCCATGCACTGCTACAGACTAGGGACCGAATGGCTAGGTAGCAGTTCTTCAGAAAAAGACCTAGGGGTCACAGTGGACCAGAAGCTGGATATGAGTCAACAGTGTGCTCTTGTTGCCAAGAAGGCTAACGGCATTTTGGGCTGTATAAGTAGGGGCATTGCCAGCAGATCGAGGAACGTGATCGTTCCCCTTTATTCGACATTGGTGAGGCCTCATCTGGAATACTGTGTCCAGTTTTGGGCCCCACACTACAAGAAGGATGTGGAAAAATTGGAAAGAGTCCAGCGGAGGGCAACAAAAATGATTAGGGGTCTGGAGCACATGACTTATGAGGAGAGGCTGAGGGAACTGGGATTGTTTAGTCTCCAGAAGAGAAGAATGAGGGGGGATTTGATAGCAGCCTTCAACTACCTGAAGGGGGGTTCCAAAGAGGATGGAGCTCAGCTGTTCTCAGTGGTGGCAGATGACAGAACAAGGAGCAATGGTCTCAAGTTGCAGTGGGGGAGGTCCAAGTTGGATATTAGGAAACACTATTTCACTAGGAGGGTGGTGAAGCACTGGAATGCGTTACCTAGGGAGGTGGTGGAGTCTCCTTCCTTAGAGGTTTTTAAGGCCCGGCTTGACAAAGCCCTGGCTGGGATGATTTAGTTGGGAATTGGTCCTGCTTTGAGCAGGGGGTTGGACTAGATGACCTCTTATATTCTATGATTCTATGATTCTTTGTGTGCTGGCTAGCAGGTGTGCGATGGTGTGCAGCATGCTCTAGTTGTGCGGTGTCCTTTCTGTAGCCCGGTTTATTCTGAATTATCTTTCCCTAGACCTGCATAACCCTACTCCTCCTCACCTCAGTTCCCACCTGGCCACATCTGTTAAGGGAATTATTTAACCATTAGTGAGGAACTGCTATGCTCTGCAATGACATGCAACCTCTACCTAACATAAACCAGCAGCAGCACTCTTGATCATCGTCTAAAGAGGCTCTGTTGTGATAATGAATTTTTTTAAAGAGACTTTTATTCTGTACCAGAAGCAGTACTATTGACCAAATCCTGCAGCCTATACCCAGGTCTTATGCAGCAGCAACTCCCACTGAAATACAAAAGTTTTCCTTGAGTAAGAGCTATGGGATAGGTCACTTTATATATTAGTGGATGTCACTTACAGTTACCTAAGTGGAAAAAACACAGGGAAGGGGAAATAAAAAGAGAGAAAAAGGAAGAAAGGGTACAAAAGCAGATACAAGTAACATCATCAAAACTGGGAAGCAGAGTAGAATTAAGGATGTGACAGTTCATGCATTATGCTGTCTAATATATAATTTTCCTTCCAGTGATCCAGAAAAGGGACCCAGATTGTTTCAAAGTATGAGAGTTTTGGTGATGTTCAGAATGTTGGCAAGTCACATAGGTGAAAGATCTATATCTCCTTGGTCGCTGGAGCTGTAGATCTCCACTGGATTGTATTGTTTCATTTGTCAAATAAATGTTTATGTAAAATTATCTAATGGGCACTGACCATTTTTAATTCTGTTTTTGTAAAGAGCCCAGTACAATGTCTATGAGTAGAGCCCCTGTGATCTATTATAATTCAAATAATAACAATAACCATTATCACAATCATCACCACCACCAGGCGGTATTATGACCACTGAATTGAAAACACTCTAGAAAACAAAGAGGGTGAGATTTTACAGGATCTAGCAATTGTCACAGACCGAACACTGCAGGCACATAGGCAGGATCTAGTTGTTGTCAAAAAAGAAGACAAACAAGACCACGTTAATTGATATTGCCATATCATCATCAGCAACAACAACAAAAAGAAAAAAGAAGAGAAGATGTTGAAGTATAAAGAACTATACCATGAAGTGGAACAATTATGGAAAACTAGAATAAAGATGATCCCATTGATTATTGGAGCTCCTGGAGTGATCCCTAAGGGTATAAACGAGCAGCTCAAGAACATGTCAGGAGTGCAAGACATCATGATCGGGGATCTCCAGAAATCAGCACTATTAGACACTGCACGAATATTAAGGAAAGTCAAAGGAGAATGAGTACATCTGAGCACCTAAAATGCAGGAATTCTGTGGAGAGTTTAAAAAAAAACTACTTCTGATCATCTGAAACTACATAGTTAGTTTGTGGTCTAGATTTATTGGCGACTCATAGGCAGTAGCTTTCCCCTTTTTATGCTTAAAGATTTTGAATGTTGTGAAGGCTCTTTGTTTTTGTTTTTTTAATCCCTATGATGTAAAACTGAGGGATAACAATAATATTGCTAAAGTAATGGAAAATGCAAATACTAGTAAAAGCTAGAATGTCTGTTACAGTGATTTCAGACAGAATGGAGAAGACTCATTAACAGTAACTGTGTACTTCTGGGTTGGACCAAATGAGCCAAAGTGCCAGAATCACTCTTAGATTGAGGTCAGGAAGGGAAGAATTGCATATAAAGGTAACTTTGTGAACAGGTATTGCCAAATGCAAAGCTATTTGTAGTATATTCTCAATTTCGAAAGCTAAATGAATCATGAAGCCAAACTATCAGCATCTTCAAGCCAAGAATATAGTAACTGAAAAAGGAGAGTGTTATTTACAGCTGGTAGGTTAATATTTACAGCCTGCTGATCAGTTTTCATATGTACAACAAGAATACTTTGCACTTATACAGCACCTTTCAGTGGAAACCTCAATCCACTTTTAAAGAGAGATTTTGACAAAACCAGACCTGGAGGGCAGTTTGCTGTGCAGCAAAATTCAAGATTTTTGACTTCTTTTGATTTTTTGGGAGTTGAAGATGATGGAGGTTTATATAAGGAATGTTAGTGGGTGAAGGAAGACATTGCGTTACCTAGGGAGATGGTGGAATCTCCATCCTTAGAGGATTTTAAGGCCCGGCTTGACAAAGCCCTGGCTGGGATGATTTAGTTGGTGTTGGTCCTGCTTTGAGCAACAGGTTGGACTAGATGACCTCCTGAGGTCTTCCAACCCTAATCTTCTATGATTCCATGATTAGGGCACATATGGACATAAAGGGTCATTAAACAGGTACATTTTGAAAGCAAATGTTATAGCAACAGAGATTTTACTACTTCTACTACAAACTCTGCCAGTTATGGATGTGGTAGATCCATATGTCCTTCCAACCATCTGGCTGTAAGAATTTATAAAGTGCTTGTCACCATAGTAGCTAAGTCCTGGAAAAAATGGTTACTTAACTGTATTTTTACTGTTGTCCTTTGAGATGTGGGTACAGACATGTATTCCACTCAAGTATCAGGGGGTAGCCGTGTTAGTCTGTATCTACAAAAACAACAAGGAGTCTGGTGGCACCTTAAAGACTAACAGATTTATTTGGGCATAAGCTTTCGTGAGTAAAAACCTCACTTCTTCGGATGCATAGAGTGAAAGTTACAGATGCAGGCATTATATACTGACACATGGAGAGCAGGGAGTTACTTCACAAGTGGAGAACCAGTGTTGACAGAGCCAATTCAATCAGGGTGGATGTAGTCCACTCCCAATAATAGATGAGGAGGTGTCAATTCCAGGAGAGGAAAAGCTGCTTCTGTAGTTAGCCAGCCACTCCCAGTCCCTATTCAAGCCCAGATTAATGGTGTTGAATTTGCAAATGAATTTTAGTTCAGCTGTTTCTCTTTGAAGTCTGTTTCTGAAGTTTTTTTGTTCAATGATAGTGACTTTTAAATCTGTAATAGAATGACCAGGGAGATTGAAGTGTTCACTTACTGGCTTATGTATGTTACCATTCCTGATGTCCGATTTGTGTCCATTTATTCTTTTGCGGAGGGACTGTCCGGTTTGGCCAATGTACATGGCAGAGGGGCATTGCTGGCACATGATGGCATATATGACATTAGTGGATGTGCAGGTGAATGAGCCCCTGATGGTGTGGCTGATGTGGTTGGGTCCTGTGATGCTGTTTCCAGAGTAGATATGGGGACAGAGTAGGCAATGAGGTTTGCTACAGGGATAGGTTCCTGGGTTGATGTTTCTGTGGTGTGGTGTGTAGTTGCTGGTGAGTATTTGCTTCAGGTTGGGGGGTTGTCTGTAAGCGAGGACTGGCCTGCCTCCCAAGGTCTGTGAGAGTGAGGGATCATTTTCTAGGATAGGTTGTAGATCGTGAATAATGCGCTGGAGAGGTTTTAGCTGGGGGCTGTATGTGATGGCCAGTGGTGTTCTGTTATTGTCCTTGTTGGGCCTGTCCTGCAGTAGGTGATTTCTGGGTACCCGTCTTGCTCTGTCAATCTGTTTCCTCACTTCCCCAGGTGGGTATTGTAGTTTTACGAATGCTTGATAAAGATCTTGTAGGTGTTTGTCTCTGTCTGAGGGGTTGGAGCAAATTCGGTTGTATCTTAGGGCTTGGCTGTAGACAATGGATCGTGTGATGTGTCTTGGATGGAAGCTGGAGGCATGTAGGTACGTATAGCGGTCAGTAGGTTTCCGGTATAGGGTGGTGTTTATGTGACCATCAATTATTTGTATTGTAGTGTCCAGGAAGTGGATCTCTTGTGTGGACTGGTCCAGGCTGAGGTTGATGGTGGGGTGGAAATTGTTGAAGTCCAGGTGGAATTCTTCAAGGGCCTCCTTTCCGTGGGTCCATATGATGAAGATGTCATCAATAAAGCGCAAGTAGAGGAGGGGCATTAGGGGACGAGAGCTGAGGAAGCCTTGTTCTAAGTCAGCCATAAAAATGTTGGCATACTGTGGGGCCATGCGAATACCCATAGCAGTGCCACTGACTTGAAGGTATAAGTTGTCCCCAAATCTGAAGTGGTTGTGGGTGAGGACAAAGTCACAAAGCTCAGCCACCAGGCTTGCTGTGTCACAGTGAGGTTTTTACTCACGAAAGCTTATGCCCAAATAAATCTGTTAGTCTTTAAGGTGCCACCAGACTCCTTGTTGTTTTTGTATTCCACTCAGTTATGCATGTGCCCAGCATGCTGGAGACAAAACTTTTGCATAGCAGTACCGGTCAGGGTGGCGCTCACACCCTCTAGCCCTCAAAGCCCCTCCCTCTCGTGGCTATTTAAGGGCAGCTGCAGTTTGCTTCAGTTCCTTTGCACTGAAAATCAAACCTGGAGACTCTGATGCAGAGGGATGAAGGGTGGGTTGCGGAATATACGTCTGCATCTACATCTCAAAGAAGAAGAGTCCCAGAATGGGTAAGTAACTTTTTAATTCTGAGAGTGGTTGGAGATGTGTATTCCACTCAGGTGACTCACAAGCAGGAATAGAAGGAGCTAGGGCTCAGAGTCTACTTAAACAGTGACTGCAGAACTGCCCTTCCAAAGTTTGCATCTGACCTAGATGCAGTCATAATAGCATAACAACTGCTAAAAGTATTCCCAGAAGAGCAGGTCATGGCCCTCCAAATATCCAGTGAAGAAATGTCATTGAGAAATGTGACGGAAACTACTTGGGCCCTTGTCGAATGACCTACCAGTCTCTGTGGAGATGTCTGAACTACCCTAAATGCCACTTCCTAATGCAGGAAGTGATCCATCAGGAAATCATCTGTGTGTAGACCACCTGACCCTTCATCTGATCTGCATAGGAGACAAAAAGTTGAGGCAATGAACAAAATGGTTTTGTCCTTTCTAGATAGAATGCAAAGCATAGTCTCACATCCAATATGTGAAGACTGTTTCTCTGCATTTTAGTGAAGTTTAGCAAAAAATACAGGTAAGTATGTTGTTGGATTAAGGAAAAACTCTGAAACAACTTTAGACAAAAATTTTGGGTGAGATGTTAGAGCCACTTTGTCTTTGAAAAACTGAGAATAGAGGGGCTCTGCCATTAGGACCTGCAGTTTACTTATTCATCTTGTGGCTGTTAAGGCAATAAGGAAGTCTGACTCTTGGGAAAGAAGGGATAGAGAACAAGTTTTCAGGGGCTCAAACAGTGGTCCCCTGAGGGCAGCCAGCACAATGTTACGATCCCACAAAGGAAGCATCCCTTTTATAGATGGAAAGAGATGGACAACTCTTTTACTCCTGGGAGAATTGTGCACCACTGCACAAGTGAAGAATTAATGTCCCCCACAGATTTTACTCTTTCCCTGCAGAAAAACTGATTCACTTGCCCCTCCTGGGCAGCGGTTGGGGGGACTGTGAATCTGGTTTGGGTGTTGGGAGCAGCTGGGGAAGACATAAATCACTGCCTCGGAGGGCGGGGCAGGGCTCTCTCTGTCCCTCTCGCTTGCTACCGTGGTGTGACTGGAGCCAAGAGAGGCAGGGCTGGGGATGCCTTGGCTGGTGGCCCCTACTATATGCCGGGCTCCAGCTGCTCGTCCCAACTGGGCTGGGGGGGAATAGGACTTTCTCTTTCCCTGCATGGGCTGCTCCTCTGGAACCTCCCCACACTGTAGGAAGCGCGCACCTGCCCCACCTCCCCACTTTCTGCCCCTATTGCTCCCCAGCTGCAGGGGGTGCGGCGTGTGAGGGGTCAATGTACAGGGAGCTTCCTTCCATTTGCCCAACCCCCATGCATCCAGATTCCCCCCACCCAGACTCCCCCCACTCACTCCCCTGCATCCAGACCACCACCCCCTGCACCCAGACTCCCCCACCGAGCTCCACCCCCAGACTCCCCGCTGAGCCCCACTCCTTCCACACCTAGGCCACCCTGCTGAGCTGCAACCACCTTCACCTGACCCCCCTACAGAGTCCCATTACCCCTGCACCCGGAACTCCCCAATGAGCCTCTGTACATTCAGATCCCCTCACACCTGGACCTCCCACCAAACCCCACACAGAACCCTCTCACCCCACACCTGGATACCCCCACACTAAGCCCCTCCACATTTGGATCCTGATGGGCTGAGCATGCTTACCCCACACCTGGATCAGGGTAGCAGGGCTGGGTATGCATACTAGACTCTGTTCCTCTTGCTCGCTGTGGAGTCATATAGATGTGCTAATGTGCCTATAAAGCATCTATTTGTCAAAAAAACATTTACTGAATCTTTTTTGCTGCTGTCTGTATTGTTACAGAGATACGTGCTGACAGGTATTTTAAATAAATTACTAAAATTATTGAAAATGGTGTGATTCTATCGTGTTATTTTGACAAATAAAATATGAAGAATTTTAAAGTATTGTGCGCATAATTTTTATTTTTTTTTGGTGCAGAATTCTTTCAGGAGTAACTCCTTATAGAGATATCACTACCATGGAATTCAAGAAACTGACTTCCCTTGGATGGGAGGATGAAATGCCAAGATTGCTGCCAAACAGACCCTCAGTGAGCTGAGAGACAAGTTACAAGTAATCCAAAATGCCCTGAATGTGGGCTAGCATCAGCTGAATTCCCCTAGATAGAAACCAAACTGAAAAACACTCCCACTTGGCTAAACTGGTAGTCCTGGTAGAGGATTTTCCACTATCAAGTAGGACTTGCTGAAGTGCTGGTGAACATTGTCCTTCCTCCTCATCTAACAATGGAACATCCACACCGTAAGGTGCAGACTGCTCAGCGCTGGCTGCCCAATCTGACCATGGTGTGGTATTAGTAGGATGGGCAGAAGGGAAAGAGATTTGGGAGGCTGAACAGACAGACTGAGAAGGTTGGAGAACCAACACTGTCTTGGCCAAGCTGTTGCTATGTGAAACAGTTTGGCTTGATCCAACTTCAGTTTAAGAATAACCTGAGGGATGAGTGAGATTGGGGGAAAAGACATACAACAGGGCTGATCCCCAATTCAGATGGAAGGCATCGGTTAAAGATCATGGCCTGAGACCCACTCGAGAGCAAAACTGATTGCACTTCTTGTTTTTGGTTGCAAACAGGTTGACAGAGGGAATGCCCCATTCTCTGAAGAAGGACCTCAGAACACTGCTCTTCAGAAACCACTCATGATTCTGGGAGAAATTCTTGCTCGGCCAACTAGTTCCGAGCACCAGCAAGCATCCAATTTCCTCCTTGATACAAGTGGGTTAAAACTTTATCGCTTTGTGGTAGAGCTGGTTGGAGTTGGTTCCTCCCTGCTTGTTCACCAACACGTTGTGGTGGTATTGTTGATAAGTATATGAACCACCATGCCCTTGATCGGAGCCTGAAAGGCATAGTATGCACCATAAATGGCTCAAAACTCCCAGGACATTGATATGGAGGGAAGCTTCTTGTTCTGTCCAAAACCCCTGAATTTTCAATGTCCCTAGATGAGCTCCCCAACCTACTGGGGAGGCATCAGTAACTACAGTCCTGGTTGGTGGAGGATAGCGCAAAGGTAACACTTTCACATGCATTGATCTGATCTGTCCACCACTCCAGGGACTCCAGGGTGGCCGGTGACACTCATACTAGGCTGTCTAACAACTGACAATTTGGGAGATAGTGCAACTTCAACCAGCTTTGATAGGAGGAAGCTGCAATCTCACATGCTGGACTACATAAGTGCATATGGCCACATGACCTAGTAACTTCAGGCATATACAGCCCAAAGCTGAAGTGTGAGACCAGAGGGACAAGACACAGGCAACAAATTGTTTGGAAAACAGAAATTGTTTGTTCAGCAGAAATGCCCTCAAACTCACAGAGTGTAGTCGGTTTCCAATTAACTTGATCTTTGAGTTGAATTAATATTAACTTTCCTTTGTTCAAAATCAAACCTAGTCGATCCAAGAGACATAATGTGCACTGGATCTGAAAGAGAACTTGATCTTCAGATTTGCCCCTTAATAACCAGTTGTCCAGGTAAAAAGAGCTCTGAATTCCCTTCCTTCTGACACAGGCTGCCAGTACTGTTGTGCTTCTGGTAAACACATGTGCAGCTGATGACAGGCCAAAGGAGAGAACTGTGTATTGATAATGTTGACCTGTGACCACAAATCACAAAAACTTTTTGTGGCTTGGGAAAATAGTACATGAAGATCAAAGGCAGTAAACCTGTCATCATGTGCTAGCATGGAGAGAATTATAGCAAGGGTTACCATACAGAATTTCATATATTTGATAGTCTTGTTGACAATGCAGCTGTCGAGTATAGGTCTCACCTGTCCCTTGAACCTGGGGATCAGGAAGTACCGTGAGTAGAATTCCTTTCCCTGATGCTGAAGAGGAACCACCTCTATGGCTCTTGTGGCCTGAAAAGCCTTAATCTGAAGTGCTCAGTCCATGGACTCTGCATGACGTAGAAGTCTGTACTAATGAACCCAAGGTAGGATTCAGGCCTATGGGATTCAGATAAATTGCATGACTGAAAGGGGTCTATCTACAGAGCAGAAAGACTGGCATGCATATCTACATTAATCCTACTAGGGATGCCTTCTTCTCATAGGTTTGCTACCCATTCATCTAAATTTATATGAGGTCACCTATCACCATGGTATTTGATTGCCCAGTGTTCACAGCACTGATTGTATTAGTTGTCTCATTACAGATTATTTTGGCATGCTGGCCAATTCTTTTTGCACTGGGCCAATTTTTAAGTGACAAATCACTTCCTTCTGACTAGAAGTGTTTTTGGAGGCATATAAGTTGGCACAGAATCTCCTGAATCAGATGTTTATTTCAGTGACCTTATTGAGCTGAGGAGTTTAATTTGCTTCATGTAATGAGAAATTTTATCCCATTCCCGATGGTGCATCCATGCCAAAAGGCAGCTATTTTTCTACCCAAACTCATAGCACTGCCTTTCAGACTAGAAAAAAAATTCTTTGGCTGCTTTGCTATCCATCACATCAATATTTTGCTGTATTGGCTTGGTTTGTGCTAGGACATCAGGGTTACAATTTTGAAGACACCATTCCTTGAGCTCCAGTTGATGCTGGTCTAGCATTTTTATGTTACGGATATGTTTTTTCTTGATACTGGATTTATAAGCAGCAAGACCACTGTGCAAGGTAACTTTGAAACTATTCCATTGCATTAAATAGGAAAGCTCTCTAACTTTACCTCAGAAAAAATCTGTGATGGCTGCATATAGGTAGTTTTTGATACTGGGATTCTGGAAAAGAAGGATTTTGATATGACATAGCTTATGAGCAAAAGGGAGCAGATATTTCATTTTATTTAGGGGGATTAATAGAATAGCTTTTCACTAAATGCTTAGAGTCAGAATGTAGGTGTTCTCTTGTAGGTTTTCACTTGGTTCTAAGAGGGAGATTATATGTTCTGAGTAAAAAAGAGAATCATGTTGTGTAGGGTTATTATTATGTCTTAAACTTCCGTCAATCCTAAATCACCAAATGTTATAAGAAAAGTACCAAGAGCATCTCTGTAAAAATCATACCTTATATTTCCAATCATCCCTTCTACCTGTGGATCTCAAAGCACTTTACAAACGTTAGTGAATTTAGCCTCACAATACCCCTTTTCCAGAACAGGAAAACTAAGGCAGGGTCCTGCCCCTCTATGCCAGGCACACCAGTTGTGGGTGGGCTGGCTCAGCCCAGCAGGATCGAAGTGTGAAGGGGCTTAGTGTGGGGGGATCCAGGTGTGGGTGAGAGATTTCTGTACGGGGCAATCTGGGTGTGGGTGGCTCAGTGGGAGATCTGTATGCACAGGAGCTCATTGGCGCGTTCTAGGTGCAAGGGCAATGGCACTCTGCAGGGGATCCAGGTGAAGGTGGTTGGGGCTCAGCAGGGAGCTCTGGTTGTAAGGGGATGGGTTTCAGCGGGGGGAGCGGGGGTCCAGGTTTAGCAGGGGGACCAGGTGTTGGGGGAATAGGGCTCAGTGGGGTAGGGGTCCAGGTGCAGGGGTCTAGGTGTGGGGGTTGTGGAAGCTTGTCAGGGTGGGAGTTCGACGGGCCTGCTTAGTGGGGGAGCCCCAGCTGCTGCCGTCGAAAGGACATCGTATGCCAGGCACCTCAAGTGGGTGAAACCAGACTATTACTACACTCTCAAATGAACTCACACAGAAAAATGATAGAAGACCAAAAAAAACACCTACCATTCTTCCACCCATGAATAAACACTTTTCACAAAGAGACGACTCCTTATCTGACCTCTCAGTCCTTGTCCTCAAAGGAAACTTGCACAACACCTTCCAAAGATGAGCCTGGGAAATTAAATTCATAACTCTGCTAGACACTAAAAACCATGGACTTAACTGAGACACTGGTTTTATGGCTCATTACAACAATTTGTAACACACCCCACTGCATGCTAACCCTCAACTGCCCACTTCATTTTAAGTGGTCACCCACAACAGGTATTAACCCCTTATGCTTAACAAACTGTCCCAACTTGTATTTAGTTCAGACACTCTGGTTTCCTTCACCAAACCTAAAGAAGATCTCTGTGAAGCTCAAAAGATTTTATCTTCTACCGGAAGAAGTTGGTCCAATAAAAGATATTACGTCACCTCCCTTGGCTCTCTCATATCCTGGGATCAACACAGATCTACAACACTGCACATAAATTTTACTTCTCAGACAAGCCTAAGGAGACGGACTGCTCTTTCTGTCAGCAACAACAGTCACTTTCAAAAATTCTAATTAGAAATTTAATATTAGAATCCTCAAAATCAGTAACGAATGAAAACTGATGAAGCATGCAAGAAAAAGCATAAAGAAACAAACCAAATCTTAAATTGGAAATAAGAAGCAACTAATATGAGTAATTGTGTGTGTATACATTTAAAGGAAGCCTCCCACTTTGTGACGTTCCCCTGGTGTTATCTGGACTGGTGATCTGCTAGGTCATTCCAATCCTTGAATCTGGGGAGCCAGTCTTACCCTGCTCTGCTGTGAGAACCCCACTCCTGGGCTGTTCACACATAGCCTCTGGCATCTAAGCTGTTCCCTGGATTGTGCAACTGAATGACACCAACCAATACCTCCAGTCCCAGACACAACCCTAGGAACCTCCGTCTTGCAGTGTCCAGTTATGCCCGCTGGACGCTGCAAGCTTATATGAATTCGTCAATTTAACAAAGAAATTGATATATACGAGGCATATTATCCCAAGGGGAGTCTCTGACACGCTTCAAACCAAATGCACTGCTTCAAGTAGAATAAACAAACTAATTTATTAACCACAAAAGATAGATTTTAAGTGATTATAAGTCAAAGCACAACAAGTCAGACTTGGTCATATGAAATAAAAGAAAAACACATTCTAAGCTGATCTTATCACTTTCGATGCCCTTACAAACTTAGATGCTTCTCACCACAGGCTGGCTGGTTGCCCTTCAGCCAGGCTAACCCCTTTGATCATTGCTTCAGTCGCTTGGTGGTGACATCTGTAGATGGAGGTGGAAGAGAGAGGAAGAGCATAGCAAACGTCTCTCCTTTTCATCATGTTCTTTCTTCCCTCTTGGCTTTGCCCCCCCCCTTCAGGGTCAGGTGAGCATTACCTCATTGTAATCCCTAACTGACCAAAGGAAGGGGGGTGACTCACTAGAGAGTCCAACAGATCCTTTGTTGCTGCCTAGGCCAGTGTTCTTAGTTCCTGTGAGGCTGGGCTGGGTTTGTCCCATACATGCCCTGATGAGGTGTAACCTGCCCCTCTGTTCCAGGAGAGTTTTTGCCTGGGCTTGTTTTAAGACATGAGGACACATTTTCAGCCTCATAACTATTTACATGAAATTACAACATAGAACATTACTATAACAACAATCACTATAACATTACTATAACAACAATGCTCAGTGCATCTTGAGCCTTCCAAAGACACCCGACATGACAAACTTTGCATTGGATACCACACAATCATATTATAAGGATGAATATGGGGGTGCAGGGTGTTCCCTCGAGGTACAGAATGTCACACACTCCCAATTTGTTCTTTGGCACACAGCTCTTGGGAGAATTAACATGAGCATTAACCCGCTTTGTCTCACAGACCAAGTGAGTGGAATTAGTGAACTGTAAGTGCTCTGGGCACCGTCACCACATTAGGTGGGACACACTGTGACATTGCATATAGCACAGTAATAGCCTTCCCTTCAAGATACTAATTTGAACAGGACTGGCTAATGTGCAAACCTCTCTGTCTTCATTACAGAATGAGAGAACTCATGATAGTTTACTTAAGCCTTGACGCAGCCTGATACGATATTTATCTCTGTCAAAGAGGAGATAATGTCCAAGCAGTTTTCTCTTCATTTGTAAAGACACAAAGTTGCTATTGTTATGGCTATGGCACAGTTTCCATTTCAAGCATTTGTTTTCAGTTGCTGTAAACTTTGTCAAATAACACCTTTGGGTTGAAATATCTCATGTTTGGTCTTATAATAATGTAGGACAAATTCAGATAATGATGGCAAAAACATTTTGTCTGTTTGTCCATGTATATATATTTTGACCCAATGCAAACTAAAAGACCCTATATATTTCTTGAAAATACCCCAGAAAGTGGTGGAACAGGAATTTATTTACAAAATACCAATTAGGCTCAAGAATACATGAATACAAATACAAATGAGTATTAAGGAAATAAACAATACAAACCACTAAAAAAACAGATAGAGAATCTGATCTCTGGTGATGATGCCATACTAGTGACAACCATCAGAGAATATGGAGTGATTGAGAACACAGAATGAAGAAATGGAAAAAATTCTTGTCAGCCTGCAAAAGGAAAAGATCTATGGCTGGTTTAACCTATTTATGATTCAAAAAAGGCTTGACAGATTATTTTGGCTTTGAAAATAATTCTCCTAAGAACAGAGTACAAAAGCCTATAAATCCCTAGAAAAAATGCAACACATTACTGTTTCTGTGGCACATTAGCAGCCTGGCATATGAAATGCATGCAGGTAACCAAGATTTGGAAAGAACATTAAAAAATTTTGTTCCCGGTCTTTTGGAGGCAAGATCATGACAGAGGAGACAGACTTCCATCTAAGCACTTCCTGCTGACCAGTTTACACAGTGGTATTGGCCTTGCAGGGATCGGTGAGCATGCTGAACACCCAACCTTCTGACCACAGGAAAAGCACAGAGACTGTGGTAATCTATTAGTGCGTGTGTGTGTGTGGGGGGGGGGGCAATATAGGACTATAAAGGGGAAATCACTTTAGGATGCAGGGTACGGGGAAGAAGGGCTAGAGTTACTCTAATGGATCAGATTTCACTTAGCATTTGCATATGAAATCTGATGACCTCATGAAGGCCTGTGAATGTATATGTCAGGCATATGAAAACATAATTAGACTCACCGACATTTCATGTTTTTATTAGCTTTGTCACAGAGAGTCCAGCCTCCATTTTCACACCTTTTCAAGAGCCAAATTAAAGTTAGACCCACCATTACTAAGATATCATTACAGTAATTCCAAATTAAGAGATGCTATACAGGAGATCTCTGATTACCCAAAAGTCTTGAAGAATATTAGAAATATTAAGATAGTCAGGGGAAGCTGAGCCTGATCCCAGACTTCAAACCCAGCTGGAATAGCTCCCCCAATTGCAGACTGAACCCATCATCCCCAAGACTGGTTGGCACAGGATGAAGTGGTGGCAATTGTGTTCCAGGACTCCTCACTGAGGATTATTTATATGAAGAGTTTGGAAGGGCTCTTTCCAGCTGATTTTGACATATTGGTGAGTGGAAACATGTTTTGGTTTTGGGTCTCTCCGTCCCCACCCTTAATGAAAAAGCTGCTGAAGGGATTTTCCTCAATATTTTACAAAATACTTACTTTATTTACAAAATACTTTAATTACAAAATAATCTCTTTGTGGAGATCAACCAATGTTTGAGCCCCAAATAAATTTGTTAAGGAAGTTAAGAGCTTTTGATAATGGAGATAAAAGGATTATAATAGAAGTCTCAACACTAACTCTAGTTTTCATTATTTCAAAAGATGTACTGTGATGATAATAATAACCATGTGGTACGTTGTGAAGTCATGATAAACTGCAGAGGGTTAAATTACATTCATCATGTCCCTCTGACTGTCTCACCTGTATTCTTCCCACTAATCCATGTTCCCCTGACTCATTCCAAACCTCTGAGTAGCTTCAGACAGCCATTGCTTTAAAAAATGGAGTTTAAAATGTCCTTCTTTTCTCCAAATCTGGAATTTTCCCCCAGTGATTACATTAACATGAAGCCCAGTCTTGGACCAGTAGCAGTTTAAGGTGTTAACAGGAGCACTCAGGGTTAGAAAATGGGAGCTCTATAACTTTGCAAGATTAGAAATACCTGTTTACAGTGTAAAAAGGGTTTTGCTTCTAGCTCTAGTAGATCATATGATAGCTGACCTTAACACAACAACATTGTTACATATATATTGTAAAAGCTTTTGATATAGTCTTTCAAGTTTCCTAAAGGATACTTCCTCTAACTCTGAAACCTGTACAGGCAGCCTGGTGTATTAAAAATACTACCAATAAAGTATAAGAATGTTCTTAACAATACAGTAATTTTCTGAAACATATGTGGCTGGTACAGAACATATGCTGGTGTGGATATAGGTTTAATTGCCACCCCTCTACACTGACCTACTCAACTCATTCAAGGCTTTGCCATTTGTGATTAATGAAGCCATCTCAAATTGTTGTATTTATTTCTATTTAAAAGATGTAAAATTTGGTACCTGTAAAAATAAGACAAAAAACCCCCACCAAAATAAACTAAATCTTAGCTAAAGCAATCAAAAAAATTGGTAATGAATCATCTCCCCCTATCAAAATAATCCTCAGAAAATAGCCAAGAAACTTGAGTTCATTGCACCATGACCCCTTTCTGACTACACAACCCCAGGAGGGGGGGACCGAAGTCTGAGCCCGCTTGAGCCCCGCCACCCCGGGGGGGGGGGAGGGGCAAAGCCTTAGCCCCGCAGCCCTGAGCTGGGGGGGCCAAAGCCAAAGGCCTTCAGCCCCAGGCAGAGAGCCTGTAACGTGAGCCCAGCCACCCAGGGTTGAAGCCCTCAGGCTTCAGCTTCAACCCCAGGCGGGAGGCTTGCGCTTCGGCCTCAGGTGGTGGAGCTCAGGCTCCAGCTTTGGGCCCCAGGAAGTCTAAGCCAGCCCTGGCAACCCCATTAAAACGAGGTCATGACCCACTTTGGGTCCCATCCCACAGTTTGAAAACAGCAGGACTAATTTATTCTCCGAACACTGCCTCCACAGAAAGACACGTTTATGGTTCATTTCTGATATGGGTCTGCTCCTGCTTCTCAACAAAAACACCATGCCATACTAAATTATCACATACATTCCGTACAGTACATTTTATATATATATACAATCTCTCTCACCCTCTAGAAATTAGGTATATTAACACAAAAACTGTAAATACTATTCCAACAGTAAAGAGTAATTTTTAATTGTAAATTATTATACAGACACCTATCTGGAGAGGATATTTATAGATGACAACTATTCAGTGAAGAAATTTTTAAGAATTTTCTGTCAGAGCAACTACTCCCCCCACTCAGCCCCCAACCCACACTCAAAAGACATGAAAAACCTATACTACGTTTAAAAACATGTGGTTTATCAATCTGAATTAATGGAACCATGTAGGCATGCATTCACTCACTAGGAAGCCTTTACTTATAAGCTTACCCCTCCACTTAAAAAAATAAAATAAAATCACAAAGCACTTTTAAAAAAATTCCAAGGAGAATGCAGGGAGTGATTCAATTAGATAAGCTTTGTATTCAAAGTCATCTGTGAAGCATCAAAGTTCTGTTTGTTGGCATCTGTGCTCCAGCTGGGTTGTTATTTTTTTAACTCATTGTGTTTCTTATTTTCTCCAATGATCAAAATTTTGACTGAATGCAGTTCCATATCTGGAGAATGCATTAATTAATGACAGGTTTTTCCCCAGTCTCATACTCTGTTTCTCTACATAACAAGCTGACATTAAAACTGTTCAGGACACCTATTTTTCTGGAGCTCAGTAAGTGACAATTTTATGGGGTTAGGATAGACATGCATAAATATTTTAATTACCGTATATAGTCATTCATTAGCCCGTTCGTTTATAAGCCGACTCCCCCAAGATGGATAGGTTAAAATGGCAAAAACTGTATGACCCCTTCATAAGCCAACCCTGTATTACAAGGGTTGGCAAACTTTGGCTCCCAGACAGTCAGGATAAGCCACTAGCAGGCCGGGATGTTTTGTTTACCTGGAGCGTTCGCAGGCACGGAGCCCCTCAGCTCCCAGTGGCTGCAGTTCGCCATTCTCAGCTAATGAGAGTTGCGGGAGGTGGCGGCCAACATGTCCCTCAGCCCACGCCGCTTCCCGCAGCTCCCATTGGCTGGAAACGGCAAACTGCAGCCACATGAAGCTGAGGAGCTCCGTGCCTGCGGACGCTCCAGATAAACAAAACATCCCAGACTGCTAGCGGCTTATCCTGACGGGCTGGGAGTCAAAGTTTGCTGACCCCTGCTATATTTTAAAAGTTGGCATCACAAGAAACACTCAACAGTTTTGCTAGAATTATTTTAATGTAATCTAATGAAAAATCTGTTGTTATAATAATAACTGAACAAATATGTATTCACCTTCAAAATTACAGTCAATGTTTTAAATATCCATTTACTGATTTTAAAGTCTCACATTGTTCTAAGGTACTTATTTAAAAAGTCTTCTAATCCTTCAAAGTCTGAATCAGTCTCTGATTCACCAAACAGTTCATTAAACTCGGCTTCAGTCACAGCTGCACCTGCACTGTCATCGTTTATATTGGCAGTGTCAGCTTCAGACTCAGATTCTTTCTCATCATCAGCCTCTGTTGTGTCATCATCGTCTTCTGATCCGTCGAGTGCATTGCTGATACAGCATTTAGTAAATGATTTTTCTATCATTTCCGAGGGAATGGACTCCCATGTGTCCTTGACCACTGGGTGACCAGATTGATTTTAGGCTTCATAAGATTCCAGCCTTTTGTCAACTTCGCCACGCCTGAGCACATCCATTCAGACCACATTTTGTGTAGCCTGTCTTTAAAGGGTTTGTTCAGGCAGACATCAAGCGGTTGCAGAACAGAAGTCAAGCTTCCAGGTATTACAGCCAAAGTAGTTTTCATTTTTTTGGCCACATTTTTCACCTCATCCATCTTGTGTGCCCTGAACATGTCCCAAACGAGTATAGCAGGTTCTGGAAAAATGCTGCTGGTCTCTTATTCCACACTTTTTCCGGCCATCCCTTTTTGTGTGCATGTTCGATGATACCAGCAGGAAATTTCATGTTTTTAGGAAGGTTTTTCTTTTAAAAATAACAACAGGAGGGAGCTTTGATCCATTGGCCAAAAACGATAAAACCACCATAAAATGGATTTTTTCATGGCCAGTGGTTTTAAATAAAACTGTTTTTTCACCAACAACGGTTACTGTTCTGTTGCTCGGGAGATCGAATGTCATTGGTGTTTCATCCATATTTCCTATTTGTGACAGCTCAAATGCATATTCCTTTCGATGTTTTATAATAAATCTTTGGAAATATTTGATTTTTTCTTCCAGATCTCTCGGCAGCTTTTGCGCTCTTTGTTCACTGACGAAGACGGAGACCATGACAGTTCATGAAGCGAGTACATCAACCCGCTGATGCAACAAACACTGATGGCTTTACTGACTTGTATTTGTCTTCTTTTGACATTTGCAAAGCATGCAGTCGAATTCCAGTTCTAGTGATGACGTCCCCATTTTGTTGACATTCAACAACCTAATCATTGAGATCTTTCTCCAGCTCAGGAAATGAAGCGCAGCTCGTTGAACATTTTTTCTTGCTTGTTGGCATGTCTTTTAGTGTTGTTTTATTTTTTCACCATTCTCTGACTTGCTTCTCATTGATACAGATTTCACCAGCAGTGGCACAACTATTGTTTGCTTCTGCATATTCAACAACTTTAAGTTTGAACGCTGCATGATAAGCAGACCGTTTTCTTTTGATTTCACTGTTGTTTATTTTAAATACTAGTATGAAAATCTTAGAAAATAATAATTTAGTTATGGATTTTGTAGGACTTTATATAGGAATGTCACCTGCTTTATCACTGTTAAATTATTATTGTTCTTTGTTTATTTCAAAGCAGCCCTGTAGATTAGCATGTCTGTGGCAATAACAGGCTATTTACATTTTATTACAGATTCCATCGATGCTGCACGTTATATTTTCAGATTGGCTCGAGACTTACGAGGTTCATTGGTAGAAATGCATGAAGAGATCAAATTACACAGTAGTGGACTGACACCAGTGCCATAGTATTATCGTTCATTGTATTTTTCTGATTGGCTTGTAAAGTGTAGCAGTTTGTGAAATGCATGGGTCAAATGTCATGCAGTTCTGCAGCACTGCTCTTTTAGTATTAATTTCAAGCCAATCTAGTCCATTAAACAAAGCCTTTGCAACTTTAAACAGCTGCAGTATTGACATCAATAAATTATTTTACAATCAATATAAGTACGCACTATAAAAATAATTATAATATAGTCCTGTAGTAGAACAATACTAAGAAAAGCAAACAGCTAGTACTAGGAAAATTGAACTTTAGGGAAGCACGTGTTTTTAAGTGCTTTGTTTATATAGACATGAATTGAGAAAAATTATATAATAGATATCCATACATTTTAATTACATTAATACTTCTTTTATCTCAATTATAATGTAACAAATATACAATTTAAGTAAAAATAAAATTTTAGCATTTTTAAAGAAGTGAATCCAGAATTGACATCTCATCATCAGCGATTTACAACAGGGGTTGGCAAACTTTGGCTCCCGGCCCATCAGGGTAAGCTGCTGGCGGGTCGGGACATTTTGTTTATCTGGAGTGTCCGCAGGCACGGAGCCCCTCAGCTCCCAGTGGCCGCAGTTTGCTGTTCTCAGCCAATGGGAGCTGCGGGAAGCAGCGTGGGCTGAGGGACATGCTGGCCACCATTTCCTGCAGCACCCATTGCTGGGAACGGCGAACCGTGGCCTCTGTGAGCTGAGGGGCTCCGTGCCTGCGAATGCTCCAGGTAAACAAAACGACAATGTATTAGATATTCAATTCAATAATAGAGCTTAAAATCATCAAATATGGTGTAGACTCGTTGATAAGCTGACCCCCTCTCTTTAATGCTTCACTTTTTTACCCCCCCAAAAATCGACTTATGAATGAGTATATACGGTACATTCCCCCAACTGTGTGAGTTTTTTCCCAACCACAAAAAAAGCTCATTGACAGCCACATTAAGCAAACAGTTCTTAATGTGCTAGGCATCCACTCATCAAATCCTTACATCTATTAGAGCAGTGGTCCTTAACCAGGGGTATGCATATCCCTGGGGGTACGCGGAGGTCTTCCAGGGAGTACATCAACTCATCTAGATATTTGCCTAGTTTAACAGGCTACATAAAAAGCACTAGACAAACTAAAATTTCATACAGGCAATGACTTGTTTATACTGCTCTATATATTATACACTGAAATGTAAGTACAATATTTATATTCCAGTTGATTTATTTTATAATTATATGCTAAAAATGAGAAAGTAAGAAATTTTTCAGTTATAGTGTGCTGTGACACTTGTATTTTTACATCTGATTTCGTAAGCAAGTAGTTCTTAGGTGAGGTGGAACTTGGGAGTATGCAAGACAAATCAGACTCCTGAAAGGGGTAGAGTAGTCTGGAAAGGTTGAGAGCCACTGTATTAAAGAACAGTCAGAATTATAGAGAGTCCAAGCCTACCCCAGAGCCCACTGAAATCAATGGAAAAACTCTTGATTAAAATGAAATGCGAATAATGGCCTGTCTGAATGGCAACAATTAAGGATATCTTATAGGTAGACTGCGTTGCTCAATAAATTGGAGGTATTATACAAATCAAACAAGGGGCACATTTTCTGCAATATATTATAATCAACATTCAGGGATTTGAATGCTCACTGATGACTGTGGATAGCCAGCTATTGTGAAAAAGATCTTCATGGTGTAGATATCCTCTCTTTATTCTAAGTTTCAGAGTAGCAGCCGTGTTAGTCTGTATCTGCAAAAAGAAGAACAGGAGTACTTGTGGCACCTTAGAGACTAAGACCTTAGTCTCTAAGGTGCCACAAGTACTCCTGTTCTTCTTTATTCTAAGATGCACATAAAGCTCTTAAGCAGACCCCAGGTTTCAAAATGTCCTACATTTTGGCCTGCTAATTATTTAAGGGGAAAATAAATAATTCTATAGCAGAGCCAGAAAGTCTTCAAAGCAAATGAATTTGCAGCAATTGTGATGACAATTTGGGACTAACTTGTACTTTTATATAACTCTTCCACCTTAGGGTCAACCCAGAGAATGAATTGTGACTCAGAGTCACAATTTGTCTCCTTCTATTATTGCACTAAGAGAGAAATACATTTTTGTGATGCAGCCATGTGTTCAGCAAATCATTCTGGCCTGTGAGTAAGGGAGGTGGAGTCAGTGCTCTTTTCACTCCCTTCCCATTTTTGGTACCTACCTAACAGCACTTACTCAAGGGCAGAGGATTGAGAGCCTAGCCCCTGACGTCCTCTCTGGGGCCAGACACAAAATGAGCAAAGTTGAGCAGCGAATTAAAGAAAACCAGGCCTTACTCCCTCTCACCAACTCTGCGTGGTAGTGCAAGGGCTGTAATAATCTAGCCTGCAGTGTTTTAACAGTTTGAACTTTTCGGCAGCTATTACTCCTTTTAAATAAATACAATGCAAGATTATTTTAAAATGATAGCTGCAAGCTTATCTTAACAGGAAAGAAGTAAAGTTACCAATGGTGCAATCAAAATAATATCAGGAGGGATGGAAGAATCTGTCAAAGCCTGAAGCTTACTTAGTCATCTTTAACGGATATAATGAAGTTGATTATTACCTTTAATGAAGTAACAATTTTAAAGGTCTTTACATGCTGGGGCTATGAACATATCATTTATACAGTCATAAAGAAGATTACAACAGAGTCAAATCAGTTCAAACTAATCTTGGCTAAGTAGCCTTTCTGTAGGAGATATTGCTACTGAACACGAGGCGGATTGCCATCACTCTCAAAAGTATCATTTTTATGGGTGGTACTTCTGGGAGTAACATATTCACAAAACATGGCTGTGGAAAGCCAACTCTCTGGGGTAGATAGGTCTCTTTCTATAAGTCTATAATATATAAACTATTGTTGTATGTAAAATAAATAAGGTTTTTAAAATGTTTAAGAAGCTTCATTTAAAATTAAATTTAAATGCAAAGCCCCCCGGACCGGTGGCCAGGACCTGGGCAGTATGAGTGCTACTGAAAATCAGCTCGCGTGCCGCCTTTGGCATGTGTGCCATAGGTTGTCTACCTCTGCTATACAGGAAGGATGGGCTCCACCTAAACCAAAACGGAACCAGATTGCTGGTGCATAAAATTAAAAAGATCGAAGAACAGTTTATAAACTAAGGGCTGGGGGAAAGCCAACAGGTGCAGAGGAGCATGTGTTTCAGACAGAGACATTCCTTAGGGGAGGATCTACTAATGGAAATTCTCTATGTCCTAGAAAGGGAGAGATTATGGAAGATGATAAAATACAGGGAAGATCTGATGAGAAACAATCACATGAAAAAAAGTCCCATTCAATTACGTCATGCAATAGGGGACAGCCAAAAAATGACAAGTTTTTAAAATGCTTATATAGCAATGCTAGAAGTCTAAATAATAAGATGGGTGAACTAGAGTGCCTAGTGTTAAATGATGATATTGATATAATAGGCATCACAGGGCAGGATAATCAATGGGACACAGTGATACCAGGGTACAAAGTATATCGGAAGGACAGAACAGGTTATGCTGGTGGGGGAATGGCACCATATGTGAAAGAAGGTGCAGAATCAAATGAAGTAAAAATCTTAAATTAACTAAATTGTACTATAGAATCTCTATGGATAGTAATTCCATGCTTAAAAATAAGACTATAGCAGTAGGACTATATTACAGACCAACTGACCAGGATGGTGTTAATGACTGTGAAATGCTCAGGGAGCTTAGAGAGGCTATTAAAATAAAACACTCAATAATAATAATGGTGGATTTCAACTATCCCCATCCTGACTGGGTACATATCACCTCAGGAAGGGATGCTGAGATAAAGTTTCTTGACACCTTAAATGACTGCTTCTTGGAGCAGCTAGTCCTGGAACCCACAAGAGGAGAGGCAATTCTTGATTTAGTTGTAAGTGGAGCACAGGTTCAGGTCCAAGAGGTGAATATAGCTGGACCACTTTGTAACAGTGACAATAATATAATTAAATTTAACATCCCTGTTGCAGGGAAAACGCCACAGTGGCCTATAATTTAACATCCCTGTAGCATTTAATTTCAGAAAGGGGACCTACACAAAAATAAGAAGATTAGTGAAACAGAAATTAAAAGGTACAGTACCAAAAGTAAAATCCCTGCAAGCTACATGGAAACTTTTTAAAGACACCATAATAGAGGCTCAACTTAAATGTATACCCCAAACTAAAAAATATAGTAAGAGAACCAAAAAAGAGCCACCGTGGTTAAACAACAAAGTAAAAGAAGCAGTGAGAGGCAAAAAGGCATCCTTTAAAAAGTGGAAGATAAATCCTAATGAGGAAAATAGAAAAGAGAATAAACTCTGGCAAATGAAGTGTAAAAATATAATTAGAAAGACCAAAAAAGAATTTGAAGAACAGCTAGCCAAAGACTCCAAAAGTAATAGCAATTTTTTTTAAATAGATCAGAAGCAGAAAGCATGCTAAACAACCAGTGGGGCCACTGGATGATGGAGATGTTAAAGGAGCATTCAAAGACGATAAGGCCATTGCAGAGAAACTAAATTAATTCTTTGCATCAGTCTTCACTGTTGAGGATGTGAGGGAGATTCCCAAACTGTCATCTGTAATCTATCATTTAAATCAGCTTCTGTACCAAATGACTGGAGGATATCTAATGTGACACCAATTTTTAAAAAGGGCTCCAGAGGTGACCCTGGCAACTACAGTCCAGTAAGCCTCACTTCAGTACCGGGCAAACTGGTTGAAACTATCGTAAAGAACAAAATTGTCAGACACGTAGATGAACATAATTTGTTGGGAAATAGTCAACATGGTTTTTGTAAAGGGAAATCATGCTTCACCAATCTACTAGAATTCTTTGAGGCGGTCAAAAAGCTTGTGGACAAAGGAGATCCGGTGGACATAGTGTATTTAGATTTTCAGAAAGCCTTTGACAAGGTCCCTTGCCAAAGGCTCTTAAGTAAAATAAGCAGTCATGGGATAAGAGGGAAGGTTCTCTCATGGATTGGTAACTGGTTAAAAGATAGGAAACAAAGGGTAGGAATAAATGGTCAGAATGGAGAGAGGTAAATAGTGGTGTCCCCCAGGGATCTGTACTGCACCCAGTCCTATTTAACATATTCATAAACGATCTGGAAAAAGGGGTAAACAGTGAGGTGACAAAATTTGCAGATGATACAAAACTACTCAAGATAGTTAATTCCCAGGCAGACTGCGAAGAGCTACAAAAAGATGTCACAAAACTGGATGACTGGGTAACAAAATGGCAGATGAAATTTAACGTTGATAAATGCAAAGTAATGCACACTGGAAAACATAATCCTAACTATACATATAAAGTGATGGGGTCTAAATTAGCTGTCCAAGAAAGAGATCTTGGAGTCACTGTGGATAGTTCTCTGAAATCATCCACTCAATGTGCAGTGGCAATAGTCAAAAAAGCAAACAGAATGTTGGGAATCATCAAGACAGGGATAGATAATAAGACAGAAAATATCACATTGCCTCTATATAAATCCATGGTATGCCCACACCTTGAATACTGCATGAAGATGTGGTCGCCCCATCTCCAAAAAGATATATTGGAATTGGAAAAGGTTCAGAAAAGGGCAAAAAAAATTATTAGGGGTATAGAACGGCTTCCATATGAGGAAAGATTAATAAGACTGGGACTTTTCAGCTCGGAAAAGAGGTGAGTAAGGGGGGATATGATAGAGGTATATAAAATCATGAGTGGTATAGAGAAAGTAAATAAGGAAGTGTCATTTACTCCTTCTCATAATACAAAAACAAGGGGACACCAAATTAAATTAATAGGTAGCAGATTTAAAACAAACACAAGAAAATATTTTGTCATGCAATGCACTCCGGAACTCCTTGCCAGAGGGTGTTGTAAAGGCCAATACTATAACAGGGTTCAAAAGGGAGCTAGGTAGATTCATAGAAGATAGGTCCATCAATGGCTATTAGCCAGAATGGGCAGGAATGGTGTCCCTTGCCTCTGTTTGCCAGGAGCTGGGACTGGGTGACAGGGCATGGATCAATTTATGATAACCTGTCTGTTCATTCCCTTTGGGGCACCTGCCACTGGCCACTGTCAGAGGACATGGGCTTGATGGACTTTGGTCTGACCCAGTACGGCCATTCTTATGTTCTTAAAAAAAGAAGGAAAAAAACCTTCTGAGAACACAGCAGTTTTCTAAAAACAACACAAGCATTAGAAATTCATATTTAAGGTTGCATTAAAAAACCCAGCAAATATTAGAAAGTCCAGAATAGCAGTTATATCCACCCAAACAAGCTTAGGTCTGCTTCCATCCCCTGCTGACTTTCCACCCAATATGTATGTAATGCTGAGCATGTATAAAATGGAGACACTTTGGTGAAGAACTTCAGATGAACTACATTTTGACAAAGAGTTTACGAGATTTGCAGCCTACTTTATTTGTACAGTTTGCCCGTGGAGTCAAAGAACTGTGGCGTCTATGGGCTTGGTTTTTACACATATGTCAACATCTGTAAGATGTGCTTCTGCACCCTAGAGAGCAAGCCACAACTACGATTTTTCATCTGGTCCTCAAGAGTTTCCTCATAAACCTAGATTTGGCAACTCTGTTTCCATGCTAAGTCTCAACATATGAGAACATTTTAAAGTTAGGAACTCCATATATTTTCAGAAAATTGTTCCAAATGATTTTCCTGTCTGTGGTCACTTCTGATGAAGCAAAGTACAAGTCTGTTTCTTTCAGAAACTATTTGTAGTCTAGATGGTTTTAAAGAAGCCTGGGGTAATTTCCATATTCACAACTCTTTACTTGCGTTTTTTGTTTGTTTGTTTGTTTGTTTTAAAGTTTAAAGCTTATTCATTGATAAGAATCATTACAGAGTTTGTAAATTGCTTAGGGCATTTACCACATTTGCAGGATTTTGGCGTGAGACTGCAAACTGTGCTGGGATGGAGCCTTTTACTCTCTAAACTGCCTCCCTGCCTTCCGAGTGAGTCTCTGTGAGTCTGTTTCCTTTCTCACTGACTTCTTCTCCATCCCAAATGTGAATCCTACCTGCCTCTTTCTCCACTGCCATAGATATAAGGTCAAATGCAGAGTTTATATACTTTATATCAGGCCTACACTATATGTAGAAACCAATTCTAAGAACTAAATAATTCTTCTAAAACTAGTGAAGGGCACCTATCAGAGACAAGAAATTAACAAATCTTGTTTAGTTTTTTGTTTGTTTTGTTGTTTTATGCTAATCCATTCTGGAATGATGGCAAATCAAAGAAGTTAACAGAACTTTTTAAACATTGTACTCTCACTATTTCAACCTTCCTATCTCCAAAGCATCTTGTCCCATTTGCCTTCAACTTTACAGGTAATTCTGCTCTTGCAGAACATCCTGCCTGTGAAATTTCAGGACAAATTTATTTAGTTTTGTTGAAGTTATGGGTGAGTAAAAATGGAGCCTATAGTGGACAGCTATTTTCAGTTTTGCAAATAAAAAGACTAGCATCTCTTCATAATAAAGCACCTCACATCAAAACACTTTGCATTAGTTGCTGATAAAACTCTGTAAACTGAATGGTAAAACAGTAAACTGCAAAGACTCTTTGCTATACAACAGAAATTGCCTGTAAAAACACTAAGCCAACTTTCCTATCCAAATACTCAAAAAAGGCTACAGACTCCATTTTCTACAAGAATTACATTTATGTGACCTACAGCCAATCTTTTGATGGAATAATCCCTGTAATCCATCACTTGCTTTTTTTCCCTGTGTCATGCATCATTTTTATACTTCCAAAACTGCTGATGTTAAATTTCAGTATATGCCTAATATTACTTTTAGCCTTGCATTGCGCAAGCAGATTATGTGCACAGATATTAATCCTTTTTCTAAGTACTCTAAAGCCTCTTTAACAAATACCCATGCTGCCAAGCTACCACACACAAGCTCTTCACATACCAACATTCAGTATGTGAATGTGTCTATTATATTTCTATTTTTGTGAAGACCAAACAGTTTGAAAGAGAAAAGCATGAAACATTCCCTATCCTTATTTCCAAGTAGAGCTCTTTATTTGTCAAAAAAGTAGGTTTGGTTCAACTGAAACCTCAGCAAATTTAACACAAATTTGCTGAATGGTTTTGGACAAAAAATGTAGGGGGCTAGATTCTGCAGGGGACTTAGGCACCAGTCACAAAAAAACCAAAGGAGGAGGTGATGCTCCCCTTACATCCAGAAACCCAGTGGCTCAGACACTCACCTGGGATGTGGGAGACAAAGTGGAACAGCTGTGATGCAGTCACAATTTGGTCCTTTCTTCCCCCAGCTCCATAGAGAAAATAAATAGGACAAGCCCTTTTCCTGACACATCTTATGTTCTTCCTGGCTGGCTCAGCTGTTCTGGACAGCACATTGTGGGTGGGGGAGCCTTGAGCTAGGGCTCTGCCTACTCCTCACCTCTGCCTGTCTTCTCCCCACACCTCAGGAGTAGGAGCTGCAGCTCTGCTCTCCCCCCTGGGCAAAGTTGGGTAATGAGGTTAGCATGAGGAGGGGAGTATGAAGGTTTTTTATGCTCCCTTACTCCCCTATGTAGCTGTGCAACAAGGTTCATGAGTGAGCCGTAGGTGATTAAAGATACTAAACTGTAATGAATCTATTTCTGTTTGTTAGATTCTAATATGCTTATTAGGCTAGGTCCTCAGAAGACAACAATAGAGCTACATTAGTTTACATCAGTTTATTTATTTTAGATCCCAATAAGTTGCTAAAAGAACAAGTGTATAAGCTATAATTTGTCATCTTCATTCTTCTAGGAAGTGTATACTGCATTTGGGGCCTGATCCAAAACCCATTAAGTCAATAGCAATCTTTCCCTTGTGTGGACTTTCGACCAGGCATTTGAAGAGGCATAACCCACAGCTACTTTCCGCCCTCCACCCCCTTGCCCCAGTGACAACAGAGAATCTCTCTGGACAGATCAAGGTAAGAAGCATATTGTGGATGTGACTCACTACTGCATTACTCCAGTTTTGCACCAGTAACTCCACTGATTTACAATGGAAAGGTGAATGAAATGAAAGACTTTGTCTGCAAAGTTTGGATTGCAACCTAATGCTTTTCTGCTTTCTCATGTTAAAAATATTTCAGTAGCATCAGAAGCCCTGATAATACAAACTTCAAGGTCTGAAATTAGAGATTTGAATATATTAATACATCTGATATTTTAGATGTAACAACAGGTGATGCTGAATAGGTTAAATTCAGCAATACTGGTATCTGCAGTGCTAATATTGTTGTTATGCTGTAATTACTTAGCACTTCTGAGGGCATCATTTATCTTTAACCCAGCAGGAGCTAAACTATCTTATATTACCATATGTTCACACATATTTGGTTTCTGCAGTTTCATTATCTGAAACTACCTAATGCCACAAGGAAACAAAAATTAATGAATTTCTGGACAGCAGCTAGCTAATCAAAGGAAGGTCCCTTACAGCTGACATTTAGATTCCATAATCTTTTACTGTTGATACGGCAAACTGTTAATAGCTTAACATTTAGAAAGCTGCACTTCCCAGACATGCAAAAAAGTACATGTATGCTGTTTTCTATATTGTAATGTTTCTCAAATTGGAAGTGTAGGATTTGACTTGCCCTCTAAAATATGGATGTACTTGCACTTTTTCATGTTCTCAGTATGTATATATATATCTTCTTACTATATGGTCCATTCTATGCATCTGATGAAGTGGGCTGTAGCCCATGAAAGCTTATGCTCAAATACATTTGTTAGCCTCTAAAGTGCCACAAGTGCTCCTGTTCTTTTTGCTGATACAGACTAACACGGCTGCTACTCTGAAAACTGTGGACACTGAAAAACAAGTGCCAGTGCATGTGTGCCCAATGATATTTCAAGACATATAAACATATATTCCCATATATCAGAGAGTTAGGGTTTGAGCCCTTACTATTTTTCCATCTGATGTACCTAGTAAACATGCACAGAGGGCACTATATACCAGATGCACATAAGAAGTTGGCCCCACTCAAAGGACTTAATATTTAACACAATCCCAGTGCACATTTGCCCTTTCTAAAGACTTGTGATCAGAGCTGCCCTACATGAATGTTGCAGGCCTTAACAACCAACTTCTTTTGGTATAGAGGACATGATATTACTGCAGAAATGTTTAATACTGGATGTTGACAGAGGAAGAGATATTTCATCAATCCAGGAGGAAGAAAAATAGACCCTTATAATAACTACATAAATAAATGACCCCCAAACTACTTAAAACGTGTTCTGAACCTGGCACAGTGAAGGGAAGGAAATGGCTGAGTGATATTATTTTCAATGAAGAGAAAAATCCTATCACAGCCCAATAAATTAAAAATCACTATGATGCTCTGAGAATAAATGAAAGCAAGAGACAGGCCAGAAGATAAATGTCATAAATTTGGACAGAGTTCTGTGTAATTGCACTCTGATGGCTAAGGACTGCTGCCAATTAGCCTGGCTAACAAATCAATCTTGCACACTTGGACAGCTCCTGCAATAGTGCAGTTATAACTGTATCAGCACGTATTACTGATGCAAGCCTAACCCATCACTCAACCTAGTAATGTCCTACTGAAGGACACAGGACCTTTTAAATGTCCAAAATGTGAAACAAAACCATTGCTTTGTGTTACTTTTCATGTCCATATATGCGATTTGGAATAATTTTCTGGTAGGGAAATTTGTTTACACCCTGGGATTTTAACCATATTATGGTAAACCTAACTGAATTAAAGTAATGAAAAGAGGAATAAAGTGTTAAAGAGCTGATTCAAGCAATCTGATTAATGTAAAACGGCTCATCAGAATTTCTATACTGGATCAGCCCAATGGTCCATCTATTCCAGCATCCTGGCTCCAACAGTGGCCAGAACCAGTGCATCAGAGGATGGCATGAGAGCACTATAGTAGGAATAATCTACTCTACATAGGTCTCATTCTGATCTCTAATAGTCAGAGTGTGGTTTAAGCGCTGAAGCATGAATTATAATATCCCTTTCAATCTTTTCATTGTCATTAATTACGATATCTCTGTATATTCTTAATATCCATACAAATGTTCAATTCCTTCTTAATTCTTGTTATTTCTTGGTCTGAGTGACTCCCTGTGGCAATGAGTTCCACAGCTTAATCAAACATGTGAAAAAAATTCCTTTAATCGGTTTTGCAGGTTTCCTACCTTTAATTTCATTGAATGTTCTCTTGTTCTTGTGTTCTGAGACAGGGAGAACAAAAGTCCCCAACCTTCACTAGATCATTCACTATTTTATATACTTTTATCATGTCCCCTCTTATCTGTCTCCTTTGTAAGGTAAATAATCCCAACCTTTTCGTCTCTCTTCAGATGGAAGTTTTTTCCAAGCTGTTGATCATTTTTGTTGCTGTTCTCTGAACCTCCTCCAGTTCAGCAATATCCCTTTTGAGATGGTGTATGCAATACTGCACACAGTATTCCAGGTGAGCATACTTGACTGATTTATAGAATGGGCATTATACTGTTGTTGGTATAATGAGGTAACCAAATGATTTGGGTTAATAGCAATCAAATTCTCCAAGTGGGTCAGCTATCAATCCCCAGGAACTGTCATGCAGCTTTATAATTACTGATTATATACCCTCTGCAGCACTAGAGCCTCAGTACCAGTGCAGTCCTTATCCCAAGGACGAGGACCATCACCATAATGCCTGGAAACACTAGCGGTGGCAGCGGATCTTCTCAGAGCCACCCAAAAATTACAAACGTAAAGTAACAGAGTTTCATCCTTTATAAAAGGCCACACCATTGCTGTCCTCTTTTGTGGCAAAAATGTTGTAGCTTGGGCTAGCTGTCCAAACTCAAAGGTGTAGGATAAGGATAAAATTAAATAATGAAAGTTAGCTTAAATTTGGTTAAGGAAATATATATGTGTTGTAAAAAAAGGTCCTGACTAGCAAGTAGAAGTAAGGCCTTGAAAGTAATAAGTTATAAGGCCAGAAGAAATAAAGTAGGGAGGATGTCTAATTCAAAGATTAACTAATGAGACATGGGGAAGTTTCTAGAAAGAAGGCCTCTGATTGATAGGGGTAACTGCAGATGGTTTTAAATCAAACAAAGAGAGTCTGTCTGAAAATGAGCCAACATGGCCCTTCTTCAACCCACACACCAGTGTTAAAGGCTATGTGAACTCAGGTGCAATGGGAAAACCGTTGGACAGCAAGAAGGAAGGGAGGAAAGGTCTAGGAAGAAAGGAGGTTGTAAACCTTATCTGGATTAAGACTAGAAACAAGGGTGAACTGTTTCAAGCTGGTTTTTAGCTGAAGTCAATAACTGGCAATGATCACTTGTTTGCTAACGGGTTATAAAAAATAAATTAATTGCTAATAACTGCCTGAATACGCTGGAGCCGACCAATATGGATCTAAGCACCCCTGCTTTTAGCCCGTTTGTAAGTATCTTGATCAAATGATTTGTTACTGTGTGGATGTAGCAAATTGCTTATTAGTTAGGCCCTTTAGACATGTTTAGAGCAATTGATTAAGTACTATTTGGCCTTTCGATTCAATAAAGAAATTTATGTTTAAATTAGTGTTTGGTGGTTTCCCAGATTAACATTAATAATTTCAAATATTATTAATAATGCCAACCAGGGTGGATAAAAATCAGTTATTTAAAAAAAATAAAAAAATCTGATTTTTTTTATTTAAATCGGATCTTTTTGATAAAATGCATTTTTGAGGGGAAAAAAACCTATCTAAAGATAGTTTTAATTAAGATACATTATAGCTCAAAGATATCTTCATCATGGAATAGGGATTATAAATTCTAATTCTATAGTATGAGACAATATATTCATGTCATGTTTAAGAAAAGTTTTGTAAATGAGTTCCAATAGTTCATGGATTAGAGACCCAATCTTATGGGGTTCCAAGGGCTGCTGTATACATTATTTAGGTTAATCTTTCTATCTACCCAATGGGACTCAGTGCTCAGTCTAGAAGATATCATCAGAGACGCTTAGTTTTGCAGTTCTCAAACTGTGTATTTGTGTCTCCAGAGATAACATGCTTGTTAATAGCAAAAATGTATTAATTAATTAAATAAATAAATAATATATAGAGGTGAGAAATAACAAAACTCAACTCTATTGTCCCTCTGCAGATTTGTGTACACAGAGTCAATCCCTTACCTCTCTCTAAAAGCGCAAAGTTTCAAAAAAATGAACAGAAGCTTGTTGGGGGCAGAATAGATCTGGACAAGGAGAAGATGTCTGGAGATAAATGTGAGAAGGGAGGGGACAGGCAGTAGAGACAAAAGTTGAACTGTTTGAGCAGCATATTCCAGAAGTCTTGATGTCTTTCAGAGTATAGCCTTCATTGATTTGAGATCTACCATACCATTCTCTCACTAGAAGGGAAAACCTATAATGGCAGCAGGCCATAAAAGAGACCCAGTTTGGGAATATTTTAATGAAGTTCTTCTACCTGTGGGTAAGACAGGCATGCATGCAAAATGCAAACAGTGCTACAAAGAAATGCAAGGCCTGGTTGCACGAATGAAACATCATCATGAGAAGTGTTCCTTTTCAGGAGGAAGCTGCATTGAAGATGATGAAAGGAGCATGTCTGAACATGCCGGATCTTCAGGTTGGTAAACTTTTTTATTTCATACTTCTTTCTTAAGGACTGCCTGTCTTCCTTCTGGACTATTCTTGAATTCTCATGTTTAAGCAAAAAATATAGTTGTTACTCTATAGTACTACCATTTTAGATGCAGTTGTGATAAAAAAAATAAATAGCTGAAGTAGGCAGATCTTCGTTTTACAATTTCACCTTTAAAGTAGTACTGAGTGTCAGTGGTGCAATGAGTAATACTAAATGAGCAGCATGGTAATACTAATTAAATAACTGCATTGACTTATTTTGTTTAGGAGAATCCATCCTCAACATACAGGATTCTGAAGACTATCCACCTTCAAGATCACCATCATCTTCTATAGTTTCAGAGTTATCTGCCAATGATAGTGCTTCAGTCACATCGTGTATGTCACATAGCTATAGTATATCACCTGTTGCAAAAAGAAAAAAAAAATCTCCATCAACCAGAAACAACCATAGATAAGTTTATGGTAATTGATGAAAACATTGCCCGGTTTGTTTATGCAACAAACTCTCCTTTCCATATATTATGAACCCACACTTCATTAACATGGTTCAGTCATTAAAACCAAGACACAGTTCATCCAACAGAGCAGATGTCACAGGCAAATTGCTGGATAAAGTGTATTAAAGAAAAATTGAGCAGTGTGAAAAAGGCCTAGAGGGTGAAATGATTAACCTGAGTCTTGATGGGTGGAGCAATGTCCACGATGATCCTGTTGTATGTGCTTGTGTGACAACAGAAGACGGGAATGTCTTCCTTACAGAAACAATTGATACATCAGGAAATGCACACACAGCAGAATACTTACAAGAAGTAGCAGTAAAAGCTATAACAAACTGTGAAAAAAAATTCAAATGTCTAGTACGCAGCTTGGTCACAGACAATGCTGCAAATGTATCCAAGATGAGAAAAAAATATTTAGAAGAGAGTGAAGAGAGTCCCAAGCTAATAACATACGGTTGCAGTGCTCATTTGATGCACTTTGTAGCCCAAGTGTTCCAGAAATAAAGGCTAATGTTGTTGAAATTGCAAAATACTTCCGTAACAACCACTTTCAGCATCTGCTCTGAAAAAAGTGGGAGGAACCAAGCTAACTCTCCCACAAGCTGTGCGATGGAACTCAGTAGTGGACTGTTTTCAGCACTATATCAAGAGCTGGCCTAATCTGATGACAGTTCGTGAACAAAATCGTGAAAAAACAGATGACACTGTCACAGCCAAAGTTCTCAACATTGGGCTTAAGAGAAATGTTGAACACATGCTGAGTACCCTGAAGCCTATTTTTGTAGCCTTGAACAAAATGCAGGGAAACAGCTGTTTTATTGCTGACACTGTTGAAATTTGGAAGAAACTGATTGAGTTATTAAAAAGAGAAATATACAATGGCAGAGTTAAATTATAAACATTAAAAAAAACCGAATGGGACAAGCACTATCTCCAGCTCATTTTCTTGCAAATATTCTCAATACTCATTACCAGGGTCAAATCTTAACTGCTGAAGAAGAGTAATTGGCTATGACATGGACATCCAGCAATCACCCCTCCATAATGCCAACTATAATAAACTTCAGAGCTAAGGGTGAATCATTCAAAAAATATATGTTTGCTGATGATGTTTTAAAGAAAGTCACACCAGTGAACTGGTCACTTAAGCACTTGGATTCAGAGACTGTTGAAGCAATAATCTCACTTTTAACAGCAGTAGTTTCTTCTGCCTGTTTAGAAAGTATATTTTCTTTCTTTGGACTAATTCATTCCAAATTGAGAAATCGTTTGGGACCTCAAAAAGCAGGAAAGCTTATTTTTCTTTTCCAGATTATGAACAAACAGGAAATGAAGGTGAAGATAACTGAGTTAGCTGCAGAAGCCAATATTTTAAATTTCTCATATTGACCTGGCTGACATAGTTGATTTATTTTTTTATAATATTTCATTTAACTATTTTAGTTAAAAACAATTTTAACAAAAACAAACCTGATTTAAAAAAAACTGAATGTTTAAATAAATGCAAAAATTAATATGCTTGTTTTGTTAAAATATTATATATTTGCTGTTGAAGAAAAAAATCCAGAATACATATCGTTGTTGTTTTAGTTAAATAAAACAATTTAAATGTCTGTCTGTTGATGTTCTCCTCCTAATACAGCATGGCAAGAAAATCCTCCAAATATTAATTATTAACCTGTTGAATTAATGATTACCCTGTTCATCTCCCAATTACTTCATAAATATCTGCTTCAATTACCTTTGGTAAACAAAATAACTAAACAATCATTAATTTTTTGATATAGCTGTAAAACTAATCTGAAAAGTTTTCAAAATAAATCACTTTAAAAATATATAGTGTGTACCTTCTAAAAATGAAACGTACATCTTTCTCTGAGTTGTGAAGAATATGTATTAAGGTTATAACAACCAACAAAAATGCACTTTTATGTAGAAATCCATGATTAAATTGAGTCTTCCTGTCTAGTGATTTAAATCAATTTGATTTAAATCAAATCCACGCTGATGCCAACAACAGGGGTGTACAGGCTTGGACTCTGGTGGCTAGCATGAGCCGCCACCCATGCCATGATGTTCACATTGCTACTTTTAGTGCTCTAGCTCAACTTGAGCTAGCACAAGTCTGTCTACTCATGCCGGGAATCACATCTCCCAGCTATATAGTAGGCATACGCTATATGTTTTCCCCTGCTCTTGTGGCAATTGGTCTAACAGGAGCAGCACATGTTTGAGGGTGTGCAACCCCAGAAGTTACTCCTCCAAGGACATAGGGTGACCAGACGTCCCGATGTTATCAAGACCGTCCCAATGTTAGGGGCTTTATCTTATATCGGCAACATATTAACCCCCCCACCTTCACCGCCATACCAATTTTTCACACTTGCTATCTGGTCACCCTACAAGAACACCATTTATACTCCTCTCTCCTGGGTCAGCAGTCTAGCTGTGAAGCATCTGGAATTCTTCAGGAGCTGCACCAAACCTCTCCCCTTCATCTGGAAAAGTCAAATAATAACAAGAACGAGGCCTTACATACAAGTTTTTTTCCTCACAGTCCAGTACATATGATGATTCTTAATCCACTGAAATCAATAGCAAAACTCTCTACATACCCAACTTGGAGCAGGATTCGACCCTACCTGTCCTTTGGTTTCACCTCCAGTATAGAGTTTTCCTACTGGCTTCTTTTGTACTGGTACAGAGGGGCTTAATGCTACATTTTACACTAGTATACATGGAAAGTGTTAGATTTGTCAGTTATACTTCTCACTATTAAAGATATGCTTCAATCACTTGACTTACCTTGAAGTTCTTCCTTTTTGACAAATTAATTGTTTTACTTCAATTTAAGCTTTAAACAAATTGATTTCTTCATGCTTCTTTTGTGAACTATTGAATTACAGCAATAAAAAGCAGTAATGAGATCTACAATTTATCTGGTATAAAATTAAGGACCTCAGGGATACAGCTCACAAGCAAGCCTTATGTTTACTAATTTCCAGACTGCCACATTGTCTCTGTTGAACCACTGGATCAAATGAAGACAGATGTAACACATACAGGACTCACACAAATCTTCAGCATTTTTGTGACTTTCCTTTTGCCACTATGATAAAATTATTTCAAGAAATGATAATGGAGGGCATTCTCTTAGATCACAGACCAATCACTATACAATATGATACCCAAACAAGATACAAACAGCATCTAATAGCTTAATTCTTTTTTTCTTGGAATTTATGCTTCCATTTGTACATAACTGTCACTAACCTCCATATTTCAGATGGGCAGATGATTTAGGAACTACATACCTAATATTACATCTCAGTTGAATGATCTGGAAATTACACACACACACACACACACACAAAATCCAAAGCAGAAAACCCAATCCTCTTAATTATTAAGAAAAAATGGTTGGAAACTCTCCAAAAGGTTTAATTAACATGTATCTAAGATCTAGTCATTCTTCCGAACAACTTTACGCTGTGCAATGATATGGACAAGCCACACCACAGCTATTTAAATTAAGTCCAGCGCATACTTATCCCTACCCTCCAGCATATCTACCTCTCCCCCCAGCTTAGTGTCATCTGTGAACTTGCTGAGGTGCAATCTATCCCATCATCCAGATAATTAATAAAGATGTTGAACAAAACTGGCCCCAGGACTGACCCCGGGGGCACTCCACTTGATACCGGCTGCCAACTAGACATCGAGATGTTGATCACTACCCGTTAGGCCGACAATCTAGCCAGCTTTCTATCTACCTTATGGTCCATCCATCCAATCCATACTTTTTAAACTTGCTGGCAAGAATACCGTATCAGGGCGACCGTATCAAAAGCTTTGCTAAAGTCAAGATATATCACATCCACTGCTTTCCCCATATTCACGGAGCCAGTTATTTCATCATAGAAGGCAATCAGGTTGGTCAGGTATGACTTGCCCTTGGTGAATCCATGTTGACTGTTCCTGATCACCTTCCTCTCCTCCAAGTGCTTCAGAATGGTTTCCTTGAGGCCTGCTCCATGATTTTTCCAGGGACTGAGGTGAGGCTGACTGGTCTGTAATTCCCCGGGTTCTCCTTCTTCCCTTTTTTAAAGATGGGCACTATATTTGCCTTTTTCCAATCATCCGGGACCTCCCCTGATCACCGTGAGTTTTCAAAGATAATGGCCAATGGCTCTGCAATCACATCAGCCAATTCCCGCAGCACCCTTGGATGCATTAGATCTGGACCCATGGACTTGTGCTTATCCAGCTTTTCTAAATAGTCCTTAACCTGTTCTTTCACCAGTGAGGGCTGCTCAACTCCTCCCCATACTGTGTTGCCTAAGACAGTAGTATGGGAGCTGACCTTATCTGTGAAGACTGAGGCAAAAAAAGCATTGAGTACTTCAGCTTTTTCCACATCATCTGTCACTAGGTTGCCTCCCCCATTCAGTAATGGTCCCACACTTTCCCTGACCTTTTTCTTGTTGCTAACATACCTTTAGAAACCCTTCTTGTTACCCTTCACATCCCCTGCTCGCTGCAACTGCAGCTGTGTTTTGTCCTTCCTGATTACACCCCTTCAGGGGATCTATGACAATTTATACCAGCCGAGGATCTATTCCCCTTATTTTAAAATTTTTTTTAAATGACTTGACTCCTAAAGATGATGCCTGGCACAACTTTTGTTTCTAAAAGGAAGCAAACATTTGAAAAAAATATTTCAAAAAAATCAAATAAATCACTCAGTAATTTAATTGCTAGGAACTGAAAAACCAAGCACTATGAACAGGGCCTCATTTTCAGACACATGCATACAGCAGTGTGCTCAGTTTAAATGTCACATTCAGCATAACCGTGCATGCAAAGTCGGTAACTGCATGGGCAAAATGCCAGACAGGTTTCTAACTGGACTTCTGAACATGCCATTAGCCAATGTGCACATGCTTATTTTTGTTTTTTACCATTGTCTTATTTATTATTTATTATTAGATTTACAGCAGTGCCTATAGGTTCAACTTAAATCAGGGCTCCATTGTGCTAGACACTTTAAAAACATACAGGAAACAGCTATACTGTGAACAGAGATGACAAAGGATGGGAGAAAAGGGTAGTACAAAAAGCATAGTGATAAGGTTGGCAAATGTGGGAGAACCAGGATTATTTTGTATCTTATTTTTGTGTGTTTTTTCTATTTTTTTTTACACACAGTTTGTATGGAGTGTGTGTGTCAGGTGGAGACTGGGAGAGTGCAGGGTGCGTGTTCATTCCCCATCCCCTTAGCTTAAATTTAAAAAATACATCACAACAAAAAATAATAGCAATTTTCATTTCTGTTCTCATCTTGCCAGACCAAACATCAGGAACTCATTTTTGAAACTAAGCACATATTGTGAGGCAGGTTGTATCTCCTCTAATGGACAATGTCCTTTTCAAAGACCCAATCTCTAAATTCCTTTTTAAAGTCATAATAAAAGAATGAAAGAGAACATTTCTGACATTAGTCTTCTCAAGTATGATTATTTTCCACCTTGATTCATAACAGAAACTTTGGGATGCAAATATTTTTCACTATCAGAATTTCTTGAAGATAAAACTAGAGACAAATGCTATAGTCATGACTACTTTTAGACAAGCAAATATAATTCCTTTGCTTTATTCAGCAGCAGAATGCTGACTAACTTGGTTTTGGCATCAGAAGCACATTCATTTTCCCAGATTCCCTCCCATATATATAAAAAGGATTTATACTATTAGTATGATGTGAAATGAGACTATGGACAAGTGTATAATAATACAATATGTCAGCCTACTTGAGACTCAGCCTAGCGTTCTTATTCTAGAAAAGGGTGTCTAAAAATTAATTATTTGTTGCATTATTAGCTAGAAGCAAATTCAACTGAGATTATGTTTCTCAGGGGGAAAGAATGAAGTTCTGAAGCAAATGTATATAAGTATGATATACCAGTTCTATCCACAGACTTTCACAATGTCCTCTGTTTCTCATGTATTTCCTGTCTACCTTATAGTAACATGTGATTTGTGATCTACTTAAGATTTCTATTGCCAGACTTTGAACTGCTGCTAAATTTGACCGCAGTAGTCCTATCAGGCATTAGACAACTTCAAGCATACTATATTAACTTTGATTAACCTTCAGAGGGTCCCTTTGGCTCAGCATATTGATTTCAAAGTTTTTCTTGTTGACCTTTAAGATTCTCTATGGTATAGTTCTTTTACATCATGAAGATTTATAGTTATCTTATACTCCATGTTCATGTCTTTGTTATTGGCTTTGGTCATCTATTTTCATGCCTTGTGTGAAATTTCAGTAAGTGATACAGCTTTAAAATACCATAGTGTATTTCTAGTTTTTGGCATATTTTTAATGTATCTCCCTTTATATTTTTAAAAATGTTACTAGCATGTAATAGACAACTTTAAAAATACCATCTTCAGAAACAATTCTGGGCACATATATTGTAACATTACTATGAGTTTCTGTGGAGAAAACTATGGTGGCAGACGCAAAGGAGAATAACGTGAGGTGAGGAATAAGCAGCCAGAAGAGTTGAATTATTAAGGAGCAACCATTGTGTTTTTATGTAAAACTCTGACAGAGGGGAAGGAGGGTGGTATGTGGAATCGATAGGAGCAACACATCTTGAAGAACGCCAGTTACGGAACAAGTAACTGTCCTTTCTTCTTCGAGTGATTGCTCCTGTGTATTCCACAGTAGGTGACTCCAAGCTATATCTGACGGAGGTGGGTAGGAGTTCTAAATGATAAAGGTTAAGGATTACCCGGGTGGAGCACCGCCCTACCAAACCCGGCATCGTCCCTTGCTTGGGAGACGATCGCATAGTGCAATGCAAAAGTATGGACAGAGGACCATGTAGCAGCCCTGCAGATGTCCTGAATGAGACACATAGGCCGCAGATGAGGCCTGGGCTCTCGTCGAATGTGCCTTAACAATAGGAGGCGGGGGAACCCCAGCCAGGTCATAACACGTGCGTATGCACGAGGTGATCCAGCGGGAAATCTGCTGGGTGGAAACCGGTTGCCCTCTCATGCACTCTGCCGTAGCAATGAAAAGCTGAGGGGATGTCCGGAATGGCCTTGTTCGATCTAAATAAAAGGCCAGTGCCCTACACACATCTAGCATGTGTAGGCGTCGTTCCTCATTGGAGGAATGGGGCTTAGGACACAGGACAGGTAGAAAGATGTCCTGGTCCATATGAAACGCCGAAACCACCTTCGGTAGGAAGGCTGGGTGTGGGCGAAGCTGGACCTTCCCCTTATGGAAGACAGTGTACAGGGGTTCCGAGGTCAGCGCCCTAAGCTCCGAAACCCTGCGGGCTGAGGTGATAGCCACCAAAAATGCCACTTTCTCAGATAAGTGGGACCAGGAACAAGTGGCCAAGGGCTCAAAGGGAGGTCCCGTGAGGCATGACAGTACCAGGTTCAGGTCCAAAGGGGGAACCCCTTAAAAACTTGGAAGTCATGTGGTGGGAGAACACTGACTACCCCGCCACCGGAGGGTGGAAGGCCGAAATGGCCGCCAGGTGCACCCTGATCGAGGAGGGAGCTAGCCGTTGGGTCCTAAGGGACAGGATGTAGTCCAGGACCAGCTGGAGCGGAGCGGACGCGGGGGAGGAACCTCTCTCCCTCGCCCATGAGGAGAACCAATACCACTTAGCCAGGTAGGCCCTCCATGTGGACGGCTTCCTGCTTTCAAGCAGGACCCGTCTAACAGCCTCGGTACACCTCCCCTCCTCAGCATCTAGCCACGGAGCAGCCACGCCGTCAGGTGGAGCGGGGCCAGGTTGGGATGGAGGAGACGACCTCCCTCCTGGGAGAGGAGGTCCGGGTGGAGCGGCAGCCTGCGACGGGGGGCCGCCAAGAGTTGCAGTATGGTCCCGTACCAATATTGACAGGCCCAAACCGGGGCTATCAGGATAATTCTCGCCCTGTCTGACTTCATCTTCTGTAGGACCCTGCCTATGAGGGGGAAGGGCGGGAAGGCGTAAATCAGGGGCCCCGACCAATCGAGCAGGAATGCATCCGTCATGGCCCCATCGCCTTCTATCACCCTGGAGCAGAACCTGGGACACAGGCGGTTCTGGGTGGTGGCGAATAGGTCCACTTGGGGAGTGCCCCACTGAAGGAAAATCCATTCGGCCACCTCCCTGTGCAGGGACCACTCGTGTTGATGTGAGAACACCCTGCTCAGGTGATCTACGAGCGTGTTGCTCTCGCCGGGTAGGTGGAACGCTCGGAGGAGGATGTTGTGGGCTATACTGAACTCCCACAGGAGTTGGGCTTCCTGGCATAAGGCCCTGGAGCGTGTGCCCCCTTGCCTGTTGATGTAATACATTGCATGGTGTTGTCCGTGAGGACTCTGACCACCTTCCCTTGTAAGTGCTGGCGAAAGGCCAGGCATGCCAAGTGCACAGCCCTGAGTTCCCTGACATTTATGTGCAGGGCCAATTCCTCAGGTGACCACATACCCTGGGTCCTGATGTCCCCCACGTGGGCTCCCCAGCCCAGGTCAGAGGCATCCGACACTAGATCTAGTGAGGGAGAGGGGTCTCGGAAGGGGATACCCTGGAGCATGTTGCTCGGGAGGGACCACCATTGGAGGTATGCAACCACCGTTGGCGGCACTGTGACAACCTTGTCCAGGCCGTCCCTGGCCTGGGAATAGCGGGAGGCCAACCCGAGTTGGAAGGGCCTCATCCGGAGCCTGGCATGTTGCACCACTCTGGTGCATGCTGCCATGTGGCAGAGGATTTGAAGGCATATCCGAGCTGTGGTTACCGGGAAGGCCGTGACCTAGGCGATGAGGCCTTTGAGCGCCTCGAACCTGTCCCTTGGAAGGGAGGCCATGGGCGCCGGGGAATCCAGCAGCGCTCCTATGAATTCTATGCGCTGGACAGGAACTAATGTGGATTTCTCCTCGTTTACTAGTAGGCCCAGAGCTGAGCAAGTGCGTAGCAAGAGGGATATTTGCTGCTGCACCTGGACCGGGACTTGCCCTTGAGCAGCCAATCGTCCAGGTAGGGAAAGACCTGCAGCCCTCTCCTCCTGAGGTGGGCCGCTACCACCGCCATACATTTGGTGAAGACCCTGGGGGCCGTTGAGAGGCCAAAGGGGAGGACCGTAAACTGATTGTGGTCCTGACCCACCAGGAAATGGAGGAAGCGCCTGTGACCCTCGAAAATGTGGATGTGGAAGTAGGCATCCTGAAGGTCCAGCGCTGCAAATCAATCCCCTGGGTCTAGGGAGGGAATAATAGAGGGTAGGGACACCATGTGGAATTTGCAGCATACCAAGAACTGGTTGAGCTTCCGCAGATCGAGGATGAGCCGAAGCCCGCCCTTTGCCTTCGGGATGAGGAAATACCTGGAATAATACCCCTTGCCCCAGAATTCCCAAGGTACCCTCTCCACGGCTCCCAGGGAGCATGTTCCGGGTCCTCCGCTGACTCCCTGGCCGGAGGGCAATAGGGAGGGGGTGAAACAAACTGCAACCTGTACCCCAGGGATATAGTGTTGAGGACCCAGCGGTCCATAGTGATATGGAACCATTGCAAACGGAAGGCAGGTAAACGATTTGTAAACCTGAACTTTATTAACTGGGGGGGGGGCTTAACCTGGCAACAGGCCTGGTGACCCCCCGCAAGCAGTCAAAAACGCCACTTCCCTGGCCTCCTGGCCTTAGAGGGCCCCGGACGAGGGGCCGAACGGGATTGGCGTTGTGACCGGCGCCTCTGCTACTGCTGCTTCTTAGGCGGGGGCTCATATCAGCCCCGAGCCTGTGGAGCGGAGGCATGAGGCCTGGGCTTGTACTTGGCTGGCGGGACTCACAGGCCCAGCGTCTGCAGGGTAGTACGGGAGTCTTTCATCCCATGCAGACGCGTGTCTGTTTGATCTGCAAACTGGGCCCGACCATCGAACGGCAGGTCCTGCATGATTGCCTGGGACTCAGCCGATAGGCCAGAGAGCGAAAGCCAGGATGCCCTTCTCATGGAAATCGCCACGGCCATTGAACAAGCGTCCGTGTCCGCCGCATCAGAGGCCGTCTGGAGCGCCGCTTTAGCCACCGCCGCACCCTCATCAACAAGAGCCCGGAACTCCTTCCTGTCCTTCTCGTGGAGGGAGGGCTCAAACTTGGGAAGGGACCCCGACAGGTTAAAATCATATCTGCTCAAGAGTGCCTGGTGGTTGGCCACTCTGAGCTGAAAGCTCGCAGATGAATAAACCTTTCTCCCAAAGGAATCCAGCCTGCGAGCGTCTTTGTCCTTAGGGGTAGGAGCGGGTTGGCCATGTCTCTCTCGGTGGTTCACCAACTCCACCACTAGAGAGTTCGGAGTTGGGTGGGAGTATAAGTACTCGTGCCCCTTTGTGGGCACAAAGTACTTCTGTTCGGCCTTTTTGGAGATCAGACAGAGAGATGCTGGGGTTTGCCAGAGGCCAGTAGTGATACTGGCCACCCCCTGATGGAGCGGGAGGGCCACGTGCCCCGGCGTTGAGGAGATCAGGACATTAAACAATGTGTCCAATGGCTCCTCTATCTCCTCGGCCTGGAGCTGGAGGTTTGATGACACCCTCCTGAGTAGCTCCTGGTGGGCCTTGAAATCCTCCTGAGAGACCAGAGGTGGTGGCACCACGGAGTCATCTGGTGCCGAGGAAGTCGGTACAGCGGTGTCGTCTGCACCAGGCTGTACTGAAAGCTCGACGTTCTGATCCGGGGCCCGAGTCAGTGCCGGAGGGTCGGTGCCCACTGCCTCATCGCGGTGCCGAGGCGGCGCCATCGGCTGGGCCTGGGACACTCCTGCCACGGAGCGGGGTCCTGGCGGTGCCGGTGCCTGGGGCCACGGTGCCCACTGGCACCACTGTCCCTGCCAGGGAACGGCCTGGCCCTGGGACGTGAGGTGGCCTGGAAGGGCCAGCTGGTCTTGCGGCACCGAGTGGCTCGACGAGGGGCGGCTGCATGCTGAAGCGGAAGTCCGGGACGAGCGGACGGTGCCGTACGAATGGCTGGAGCGGTCCTGTACATGACGTCTCCGGTCCCTGGAGGACAGGTAGGAGTCGGGAGTGCTGTCCTCGTAGTGCCTCTGGTGCCCAAGACTATGACGCCTCGGTGCCTGGGACTCCCATGATGAGCTCCAGAAGTAGCACCTTCCACGGCGGGTGCCAGAGAGGGAACGGTGGTGCCGACGATGACGAGACCTGTCCCTCTGGTCAAGGCTCGAAGAGGAGTGGCACCGACTCTTAGTGCCTCCCCTACTCTGCCGGAGTGGAGGTGGAAAGCTCGCTCGCAGACGATCCTGCTCGTGGCGTGGAGGCGCGCTGATGTCCACGGCTCAGCCCTTCAAATCGGGACGGTACCTCGACCTCGGAGACATCTGGGGAGGGTCGATGGACACTGAGCGATGGCTTCCCACGGGATCGGGGGCCCAACTGAAGCAGCGCTCCCGGTACCGGAAGCGTCATGATGTCGCATGCGGCCTGAGCTGCCTCCGGCGTCGAAGGCATTCTCACCTCTGGCAAGGCGCATGTGGACGGCACCGGACTACTCCGCTACACCCAAGTCGAAGGTCTCGGTCCCGATGGGGATCATGGGCTGCCCAGGGCAGGTCTAGCCTCACCCCGTTCTTTCTCCCGGAGCCGCTGAGTCTTCCCTTGCTTCTTAGAAGGGGAGAGGTGCCGGCTCGTTGACGGAACCTCGCTGCGCACCGACGACGCGGTACCGGGTGCGGAATCAGGACGGCGCGCCTGGGGCGCTTCGCTGTGCGCTGAGGACAAGGTGCCTGGCGCGGGGTCGGCTTGATGCGCCGGTGCCGGGGTCAACGCCGACTCCATTAGGAGAGCTCGGAGTCGGATCTCACACTCCCTCTTTGTTCGGGGCTTGAAGGAGCGGCAAATTTTACACTTCTCACTAATGTGAGCCTTGCCCAGACAGCGAAGACACTGAGTGTGTGGATCACTTCTGGGCATAGAATTGCGACAAGAGTCGCACGACTTGAAGCCTGGGCCACGGGGCATGCCCCGAGCCCAGCACTAACAGAGAAAAGTTCAACAAGTAACTTCAGGGAAAGCTGGATACCACTAAGGCTAGAAATGCTGCAGCAAAGCTGGAGCACAAGTTCCGACTACCTTCACTGGCGACAAGAAGGAACTGAGGGTGGGGGGAGCACGCAGCCCCCTTTATAGCGCGATATGTCAGCGCCACTCCAGGGGTCGCAGCGGTGCTCCCCGACTACGGATGCTCCTAAGGGAAAAACTTCCGGCACCGGTGCATGTGGCGAGCATGCACACCTACTGTGGAATACACAGGAGCAATCACTCGAAGAAGAACCACACTTCTGCTTAAAGATAAACAGGGATCAAGTTGGGGAGAAAAAATAGCAATGCTCCTCTAAATTCCACCCATAAAATGAGACACCACTCACAAGAGAATGTGCAGATTGTTCAAAATATGGTCATACACGCTCTCTCATCTCAGCTTGTCCTCAGTGGAGTCTGAATATACCCACTGTCTCTGCTGAGCTCCTTGTGATTGGTTTCCTCTCAGTGAAGTTGGCATGCCCTGATGATGCATCTCCACTAGCTGGGCTCAAATACCTAACGGGGCTCATCTAGGCTCCTTGGGCGTGGCTGTTTCTGGCCTCTGAGTTAACACCCATTGAGATGAATTGGGCAGTTCGTATCTCAAGAGTTGTTGTTTCTGGTTCTAAAATGCAGGCAGTTAGCCACACAAATGTCAACCAAGTGTATGTACCACAACATCCCGAATAGCTAGAGACTTTATTTACAAAAAGTAAATCTTATATTCTGAAGCGATCTAACAAAGGTGCTGATACTCCAATCTGAGCCCTGAAGATGACTGTGCAAGCAGATTCCACTTGCATGCTTGTGAGGGACAACCAGGTAGCAACTCTTCCCACCTATGTCAACCACTGAGCAAAACTCTTTTAGCTTAAGACACTGTACTCAGTGGGGACAAGCCTGGCCTAAAATGTCCTCTGGCAATGGTTTACCTACTTTCAAACTTGTTTCTTTTCACAGCTTCATAACCATTCAGAAAACGAACTTGGCAGCCTTCTTGCTGTGCTCTGGGCCACTAGGCAAAACAAAACGATCTTCAGCTGAAGGTCTCTGGATAAGCTACATAAGGTTGATTAGTATGAAATGAAGAGTTAAGCAAGGTCAGGAAGTCTGAAAGTAATTGAAAATTGAGCCGTAAAGAGAGAATTGAAGGGGCAGAGGGTCTGTATATTATCTTTAACTCATAAACCTTCCTTGAGTAGGACTCATCTCTGAGGCCTGACCTCAAGTTATGGAGTTAAATCAAAACCAAAAAACGTTTAGTTCATGCCAGCAGGGTCTACCAGGCCAGTTAGTATATGACAAGCTGGTATGCAGTAGAATTTACACCCAGCTGGTGCATATAATGCACTATATAGACAAGCCCTCAGTGGGATACATTGCATTCTGTTCTGGATAGGATTACCCTTTCTCATCAGAATATTTTATGAACATAAATGTTAGATCCAATCAATAATGAAAACAAGTCATAAAAATACTTTAAATTGGTCTTTTCCTATTAATGCAACGATCTCTTAGCAACAAATATGCAAATAAAGTAGTTCTAGTGTGTGTCTGCATATCCCTTAGAGCTCTGTTATGGTAAGGAAACTTTTGATTCAAGACTACTAGATTTTAGCTCCAAACTCATTGAGGCTTAGTAAACAACACTTAGTCATTACACTTAAATTCTTTATCTTCCAAGAACATGGAAATTTATAGAGAGTACATTATAATTTTGTTGGTAGCAGTGGTGTAAGTAGAATTTATTTCTTACCAGTACTCTGCACATAGGCGACTCATGGGAGAAACATAAGGGAGGGGGCACCAGCTAAAGGAGGGGCGTGTGACCCTCCCATGTGATTCAACCCCCCCACACCTCCCAGGCCAGGGCCCCCACACTCTCCCCATCCCCTCCCCAACCTAGGTTACCTGGAGGAGCGGGGGCTCTGTCCTCCAGCTGCGCCAGATACGGACTTCTGAACCGCAGGGCTCTCCGGAACTGCAGCAGCAAAAGGAGCAGAACATGAGGCCGCCAGGTGTCCCCACACCGGCAGCTCCTCCAGCATGGCTGTACCACCCCCAGCCCCTGAGTATATGGAATTGTATATGGAATTTCCTGCTCTGTACAATTTTATCTGCCAGGTACTTCCAGATATGTAAGAATAAAGTTGCAGCCTAATTAAAATCACCTCCAGTGTCTCCAGTCCTTCATAGCAGGACAAATGAAATCAACAAGACAAATTACAATAAAGATAAGTGCAAAGCACTATACTTAGGAAGGAAAAAAATCAAATACACATTTATGGAATGGGGAATAAATAACTGGTTAGGCAGTAGTACTACTGAAAAGGATCAGGGGTTTATAGTGGATCACGAATTGAACAGGAGTCAACAATGTGATGCAGCTGCAAAAAAGGCTAATATTCTGGGGTGTATTAATAGGAGTGTCGTATGTAAGGCATGGGAGGTTAACTGTCCCTCTCTACTCAGCACTGGTGAGGCCTCAGTTACAGTACAGTCTCCAGTTCTAGGTCTTGCACTTTAAGAAATATATGGATAAATTGGAAGGAGTCTAGAGGAGAGCAACAAAAATGTTTTTAAAAGATTTAGGAAACATGACTTATGAGGAAGGTTAAAAAAACTGGACATGTTTAATCCTGAGAAAAGAGAACTGAGTGGGGCCCTGATCATAGTCTTCAGATATGTTAAGGGCTGTTATAAAGAGGACAATGATCAATTGTTCTCCATGTCCACTGCCGGTAGGAAAGAAGAAATGGGCTTAATCTTCACAAAGGGAGATTTAGGTTTGATATTAGGAAAAACTTTCTAATTATAAAAATAGTAAAGCTCTGGAATAAGCTTCCAAGGGAGGCTGTGGAATCCTCATCATTGGTATTTTTTTTAAGAACAGGTTAGACAAACACCTGTTAGGGATGGTCTACGTATATTTTGTCCTGCCTCACTGCAGAGGACTGGACTAAATGACCTCTCAGGGTCTCTTGCAGCCCTACATGTCTATGAAGGCAAAAAGGCACCCTTTAAAAAGTGGAAGATAAATCCTAGTGAGGAAAATAGAAAGGAGCATAAATACTGGCAAATGAAATGTAAAACTACATTTAGGAAGGACAAGAAAGAATTTGAGGACAGGGCTGGCTCCAGCAATTTTGCCGCCCCAAGCGGCGGGGAAAAAAAAAAAAGCTGCGATCGGTGGCACTTCAGCAGCAGCTCTACAGCCGCCACTTCATTCTTCGGTGGCAGGTCCTTCCCTGCGAGAGGGACTGAGGGACCCGCCACCGAATTGCTGCCGAAGAGCCGGATGCCCCTTTCCGTTGGCCGCCCCAAACACCTGCTTGCTGCGTTGGTGCCTGGAGCCGGCCCTGTTTGAGGAACAGTTAGCTAAAGACTCAAAAAGTAATAGCAATTTTTTTTAAAGTACATCAGAAGCAGGAAGCCTGCTAAATAACCAGTGGGGCCACTGGACGATTGAGGTGCTAAAGGAGCACTCAAGGACGATAGGCCCATTGCAGAAAAACTAAATCAATTCTTTGCATCGGTCTCCATGGATGAGGATATGAGGGAGATTCCCAAACCTGAGCCATTATTTTTAGATGACAGATCTGAGGAACTGTCCCAAATTGAGGTATCATTAGAGGAGGTTTTGGAACAAATTGATAAATTAAACAGCAATAAGTCACCAGGACCAGATGGTATTAACCCAAGAGTTTTGAAGCAAATCAAGCATGAAATTGCAGAAGTACTAACTGTAGTCTGTAACCTATCATTTAAATCAGCTTCTGTACCAGATGACTGGAGGATAGCTAATGTGCCGCCAATTTTTAAAAAGGGCTCCAGAGGTGAGGCAAACTGGCGGAAACTATAATAACGAACAATATTGTCAGACATATAGATTAACATAATTTGTTCAGGAAGAGTCAACATGGTTTTAGTAAAGGGAAATCATGCTTCACTAATCTACTAGAATTCCTTGAGGGGGTCAACAAGCATGTGGACCCAGGGGATCCAGATGATATAGTGTACTTAGATTTTCAGAAAGCCTCACCAAAGGCACTTACGCAAAGTAAGCTGCCACTGGATAAGAGGGAAGATGCTCTCATGGATTGGTCACTTGATGATTACCCGTTCTGGTAATTCCCTCTGGGGCACCTGGTACTGGCCACTGTCGGAAGACAGGATACTGGGCTAGATGGACCTTTGGTCTGACCCAGTGGGGTCATTCTTATGTTCTTATGATTCTATATTTGATTGGTTGCGAGTCTCTTAGAAATAAAACTACCAGTTTTACTGAAACAGTTAAACCAAAGAGCTGTCTAAACGTAAGCATGCAGTAGCTGAACTGGGAAGGAACTGTTTGAATATACTAGACTATGCTATCATTGTACAACATTTTAAGAATGATGCTGATGGGGGGAATCAGATTGCAAATCCCAATAATAATAATCTTACTGGGTCAATTCTAAAATCTGACAAAGCACCTCATAACATTCTTCCTAACTCATGGAATTTCCCAAGGCTATCTGGGGTATGCAATTTTCACTTGAGACCATGGGTAGGTCTACACTTACCTCCGGGTCCGGTGGTAAGCAATCGATCTTCTTGTCTAGACACGATAAATCGATCCCGGATCGATCCCGGAAGTGCTCGCTGTCGACACCGGTACTCCAGCTCGGTGAGAGGAGTACGTGGCATCGATGGGGGAGCCTGCCTGCTGCGTCTGGACCCGCGGTAAGTTCGAACTAAGGAACTTCGAATTCAGCTATGTTATTAACGTAGCTGAATTTGCGTACCTTAGTTCGAAATGGGGGGTTAGTGTGGACCAGGCCCATGAGCAGATTATTTTAAATCCAAAATACTGCTCAGCCTTATGAATCATATAATCTCAGTACACGATTATCAAGAAAGATCTATATGGAAAAAATACAGATTACATTCTAACTTCTCTGCACCAGTCACAGAAATTTAAACACCAGTCTGTGTCATACATCTTTCTTTGTGCCTGTCACCACTGGAAGAAAAATATTTTGAAAGACTTTGCAAAATTTAAGGGTATGTCTACACTACGGGATTAATCCGAATTTAGATAATTCGGATTTGAGAAACAGGTTGTCTAAAGTCGAAATGAGTGTGGCCACACTAGCACAGTAATTCGGTGGTGTGCGTCCAAGTACCGGGGCTAGCGTCGATTTCTGCACCGTTGCACTGTGGGTAGCAATTCCATAGCTATCCCATAGTTCCCGCAGTCTCCCGCGCCCATTGGGATTGTGGGTTAAGATCCCAGTGCCTGATGGGACAAAAAACATCGTCGCAGGTGGTTCTGGGTACAGCCTCACTTCCTCCCTCCCTCCCTCCCTGCATGAAAGCAACGGACGGCAGACAACCATTTTCGCGCCTTTTTTCCTGGGTGGGTGAACACTGCAGACTCCATACCACGGCAAGCATGGAGCCCGCTGAGGTCAAGACAGCACTCATGAATATTGCAAACACCTCGCGCGTTCTCGTGGAGTTTATGCTCAGCCAGGACCAGAAAAACGAGGCGAGGAGGCAGCGGCGGCGGCAGCGCAGCGACAAGCATGATGAGGACATGGACACGGACACGGACACAGAATTCAGTGAAACCACAGGCCCCGGTGCTTTGGAGATCATGTTGTTAATGGGGCAGATTCTATCCATGGAACGCCGATTCTGGGCAAGGGAAACAAGCACAGACTGGTGGGACCGCATAGTGTTGCAGGTCTGGGACGATTCCCAGTGGCTGCGGAACTTTCGCATGCGTAAGGGCACTTTCATGGAACTTTGTGACTTGCTGTCTCCTGCCCTGAAACGCCAGAATACCAAGATGAGAGCAGCCCTCACAGTTGAGAAGCGCGTGGCGATAGCCCTGTGGAAGCTTGCAACGCCAGACAGCTACCGGTCAGTCGGGAATCAATTTGGAGTGGGCAAATCTACTGTGGGGGCTGCTGTGATGCAAGTAGCCAAAGCAATCACTCAGGTGCTGCTACGAAAGTTAGTGACTCTGGGAAATGTGCAGGCTATAGTGGATGGTTTTGCTGCAATGGGATTCCCTAACTGTGGTGGGGCAATAGACGGAACCCATATCCCTATCTTGGCACCGGAGCACCAAGCCACCGAGTACATAAACCGCAAGGGGTACTTTTCAATGGTGCTGCAAGCACTTGTGGATCACAAGGGACGTTTCACCAACATCAACGCGGGCTGGGCGGGAAGGGTTCATGACGCTCGCGTCTTCAGGAACACTACTCTGTTTAAAGGGCTGCAGCAAGGGACTTACTTTCCGGACCAGAAAATAACCGTTGGGGATGTTGAAATGCCCATAGTTATTCTTGGGGACCCAGCCTACCCCTTAATGCCATGGCTTATGAAGCCGTACACAGGCAGCCTGGACAGGAGTCAGGAGCTGTTTAACTACAGGCTAAGCAAGTGCAGAATGGTGGTAGAATGTGCATTTGGCCGTTTAAAAGGTCGCTGGCGTTCATTATTGACTCGCTCTGACCTCAGCCAAAGAAATCTCCCCATTGTTATTTCTGCTTGCTGTGTGCTCCACAATCTCTGTGAAAGTAAGGGGGAGACCTTTATGGCGGGGTGGGAGGCTGAGGCAAATCGCCTGGCTGCTGATTACGCGCAGCCAGACACCAGGGCGATTAGAAGATCACACCATGAAGCGCTGTGCATCAGAGAAGCTTTGAAAACCAGTTTCATGGCTGGCCAGGCTACCGTGTGAAATATCTGTTTGTTTCTCCTTCATGAAAACCCTCCCCCTTTACTGACTGATTTTTTGTAAGGAACCCACCCTGCCCCTTCCCCCATCTTTCTTTCAAACCAAATAAAGTCACTATCATTTAAAAATCATTTATTCTTTATTAATAGATTAGAAAAAGAGGGAGGGAACCCGGGTGGTATTTGGGAGGAGGATTGCTGGGAAGGAAAAAGCCACAAAGAAAAGGTTAAAAAAATGACAGCTTTTTGCTTGGGCTGTCTACTGGGGTGGAATGGGAAGGTGTACGGAGCCTCCCCCCCCGCGTTCTTACACGTCTGGGTGAGGAGGATACGGAACATGGGGAGGGGGGAGGGTGGAACAGGGGCTGAAGCGGCAGTCTGTTTTCCAGCAGCCGTTCCTGAACCTCCACCAGACGCCGGAGCAGCCCCAGCGTTGCATCCTTCATCCTCTGGTCTTCCTGCCGCCATCTCTCATCTCGATCGTCTCTCCTCTCCTCACGTTGGTCCCTCCTCTCCTCACGTTGGTCCCTCCTCTCCTCACGTTCACTGACTTCTTTCCTATACTTTGAAACTGTTTCCTTCCACTCATTCAGATGAGCTCTGTCACTCCTGCTGGATTGCATAATTTCAGAAAACATGTCCTCCCGCGTCTTCTTCTTACGACGCCTTATCTGTGATAACCTTCGGGATGGAGGAGGGAGGCTTGAGGAATTTGCAGCTGCTGTAGGGAGGGGAAAAAAGAGAGAATTGTTTTAAAAGCTACATTTTGCAGAACAATGCTTATACTCTTTCACGGTGACCAACACTGTTCACATTACATAGCACATGTGATTTCTGTGCAAGGTCGCATTTTGCCTCTTAATGCTGAGTGCCTGTGGCTTTGCTGCTAGAGATCACAGGTCTGGGCAACAGAATTCGGCTTGCATGCGGCCATGGTAAGCCATTGTTTTACAGCTTCTGCACCCTCCTTTCCCACATACCAAGCATAGCCTGTAGAGTGCTGCAGAAGCCTGGCCAATCTCAGCCAGTTGGGGGGGGGGCAGTGTGGGGGGGCTTGTCTGGGCCCCTTCAGGCAAGTAGAGTGCTGTGGTTTTTCTGTTAACATTCAGCAGCACCAGAAAACAAACTAACCCCCCCCCCCCCCTCGCCATGAATTCTCTGGGATGATCACGGTACCCTCCCCCCACCGCGTGGCTGGTAACAGGGAAGATCCCTGCTAGCCAAACGCGAAAAACTCAGGGCCAATTTCCCATCTGCGCTTGGCTAACTGCAGGGAAGGATTTATTTTCCGCCACAGGCAAACAGCCCAGTAGGAACGGCCACCTCTGTCCCCTTAATTAAGTTCCCGTATTTCAACCAGGTTACCAGGAGTGATATCACTCTCCTGAGGATTACACAACAAGATAAAGAACGGATGTTGCTTGAATGCCAGCAAACACCGGGACCATACGCTGCCAGGCTTTGTCAGGCAATGATACCAGATTACTTGCTGCAAGCATGGCGTGGTCAAGTGTCCTACCATGGAGGAGGGAATAAGGATGCACTGCCCAGAAACCTTCTGGCAAGGCTTTCGGAGTACCTCCAGGAGAGCTTCATGGAGATGTCCCTGGAGGATTTCCGCTCCATCCCCATACACGTTAACAGACTTTTCCAGTAGCTACAGACTTTTCCAGTAGCTGAACTGACCGCGAATGCAAAGTCAGGCAAAGTAATCATTAAAAACCGTTTGCTTTTAAAACAAGTTTTATATTTTAAAAGGTAAACTCACCTGAGGTCCCTTCCATGGGGTCAGAGTCTTGGGTACTGGCTTGGGAGGCTTGGGAGGGTACTTCAGTCAGGGTGATAAAAAGATCCTGGCTGTTGGGGAGAATGGAGTGCTGTGTGCTCTCTGCAAGCTCATCCTCCTCCTCCTCCTCCTCCTCTACCCCATCGGCAGAATCCTCAGGCGTCGAGACTATCCCCGACCCAGAATCCACGAACAAAGGTGGGGTAGTGGTGGCAGCCCCCCCTAGAATTGCATGCAGCTCGGCGTAGTAGCGGCATGTCCGCGGCTCTGACCCGGAGCGACCGTTTGCCTCCTTTGTTTTTTGATAGGCTTGTCTGAGCTCCTTGACCTTCATGCGGCACTGCTCAGAGTCCCTATTGTGGCCTCTCTCCATCATGCCCTTGGAAATTTTTTCAAAAGTTTTTGCATTTCGTCTTTTAGAACGAAGTTCTGCAAGCACTGAATCCTCTCCCCATACAGCGATCAGATCCAGTACCTCCCTCACGGTCCATGCTGGTGCTCTTTTTCGATTATCAGCCTGCATGGTTACCTGTGCTGATGAGGTATCTGTGGTCACCTGTGCTCTCCACGCTGGGCAAACAGGAAATGAAGTTCAAATGTTCGCGGGGCTTTTCCTGTCTACCTGGCCAGTGCATCCGAGTTCGGATTGCTGTCCAGAGCGGTCACAATGATGCACTGTGGGATAGCTCCCGGAGGCCAATACCATCGAATTGCGGCCACACTAACCCTAATTCGAATTGCTAAAATCGATTTTGGCGCTACTCCTCTCGTTGGGGTGGAGTACAGAAATCGATTTAAAGGGCCCTTTACATCGAATTAAATGGCGTCGTTGTGTGGACGGTTACAGGGTTAATTCGAATTAAAGCTGATAAATCCGAATTAAAGTCGTAGTGTAGACCAGGCCTAAGACTGCTTGCTTAATTCATAAAGTTGAATCAAGGAAAGAGAAGAAACCTTTGCAAGTGTTCAATCTGCTTGCAAAAGTGAAATTTCACTTGTGGTATAAATGTCAAAAGTAACAGAGTAAGGACATATGAACAAAAACAAAACAAAAAAGATTATAAATTACCCTTTATTATGATTTGAACAGGCCTGCTGGTGGTCTAACAAAAAGTCCACAATCAATGAATGACAAACTTCACAATTATCAAGTTTATCCTTTGAACTTAGGAAACTTAAAAATTAGTCCAATATGTGAGGACCCATATTCCTCTTCTACTTTTATAGAATTCTGACTAGAACAAAGAAAGCATATTTTTCTCCTAGTTTGCAACAAACAAAATAAATATGCCTATGACAAATCCCCATCTTATTCATAGATTATAGGACTGGAAGGGACCTCGAGAGGTCATCGAGTCCAGTCCCCTGCCCGCATGGCAGGACCAAATACTGTCTAGACCATCCCTGATAGAATAGATTCATAGATTATAGGACTGGAAGGGACCTTTAACAACTTTCCTTTAAGAGGTCTCTCATCTAGTTAATGTTGTATAACAGCATCCTCTAACTCGCAAACATGAATTTCTCTCAGTAAAATAAAAACAATACAGCTATAAATACACACTCATGAATCAAAATGTTTGCAAAACATGCAAGTATTTGTTGATGGGAAAACATAGAAGCTACTCACCACATTACAGCCAGGGCAGTCAGGGCCATTCTCACACGTCCTGCGACGAGCCTGAATCCCACCCCCACATTGGGTAGTGCAACGTTCCCACGGACCCCAGCCTGTCCAAAACATATGTGGAGGGCACAGCAAGTGCTCATTGCAGTATCTGTGACAAGGGAAAGCAAGAGAGAAAAGAAACTATTTAGTACAACAAAAGGTTTCCAACTTCTACATTTTTCATTATTTAGAAAGATGTTTGCATATGGAAATGTTTTACCCTGATGGCCTTATATTTATTTGTTGAACGCTTTTTTTTGAACCGTCACAAGTAACAGTTGTCAAACTGTATGTAGTGTATAACCATTAATGGAATTGTATTTTGTAATACTGTGGGTGTAGCATTTTCTTCATTGTCTAATCTCTTTCTACAATCTATTTAATTGTACTGGTAGCATATTATTCACCATAGTAGTTAGGTCAATCGCTGCTTTCGTAGAAGTAACACACACACGTATCTGAAGGCAGAATTCGGTTCATGGACAACATAAGTAGACATCTATGTTGGCATTGCTTTGCTAGAAGAACCAAGCTTTCTTTTTCCAGTTCAAATATAGCTGAGTTTGCTTTTCAACTGTCCCAGTGTATTTAATGTTATAGGTAAAATAAGAGATAAAACATGATTCCAAGCATAAGAATACTATAGTGTTTTGATTATGTTATTACTTTTACCTCTGGAGTGTGTTTCTAATCATTGTAACCTAGTTAGGTTTTTTCAGTGGGCTGCAAACAACCTGAATCAGAAGAGCAGATAGCTATCCAAAGGGAGAAGCCAAATTCTACTTCACGGATTTTGTCTGTCCTGAACAAAATCATACAGGACACAATTTCCTTCCTCCCTTCCTTCCTACTGCTGGTGTACTGGTTACCTAATATCTATTTTCCCTTTACCCACTCAGCGAGTTTCTATCCATTTGTAATGTCCTGCCATGAAAACTAACATTAATATTTCAATCTCAATATTTTTATACTTGAATACAAATAATGATGTTACAAATCTACTGTTGCCTTCAATAGAATCAGTGGCAGTGACCTTTCTTTCACAAATCCCTAAAAACCTCAACCTATAATTCTTTATTACTAAAGTATTGGGGCTTGTCAAGATGAATAGTTAGTGTATGGCAAGCTGGGGTGTAAATATATAGTGCACTAGTTTGGCTACACAGACTAGCTGTCTGTGTGGACCCTTCTACTGTGCACTAATAGTTCCCTAGTTTGCAATGGCCTACTCCCATTTCAGTGTGGAACAGATCAAAGAGCACTGGGTACCTTTTAATGCACAGTAGCAGGATCCACACAGGCAGTTAGTAAGCGGCAAGCTAGTGTACTGTAGGTTTACACCCCAGCATGCCGCACACTAATTTTTTACCTAGACAAGCCCTCTGAATGTTTAGAACCAATTGCTATGTGTGTGTATGTATGTATTTGTACTGCACATGTAGATGTAGGTTTACCTTATATGTGGGATTCTACTTCATAGAGTAAATTTTGCTTTCTGGCCAGCGCAACTCCACTGAAACTAACAAGGTTGCATGGGAAAAATGAGACCAAAATCTGGTCTTATGTGTATGTAGAGCAGGGCAAACTATTCACAGCACATAATGTATTTGATTACTTGAGACCTTCCCTCCCCCACCCCCTTTTCTGAGAATTATCTGAGAATTATCCAATTTGTATGTATTTGTTAAATTAAATTATCCAGAAACGGGTTGTCCAAACATATTTCAGCTTGTGTATTATTTATAAACTATTCACCTATTTATTTGAATATTCACTATTAGTAATTTGCTGTTCACACTGTAATTGGTCACTTAAGTCACATCATGGTGTTCTGCTCTGATAGCTTCCAAACCCTCAAAATGTTCACAATGGCTTTACAAACATTCACTGTGCAAAAACAGTCACATGCACACATTTGCATGCATATTTGTGACACTCTTCTCTGTGATCAATTGGTGAACAAAAGTTTGCTAATATGAATATTCATGGAAATAGAGTAAAAGGGATCACATATGCTGAAGAAATTTCATACTTTTATTATTCAAAGGAACATGCACACATTTTTGCAGTATTCCCCCTGCTCTTAGAAGAGCAGTTGTAATGAAGTTTGGGACACACACATACAATAAAATGAATCTCTGACATTAAGTCAAGAAGCTACAGGTTCATTTCACATAAAATGTGTTATAAATGAAGTGTCTTTTTTTTAATACCAAGTCCCATTTTCAAATGTCAACATGTCATGTTTCTTGCTCTCTCTCAAGTAAGCATAGGGGAGAAACAAGACTTTACCAAATTAATTTTGTAGCCGATACTCGAAGTATTTGAAAGGTTAGGAATGCCGGAATTCTGCTAGTCAAGTCCAGTTAAAGATACATTTGAAGCTACAAAAATCACAGAGTACTTATACAATCTGCTTAACTTTTAATAAAGCAAAATCAGCCACAGAGCTGGGTTTGCATTTTTCTCCCCTTCTGAAAATATCACAGCACACAAGTGTAGTCTTAGATTCATCTCAGCCATCCAAGCTCCAAAACCATCAGGTATGTTTTTATAGTTAAAGATCAATTGCAGGGGTGAATCTGGGAACTGTGTTGGAGCATGGGGTTTTGAGCCACGTTTTATTAAGACTCTTTCCGGCTGCATTTCAAGTTAGCCAGTAACTTCTTATTCCCTTTTACACACACTCTCTCTCGCTTTTCATTTTTTTCCCATGACCCAGAGGGCTTACATTCTACAGTAATTCAGCAAAACAAGCAAAGTCAGAAACTAAGATCTGTGTTTCTGGGAAGGCCTAGTACTGTCAGAAACTAAGAGGAGGGTAGAAGGGAGAATGGCACACATACACACACACATACACACACACACAAAGGCTAGGATAGTGCAATGATCCCCCCTCTCCTTTTCTGACGAGTTCAAGTTCAATTATTCACATGTAGGAATTGCCATTCTGGGACAAAAAACAACACAGATGAATCTACTCCAGCATCATCTTTTCAGAAGCAGCCTATATTTGATGGCTCAAAGGAAGGTTTAAAACAAAACAAAACAAAAAAACACCTCCAACAATCCACTTATATAGTCAATTCTATTTCACAGAGGGAAATTTCTTGCTGACCACAGCAGAAGATAAATTTATGCCTTGGAGCATAAAGATTGACAGCCCTTTAAATAATTACCTAAATTAGTTTAACTGCAACTGCTATTCTTATTCCTATAAAGCTATAATGCTTTAAAACATTACAGTTATTTGCCTCAATAATACTGTGCAGCAATGAATACCACAGGTTAATTATAAAGCAGTTGGTAAAAATGGATTCTTAATTCATTTAAAATGTGTTGTAATGTTATTTGTGTGTCCCCTTTGTTTTTGTACTCTATTACAATAGAGTGTGAATAATAACCACCAATTAGACTCCTCTATATTGTTATGCGGGAAGGTGTTGGTGGCTATCAGCTAGGGTTGCCAACTTTCTACTCACACAAAACCGAATACCCTTGTCCCACTCCTCCTCCGAGGCCCCGCTCCTACTCCCACTCCCGCCTCCCTCTGTCACTCGCTCTCCCCACCCTCCCTCACTGGCTCATTTTCACCAGGCTGGTTCAGGGGCTTGCAGTGCAGGAGGGGGTGAAGGCTCCAAGGTAGGGCCAGAAACTAGGAGTTCAGGCTGCGGGAAGGTGCTCCGGGCTGAGGCAGTGGGTTGGGATACGGGAGGGAGTGAGGGCTCCAGCTGGGGGAGCGGGCTCTGGGGTGGGGCTGGGAATGAGGGTTTTGGGGTACAGGAGGGTGCTCCAGGCTGGGACCAAGGGGTTCGGAGAGTGGGATCAGGGCTGCGGCAGGGGGTTGGGGCACAGGAAGGGTTTGGGGTGCAGGCTCTGGGCAGTGCTTACCTCAAACAGCTCCTGGAAGCAGCAGCATGTCCCCCCTCCAGCTACTACGTGGAGGCACGGCCAGGTGGCTCTGCGGGCTGCCCCATCCACAGGCGCCACCCCTGCAGCTCTCATTGGCCACGGTTCCTGGCTAATGGGAGCTGTGGAGATGGCAGTTGGGGTTAGGGTGACCAGCTAGCAAGTGTGAAAAATCAGGATGGGGGTGGTGGGTAATAGGTGCCTATATAAGAAAAAGCTCCAAATATCAGGACTGTCCCTATAAAATCGGAACACCTGGTCACCCTACTTGGGGCGTGGGCAGTGCTCAGAGCCCCCTGGCTGCCCCTATGCATAAGAGCCGGAGGGGGGCATGCTGCTGCTTCCGGGAGCTGGGCGGAACCATAGCAGGTGAGGAGCCTGCCTTAGCCCCACTGCATCGCCAACTTGACTTTTAACGGCCCAGTCAGTGGTGCTGACTGGAGCTTCCAGGGTCCCTTTCCGACCGGGCATTCTGGTCGAAAACTGGACACCTGGCAACCCTACTATCAGCAGGCATATCTTTCATCTTCACTCAAGCACAAACCTCACTGAGGCTCACGTGTGTGCTAGTCACCCTGCATTAAGGTAAAATTCAATAGGTTCTTAAACTCCTTTAGCAGGGCTGGCTCCAGACACCAGCTTGGCAAGCTGGTGCTTGGGGCGGCCACTCCGGAGAGGGGCGGCAGGTCCAGCTATTCGGCGGCAATTCGGCCGACGGTCCCTCACTCCTGCTTGGGGTGAAGGACCTTCCGCCGAATTGCCGCCGCAGACGCGATTGCGGCTATTTTTTTTTTTTTTTTGGCTGCTTGGGGCGGCCAAAACCCTGGAGCCGGCCCTGTCCTTTAGGAAATAAGATAGCTGAAACAACAGAAAACACTACGCCAAGGGATTAGGCCACATGCATGACTAATCAGAAGCTGAGCTACGGTGGGCAAAGGTTTTTTTTCCTGGGGCTGATTGCAAATTCAGGAGTCTTGTGTGTGTATATGTGTCAGCAGTACACAGGACCAGAAAAGCCAAGACAGAGCCAGAGAAGTACTGATAGGATAGCCCTGAGAGAACATCACATGAAAGAATTTTCTGGACAGAGTAATGTCTGGAAGGGCAGGCCTAGTACTGTGAGGACGGAAACTGCCTCCTGTTTGATCCTACTGTGTTCAGAGAAACAGGATTTTGTACATTCTTTGTAAATAAACAGGATTGACCTACAGAAATATACTATTTGTATCATCAACTTCTCCTACGGGAAACAACACTCAAGGCCCCAAACACTGGCTAACTGCTTGGGCCAAAAGAGGCAACAATATCACAGTTCTCCTTCAATGCTCCTTCCCTGACTTTTTCAAACCTCTTCTCCTACATAAGCAACTCCTGCACTTCCAGTTATTTTCATTGCCCTTATCTCGACTTGTTCTATACCTACGTCATTTTTGAAAGGAAGTCATTGACACTAAATGCATTTAGTAAAAATATCATTGACAACAACATCCATATTATTTTCTATCTTCTCTTAATGGACTCGAACCCCTTATTCACCATTTATTTATTCCTTCATTTTTGACCAAGATTGAGCAGATGTTTCTGTTGACATGTCCATGCCGATGCTTAGATATTTGTCCTGACAGTTTAATAATCCAGAATCTAGTGTATACTAGTAAGTTAAATGATTCCTTTCTAATGTTTATTACCTTGCACTTGTGTACAGGCTGTTTGATTATCAAGTTTTTAACCCCATGCTCACCACTGTTTTCCCTGAGCAGAGGGGAGCTGAAACCTATGGATCTAAGCATGACGTGGGGTGAGCTGACTCTGCAGCATACTCATCCCTATCTCTCCAAACCCCTCCACAGTGATTCAGATCCATAGGTGTGGGCAGGGAGGGGAAAGGGAAGAAGTGGCCAAGCTTTGTCAGATTCTCTTCCTCAAACCTTCATAGAAAACAGAAGCAAGTTACTGAAGTAACCGAACTGGATTGCTCACCCATGGTGAATCCTCCTCTCAACTATCCCTATTTTTTGTGGAGAGTAGTGGTCAGAGATACCTTGCCAACTTGGCTCCTGTAACAACTGGGCTGTCAAGGGGGCGGCGGGAACAAGGGGAGATAGTGGAAATGCAGAAAGAAATTTGTAGGTTTAATGAGTTGATCATCCATCTTCTAACACAGGATGGGAGGGGAGAAACCCTTACACACAATGGAGGAAGGAAGAGGAATAATCATTCACTGAAATTTGAAGCGTTTCCACGGTCTTCAAAGAAATAACCCACACAGAGAAAAATGAAGCCATTTCTGAGGTCCTTCAGGAATTCATCAGGATGCTTCCCTCATGAGTTTTGATGAGAAATAATCTATTGTCAGCAAATGTTGCCACTCTACTACTCTCACTCCTTCTCCATATTGTTTCTAAATACACTGAACAGCAGCTGTACTATTAACTTCTCTATACGCTGAGATTGGCCATGTCATCCTATTCTTAGGGCTCGTCTTCACGTACCACTGTAATGCTGAACATGAAGGTGACGGGAGAGCTTCTCCCATCGGTGTAATTAATCCACGTGCACAAGAGGTGATAGCTATATTGAGGGGAGAAGGTCTCCTGTCAACATAGAACCATTTACACAGGGGCAGGGGGTTAGATCACTATAACTACATCGCTCAGGGGTGTGCATTTTTCACATTCCTGCGTGATGTAGTTATACTGATAGAGGTATGTTGTATAGACCTGGCCTGAGTTCCTAAATTTTAACCATTTTTTCATTCTTCTGCTTGAGCCCTGGGTCATACAAAGACCCCTGTGCTTAACTTTAAACTGGTAAATACTCCCATTGATTTGAAAGGGATTACTCACATGCATAAAGTTATGCATGACGTGTGTAAATCTCTGTAGATCAGGGAATTTGTGAGGTTTCATGGATGTAACTGAGGGGAAAATTTGGCCATATATACTTGAGCAGGATACATATTTTTTTAAATGAATATTCACTCAGATTTGTAAGTAATTTAGCATCAGCCATGTTCATGTCCCTTTTGTGTTTACTTTATATGGAATTTTCCACACAATGGAATTTTATGGGCACAAAAGTACATAGAAAACCTGCTTCAAAGTTGTTTGCAAATGCTTGTGGAAACTGAGTTTTGTATTTACATGCATAAGTATTTGAAGCTGAAGTGAGTGTGTATTTGTACAGCCAGGATACAGAAACAATACTGTGTGAAATATCTGATGAACTACAACTAGCTAACACATCTTGGATATTGAATTCAGACATGCAACTGGTCATAATGAAGCAATATAGTTAAAAATGCATCGAAAATTTGTTAAATAATTTCAGTGAATAAACCTGAGGAAATCACAATCTCCTTGCTGTTGTTGTGGAAGCAGGAAAAGAAGTTACACTTTCTTAGTAAATTGTTAGTTGTGAATTATTGGCTCAGCACTACTAAATATATGGGCCTGATTTAACAATGCATTACTCCAGTTGTATACAGGTGTAACTCATTTGGTACTGGAGTTAAGCAGTGGTAAATCCAGCCCATTATATCCACTGGTTCTCCTGTATTCACTCCTTTGCCAGCTCAACAAATTCAAAAAGATACAAAAAAAGCAGTTTTACTTTTACAAAACTTAACACTGGTTTGCCCTTAGTATACTTTGCTCTTTAAGATGCATTATAGCTCTAAAATGATTTCCTCAATTACTTTTCTGGTACCAAGGTGGTCCTGGGGAATGAAGTGAGGTTGTACTTCAGTCGTCTGGAAAAGCAGCTTTATAATGATATTACACTTTATTTTTAAGTAACTCAACTATTTCAATCTTTTGAACCTTCACAGCTCTTCAATACCACCATCTGGTCCTTGAGATTTATTATTATTTATTTTCCAAAGTTATTCCATATATCATTGTCCTTTTTACAACTTGCTTTTCTAGGGTACCCACTGTCTCAGTAGTGAGTATTTGATTTCTGATTCACTGAAATAATTTCTTATTTTCTATACTGTGACAGGGTTTATGGACTGCACACTGGACCAGTGGGGTTGACCAATCATTGTGGGCTCAGGAGACCATGCCCCCTCTCTCCTGTTGTGTGTGCTGTAGGTGGAAGGGACAGATAAAAGGAGAAAACTCAGCTCAGTAGGGACTGGCTGAGGAGGAGGGAGGACATGTGCTGCAGGCTCATGCAGAGGCACAATCGACTCTCCAGACTACTGAGGCCGTGGACCTGGACAACGCTGTGGAGGAACAGCCAACTGAGGAAACTGATGGGAATGCCAAGATGCTGCCAGCCGAGGAGATGCCCAAGATGGGCTTTATGGTAGGAAGAAGCGATGTGTTGGGGGTGCATGCAGGGCCAAGTGCCCCCCACCCAGCAGTATTCCCAGGCGGGGAGTGGAAGGGGCAAGGCCAGAACCTCTTCCAGCCACGTTGGGATGCTGCCCAGTACAGCACAGCAGCTACCTGGGAGAGCACCTGGCTGCAGCAGCAGCGGACTAACCCACGTCCTGGGCTTGGCTTCTGGGGACAGCAGTCTAATGAGCTGGAGCCTCCTCCCCGCTGTATGCTCCTGTCCCTGGAAGCTGAGCCTGGGCAGGGAGTGGGCTGCCACTGCCATCCCTCCCAAGCCAGGCTCTCTCCCAGGAAGCTGGATATGCTGCAAAGAGCAGCAACTGGGAGCGGCTCCATCCCACTCCCCACCCGGGCCTGGTTTCCAGGGAGAGCAGCTGAACATGGGGGGGCAGGGGGAGCCAGTGCAGTGGGAGGATAGAGCCCCTCTCCCCCATGCAGGTAATGTGGGTTGGGGAAGGGGCAGGGAGAACAAGGGGGGAGGAGACACAAGGGGAGGCACCAGTTGTCTAATAGGGAACATGTTATGAGCTGATGCCTCTATCCTTAATAGGAAGTTTACCGGCTTCATGGGGCCCTGGGTCAGAACCCGGTGGAGTAGGGTGGGTCCGGGTTCCCCTCCCACTGCCCTGTACTTGCCACTAGATGTGACAACCAGGGACTCTTGATATACACGGTCTATTTGCTCTGCCCCGCCCAGAGGATTAGGGCTCCCAAATTGCTATTGATTTTCCCAGCCAGAAGGCCCAGGGACCATAGACTGACTGTTTTCTCTGCCCTACCCATGGGTCCTGAGTTCCTGATTGTGATAGCTTGACTGAGCAGGGATTCTCGATGACTCTGTGATGAGGTGTATCAACCCTTCACTGCGTAAATGAGGGAGGCCCATGCTGGACATGCTGAGCCCCCGTGATATATATCTGGTAATATTTGTTCTTTAAAATGTCTATTTATCCTTTAATCCATTTTACAATTATAATACAAAAAATGACACAATACTTAACCAAAACTCACCCTGCGGATTTTACTCAAATCTCAACTCCTTTTGAATATAAACACACTCAGATTCTCTTTTGCACTGTACTGACCAGTCATCTCCACAAAACTTATAACTGGTATTAAGGCTGGGAGAGAGCTATGAGATTTTTGTTAAAGTTCCATATTTGCTGGGGGCAGTTTTTTACTTGGATAACCTATCTGCTGAGAGTATATTACAGCATATCAAAATCTTGGTCTTTTGACCAGAGAATGGTAGATATGCATTGCTCTGAAACAGCCAGAAGCGTGCACATTTTCTACGACACTCGCCCTTTAAATTTTGTGTTACATGAGCAGAGTCCTAGAATTTCTATGAAAACAGCAGTGTGGCGTGCAACATTAGCCCATTGGAATGACTTGTTAACAAGAAATAGTAAAGTTGTTAATCTAATTTTTCTCATTATCTTCATCACTGAAAAGATGCAGATTCAGTGAAAAAAATTCAGTGACCTTTTTCTCCCTGGTTCCGTGAACACTAATGTAAATTTTAAATGTGCATCCTAGAAAAAATAGATCCTTATACATTTTTTGGAACTGATGGCTCATGTACTTAGAATTTTAAACACTATTACATGATTGTGTCGCAGCTTGCTACTTCTTCTGAAGCTGACAGGATGCCCCTGGAAACAAGATAATACATCTCAATGCAGTAGTCTGTCTAAACATATATATACATATATATAATGAATGTTTCATTTCTTTGTTGAGATTCATGAAAGGTAATAATAAATTGGAATCTCTTAGATGTGTGAGTGATGGAATCAAAGACCAAACTGTATATTTTGAGGTTGTATGACAAAACATCTAGTACTGGGGGAAGCAACGAACTGTGAAATAAAAGACCAAGTTAAAAGCTGACTTGAACTGTTGAGAGGTTAATATACACACAAACCATTTCAGCTGTACTTACTAAAGAACATATTTTATTCCAGTATGGTGTATATTTATTAGATACAAACAAAACCCTTAAAACTTTCCCACTTGCTTTATTGATGTTTAATTTTATTTAAGATATGAAAATTGAACTTAGTCCACCAGTAATGCAGTGCTGTGATCTAACAACACTTTACTACAGATTTTGTGTCTGGTCAAGTTGCAATTCAAAATCAGTACAATCAATTTTCAGAGTCTGAAGGGATAGTAGAGAGGAGTGCCTCAACACCGTCAGCTGACTGGCATTGCTGGGAGCTCAGCTTGTTCGGGAAAAACTCAGCTAAGTGAAAGGCACTGCTGAAGTCCATATCCTTATTAATAGTAATTGTGGTAAGAGATTGTAGTGGAAATTAAAAAAAAAAGAAAGAGAGAGCAGATAAAAGAGAAAAATGTAACATGAAAATGAACCTGAATGGAAAAAATTAAAATAGGCAGTGGAGAAAAGAAACCTCACCTCTCCTCACGGTTCTGTCCCACACACACACGGCCCCCGTGCCGAGGAGTTGGATTGCTGCACGAACGCTGGCGGACTTGAAAACCAATTCCACAGGTGGTACTGCAGGGTGACCAGGAAGTCCATGGAGTCCAGCCCCCATTTCTAGTAGAATAAGAAGCCTTGGCTCTGTCATCTGTTATAATATACAGTGAGCAGCTACATGGGTGTAACTGAGAACAGAATTTGGCCCATTAATATCTGCAGAGATAGTTAATTCTGCATCAAGTTAAACTTCCAGAAGAACACTTGGTGGAAAAAAGATACTTGTTTTTGCCATTGTTTCGACCTGGTCTATATGATATATTACTGTTAAAATGGGCCCAATGACCAAACAAATATAAAATCCATACAAGGCCTTGTAATCTGACTATGTAAGAAGGTATAAAACGTAGAATTTAAGGCCAGAAGGGACCACCAGATCATCTAGTCTGATCTCCTATATCTGACAAGTCTCCAACACCATTCAGCTCCTGACACAACTGAAAACAGACCAAAATATTATAGGCTACAAGAGACTAGACTATTATGTGCCACGGGCCGAAAATGGGAGGAACCAAGGTGCACCAGTGCCCGAGACTTCATTATAGCAGGGAAATGATTAAGTGAGATATACCCAGATAATCCTGGCAAGTGACCCACCCACTGCAGAGGAAGGCAAAAATCTCTCAAGGTTGCTGCCAATCTGACCTGGGGAAAAATTCCTTCCCACTGCACATATGGTGATCAGTTAGACCCTCAGCATATAAGCAAGAGCTAGACAGCCAAGCACCTGAGACAGAAAATGCTCAGTGCTACCTCAGAGCCTTTGCCCACGCCACTGAATCTCCAACTGAGGGCATCCCTGGTGGTTCAAAGTAAGGAGATTAAAAGAACAAAACAAAATACATGGGGGGAGGGACAAACCCTTCCTGATCCCTGCAGGTGACTGGTTGAAACCCTGAAGCGTGAGTTTTTAGGAACATAAGACATAAACCAGAAATGAGACCCTGGGCTTCCCCCGACCATCACAAGCAACCGCATCAACCCATCAGAAAACTATAAATGCTGTTATTATGCCTTGGACAATTCTGATAATTGACCACAGGATATTGGAATTTCACTGCAAATACTTCTAGAGATGAATCTCCCCTAAACTGGGTCTATGTAATACTACTATTTCCATTGGGTTTAACATATATATTTTGTTTAACCTCTCCAAGTTGTATTATATATTTTAAAAATAACAGTGATGCATCCTTTTTCTGCTAACATTCTTATTCATAGTCCACATCAGAGCAAATCCATGTATACACCGATAATTATTTAGGCTAATGACATGTATTACTCTGTTCAAAGCTCAATAAAATATTTTATTTTAAAACCTCACACTTCTAACTTTTAACCAAATTCATTGCCACAATCACAAATGTTTACTTTAGTTTTTATAAAATTAAATTACATATGTTGTTTGATAATACACGTTATAGGGCAGGAAGACAATCTGACATTCTCCTGTATTATTTCAGAATCCAAAACACTAGTAACAGAAAATGGAATTTAATTTTCCTCAGTTAATTTATTCTGGATACATTTAATATTTAAATTCCCACATCAATCTTTTGGAGAGAATTTTGAATTACATATTGCTCAAGTAGGTTAAAGCAGCAGTTCTCAAGCTGTGGGTCGGGACCCCAAAGTGGGTCGCAACCCTATTTTAATGGGGTTGCCAGGGTTAACCTTAGAATTGCTGAGGCCTGGGGCCGAAGTCAAAGCTCGAGCCCCACCGCCCGGGGCCAACGCCCAAGCTCAAGCTCCACTGCCCAGGACCAAGGCCGAAGGGCTCCAGCCCTGGACAACAGGGCTCAGGTTACCGGCCTTCTGTCTGGGGCTGAAGCCCTTGAGCTTTGGCTTTGCCCTCCTCCCCACCGTGGGTGGTGGGGCTGGGGCAGGCTCAGGCTTCGGTCCCCTCTCCTGGGGTCATGTAGTAATTTTTGTTGTCAGAAGGGGGCTGCAGTGCAATGAAGTTTAAGAGCTGCTGGGTTAGAGAGTCCATATTATTTATATCATGTCTTTTAAGGAAGATTAAAAACTTCAAGTTCATACCCTTCCTTTTCTGTAAAAAAAAAAGACAAAAATTTAAAACAAGAAAAAGAAAAAAAAATCAAGTTCCAGGAGAAGTAAAATTTCAAGAGGAGCTCACATGAGCTCACAATTCCACAAAATCCTCAAATACAATAACAATGCCTTACGGTAAGAGTACCAAAAGATGCTGATAGAGCTAACAAAATCAATACATATTTCTTATACTTGTAAATCCCTAGAAGGCACAGTCATGTTCCCATTAAAGTCAGCGGCTAACTCCTATTGACTTTAATATGAACAGTATCATGCCAAATGTCTGGAAAGAAATTTTAAACCCTAAAGAAATCAATGAATTATAGCAGTTCACATTGGGTTTTTTCACACCTGAAAATTGCTAGTAAAGATAAGAAATTCAACAAAAAATCAAACTCAACAATGTTATGCTCTTGAGATTTCATTATAAACATTTTTAAACAAATACTAAGGTTAATATAATACAAATTGTCTTACTCTATTGGGAAATGATTCAAAAATTAAAAAGCTCAACTGGTTCAATAATACAAGAGGATAAAAATGTTTAACTTGTCAGATCATTTTAATAGTTGGCCAAAAAAGTGCAGTTTTAACTGTTTACTAATGATTTATTGCTATTTGAGCAGTGCACGAATCGTCCCTTGTTTTAATGGACCCAGAATTTGACAGTACAGAAAATGGCTGCCTGAAAAATATCATAGTTCACAGCTACTGACTTTGGACAGAAAAACAGGGTTAATTACTGTAAGGATTAGTATCAATGGCATGATTTTCAGATGTATTAAAATCAATGGGAGCTTTGGGTGCCCAGTACAGTACCTCTGAAAATCAATTATTAGTATGAGTGGTTATGCAAATGAGATGATGTAATGTTAGCAGGGGAATGACTATGATAATATCTGTGGTGAGCCTCTGAGCATTTCTCTATTTCCATCTAAGCCTTCAGGCCCAGATTTTTAAAGGTGTTTATGCATTGCTGCACTCAGTGTTGCAAAGCCCATTTGATTTAGGAGCCTAAGTCTCATTTTAAAAGGCTATTTAGGCACTGAGAAGCCAAAATCCAATTGACTATCTAAGTGCCTAAAATCTCTTTTTAAAATGAAATTTAGGCTCCTCAATCAGTGAGACATTGCAGAAGTGAGTGCAGCAATGCCTAAACACCTCTAAATACCTTTAAAAATGTGGGATCAAAGTCTATACTTCGGGAACAACAGATACCTAATAACTCTTGTTCAATTGTTTAGCTTCATATAGTATCCTTATCCTCTCTTCTGCTCACAATTCTCTACTCTACAGTCAACTGTAAGCACCATATTGATTTTTCTTATCTATTTACACCCATTCATTATTGCATCTTATATCAGCTGGAATTGGTCTTGCTAGTGAAGGCAGGGGGCTGAACTCGATGACCTTTCAAGGTCCCTTCCAGTTCTAGGAGATGGGATTTCTCCATTAATTATTAATTATTATTATTATTATGTGTTTACCATTACATGCAGGATAATAACTGTTCTGATTCATGCAAAAATATCATGCGGTGATTTGGAAGTTAAAGTATTTGCTACTGGTGTACCATAAGTAATGGACTAGAGAAAGTGATAAAAGAACAGACTACTGGAAATGAACAGAACAGACCATTTAACAAGTTTCAACTTGAGAGTTAGGTGCAAAAAATGTTTGAAACATGAGCTCCAGATCAAATTAGCCCCACTTCCTTCACTATCACCAGTTGTCAGGACAAGTCTGCTAATCCTACACCCTCTAACTTGGCCACGACTGTTCAGAACAAACACTTTGTTTCTAAGCTTAGACTGAAAAATGATCTGCTCTAGTATTCTGTCTATGGGGTCAGGTGAGTGGTCTGGGATGGAAAAGTGGCTGCAAGACCAGACTTAGTGGGCCACAGACCAGGATATTATGATATCAGCACAGGCTACAGTGGACCTGCCTCCGGAGACTCCAGTGCAGAGAGACAAGCATCCTCCTTTTGCTCCCCATCCCTTGTGCAAGCATTCACAAATCCTGAGAGCTGGTCCAACGGAGGTGGTGCTAAAGGATGGTGACTTCCAGGACTTGGCCCTCAAAATGTGTTCTTTTTGATAACTGAGCCAGAACTAATGTTTAAAAAAAGCTTACTGGTCCTGCAAAAGTCTCTCTGTGCCCCAATAAATTACTAAACTCCGGGGCTTTAAATTGTGGGTGTCACCGAATACATTGATCCCCCCCCCATATTTCTGTTGTTAATGTTAACTGTAGTCAACTTAAATAGTTTCACAAAACCTGAAGTTAATTTTTCCCACTTGGCCAGTTCTCTCTCCCAGTGAAGTCTGAGAGGCTTATGTCCCATGCTACTGTGACTATCATCATAAGCAGTTTCATGTTCAAGAAGGAATAGGAAGGCTGTGAATAAGATTTAAAAGAAATATTACTTAAAATGTGTTTTATTTTTAATACTTTAAAACAAGATATCCTATAGGATCTGTTTGGGTCTTGTGATTGTCTGACGTACCTGGAGCAGTTGGCAATCTCCATACTTGGTCCTTCGCACTGCCAGCCTCCACACTGAGGCGCTGGACTGTCACACAAGCGAGTTCTGCAGAGGCAGGAGCCAACACTGGTACCATCAGTGTGGGTGCAGGGTTTCCATTGAGACCACATTCCAAAATTCCCGTCCACAGTCAAATTCCTGGTCTAGAAGATAAAAAAAAACAGAAAGTCTAGATAAGACAGCAGAAAACTGATCAGAGGTCCCTTTTGATGTAACTTTTTAATTGCACAACATAGTGAAGTCTGAACTTCAACTATTCAAAATTTAGAGCCACCACTGGAGTCATTCTCAAAAGGATCACACCCTTTTAGACTGTAAATCCTTTAGAGCAGGAATTCTCTTTTTTGTGTTTGTTCAGTTCCTGGGGAATGGAACCTCAATCTGACTGGAGCCTTTGGACACTATACATAATAAATAATAAAATTCAATCTATCATCATCACCCCTAACTACAACCAATATCACTGGCTCCGTTGGAAAGAATTCCTACAGAAATTCAACAGGAATTAGAGCCCCGTTCTCTCAATCATCTTCTGACTGAAATTATTTCCCATTTCTCCCAAACTCTGCTGTCATCTGATCTAAGACACTGATTGCAAAACAGAATATGCAAGAATGTTTGCAGAAACATGACTTTAGATTGAAAGGAGGAAGTAGTAGAGGATAATGGTCAAGGTATAGATTCTAGTTAAGCCTATGCTAAATCTTAATGATTAGTAGTTTTCTTTGATATTTATAAAAACATTTTAATAAAAGAGCCATCACTAAAATTCCACTCCCTGGGGAAGCAGAATGTGAATTTAAATATATACAGTATATATGGGGAAAAAAACACAGCTGTAAAAAACAATACAAATGAAAAAGCATAAAACTTTACTTTTAGAACCCTCGCCTTTTCCCTTAAGGTCTATTCCCACTGTCTTCACCTGGAGGAGGATCAGGCTCTTTTACAATGTTGAATAATTCTTCCAAAATGCAGTTTAAAAGCTATGTGAATAAGATCTCTATAATTATATATTTACCAGGAATTGTCTAATTAAAAGAAACAGTGCTAACTCTGGATTTCATCAGACTTCATTGCTACTGGAACCTTTCATGAAATTGGTGATGGATATCAGGAATTTAGCTCTCTAGATGAAGGCACTCTTTAGTAGAGAATGATTAAAAGATTAGAAAAGTTGCATTATAGACTCAAGAAACCAACTTTTTGTTCTGTGTTTGTACAACACCTAGCATACTGGGATTCTGGTCTATGAGTAAGGCCCCATAGTGCTACAGTAATACAAATAAATAATAATGATATAGCTAAATAGTACATAGGTCCTCCCTGTAGCTGGGTAATTACCCCACTCCTGGGGAAAAGGCTGATTGCGGAGGCAGCCACAGCTGTGGACACACCCAATCAGGCCACAGCTAGCCCTGATATAAGGACTAAGGGAGACACTCACTCAGCCTTGGAGTAGGAAGGACTGGGCTGCCTGGGAGCACAGGGTACCTGAAGCAGAGCAGTGCTGAGGAAGGGCAAGAGGAGCTGGGGTGTTTAAGGAGGTACTGGGGCTGCAGAGGCAGCTGGTCCAACCCCCTTGCCAGTGATGAATAGCTATTACAGACTGAAGTCTGTCCCAGGAAAAAGGGGCTAGATGATGAGTGGCAGTAGCCACTGGGGCAAGGTGGGCATAGGGGGAGGGGAGTTCCTCTGGGAAGGGAGACCCAGATTGTGGGGGTACTGCTATGGGCAGAACCCCAATGTAAAGGGCACTGGGTCAGGGGGAGGATCATGGGCGGGGGGGGGGGTGAGGAAGGAGAGACACTGGCCACCAGGAGGTGCTCTGAATGCTGAAATTGAGCTAATTCCTGGATGACCAGCAGGAGGTGCCACAGCTGTGAGTCAGCAATCTGCTACACTCCCCCCACCCAAGAAATAGGGGATAGGAGGAGCCTGAAGCAGTTTAGCAGGTTTTAAGTGGGGAAGCAGGGAGGAAAAGTACCAGTACTTAATGCCCTAACATCTGTTTCTACACTAAACTATAAACAAAACTGGCAGAACTGCTATGAAAGATGTGGAAAGGTGACTCACTTCGCTACCTGGCATGAACAATAGATATCACTTAATTCTAAACTGAGTAGGGAAGGGAGATAAAGGATGTATAAATTCCACAGCTAATTAGAAGATACAAGAGACTTAATTACAGCTGGCAGCATATTTTCACTGTATCTCTGGCTGATCTCCAGCCACTCTGCTAAAAGGTTCCATAATTTAACTATTAATAACACTTTTCAAGATCAATCATTCACCTACAGTACTACCACATAGAACAGACAAGTTTATTTTCTGGGAGCTGAGACTGATAGAGCTACAATCTATCAACTCCGCATACTGCTGACACATGTTTATTGAAAATAACACACTATAACACAGTGTGTATGCTGTTATTTTTCACAAACAGCAACTAATTATTTCTTGTTAAATGTCAGTTGTGCTCATTCTCAACACAGAGTTGGAAGAGTCTGTATTCTATAAACACAGATAACATGTCCCCAGTCCAATTAGTGTCAGAGCTGTGAAACCATCTCTACTGCTTACTTTTCCACAAAGTATCAGAGCACCTTCACTGCTGTCTCACCTACACTTTTCCCAAGACAACACTCATATGATCAGCTAGATCCCCAGTTGTCTAGAGAGAAATAAAGTCAAATGTGGAACTATGAGTAGTTTAAATGAAAGTTTACTAACCTGAGTGCCAAATTCAGCTCTCACCAGCACCGCTGCAATGCCCTTTACCCATAAAGTTGTGTTGCACTAAACCTTCTCACCTACCTCAGAGTGCAGGCCAGCACAAAACAAGGAGATATTTACTTTTTCTCTGATTTGGTTACACTTTCTCTTCCATCCTTCTTTCCTCCAGTGCCTTACTTTCCTTATCTCTCATTCCTACCCAAAGTTTCTTCTTATCCCTGTCTTCCCTCTACTTGTTTCTCTCTGTCCCTGCCCATTCAAAAAGCTCTTCTTTTCTTTATCTACACGTCTCTTGATGCTCTCTGCAACCCTCCAAATGGCTCTTTTGTGCTAGCTTGCACGCTGAGGAGAGGAACTCTATATCTTCAGTCAGCCAGCAACTTCTTGTGTTGCCTATTCTCTGGGGTGGAATCACTGAGTTTCAGTTTGGATGCTACACCTATGCCAACATCTCCTCAAGCTGAAAATGCTTCTGGTGGGTTTCCACTGGTTTATACAAAAATTCAGAGACTACACTCTTAGTGGATTGCCATATAAAGAGCAATAAACCCACCCTTCCCACTAATAATAAATAACGCACCAACAATCCCCTCAGTACAATCTGCATATTCACTATTTATTCGGAGGAACTGTTGTAAAATATGATGCACTTCATACACCAGGAGTTGAATACACTATACTGTACTCCTAGTTCCGGCTGACCAAGCAGCAAGGAGCTGGGTTTAGGAACTGAAAACAGCTTTCCTGTGTGACAGCAATGGACTCTTCCTCTAGGGTAATGGTTTTCAAACTTTTTTTCTGGCAACCCAGTTGAAGAAAATGTTGATGCCTGTGACCCAATGGAGCTGGGGATGAGGGGTTTGGGGGGTAGGAGGGGACTCAGAGCTGGGGCAGAGGGTTGGCATGTGGGGAGTGAGGGCTGCGGGGTGGGGCTGGGAATGAGGGATTCAGGGGGTGGGATAGGGCTCTGGGCTGGGGGTGCAGGCTCTGGTGTGGGGCTGGGGATGAGGAGTTTGGGTTGTTGAAAGGGGTACTGGGGGCTCAGGGCAGGGGTACGGGAGGGGGGCACGGCTCTGGGCTGGGGGTGTGGGCCCTGGGATGATGGGGTTGGGGTGCAGGAATGGGCTCTGGGTTTGGGGGGGCTCAGGGCAGGGGTTGGGGCATGGGTTTACCTTTGGTGGCTCCCAGTCAGCAGCGCAGCCAGGGTGCAGAGGCAGGCTTCCCGTCTGCCTGGCACCGCGGACCGCACTGCTCCATGGAAGTGGCCAGCAGGTCCAGCTCCTAGGCAAAGGTGCGCAAGCGGCTCCATGTGGCTCTTGCCCGCAGGCGCGCGCGCACACACTCCCAGCTCCCATTGGATGGGAACCCCAGTGCTCGGGGAGAGGCAGCGTGTGGAGCCCTGTGGCGGCCCCCCCTCGCCTACGAGCCAGCCCTGCTGCTGGCTGCTTCTGGGTAGGGACTACTAGTTTTACTACTAGTTTTTTCTTGCCAGCCGCCAGGGTCCCTGGGTGCTGAGCAAGGCAAACCAGTGCCTTGCATTCTGTGACCCAGTACTGGGTCACACCCTAGTGCAGTGCTTTTCAAAGGTAGGGTCATCAGATCAGACTGTGGTTGTAAAGCTTCATGCAAAATGTTTTTTTTTTTTTTTAGAAATTATTATATAATAATGCAGAAAAAGTCAGAACACAAAAGGGTTTATTCTCCAATGCGTTGCATTTTGTATAGTGATTTATTCTGGTACTAAGTTCAAAAAGGTGTAAATGACTACCAATGTGAACTGGCCATTTTGCACAGGTGTAAATCTTGACACAAGGTGCAGGGCAGTGGAGAATAAAGCTAGGACTCTGTGACCAAATGCGCCCTGTATTCACACCCTACACACTGTTGTGATAATCTTTGTACAAAGTATGCCTTGTGAGGTATCATTTGAAAACTAATAACGCACTGGTCAATAATATCACAGTGACATGTATATGGCAACATTATAGGTAAGTTATGAATTCTCCCTGTACAGTGTTTATAGAACATGTTCAAACCCACATAGACCCATTTAACCACTCCTGCCCTAATCAGGACGATCTTAAACAAAGGATTATGTGTGTGCTGCAATTTATATATAGCAGTAAACCAGGTCTTTGAGACAGCAAGAGCGAGACAAGGCAAATCTGTATTTCAGCATACACAGGAGAGAAGAAAGGGCACGGGGCACCTTCACCCCCCGACTACACTTTGCCTTCTTCACTGCTGGAATAAACTTTGCTTTGAGGAGTAATTCTCTGAAGATTCAATTTCAAAGGGTGACTAGACTATAAAAGTGAGGGGCAAGAACACCCCAAGGTATTAATTGAGAGAGACATCTCTTTTCCACCTAAGACGACAAAGGAAACCGCTTGACTTTGGGAAGGATCCTGACCTGAAGTTTGGTCAGCCCTGTTGTTGGGAACATGTGGTAAGGATTTTACCTTGAACCAAGTCTAGCTTGTTAAGTTTTAGCACTGGAAAGCATTTCATCTTTATTCCTTGTGACCATTTCTAACGTTAATGCCTTGTATTTGTACTCACTTAAAATCTCTCTTTGTAGGTAAATATACTTGTTTTATTCTTTAATCAAAACTAATCTAGTGTTGTGGTTAAACTGGGCTCTGTGGTAGCTCAATTTAAACTAGCAAACTTCGATATTGTTCCATTACAGAGGCAATGGACCCAAAATATCTGAACTGTCCAGGAGAGGGCTGGATAGTGGAGAACACATTTTTTGGGAGGAAAATTTGGGACTGGGAGTGTGTTGTGGTCACCCTGCAAGTAGTAACCACGGCTGCTGGACGCTAGCGTGTGGCTTATGTTTTCTGACAGACTGCTGTGGTCAGAGTTGCAGGACAGAGCTGCAGCTACACACAGACACGCAGGGTGTGAGCTGCATGCTGTTTGTGAGAGGCCAAGGTGGAAGGTACAGCAGCAAAGCATTGTGAGGTACCCCAGGTTGCAGGGCAGGTGGTGACACAGCCCTCACTGGTGTGGACTGTATCCTGGAATGTGAGGGGCTCCTGCTAGGATGAGCTTATAGCATACACAAATGTCACATGGGCATAAATCCAGCCCTCCTGCTCTCACCTCAACAGCTCCCCAGCACTCAGGGACTCAGAAGTTCAGGGGCCTTCCGAGAGCCCTTGCTGTTAAAGGTAGAGGAACTGAGCTGTAAGGGCTGCCCCTTCTCTCCATCTCAACTGGCTTGGAGAGGGGAAGGGGCAGAGGAAAAGCATCAGGGGCTTCAGAAGGAATAACAGAAGCTCAGCAGAGGTGAAGAAATCATTTTTGCTCCTGTATGAGGAAAGTGCCATCCCACTAGGAAGCAGGAACAGAATCTGGAATTTCTTTTGCCACCACTCCCCTACCCCTTCATCAGCCTATTGCCACCAACTCCAACAATGACCCCTGAAGAAGCCTCTTTTGTAGAAGTGTGAAGAGACATTGGGGGAGAGGGGCACTAAGGAAAGAAGTAGAGTAATCTTGGCCAGAGCCATACAACTCAGATACTTTTCAAGATAAGAATGAGGAGTCCGGTGGCACCTTAAAGACTAACAGATTTATTTGGGCATAAGCTTTTGTGGGTAAAAAAAACCCACTTCAGATGCATGGAGTGAAAATTACAGATGCAGGCATAAATATACTGACACACAAAGAGAAGGGAGTTATCTTACAAGTGGAGAACCAGTGTTAAAAAGGCAAATTCAATCAGGGTGGATGTGGTCCACTCCCAATAATTGATGAGGAGGTGTCAACACCCAGAGAGGGAAAATTGCTTTTGTAGTGAGTGAGCCCGCCAGTCCCTATTCAAGCCCAAATTAATAGTGTTAAGTTTGCAAATAAATTGTAGCTCTGCAGTTTCTCTTTGAAGTCTGTTTTTTAAGGTTTTTTTGTTGAAGGATGGCTACTTTCAAATCTCTTATTGAATGTCCAGGGAGACTGAAGTGTTCTCCTACTGGCTTTTATATGTTACCATTCCTGATGTCTGACAGAGACAAACACCTACAAAATCTTTATCAAGCATTCTTAAAAACTACAATACCCACCTGGAGAAGTGAGGTTGACAGAGCGAGACGGGTACCCAAAAATCAACTACCACAGGACAGGCCCAACAAGGAAAATAACAGAACACCACTGGAAAACAATCCCTCACTCTCACAGACCTTGCGAGGCAGGCCAGTCTTCGCTTACAGACAGCCCCTCAACCTGAAGCAAATACTCACTAGCAACTACGCACCACACCACAGAAACACTAACCCAGGAACCAATCCCTGTAACAAACCCTGCTGCCTACTGTCCCCATATCTACTCTAGTGACACCATCAGAGGACCCAACCACATCAGCCACACCATCAGGGGCTCATTCACCTGCACGTCTACTAATGTGATATATTCTAGAAATGCCCCTCTGCCATGTACATTGGCCAAACCAGACAGTCTCTATGTAAAAGGATAAATGGACACAAGTCAGCCATCAGGAATGGTAACATACAAAAGCCAATAGGAGAACTCTTCAGTCTTCCTGGACAGTCAATCACTTCAGCAAAGTCAATAATCCTTCAGCAAAAAAGTTCAAAAACAGACTTCAAAGAGAAAGTGAAGAGCTACAATTCATCTGCAAATATAAAACCATTATTTTGGGCTTGAATAGGGACTGAGAATGGCTGGCTCACTACAAAAGCAATTTTCCCTCTCTTGGTATTGACACCTCCTCATTAATTATTGGGAGTGGACCACATCCATCCTGACTGAATTGGCCTTGTTAACACTGGTTCTCCACTTGTAAGGTAACTCCCTTCTCTTTGTATGTCAGTATATTTATGTCTGCATCTGTAATTTTCACCCCATGCATCTGAAGAAGTGGATTTTTTTATCCACGAAAGCTTATGCCCAAATAAATCTGTTAGTCTTTAAGGTGCCAACGGACTGCTCGTTGTTTTTGTGGATGCAGACTAACTCAGCTACCCCTCTGATACTTGGCATATATTTCAAGTGACATTCCCATTTTAGCCCCATTGTTGTCTAGTTATCCAAGTTCCACACAAATTTGGTGTCCCCTCAGTTATATTGTTTGCAATTACTTACATCAGACCTAAAGAATCATGGGAAAAAAGTAAAAGAAAAAGTAATTTATACTGAAGCAACAAAGATGAGAGCATTTTAAGCTTCCTTCACGAATAATTGTGTGTGCCCCTCATTTTGGTTAGTTGTCACATATTGTGTCCCATTTTTGGGCTGTGGTAGTTTCACAAGTATGGGCTTATAGGGGCTGGTGAGGAGACAATTCACAGTTTGGTGGACAAAGTGGCAGGACACAAGAGAAACATTTCAAAGTAGTATGTAGAAGATCCACTTTGAATTTATGCTTCAGGGCCCACTCATGCCTTTGTCCCCTGAAGACTGGATCACAGCAATCAACTCCATTTTGGGTAATACCATCAAAAATCGTAACTAATGAAGAAAGCATCAGCCTGCCTGCTCCGCAAGTCTGGTCGTGTAGCAGTTATACCTGCAATCTGTGAGTTACACTGGCTGCAGGTCTATTTCAGAATTAAGTTTTTAGGTGTTAGTTCTGACCTTGATTTGAGGCCTGACTATCTGACAGACTGCTTTTCTCCTAATTAGTATTGTGGAAGTTGAGGTCATCTGAGGCACTTGAGCTAGCAGCTCACTTGCAATATGATCAGAATGGCACTACTGGCAGGGCATTTTTAGTGAAGAAAACTTGAGTCTTGGAACTTGCATTTTTTTTCACTCAACTGAACTCTGGATTTTGTAACCTTCTGGACATACTGCAGGGAAAGTCGTTCCTGAGTTCACCTTTAAGGCCATTACTCTCTCTGTATCCTCCTGAAGATCCACTTCTGTCATGATGCCTGTGAAGAAACTACCTGATTTATACTAATAAACCTTTGGAATAAACTTAGGAGATGGGGGGGGGGGGGAACTGTGTTAATGTAACCATGTATTAACAAGATGTGACCAAAACATCACTTTATTCACTCTTGTGAATGGGCTGTACTCCTTGTCTTGAACCTCTATTAGTCTGTCAGTCATTAGACAGAGTTCTTTGCTGGTTTGAAAAGGTTTAGCAAAATGTGAGACTGGCGGGAAACAACAACAAACAAACAAATAAATAACAACAACAAAACATGATGAGGAAAAGCCTAAAAGACTTGAGAGGTGGATTTAGCTTCAAAATGCATTTGAGAGTAGTGTTTAGAATACACATTTCTATTTGTACACCACAGATCTCAAATATTCCCAAAGGAAAAAACAAAACAAAACAAACCCCTCTTTCCTTTAGAATGTATCTAATAGAAAAATATTGAGAGGGATTTGTGAACTTGATGCTAAAGCACTAACTGTTGGTTACTAGAAAAGTATAAGCATACAAGCAGTTTTTCATTATAAAAGAGCAAGTCTCCAAGTGGGTTTTACCCCCGATTAGTGGTCACTGTCAATTTTGGAAGGTAGACAGTGGTATGCTCAATACTAGCTTAACTTTTTCTGCTGAAGTTAGCCATTGACTTCAGCGGGAGCAGTGTCAGGTCAAAACCGAGTGCTTTATAGAAGCCCCCCTCACAGAGCGCTCAAACACGTTTGGGCAGCCCTGGAAGATAGCCAGGTTGGGGGAGACAGTTCAGACAGGCAAAAGGTATTTTTTATCTAAGTTCAAGGATGACATTTTATTCCTATATTCATCACCTATCCCTCAAGTCATTCTCCTCTCCCCAACCTTTTCAATGATAACTGCTTTATATTCCCTGCCACCCAGGCTTGTGCCCTGTTTGAATCTTAGAGCATCCAGGATCTTGAAAAAATCCTGCCATTCTTCCTTTGTAACATGCCTAAAATCCTCTGTATCCTGACTGCTAACCCCCTGCCTCATGCACCAGTTATTTTTAATCTCTTCTATCATAACTTCCCTTTCTTTCTGGCTTCCTTTCTTCTCCCATTTCTAGTCTATCCAAAACACTGCAGCTAAAAATCATCATCTCTCTCTGCCCCTCTCTCCACTGGCTCCTTGACTACACATCAAGTTTGGCTTCATCTTTCTCACCTTCAGGCATTCATATAGCTCTTTCCTTGCTTATATCTTAGTTCTCATTTCCTTCTATTCCTTCTCTTGTTCCATATGGTCTGTATAATCATCTTGCTTCACTGCTCCTTTGTTTTCTTCTCCCTACTCAAGAATCAGTACCAGTCGTAGCCACTTCTGTGCCTTAAACAACCTCCCTCTTCTTCAGTGGAAGGTGTCTCCACATTCTTCTAATCTGTCTTTTGCTTGATTTCCTTTATTATTCTCACCTCCTTATTGTCTACTCTTGCTCTTGAGTGCATCTAAAATAGCATTCTCTGAATTCTTTGTAAATCATACTCTGCAAAGAGCAGTATTTCCTTTTCCTGAGGTTTCTGTTGACTACCCTCCTTCCCTTCCACTTTGGTTGGGTGTCTACTCCAATTATGCTATACAGATACATTCGAACACCCTGATGCTGAGTGGTACCTTACTTCTAGAATAATCCCACTGAATGCAATGCAACTGTTTCAATAGACCAAGGTACTATTCAACATGAATAGGGGAAGCAGAATCTGGCCATTAGTTTGCAAACTCCTTGGGGAAGGGAATTTTCTTCTTTGTTTATAAAAGACCATCTGTACTCGTACATTAAATAATAAAATATTTATTATTATTGTATGTATTGTTTATTTCATTACATATTTTGAGTGAGGCCAGACTAAACAGGAGAGAGCATATCAACTCATCCCACATGAAATTATATCTCTATATATATAAAAAAGTGAGCAGTCATAAATATTATACTTGCTATAATCAGTGTTCGTGTGTGGGTTTTCTGCATCCAAACAATCCACTTTCTGTCTCCGGAAGGACAGCACTTTCTCAATTAGTGAACTTTGTGAAATGTTATGTGACTTTTTAAATTAGCAATAACAACCTCAGGGGGCAAGATTCCATCTTTAGCAATTAAAATCTGGTTTTACAGTACAAAGTGTATGCGCGGGGGGAATTCTGGAAGGAAAAATACTTTGCTGTAATTTGTCTCTGAATATTCATCTTCAAAGTGGGAATGTGTACAGTGGGGGAAGAAAGCTGACTGCGCCGTATAAAACTGCAAACAACTTCTTGTACATACTGCAGTTTAGTCGGCTACGAACTGAAAAACAAATATGTTTACAGTCCACATCTGAGTGGAAAGGCCTGAAGCAATGTGCTTTGTGTATAATTATGTTCTCAGCCTGAGAAATCTTACAGTGACTAGTTTACATGAGATCCACATGAACTCAAGAACTTTAAGAGGTCAATTAATTTTCTTGGACTTACTGGACACACAGTGATGCTTTGTTCCCACTGACTCATGCTTAGACTTTCTTCCAGTGTTGTGCATTTCTTCATCACCATGTCCCATCCACAGTAAGGATCCTGGGATCCAATACATGCACTGCAAATACAAACCCAAAAGATTAGATAATATGAACACTTGTATTTGCCTATACATGCTAAGGCTCCCTGAGATGCTACTTAGCATTTCCTCATATTATATAGATCAATAAAGTAAAAACAAACATGTAATTGTTGTAATGGAGTTCAGGTGGAGCATCAAGGTGACTGAACTGTGGAAAACTAATGGGAATTAATAAACATCTGGTATACAGACCTAGAATCTGTTATAGGTAGTCTGGTAAATTTCTAGTTGTGTGCATAGTATGTAGTCAAGTTGTAATAATACTTAATCATTAGCAGTATAGCAGAAGTAATTAAAAAATTAAATTGTCTGCTCTCAGATGATTTCAGGAGGCGTGATTTTGTCTATTTTGAAACCACAGTTATCACCTTTTGAGAGGAAGGAGATAATAGCTGCTCCTTTGAAACAGAACACAACAAAACTTCATTAATAGCAGCTATTTCTTTTACAGTGTGGTATAGAACCCTTTGAAATAAGTACCAAAAAATGGCTTATTCTGCCCTTGCTACGTGGTATGAAATAGGGGAGTCCATGCAAATTAAGTAAATAATATCTATGCTTAAAGGAATAATCCCACATTTTCTTTATGTATTTGTTGTTACCTGTCTCTTTAAATCCATCATCGGGGGCTGGCCATTAGATCCTCGCATCAAAATACTCATACTTTCCTAGTACATGTACATATGTATGACAGGGGAAGCTTGTAGTAACCCCTCTATTCAGGCTGTATTGACCCCTCATTTTCAGTTGTAAAAAATTCTTGCAACTTTTTTTAAGAAGTTCCTACACCTCCATAGTCTGCAGGAAGCCTTTGAAATTTGGCAAGTGAGAGAGCCCTCAGGCTAGACAAGTGTTTATTCTTTATCCCATAAAATGTGTTCAGGTTTAGCTGAGTTCTAAACTGCTAAAAATTCCCATTTCCCTTATCTGACTTGCATCGATCAGCAATGTCTTGGCGCATACAAAAATAATTACTAAATGGAACATTCTAAAGAGCTGGGCCCATGCTGCTGCTAAAGCAGCAGCAGAACAGTAGCAGCAGCAAACGCCGCACCGGGAATGCATGGGAACTGTCAGAGCACACTGTAGCAGTGTGGGAGCAGGGACAGAACTAAGGTATGGCAGGAGGAGATAAACCTTCCACCCCACCCCCCACCATGCCCCTCAGAACCAACACATGGTCCTAGGAATCCCGTTCACCCTCTTGGGGAACCACATGAGAAAGGAAAAGGGGAAGAGAGAAAGCACCAGGTCAACCACTCTGAGTCCCAGCACATAAAACTAGCAGTTCATCCCCTTTCCCAGATAACAGCTTTCTTTTGCTGATACCTATTCCTGTAGATGAAGTGGCAGAATATGTTCTGTCGTGATAAAAGTTCATCAATCAAATACCATTAATGATACATGACACAGTGGGGATGTTCTTACCACATGGAGCATAACACAAGGGCATCTCTCTTGTTCTGCTTTTCTCCACAGAGCTCAGGGAAGCAATCTGTCTAAGACACAGTATGGCTTTTTACATCTTATTCTTTCTACCACTGAGTTGCAAGTTTCTGGGAATTTATACATTGTTATACTTGCTCCCAAATTGGGAATGGAAGAGGGTATCTTCTATCTAAGTTTATATTTATTTTTGTGGTGCCTATTTTTGATTAACTGTCCCAAGTTCTAAAGCCCCTTTTCTTCTCTTGTTGGGGATAATAAAGTTCCATTTATGTTCTCCAGGTATCTCATTATTTTGTGTTGCTGCTCCCAACTGAAAATCAGTTAGCCACACAAGATAAATATCAGGGGGTAGCCGTGTTTGTCTGTATCTAAAAAAACAACAAGGAGTCTCGTGGCACCTTAAAGACTAACAGATTTATTTGGGCATAAGCTTTCGTGGGTAAAAACCTCACTTCTTCAGATGCATAGACTGAAAGTTACAGATGCAGGCATTATATACTGACACATGGAGAGTAGGGAGTTACTTCGCAAGTGGAGAACCAGTGTTGACAGGGCCAATTCAATCAGGGTGGATGTAGTCCACTCCCAATATTGGATGAGGAGGTCTCAATTCCAGGAGAGGAAAAGCTGCTTCTATAATGAGCCAGCCACTCCCAGTCCTTATTCAAGCCCAGATTAATGGTGTTAAATTTGCAAATGAATTTTAGTTCTGCTGTTTCTCTTTCAAGTCTGTTTCTGAAGTTTTTTTGTTCAATGATTGTGACTTTTAATTCTGTACTAGAATGACCAGGGAGATTGAAGTGTTCACTTACTGGCTTATGTATGTTACCATTCCTGATGTCCGATTTGTGTCCATTTATTTTTTTGCGGAGGGACTGTCCAGTTTGGCCAATGTACATGGCAGAGGGGCACTGCTGGCACATGATGGCATATATAACATTAGTGGATGTGCTGGTGAATGAGCCCTTGATGGTGTACCTGATGTGGTTGGGTCCTCTGATGGTGTCGCCAGAGTAGATATGGGGACAGAGTAGGCAACAAGGTTTGCTACAGGGATTGGTTCTTGGGTTGGTGTTTCTGTGATGTGGTGTGTAGTTGCTGGTGAGTATTTGCTTCAGGTTGTGGGGTTGTCTGTAAGCGAGGACTGGCCTGCCTCCCAAGGTCTGTGAGAGTGAGGGATCATTGCGTTCTGTACGGCTGAGGTGATCTGGAAGCCTACTTTCATCGTCTCCGACGAAAGGAATATTTTCAAAGCACCACTGAACAGTGCACTGACCCATAGGAACCCTCCTACCAACACTACAAGAAGAAGAACTCTGCGTGGACTCCTCCTGACGGTCCAAATGACAGACTGGACCTCTACATAGAGAGCTTCTGCAGATGTGCACAGGCTGAAATTGTGGACAAACATCACTTGTCCCATAACCTCAGCCGTACAGAACGCAATGCCATCCACAGCCTCAGAAACAACTCTGACATTATCATCAAAGGGGCTGACAAAGAAGGTGCTGTAGTCATAATGAACAGGTCGGATTATGAACAGGAGGCTGCCAGGCAACTCTCCAAGACCACATTCTACAGGCCACTATCCTCTGATCCCACTGAGGAATACCAAAAGAAACTATACCATCTGCTCAAGAAATTCCCAGCTACAGTACGGCAACAAATCTACATGGACACACCCCCAGAACCCCGACCAGGGGTATTCTATCTGCTACCCAAGATCCATAAACCCGGAAACCCTGGACGACCCATCATCTCAGGCACTGGCACTCTTACAGCAGGATTATCTGGCTATTTAGACTCTCTCCTTAGACCCTATGCTACCAGCACTCCCAGTTATCTTCGAGACACCACCGACTTCCTGAGGAAACTACAATGCATTGGTGTTCTTCCTGAAAACACCATCCTGGCCACCATGGGTGTAGAAGCACTTTACACCAATATTCCACATGAGGATGGACTATAAGCTGTCAGGAACAGTATCCCTGATTACGCCACAGCACGCCTGGTGGCTGAGCTTTGTGACTTTGTCCTCACCCACAACCACTTCAGATTTGCGGACAACTTATACCTTCAAGTCAGTGGCACTGCTATGGGTACCCGAATGGCCCACAGTATGCCAACATTTTTATGGCTGACTTAGAACAACGCTTCCTCAGCTCTCTTCCCCTAATGCCCCTCCTCTACTTGCGCTAGATTGAGGACATCATCATCATATGGACCCACGGAAAGGAGGCCCTTGAAGAATTCCACCTGGACTTCAACAATTTCCACTCCACCATCAACCTCAGCCTGGACCAGTCCACACAAGAGATCCACTTCCTGGACACTACAGTGCAAATAAGTGATGGTCACATAAACACCATCCTATACCGGAAACCTACTGACCGCTATACGTACCTACATGCCTCCAGCTTCCATCCAAGACACATCACACAATCCATTGTCTACAGCCAAGCCTTAAGATACAACCGAATTTGCTCCAACCACTCAGACAGAGACAAACACCTACAAGATCTTTATCAAGCATTCGTAAAACTACAATAACCACCTGGGGAAGTGAGGAAACAGATTGATAGAGCAAGACGGGTACCCAGAAATCACCTACTACAGGACAGGCCCAACAAGGACAATAACAGAACACCACTGGCCATCACATACAGCCCCCAGCTAAAACCTCTCCAGCGCATTATCCACGATCTACAACCTATCCTGGAAAATGATCCCTCACTCTCACAGACCATGGGAGGCAGGCCAGTTCTCGCTTACAGACAACCCCACAACCTGAAGCAAATACTCACCAGCAACTACACACCACACCACAGAAACACCAACCCAAGAACCAATCCCTGTAGCAAACCTTGTTGCCTACTCTGTCCCCATATCTACTCTGGCGACACCATCAGAGGACCCAACCACATCAGGTACACCATCAAGGGCTCATTCACCAGCACATCCACTAATGTTATATATGCCATCATGTGCCAGCAATTCCCCTCTGCCATGTACATTGACCAAACTGGACAGTCCCTCCACAAAAGAATAAATGGACACAAATCGGACATCAGGAATGGTAACATACATAAGCCAGTAAGTGAACACTTCAATCTCCCTGGTCATTCTAGTACAGAATTAAAAGTCACAATCATTGAACAAAAAAACTTCAGAAACAGACTTGAAAGAGAAACAGCAGAACTAAAATTCATTTGCAAATTTAACACCATTAATCTGGGTTTGAATAGGGACTGGGAGTGGCTGGCTCATTATAGAAGCAGTTTTTCCTCTCCTGGAATTGAGACCTCCTCATCCAATATTGGGAGTGGACTACATCCACCCTGATTGAATTGGCCCTGTCAACACTGGTTCGCCACTTGCGAAGTAACTCCCTACTCTCCATGTGTCAGTATATAATGCCTGCATCTGTAACTTTCAGTCTATGCATCTGAAGAAGTGAGGTTTTTACCCACGAAAGCTTATGCCCAAATAAATCTGTTAGTCTTTAAGGTGCCACTATACTCCTTGTTGTTTTTACAAGATAAATACTTTATACAGAGTGAATGGGGAGTAAACCTTGCGGCTAGAAGTTTATAGAGCTTTCGTCTGATGCTAAAATGAAAGACGCAAGTGATAACACACAATGTGTCATTACTTTCCTCAATGAAACAGAAATACCTGTTCTTAAATTCAGAGGTATTCTGTGTTTCTTTTTCACTTCACATGAATAGCATAATCCTTAAGAGGAAATTTCTTGCATACAAACGGATAAACAGACACAAGAGGTCAGTTAAATTCTCCCTATGGCCGTGTCTGAAGTGTTTTTTTGGGAAAATCTGCCATTGTTGTTGTAACATCATTGCAGCTCCACCAGTGCTAGCAACAATGGGCACTGCTAGTATAGACTATCTGCTAACGGTGTAAACAGGACTATATAATACTGTGGTAAAAATGCCAGCAACCAGATGACACTGACAGACTGGTGGAGCTACATTCGTGCTAAAGAAAAGGTGGGAAGATTTTTCAAAAGAACCTCAATATAGTCCCAGCCTGATTGCATATAATTCCCATTGATTGGGTACGAATGGAGGGGGAGATTTTCAGAAGTGCCTACAAAATTTAGGAGCACAAGTCCTACTGAAAGCCAATGGGAGCCAAATCTCCCCCAAAATTGGTATATCAGAGATCAATGACAGCTGTTCACAAAGGGTGAGGCCAAACTCTATCTTCTGTTGTGAGTATATAACTCCCACTGACACTAATGGGAAAGGCATACACACTGAAAGGCAGAATTTAGTTCTATTGGAGGAAGTAGGGAGAACTGTGGCTGAAATAATGCAAAAATATGAGAAATTTGCCAAAATGACTGAATTACTTTTATTTTCCTACTGATTGGCCAGTTATATTTTTCATCCTCTGCCCTCCAAATATATGTTAAACTTTACAAAGTCGTCTTTAACTTCACTTCAGCCTCGGGCTCCCTTTCAAGCTTGCTTTTTCCTTTTATTCTTCAGTCACTATTACACCAAATAGGCCAAATATTCAGTTATTTTGTGTGATACTGCTATCAGCTGATTTAACTGGCTAGTACCCACTGAAGATGGAATAATGTTCAAAGGGGCATGGTCAGTTTGAGAACTGGTTCTTTTCAAATGTGTTAAAAGTAGTTTTAGAAACTACACCTGCATCTAAGTCTTCAAACCAATTTTTGTTGTTTTAGAATCACATTTTCCTTTCCCTCTATCTTTTAATGCTTCTTACTCTCATGTCACTGTGTTTCACACACACGCAACCAATGGAGAAACTGACATTGTACAGAGGAAACAATAAAACTAACTAGACATGAAGAGCTGTCAAATGCATATGGTGTAAGCAAACTGGAAGCTAATATAGATTTTCCCCCTCTAACCTCTTTCAGTTAAATTTATCTTGGGTACTACTGCAGGAATATTTCTGTCTGGAAAAAAAATTACCATGTATGATTTTTAAGTTGACAGTGCCCTTTTAAACAGAACAGACTAACTGGCAGAATTGGATAATACATTAGCCCCCTTCAACCTCTGGAAACTTGGGTTACATTTGAATTTTATCAGAGGTGAAAATGAGTTACTTCAACTTAATCCCCAGTGGATATCTGTTCACATATCAAAAGCATTACACAATTTGGCCTAAGTCTGCTACTACCAGGAAACAGGCCCAGGAATAAAAGTGAAATGGTCAGGACCATGGGTCAAAATTGAGATGCACTAGCAAAAATGAGCGAGGAAACATATATAGCACCTGTTCACATTATGCCTGACCCAAATAAGTACCTTCCTTATAGAAACACTAAAAATGACCTATGTCAGCCAACTAATATGAGAACAAACATAAAATATGTTTCAATTAATACGTAAAAACAAATGGCTCATTTGAATTACTAAAAAAGGAAAGGAAAGCGCATGGGGCAGATTCTTCTCTCAGGTACACTGGAGGGAATCTAATAGAACACAGTATATTTCAATGGTTATGCTGCATTTACACTGGAGTAGCCATCATCAGACTCTGGACCTAGGCTTCCAATATCAGCCTTATAAGTGTTCTACTTCTCATACTTACTATGCTGGCTTCCCTTGCCGTTTCTTTTCTTTGAATCCTCAGAGAGACAAAAATCACAAAGGAAGTCCAAGATCACGAATCAGTTCATTACAAAGCACTACTTCTAGTCTACTGAGGTGACTAAACTATGGCTCTAGCATCTCTGCAAAATGTACTGTAATGCTGGACTTCTAGTGCTTGCTTCAAATTTCCATACCTGCTTCCTTGCTTTTCCATTTAATTAGCAAAAGTAAATGATGGCTGGTTGAGTATCCTTTTTGTAAGTTATTCACTAGCTGTGATGCCTAGTACATCTACTGACAACCACCCAAAGTTTAAACACTGATTTGTTATTGATTAGTAAAAATAACAAACAAATCAATTTTAAAGTGGTTTAATTTCCCTGGCTATTTTATAATTAGCTCTGAACAGCCTAACAAAACTGCTCTACTTCAACAATACCTGAGGTCTGTGATGTATTCAGAAAGAAAGGCAGAAATGACCAGTGCTGCAGAGCAAAATGCATAAGGAAGCATTCAATTTTAGCCTTAAAAAAGAATACATTACACATATACAGACAGAGCTATCGAGTGGGTGTTTCTTGTTTTTATCTTAACATTAAAGACCAAATCCTGTCCCACTGACTTAAGAGACTTTTACAATTTACTTCAATGGGGCTAGGATTCTGCCCTGAATGAATTTACTGTTTGTGGTACATACCAAACATATATCCTTATGGACTGTAGTCCTTCATCCAAAGAGCAGATACAGCAGTGCACATTTCCCCATATTGATCCGTTAATATGCCTCTGCCCTGATCCATAAGGAGCATCTGGGCGGCACAGTGTTTTGTAATGTAACACAAAGTCTTTTGTCTCTGGCAGACTGGTTCAGTTTTGCCCCAACTTGGCAGTAAGGAGTATTTGGTCTCTGACATAAATTGATGATCTCAGTCCTGTTCTTAATGGACAAGTTAACATCGTAATGGTCACATATATGTATGGCTAAGTCAGGAGAAAGAGTTAAATGGTCAAGATAACCAGTGGTGAAAAAGATCTTGTCTTTCAGTCTTCTTGACCATTCCATTTTTGTGTGGAAATGTATCATATTGATTCAATTTTCCTCAGCTTCAGGATGAAATTTCTAGTCACACTGAAAAAGACACAATGCAGGATAGCCAATAGCCCAGTGGATAGAGCATTCACTTGGGATATCAAAGACCTGAGTTCAAGCCTATGCTCCAAATCAAGCAGAGCAGGGATGTGAACCTGGGTCTCCCACATAGGAGAATGCCCTAATCACCAGACAGACACTTACTTACCTTGTGAAAAATTTTGAAAGTCCTGGTTTCATTCCGATGCAGAATGCAAACCCTTTAAATTTTTTCACAAAATTGAATTCTTGTTTTTCGGCTAACCCTTCTTGAGACACTGCTGTTCTGGTTTTCAAAGACCAGCACCCAAAAGCTAATCTATCTAAAGTTAGGGGATACTTTTAAAAGTTCATCTCTACATGTCTTTAGGAGAAAACATCACCCCAGATGTTTGCTCAGGTCACATTTCTAAGTTGAGAAAAGGAGCAAAGCACAGAACTGACAATATCTAAACCATGCAGTATAATCACCTTACATTTCTTAGTGTTTACTTTTTATTTTACAACTACATATCCATCTCTCCTGCAAACTTAACTTTTAAATATGATATCATGAGGGACAGAATAACTGCCTGCCAAACCTCCCTTGGTTCTCTCCTTGATTCTCATTGGTGAAAATGATCACAAATTCATCTCCATTAGATCCCATGATGATGGGGATTCATTAACTGACTGAATCAATTCATTGTACCTGACTGCTACTACTAACACAATTGCCAAATAAAGTCTGCATCCAAATTATACATGTTAAGCATTAAACCAGAGAACCCACATCAGACACATCCTACAAATGGTTGTGACACTAGGCCAGGAGTGGCCAACCTAAGCCTGCGAAGGAGCCAGAATTTACCAGTGTACATTGTCAAAGAGCCACAGTAATACATCAGCAGCCTCCTATCAGCTCCCACACCCCAAGCACCTCCCGATCAGCTGTTCCCTGGCGTGCAGGAAGCTCGGGGGGGGGGGGGGAGGGGGAGGGAGGAGCGAGGGCACGGCAGGCTCAGGGGAGGGGATGGAGTGGGGGCAGGGCCTGTGGCAGAGCCAGACTTGAGCAGTGAGCACCCCCCAGCACGTTGGAAAGTTGGCGCCTGTAGCTCCAGCCCCGGAGTCTGTGCCTATACAAGGAGCCGCATGTTAACTTCTGAAGAGCCGCATGTGGCTCCGGAGCCACAGGTTAGCCACCCCTGCACTAGGCATTAGGAGAAAATGACTTAGAATGAATTGTATGTTGCTCAATGAGAACATCAGAACCTGTCAGATGCCACAGGCCTGATAATGAAACAAAACATGCTAGTTTTATAATTTCTTCTTTTCTAGGAACAAACACTGGCACCCAGACAACACACTGGGTGCGTATAATGTGCTTGTCAAATATGTAGATTTTGACTGAAGGTTCTCCTGTATAGCTCTACAAATAAGCAGATAAGGAGAGATCCACAGAGAGAAATATTGATAGCAAGTGTGGACTGGAGGCTTGATGTTTTCTTGTTGAGAGAGCCAGACTACATAAAACTGAAATTCGACCAAGAGAGACAGGACTTAATTACATTTGTTTTAAACAATTCTGTGACATTGGATAAATGAATACTGCAATTAATTTGAACTAGTTCTATTTTGTAAATACAAATTAAATTACTTCAGGAAATGCTTCATTTCCTTATGCAACAACTTTGTCACAGTTTCATTTCAAAGACATAAAGCAGGCTACATGTGATCAGTGGACATGCACATCTTTAGCAGACGCTAACATGAAAGCAGATATACTACAAACATTCATCATCCTTCAGCAAGCAGTGATTTTAATATTTGTTGCAACAATATTTTCAGGTTAATTTAGAATCACTATTTTGAATGCAAGGCATTTAATTATAAAAATCATAGGCCAACATTTTCAAAAGTGATGAGTGATTTTGGGTGTCACTGGAAACCCTTTGAGCTATTAGGATGTTTCAAGTTGGGCACCCAAAATTAGAGCATCTACAACCACTTTTGAGAATCTTAGCCATAGTTAGAACCAAGACTACCATAATTCTCATCCATTTAGGTCTACAGTAGATTTTAGACCATGACATGCTTTGTCAGCTGTATGCTCAAAACTATTTTGCTGCAAGCCTTTCGGAAAATACGTTTTCCCAAAAGAAGTCCACCGAAGCTCAAACCTTTTGTAAATAATTTTGATGACAATACAACTGGCATTTTCTGCAAAGCAAGGGAAACTGAGAAGAATTCACTCTACACCTTCTAGGCTGCTTAAATCAGCATTGGTGTATGGAATGTAAAACATTTTAAAACTTTGGGAACAAGGTTAAAAAGAAGAACAGGAGTACTTGTGGCACCTTAGAGACTAACATTCTTCCAGATTTTTTCCCTCCGTACAGTCTTTTTAACCTCTGATTTCAGATGATTCTCAAAACTTTATTTTAGAAAACACAATTGCCAAACATCAAATTATTAGCGAAAGGATCTAATGGAAAATGGGCTGATCTAAAGATGTTTTAGCTATATTTCAAGCTCTACAATTTAGGGGCACTTTAAAAAAAATCCCATTTCCTTGTACAACTTAAAGCAAATAAGCTAACTACGTCATAGATCTGAATTTACGAAAACCACATGGCTATTTTATTTTCTTCTTTTTCAAATCACTTTTTGTTTAAAATAATACACTACCATAGTACTCTGAACCAAACATATGTAGTTGAGATCATCTGTTTCACATAACATTTTGCCATGCTAAGGGGAAAAAACATATTTCTGTCCCCAAGAGGCTATTGCAATAAATATCTTCTGAGCAGCCCTCAGTTTATCAGAATTCGTCTTTGTTTACAACAACCATTTGTTTAGAGCAGAATACATACATGTCTATTTCATACACAAACAATCTAGATATATGGAAGAGGTATGATAGAATATTTTGGGCCGAGCAGAAGATAATTGCAGTTTGCCTCTGCCTGATAGTTTGGGCCTGGTAGTAAGGGAGTCTGAGGAGAAGACTGGCAGCTGGGCAGAGGAGCAGAAGAGTACATGACTGAAGCTGCTGGGATCAGGTAGGACAACAAATCATTCGGAAAGGATCTTGAAACTCTGGGACAGGATCCAAAATATAGGTGAATTCAGACCCCTCCCTCCATAGTTTTAGTTCATTCCATTCTCTGTAAAATCAACCTAACACTAATAACATTCTTCCCTTCAATAGAGCAGATCTTCAGCTAGTATAAATTGTCATAGCTCCACTGAAGTCAATACTGTCCTCAGTATATCTAGCAGCTATCTTACAATGGTATAGTATAACATTGGAAAACAGTGCTCAACATCCAGTCTTCCGGCTTGTCTATAGTTGAAAATTTATCAAAATAAGTATTTAGTTATTTTAGTATAAGTCCCTGGACACTCTTCTTCTAGAATAAGAATGTCCTCATGAGATTTTATACCAAGATAACTATTCTGGAATAATTATTGCAGAATCACAATTTTGGTGAATTTCCAAGAGAAGACAAGCCCTTATAAAAATACAAGAATAGTGTCTACTAATGTCTTAAAGCACATTACTGATTATATTATATAATGGTAAGTAGTAACTATTCTAAACTGTAATGTTTTGGACATTTACTACAGAACGAGGTAGTTTATTTTATAAGAAAAAAAGAATATTGTTGAATACAAGAGTACAATATGAAGCTATGTGCAATGAACAGCTGTAGCAGAGAGAAAATAGGAGAAAAGGGAGAGTAAGGTAATGTGATGGTATTTGAGGTACCAAATCCAAGAATTTTGCTGTAAGTCATGGAGTCCAGTACCGCAGCCAAATTTGTGACATCTGTTTTGGTTTGTGATTTAATCCATACACCTCTGTAAATCTCTGCTCATAGTACAGTAATGATACTGCAATTTTCATGTAAGCAGACTGCTTGGGCACTAAATGATCTGGAAAAAGGGGTAAACAGTGAGGTGGCAAAATTTGCAGATGATACAAAACTACTCAAGATGGTTAAGTCCAAAGCTGACTGCGAAGAGGGATCTCACAAAACTGGGTGACTGGGCAACAAAATGGCAGATGAAATTTTACTTTGCATTTATCAATTGCTGTTGATAAATGTGAGGTAATGCACATTGGAAAACATAATCCCATCCATACAATAAAATGATGGGGTCTAAATTAGCTGTTACCAATCAAGAAAGAGATCTTGGAGTCATTATGGAGAGAACTCTGAAAACATCCACTCAGTGTGCAGCAGCAGTCAATAAAGCAAACAGAATGTTGGGAATCATTAAGAAAGGGATAAATAATAAGACAGAAAATATCATATTGCCTCTATATAAATCCATGGTACACCCATATCTTGAATACTGCATGCAGATGTGGTCGCCCCAACTCAAAAAAAGATATATTGGAATTGGAAAAGGTTCAGAAAAGGGCAACACGAATTATTAGGGGTATGGAACGACTTCCATATGAGGAGAGATTAATAAGACTGGGACTTTTCAGCTTGGGAAAGAGACTACTGAGGGGGGATATGATAGAGGTCTATAAAATCATGACAGGTGGGAAGAAAGTAAATAAGGAAGCGTTATTTACTCTGTCTCATTACACAAAAACTAGGGATCACCAAATGAAATTAATAGGCAGCAGATTTAAAATAAACAAAAGGAAATATTTCTTCACCGAATGTACAGTCAACCTGTGGAACTTGTTGTCAGCAGATGTTGTGAAGGCCAAGACTATAACAGGGTTCAAAAAAGAACTAGATAAATTCATGGAGGATAGGTCCATCAATGGTTATAAGCCAGAATGGGCAGGGATGGTGTCCCTAGCCTCTGTTTGCCAGAAGCTGGGAATCGGTGACAGGAGATGGATCACTTGATGATTACCTTTTCTGTTCATTCCCTCTGAGGCATCTGGCATTGGCCACTGTTGGACAGGATACTGGGCTAGATGGACCTTTGGTGTGACACAGTATGGCCATTCTTATGTTCTAATGCTTAAACATAACAGTTAAAGAAGATGTGGGTGGGTGTGATGGAGAATAAAAGCAGGGGATACACATGGCCTCTGACACAAGTCAGGGTACCAGTCACTCCATAACAACACTTCTCTCTCTGTCTGAAATAAACAGGGATCTTGAAGAATATATTTTCAAATCTCTTTAACAGAGGGAGAATGCTGTGATGATGGTTCAGCAGTCTAGTGAACAGAAGAAGCATGAGGATATATTGATAGACATTTTCCTTTTCCAGATGTATGGATCCTTCATTCAAGCAACAGCAGAATACAAAATAAAAACAACTACAATAACAATAATATTCTAGCTTCAACTGGCTAAATCAAGAAGTTGTTTCTCCATCCTCAGCTGATGTAAATCAGCATAGCACTATTGAAGTAAATGGCTCTATGCTGTCTTACATCAGCTGAAGATCTGACCCACTGCATCCAGCTATGGTCTAGTTCCCATGCCAAAGCATTTCTGTCAACAGCACGTGTGCCAGAAGAGAGAAGCACCATGGGGTGAAACATGGAAAGAGTTGCACATTGAAAAATGAATCTCTTTGTTATAAGATTCTGTCTGAATTTAGGTGACAATTTTTAAGTATTTAATTTCCTTTTTTTGTAACAAGAGTAGTAGTCAGCTATTCAGTCACTGCCACAGTTGTAGTTAACATTATTAAGTTTTTCCAACACAGCAAAGTACCTAAACAACGATTTCCTCAGCTAGGTTTTCCTTAACTCATTGTTGTTCTCAAACTTTATTTCTGAATCCCCAGAGACATTCAATTTGATGCATTACAGTGGAGTTTAAAAGGAAGAAAAAGACCTACTATTATCTTAAAGTTGTCCCTGAATGTTATGAATTAAAAACACAAAATCAAATGCTAACCAAACCACCATGTGACCGTGAAGCATATTTACTAAACTACATTTTGGCAACATAATTTTATAATATATTTTAGGGGGGAAAGGGGAGACGTCACTCCTTTTCAGACAGTGAAGAAACATAAGTGATGAATTACTGTATTCAGATACATTTGGCTTCCATCCCAGGGTGGCTACCTCTGCTAGATCTTCAAATACCATTTTCTATGCCACATGATATTGGAGACTTATTTGTAATATAAGTAATTTCTTATTGATTAATTCATACAGTGCAAATCACATACCTTAACATTAAAACATCACTATCTCTTGGGAGTTTCTTCTAATCATAACAAATAAGTTAATATCAAAAAGTACCCCAACAGTACTCTTTTAAGCAATGTAAACAAGAGGTTTAGATCACTAGTTATAAACATATGTTAATTTTGATTCCTACAAATCTCCCTTTTCCTTCCATGAAACCCTTTCATTATGTGCTTCTCTTCAAACAGATAAAGCCAGCTGATCTTTTGTACCTGTGTGTTTTGTAAAACAGGCACCTCTTCAGGGGAATCTTTACTACATGTTCCTGAAGCCCCACAAACAGAACACTCTGGCTATGCAGAATCTGCAGGCTCCTGATAGGTTCTTTCTGCCTCCGTGGAAAGAGCTCAATTTCTTCAAGTAAGCAGCTGCTTGAAGTCTGATTCATTGGAGCGAGTACTTTCTTAATAGTGCCATAGTCTGTAAAGGCAAAGGGGAAAATTACAAACTGGAAATCATATAGGGAACACTACCTACTCAATGCCACTCAGCAGTCACAGAAACTATTCTTCTCACACATTGGGAGGTTTTGTAAGAGGCCATTTAATTTGGAGGATTCAGCTGGTTTTTCTATTAGTGTAAACTGCACACTATACAAGTGAAAGGAAACTGAACAGCTATAAATATTTTATAAAACAAACAATGGCAAAGCAGTTTAGGAGCATCAGACAAACACCTTAAAACAGTGCATACTGGAAGATCCACATTCAAAGCTCAGCTATTATGGGCACACATCTGCAGAATCCATTTATAGCAAGAACTATGACCAGAGAGTGTATAGACAGTCCCATCATTTCTAATTTACAAGACTACAGTATACCTATTTTTAAAGGACTCAAAAAAAATTAAGAAAGTACACTGTTGCCTCACTTGATCTGCTTTTGTAAATGAATGAATTTACCTACAGACTACGAACAAATAGAATAGCTATTATTAATCTCTTTAAAGAAGTGCACAAAGTATGAAGAGCTGTATATTTGTTTATTTGGTAAGGGTGTATGACACTACAAAATACAAGTGCTTCATACAGATTGTCTAATCATTTTGATCCTTTTTAGAGAAAGTAATCACCTTTCCTCTGACTGAGAAATACAGTGATTCACTCTGCATGCTACCTTCCGATTGGTCACTTCTGAGCAAAAACTGTTAATCACGCCAACTCGATGCCAGACCATTTATGAGATTTCTGAATATAATTAAGTATTCTCAACATTTAAAAATATTTAATATGAAAAAAAGGACCAAATTCTCATCTGGTGTAAACACCAGACAAGGGTCTGGCCGAAAGAGCGTACTACACCACTACCTCGATATAACGTGACTCGATATAACACGAATTCGGATATAATGCGGTAAAGCAGTGCTCCGGGGGGGCGGGGCTGTGCACTCCGGTGGATCAAAGCAAGTTCAATATAACGCAGTTTCACCTATAACACGGTAAGATTTTTTGGCTCCCGAAGACAGCGTTATATCGACGTAGAGGTGTATGTGATTCTCTGTGTGCTGCAAATGGTGAACATTAAGGGTTCAGTCATGCAAACCCTTACTTACACAAATAATCTTTATCCATACAAGTTGCCCTTTTCAGGCAAATAGGGCAACCTATGTGAATGAGGAATGCTCATGGGAGTAAAAGCTTGTGTAACCTTTGAGTGGGCTAGAGTTCACTCCATTTCCCGTCTCCAGTGCCTTAAAAAAAAAAAAAAAAACTCCTCCCATAGAAAGTAGCTGGAGCCCCTGAGTTCAGTTTCTAAGGATTTTCAGCAAGGATTGCACAGGGTCAACCTCCCCACAGTCAAGTCCCAAAAGGAACTAAATAAATTAATTTAATGAAATAACTTTATAAAATCTTATGATAAAGAAACAAATAATAATCTAATTTTTACAGCATGACATGGCTATTTTATAATCCACAGACATTACCTTCACAGTTATACAAATAAAGAAAAATTAAAATCTTAACAGTTCAATCCCCACAGAAATACAGTGATAAGAAACTGAAAGTCCCCAAAAACTTAGTTCACATAAGTCTTCGTTAGAGGCTTTGATCACCAAATCTATACAGTCTGCGGAGTCTAAAACAACATCTTCCCTCCAATTCAGAGGTGGGCAAACTACGACCCATGGGCCACATCCGGCCCGCGGGACCGTCCTGCCCAGCGCCTGAGCTCCTGGCCCAGGAGGCTAGCCCCCGGCCACTCCCCTGCTGTCCCTCCTCCCCCGCAGCCTCAGCTGGCTCGCTCCGACAATGCAATGCTCTGGGCGGCAGGACTGTGAGCTCCTGGGGCAGTACAGCTGCAGAGCCAGGCCTGACCCGGTGCTCTGAGCTGCGTGGTGGTGGCTACAGCGGCAGCATAACCCGGCACTAGCCGGCGGCGCGGCTGTAGCGCTGCCAGGCACCAGTGCTCCAGGCAGCGCGGTAAGGGGGCACAGAGTAGGGGGGGTTGGATAGAGGGCAGAGGAGTTCAGGGTGGTGGTCAGGGGTAGGGGTGTGGACAGGGGTCGGGGAGGGACCGGGGGGTTGAATGGGGGCAGAGGTCCCAGGGGGCAGTCAGGAATGAGAGGAGGGGTTGGATGGGGCAGGGGCCCCAGGGGGGCAGATAGGAGGTGGGGGACGGTAGGGCTACCACACGTCCGGATTTCCCCGGACATGTCCGGCTTTTCGCTCTTTAAATAGCCATCTGGGGGGGGGGGGGATTTCTAAAAATATCCGGCATTTCTCCCCGGTTGGCTATTTATCGACCGAAAAGCGGCTGACAGGGTGGCCGAGTGCCGCTCGCATTGGGGCCTCGGCAGCCAAAGCCCCTTCCCGGCTCCCCCCACCCCTGCACCCTTAGCACGCCGCCCGGCAGCGCTGGGGGGTGGGGCTGTGCGCCTGTGAGGGAACGTGGCGGCAGGGCTGGCAACGGCGGCCAGAGCCCCTCCCCCGCTTACCCCCTCCTCCACAACCTCAGCACGCCGCTCGGCAGTGCTCGGGCGGGGCAGGGCGCTCCTTGGGGCACGGAGCCAGACACCTGCTCTAAGCCGAGCGGCACGGTAAGGGGGTCGGGGAGTTGGAGAAGGGGGACTGTCAGGGAACAGGGACCGCGGGGAGTTGGATGGGTTGGGAGTTCGGGGGGGCTGTCAGGGGGGCAGGGGTGTGAAGAGGTGTTGGGACAGTCAGGGACAGGGAGCGGGGGGGTTAGATGGGTCGGAGGTTCTGGGGGCGCTGTCAGGGGGTGGGAAGTGGGAGGGAGTCGCTAGGGGGCAGGGCTACCCCCCAATGGAGTGTCCACTTTTTTGAAAGTTCAGATATGGTAACCCTAGGGACGGGCCACAACCCCCTCCCCTAACCGGCCCTCCATACAATTTACAAAACCCAGTGCGGCCCTCAGGCCAAAAAGTTTGCCTGCCCCTGCTCCATTTGCTTGTAGGAATCTTCAGGTGGAATCCATGCAGACTCTTCCTCTGCTGAAATCACTGCTAGCCAGTCAGCTAACTGATCAACCAACCACTCCGTTAAGTGTATAGATTTAAAGACAACCCTGTTACAAGAAAATACAAAACTGACAATAGCAAAACAGAAATGACTCTTTCCCCATTACTGCATTTAAAGAAAAGTTGGTGAATCAGACTATTGAGACAATTTAACTAGAACAGTTTGGCTAAAATCAGAACAACATTCAAAGCATACAATTAAAATAGAAGTTATTTTTCCCTCCCAGTTTCCCCTTGTTATAATCAGCATTGCTCAGGCTTCCCTGTTAGAGGCTTAACAATATCATTAACCTGCTGCAAAACGCTTCACAGTTAGGGACAACAGCCTGCTTTCTTCGCCTGGGCTCAGCTTCCCAACTCACACAGGGCACCTGGCCTGCGGCAAAGCAGCTGCCCTGCCTGCTTGCCCTCGTGGAGTCTGACCCTAGCAACAGGGAACCTACTGGAGCATACCCAAAACTACCACACCCAATTCCAGAAGCATCTGGATGTGGAGTGCTTAATCTGCCTAGCAACAGTGACCCAGACCCAGCTCACTCCTACCTCCCCACAATGGGTCTCTTAAAGAAATATTTCCCTATTAGGCACATGGGTTACACTTGCATGGTCAGAGTCATGACCTCTGAATACGTCTTGCTTAGGCCTTCAGATTACACTTGCATTTCACAGAAAATAAAATCATTTAACACCATTCTCTGTATCTCTCTCCTTTCTTGGAATAAACATATTTGGAAGGATTTACTGTAGAAAAGAATATTTGTTTAAAACTACCTTCTGAACTACAATTTTTATTTTTATTATAATTTTACCCCCTCCCCTCCCAAATATAACCAGTCAAATTGCAATTGACTGTCCCTTTCGCTCAATCCACCTAAAGTATAATTACATCTAAAATTACTTAAACCCTTAGCAGACTGTGATTCTGCATTACAGGTGAGTGTGAAGTAGCACAGTAGGCAGAAGGCATGACAGTAAAAGACTGTTCCGAGTACTGGTGACTGGATCCAGAATCTTAACTGCAGTCGCATCAAGTTTCAAGGTCAGTGCATGCTGTTTGAACTACCGCAAAAAAAAAAAAAGTCATTAGCTGAGTTGCTTTGTGGATAAGCTTGAAATTATACTGTGGTCCATCATCCCTGCTGGAAATGGGATGTGAAGCTAGGGTTACCATATTTAAAAAATAAAAAAAGAGGACATTCCACGGGCCCTGGCCCTGCCCCTTTCCCACCCCTGGCCCCGCCCCAACTCCACCTATTTCCCGCCCCTTCCCCAAAGTCCCCGCCCTAACTCCCCCTCCTCCCTCCCAGCTATGCGAAAAGGGCTGCCCGAGCGCTATCGGCTTCACGGTTTGCCGGGCAGCCCACAGACCCTGCGCCCCCGGCTGGTGCTTCCCCAGCGCAGCTGGAGCCCGGGAGGAGAAGCGCCCAGCTGGGGGCGCAGGGTCTGGAGGCTGCCCGGCAAACCGTGAAGCTGGTAGCGCTTGGGTTTCGGGCAGCCCCCATGCCTCCGAACCCTGCGCCCTGGCCGGGCACTTCCCCTCCTGGGCTCCGTCTGCTGTGCTCCTCCCCTGACTCTTCGACTCTGTTTAAGAGCCAAGCTGCCCGAGCGCTACCGGCTTCGGGCAGCCCCCTTGCCTCCGGACCCTGCGCGGCCGGAGCAGAGCAGCTGGAGCCCGGGAGGGGAAGTGCCTGGCCAGCGGCTCGGGGTCCGAAGGCAAGGGGGCTGCCCGAAGCCGGAGCGCTCGGGCAGCTTGGCTCTTAAACAGAGCCAAAGAGTCAAGCGGAGCCGAGCAGCTAGAGCCCGGGAGGGGAAGCGCCCGGCCGGTATTTTTCCCGGACATGTTCGGCTTTTTGGCAATTCCCCCCGGACGGGGATTTGATTACCAAAAAGCCAGACATGTCCGGGAAAAACCGGACGTATGGTAACCCTATGTGAAGCCAACATCAGAAGAATAAACTGGGAGGAAGAAAAGAATTGGGGGGATATTTATACCTACTATGAAAACTGCATTTCTTCAACTAAGCAAATAGCAGATTGTCTACACGGATGTGTTTTGGTATAATATATATAATTAACTTGTACACACATACATAATGTACCTCTCTGTCGCTACCCACACACCAACCCAAACATTAAAGTAGATTCTAGATTAGACAAAGTAAGAGTGCTTTGGATGTGAAGTGCCGTTTGGACAGCAGAAGAAAAAGGAACGTTTTGTTTGTTTAGGATTTTGTTTCTTTTTTCTGTACGAAAAGAGCAGTAGAATGTTATGGTAACAACAGAGTAAGAATGATAAGGTTGGACTGTGTCATAAATAAAGATTATTGAGCTACTTTCTAGATACCATTATTAATTTCAGTGTGTGATATGAATTACATGAAACTTAAAGAGAAAACAAAAGCTACTGCATGTGTCTATATACATCAAGGATATCAAACTCATTTGGTGAAAAGGCCAGAATTCCATTATTAATTATGCTCCATGGCCTGGGCTATAAATTTAGGACTGCATATTACTCCAATCCATGGAAAATATGCTCACCTTTAGACCACTGTTACTAGTGCCTCCCTCACCCCATTCTGCTTTCTCTGTTTTTTGCCCCTTTTTCTTATCTTTGTGTATATTCTTTGTTCTTCCCTCTGCCTTTCTTTTCCTGCAGTATCTTCCAATTCCCATATCTCCATGGTCTTCACTCCCAACCCTTCCCCATTATATCTGTTAAAATGATCAGCTATTATACAGTTACTGTTGACACTGAAATGGGATCATGAACGAGATTAAAAAAGGACAGAGGACTTCCCACATCTCACAGACATTTTTTTCAGGGATTCTGCAGATGCAGGTAGACAATACTGCATCGGTTTATGTTTGATTCACATCTGGAAAGTTTTCTTCACATTCATGTGGGCTACAAACTTACTTTTCTTTTAGATGATATCTTAGATTCTGCAAAATTTGAACTTGTTCTGTGGGTCACACATAGCCCACAGACTCTCTCTCTCTCTCTCTCTCTGTATGACACCACTGATCTATACACATGTAGACGCGTATATATCTGTGCAAACTCATAGACTCAATTAATCTCCTTTAGGTTAGTGTAATCCAGAAATAACTCCACTAAAATTATTGGTCAGTATGTAAACTGGCAATTAAAGTCATCTAAACAAATTTAACTCTGCCCCTGTATAATCAGCTGCAGAATAACCACAAACCAAGAGCTAGTCCTATCCTCAAAAAATACATATCACTGTATGAGCTACTCTGAAAGTTAATGAGACCTACCTGAAATATCTCACTGCCGTTGATGGGATGATTGCCTAATACCGATGCATTTAAAACTTTAGTGCACCTGACTTCACATTCTCACCATAAACTACACCTGATTATATATGGTTGACAAGAAAATGGTAAACCTTTACTTCTCTTTACCAAAAGTGATCATATACAAGACACATATTTGGTGGGTCTTCCCAAAAATATATACTTTTGTATGTACAAATACTTAGCAGGTTACTTAGCTATGAACCTCATAAAAGCTATACCAAAATGTAGATACTTTACATGCCAGGGTTGTATGATGGTCGGAGATCAAGTATTATGGAAACTTACTTTCAAAGCCAAAGCCAGTGACTGTATGCCCATGTTCTGTGGTTCTACAAGACTCCTATACAATTTAGGATATTTGACATCTACCATGGGTTGCATATTCCTTAACAATATTATAAAAGCTTCCTTCCTCAGTCTTTTCTCAAAAGGTTTTATCTTACACACAATGTGCATGAGATAGAAGAGGATGTTGTTTGGGTAACCTTAACTGTGCACTTTATTAATTTTTGCATGCATTCATCCCCATTTGAGCACAATTATCTAAGTTGCCAGTGCAAATGTAAGAACAAGCATTTATCAACTCCAATTAGGGCCCAAATTTTGAAAAACTGCCCCCAAAGGTATTGAAAATATGTATCAGAGGGGTAGTCTTGTTAGTCTGGATCTGTAAAAAGCAACAGAGAGTCCTGTGGCACCTTTAAGACTAACAGATGTATTGGAGCATAAGCTTTCGTGGGTGAATGCCCACTTCGTCAGATGCATGAAAATATGTAATTACATTGAAATGTGCCACTGAAAAAGTGAATGCCTTATCAAACAGTATTTCTTTGAAATGTACATATGCGACAGTACGTTTTTTGTTTAAAAAGTGTTGTATGGGGTCATAGTTGTGTGACTTTGGGATTTTAAAGTGACTCACACAGCTAAAATCCTGCATGACAACTGGAAAATTTACTCTTGACCAAAAACTGCTTTATGTGATTTGAGTGATAATTAACAGTCCTGTAGGCAGATTTTTAGTGTAACACAGAATTATTGTTATCATTATTTATTACATAATTTGGTTACAGAATGTAAGTTAGAAATTATAGAAGTAATCATTGAGACAATAAACGACATTATATATAAAGGAAATATATCCACAAAGAAAAATTATTTTGAAGTGCCCCAAAGTAAAGACAGTTCTGCTCTCAAGAGCCTACAATAAAAAAGGCTTTGCAAACCCCATGGTACCAAGAGCTCACACTGCTTGCCATCAGGGCAAAAGTTGTGTAAATAGGGTCTCAGTCTGCTCCCTCTGTTTAAAGTTAGAAACCTGCTAATGTATCCTGCAGAGACAGGGCCTAACAAAACAAACAGTTCCTGGTGCAGATGCAGAGCAGCACTGTGCATTTAACCCAAATAAGACAAATAGAAACTCAAAATGTATAAGTTATAGAATGGGGAAGACAGATATCAGGTATTTGGACAGGATCAACCATGCATCCCTGTCCATTCTAAAATTAAAAGAAAAGCAATGGGTGGGCGTGGGGGCAGGGGAGAAGAACAAAACTAGAATATTGCTCAAAGTTCTCTGGGGAAAGAAACATTTTGGGTCACTCTATCACAATTCCTCACATAAATATTTACTTCAGAACCATAGTGACTCTTCCTATGCCAGGAAATAGCCATAACTTTCCTTTCCATGGATACAATAAAAATTCTAGCATCATCACAAATATTGACAGCACTCCCACAGTTATTTCAGAATATGGATGAATAGCAAGTTCACATTCTGGGATTATGCAAGACAAGCAGGAATGGATCCAGACAACTGACAGTTTTGTTTTCCGGTGAGAATGACTGGATATGTGGGGGAGGAGAAAAAGATAACCATATTGGCAAGATAGAACCAACTCACTGAAGTGCTATGTAAGTAGTACAACAATGTTTGCATAAAGAGACTTGCTAATTTAGCAATTGTATAGTGGATATCTAATGTACTGTGAATGAGGATGATGAAAAATCAAAGAAGGCTTCTGGCTGAAACAGCATATGGTGGGTTCAGTAAGTCTATAATGACACTTGACATTTTGTTAATAATTGAATGGAAAACTTGAGACAAGGTTGTGGAGAGCAAATTTGGAGACAACCTAGTCTACAGTGAACAAAAAATGAATGATGAAGTAAGAAAAGGAAGCAAAGTTTGAGATGAAAATGGTCTGATGGAGTCAAAACACATCACAAGCAATAGAAAATGCCACACAAATTAAAATGTGATGTCTTGTAGAGGAAGAAATATTTAAATGACTACCAAGCATGGGCTGAAACTTGTAAAAGACAACAAGAAATAAGCCTGCAAGCAAACTAACAGAACTCCTACTTCCTGAAAGATTTCAGCCAGGAACAGGGGCACACAATGAAGCATTTACAAATTCTTGAAGAGAAAAAGAAGGCAAACATTTATATTTCAGCTCATGTTTGTGAAAGCTTACTGAAATCCTTGGAAAAAAAATAGTTTTTCACAAGCCATAAAAAAGCAGTTGTAAGGCTATATTTCTTCATTTATTTATTTAAAGAAGAGGAAAAAAAAACTCTATCTGTTTGGGGGAAAACGCTTAAAATCTCAGACGAGTTTTGAGTTCTGCCACATTTTATCAAACAAACAGTCATTTCATTTAATATCCATTTTTTAAAATGCCATTTTGCCCAGGACCCTAGAGAGTGGCCTCATTTTGTGAAATCAACATATTTTATTCAAACTGGTAAATAAGTAAGTCAACTTTTTCCAAATACATGTGCCTAACGGTAGATTTCTAAGTACATAATCAGGCATCTAAATAAGTGGCCTAATTTTCTAAAGTGCCGAGGACCTAGGAGCTCCTGTTCACGTCATACTTCTGGTATTATATTTTAGTAAGATTTGAGTGAAAAACATAGTTGCAGTTAAAACTATGTGAAGGGTCAGCAGCAGACATTTGGGGACTGATTTCCAAATGTGTCCTTAGGCTACTCGCCACTTGCAGTCTGCATGTGTGGGTTTACAATTGTGCATATACTTTTTGCACATTGACCCCTGCTTGTGCAGATGATAGCTTCCTCTACATCAGCAAAACCCACTAAGCTTTTTTTCCCCACGGGTATAATCTGAATGCTTCCAAAATGCAATATTTCCTAACAAATTATTTTATCTTGCAATTCATTATAATCTAGTTTTCATAGTGCACTAGTAGCAATATTCCAGATGTACTTATAAAAGGTGTAAAATGACAAAGGAAAGATTGATTCAACATGAAAAATGCTCCCTCGAAAGGAAAAACTGCATGAATGTCAAATTTGCTTAAAAGCATCTATACTTTTTCCAAAGAAATTCAGTGTTTACATGTGTCAGAAGTAATATTTATATTAATTTTACAATATAACCATATTACAATTAAAGCAAAATATGATAGTATTATGGTCTTCAAGGTTTTAAGGTAGAGTGTTTCCTTTTATATATCTGGTGACATGTACAGATCTTGTCAAATTAACATTCTGTTCCTGAGCAAGAATATAAACAAAGATGTCTTCCCTCACTGCAGGGATTGATAGGAAATCCAGCAATTGGGGAGAACATGACTTTGGTTAGCAGGAGAAAATTATTCTGTTAGGAGAGAATATTAGGAATAAATTACCTAGGGCGGTTGTGGAATCTCCATAATTGGAGATTTTTAAGAGCATGTTAAACAAACACCTCTCAGGGATGGTCTAGATAATAGTCCTGCCATGAGTGCAGGGGACTGGACTAGAAAACCTCTCAAGATCCCTTCCAGTTCTACAATTCTATGATTCTATTATTAGACTTTGGGAGGCTCACATATGTTTGTAAAGACCTTTGGTCAACTTCTGGCCCCACTGAAATCAATGGCAAAACTCCCATTATGTTCACATGGGCCACGATTATATTCCTGGAGTTTAAACATACCCTATAAAGAGAAAAAGATCAGTTGTAAGAAGGCCCAGCACTCATTTATCAAATTTTGGATTTATGATTGGAATATTGCTTTAAGAAAAATATTTGCTTTTGAATTTGATCTAGCCCTCTGAACAAATTATGAAAAAAACAGTGTTGTGGTAGTACTTAAGATCCCTTGTCATGGACCAGAACCTCGCTGCAGCAGACACTGTAAAAACCCAGAACAAGACGGTCTCTCCCCCAAAGATCTTATAATCTTCTGCACTTGGCCCTCTCTAATCTGATATGTTAAAATACCCACAAAACATAGGGCAGTTAGTAAACTGTCCTGTCTAGGTGCATAAGGGGAGTGTGGATAAGAACCCTTCTTGTAAGGGGTAAGCATAAGGAGACTCAGACTCCACAAAGTCTTGACCTTTGCACGCACAGTGTATAAAACTAAGGGGAATATTAGCAATATCAGTGGTACAACATATTTAAAAAAGGAGAGTGGAAAAAAGATCATGGCCATGCTCTCCTGCATCAGCTGACAGACTGAAATCAGCATAAAAGGTGTGAGAAAAGAGAGCATATCTCACTGTATACCCCCAAATGTAGGTGCATGAGCCATATCTAAGTGCGCTCCCTCATCCTGCTCAATGGTCTGTGTGATCCATAGGCAGAATGGATTGAGGAATAGCTACTATGGCAATGGTCCTCGAATAACCTCTCGATTCCCCCAGTTTGGCTGTGACTTTCAGAGAATGAGAGCCCATTCACTGCAGCATTTGAAAGAATGTACGTGTTGAATGTAAGACATCATTTTAAAGTTTCTTTTTTAAAACGAAAATGTTTACCTTTCCAAATTAAAAAAAAAAAAGTTTAAAAGTAACTTAAGCCACACCTGGAGTGTGAATAATTAAAGTCAGCATTCTCTTCTATTCTACCACTTTTTTCTTCTGCTTTGGGAACTTAGTTTGAAGTGTTGGCTGTAGTCGGAAATATAAGTGTGTAAAAAATGGTTCTGTCATATTCAACATATCCCATGTGAGTTATACATGCTTACTTCACTTACAAGAGTAGTTTTTACTACAGTATGACCTGAACAGCCCATGAAACAGTGAGCCTCAGGCCTTAACTAGACTTTCTGAATTCTACTTACAGTAACTTTATAAGCAACAGTGATGTTGGGGACAGAAATGATAGACATAAACCAAATACACTGTTATTAAGGCAAACAACCATAAAATAAAGGTCCCTGCCAAATGGAGGATCAGGAAAAACAGCAGGTAAAAGACTTTTGCTGTGATTTTCTTAAAAGAGTTGCAAGCTGTAGATCCTACTTTACTAATATAAAAGACTAACTTTTAAACACTAGATAGTCTAAATAAAATGGCTTTGCTAAAAGAAATTCTTTGTAAAATCAAGGGAAATAGCTATAAAAACTTAAGATCTGGCTTTTTCAAGATTCTAACATTAGTTTTCTAACAGTTTTCTGTAACACACTGCAGAAGAATATCTTCTGTCAAAGAAAAATTACAAATAGTTTGTCATAGTTGTTTAATAAGATTTTGAAAAATATCAATGTAATCCAGAGTGACGGAGTTGGTGCTCTCAACACGAATACAGATACTGCCAAAAATCTCTTGGTTTAAAAATAAAGAGTAAGCATCTTCTCTAGTATACAGAAAGCACTTGCAAGCACCAACAAGTCATCTTTACCTAACTGTCATTAGTGAGTGAGTCACTGGTACATTCTAGCTGCTTTGCATTGTTTTAGCAATTATAAGCTGTCATAAACTTATACAACCCACCAGTTAAATTGTGTTTATGGCTGCTATGTGTCACTGAAGCATCATAAAAAGCCAGAGCATAGCAAAGAACAGGGCTCAATATGTTTGATATAGATGGGACACGCAGGTGATAAACTTTATTTGCATCGAACCTGAGTAAGTGGGATTTTGAGGGTCTTGAAAATTTGAGTTGTTCACATGAGCCTTTAGGCTGGAATGTTAGATGTCTGGCAAGAACTGCTTTTGGCCACAAACGGAAATAGGCTATTTCTACTTCAGGATCTGCTCCAGAAACAAAAATATTAGTGATATTTCAAGCACCTGGGTTTAAATCCAACTCTGCTCTCACCTTCAGAGGGATTTGGATGTGAGAGGCTGGTTTATGAATCTCTAATATTTGTAGAGAGGACTGGAACCCAAGTTTCCAAAGCTTAAAGACTTTTGGGAAAAGTCCAGGCAAAAATAAAGTCACCCCCACTGTAAGAGAGAGAAATGTTACCAGAAAGAAAAAGAGTAAAGATGACTCACTTCTCCAGTTATTCCATCAGGTGAACTATGAGTGTCTTCTGCTCACCACTAACTCATCTACTCTCACAATGCTGCATTTCATAGCATCTTTATATTTACAGAATGTTTTCTGGCAATTGAAAAAAGAAAGTACAGTCTGTTCTTGGTTTTGATAATAGTGGCTATGATTTTTTGTAACAGTTTAGTAGAGGCCTGAGATAAGTTATGTCTAAATAGTTATATAGGGCCCTGCTAAGTGTACAATGGTCTATACACCAAAGAGTATTTAGTTTCAACATTACCAGAAACATGTAAAAATTAGCTGTTTCTTTTGCAGAGAATGTTGAAAGAAGCCCATAAGGAATGAAGAAATTTTGTTTTTAAATATTATTTACTTGGTTTAAAAACGTCAGTATTTCTGTGATCCATTTTTTTTAAACACCCTCTGGATTACAGTAAAAGTAGTTTTGAAAGATAAACCCTAAAAAGCCAGGATACTATTGTAAAATATTAGTTATCTTTATTATTTTTGGCTCCAGCCCTTTTTTACTGTCTCCTTGCCTTTTATATTTCAAGTAAATGTTAGTGCTCTACTTGAGTGAATGCAGTACTGAAAATTAAACTTCTGAAAGAAATGTGCTACATTGTTGATAATGGTTATCAACAAGAAGGCATGATGGTCCATTATAGGCACCTGGGCTTCTAAATTGGTGAGATAATTGAATTCATTTGCAAACTGTTCAGAATCTGAAAGGGCACACTTTTAGTGATAATCCATTTGAATATCCTCTGCAGTGATTACAGAGAGTAGAATTTTAACGCCCTTTCAGCAATCCCAAGAGAAATGAAGTCGTACCTTCTATAACTGGATGAGTATTTAACAATTGTATGTCATATCTTCTGCTTGGAAGTACTTCCCCAGTGGGATAATTATGCTTATTTTTCCCCCTACACTTCATCCTGCAGTGCTTCTTTTCATTATTGCTTTTAATAAGCGCATCAGTTTAGTGGGTAGCTATCCTCAATCAGAAGCACGGGTTGTTATGAGTACAAGAATAAGTGAATGAATGAAGTCAACAGAATTGATCTAGGCACTTTTAGCTCAGCAATGAAATACTATAGAGACAAGAGAGTCTAGATCTGTCACATTGTCCTGGAAATACTCAGATTTTGCTTATTACTTAATATTTTAAAGTTTCTAAATTTTTGAAATACATTTTAGAATTCCCAACACAACAAATAGCACATTTTTATTGAATGTATCTGGGGCAACCCCAATTTCAACTTTCTGTTTACTTACTGTTCCTTTTCAAGCACAGCATATTTTAAAATCAATTATGCCATCAATTATTTTAATAATTAGAGATCAAGCTCATCTCCAATTTACAGTGAAATTGCTAAAAGCAACTGCTTTTTTAGTATTTGCCATGCAAGGAGCAAGGAATGAAACACTAGCATCTGTTTTAGTACACAAAATGACTACCTCTTAAAATACAATAAATCTTAAGTTTGTAGCTGATAAGAATTTTACCACTAGTGTTTCCTGTGAATAAAAACAGAAAACAGTATTATATTAAAAATATTAGTGCAATTAGATTATTCCTTTGGGTGCCCTTTCCTGGGCTCTTCTCTAGGACCAGGACTTAAATCTAACGCCAACCAGTCTGACTGAAATTCGTTCCGTTAAGGAATCAATTCAAGGTCATAAAGGGAAATTACTTGTCTAAAATTTATTATAGACTAAAAAATACAAAACAACTGCACATTTGACAAAATTAGCAGCCTTTTTATGAAAGACTGTGCATATGAGCATGAAGTCTAAATGGGCTAGACCAGAAACAGACCCAGTAGCTCAACTGCTAGGGCACCCATCTTGAATGTGGAAATCCCTGCTCCAATAAGTATTTGATGAATTATACAAAGAAACAGAACACTTCAACAGGAAAGATGAGAGTCCCCACCGCAGAATATTTCACGTCCCCATAGTTAGGGCACGCAGCTAGGTTCAAGTCCCTGCTCCATATCAGACAGACTGGAGATTTCAACTATGGTGTCCCAGCTACTGGTGATCTAAACACTGGGCTACTAGGTACGAAGGAGACACCTCCTCTGCCTGGGGCAGCTGGGTTGTGTGTGGTGCCCAAGCTGATAGATGTCAAAGCATGTCATAGAATCATAGAATATCAGGGTTGGCAGGGACCTCAGGAGGTGATCTACTCCAACCCCCTGCTCAAAGCAGGACCAATACCCAACTAAATCATCCCAGCCAGGGCTTTGTCAAGCCAGAGCTTAAAAACCTCTAAGGAAGGAGATTCCACCAACTCCCTAGGTAACCCTTCACCACTGCTTCACCACCCTCCTAGTGAAAAAGTTTTTCCTAATATCCAACCTAAACCTCCCCCACTGCAACTTGAGACCATTACTCCTTGTTCTGTCATCTGCTACCACTGAGAACAGTCTAGATCCATCCTCTTTGAAACTCCCTTTCAGGTAGTTGAAAGCAGCTATCAAATCCCCTCTCATTCTTCTCTTCTGCAGACTAAACAATCCCAGTTCCCTCAGCCTCTCCTCATAAGTCATGTGTTCCAGCCCCCTAATCATTTTTGTTGCCCTCCGCTGGACTCTCTCCAACTTTTCCACATCCTTCTTGTAGTGTGGGGTCCAAAACTGGACACAGTACTCCAGATGAGGCCTCACCAATGTGAAATAGAGGGGAATGATCACGTCCCTTGATCTGCTGGCAGTTCATCTTCTAGTTTGTGCCCCAGAAATGAGATAGGTGGGGGTTAGGTGCTGAGCTGCTTGCCAGTGTCAGGACTGAGGTGGCTGTCTGCACGTCCACCAGCAGAAATGTAGGGACTAAGAGATTTTAGGTGCTTACAGAAGAGGTAACAGCTAGGCAGGGGTTTTATCAAAGCCAATGGTACTTAAGGGCACTTAGGTGCCTAAGTCTCCTTGTGATTCTCACCCTTAATTCCTAAACAGTACAAGATCTTAAACTAGATAGTTCAATCCCACAGAAAAATCAGAGACTATCAAATCCAGGTGGAAAACACTACAGCCTTTCCAACAAGGTGATTATAAAAAATAAAAAATGATTTTTTAAATTTAAATTGGATTTTTAAAACTTTGTTATTTAAATTATAAATAAGTTTCTCTTTTTAAAAATAAATAAACGTGTTTAAAACAAAATCTGATTTAATACAAAATGTGTAAAGCCTACACCTATTGTCTCTTAAAGTATTTAAACATCTATATATGCTGAGCCTTTATCTAAACTTAGAGTAAAACACTGCTTTTCTCTCCGGCTCCCAACCCCTTCACCACAGTGATGAAGAACCATTATGGTTCCCTGGCAATGAGGGATGAGGAATTGCCCCCAAAGGTGGAGGAGACACTCTGTACCCCCACGGCTCATACCACCACTCCCAAGAGGAAATGTAGAATAGTGGTGGTTGGAGATTCCCTTCTGACAGGGACAAAGGCAGCCATCTGTCAGCCTGACATGGCATCCTGGGTGGTGTGGTGCTGCCATGGGCCCATATCAAAGACGTTACAGAGGGATTGATGATTAACCTGCCCTCTCACTACTACCCCATGCCACTCATCCATCTATATTGCAAGGTATGATTCTGAGCAGATCAGAAGTGACCACTGGGCTCTGGGAACAAGGGTGAAGGAGTTGGGAGTGCAGGTGGTATTCTCTTCAATCCTTCCAGTCCAGCGTAAGGGTCTAGGCAGAGACAGATGCATCCTGGAAGTGACTGCATGTCTGCACAGCTCTTGTTGCCAGGAGGGCTTCGGCTTCCTTGATTACAGGATGAAATTCATTAAAGGACAATCAATTGCACACATACAAAATGTGCAAGGACCACCTAGGAAGAAGATCTGGGGGTCATAGTGTATCACAAGCTAAATATGAGTCAACAGTGTAACACTGTTGCAAAGAAAGCAAACATCATTCTGGGATGTATCAGCAGGAGTGTTGTAAGCAAGATACAAGAGGTAATTTTTCCACTCCGCTCCACGCTGACAAGGCCCTAACTAGAGCATTGTGTACAGTTCTGAGTGCCACATTTCAGGAAAGACATGAACAAACTGGAAAAAGTCCAGAGGAGAGCAACAAAAATGATTAAAGGTCTTAAAAAACACAACAAAACATGACTTATGAGGAAAGATTGAAAAAATTGGTTTGTTTTGTCTGGAGAAGAGAAGAGTGGACCAGGATCATGTTTTTTGGCAGGGGTTTTGGCCCTTCCAACCTGCACATTGTAGGTCTGGGATATCTTGTGGAATCCTAGAGTCCCCATGATGTTTACCAAGATCCCAATCAACTGTGACAGACTGTTTCCATCTAGAGCCACGTTGGTAAGGATTTGAAAAATGTGACTGTGCAGAGGGGCAGTCCATAGGATAATGTTATTGATAGTGTCTTTTCCTGAGGGTTTATTGGGATGATACTTTAAGACTAGTTCTTCTCTGGCTCCAATTCGTCTCTGTTCAGCTGCAACACAAATCCATAGAGCCCCAAATATTACAAATTCATATACAAAAGCTTTCTTGAGGTTGGATAGAGTGAGCATGGTCCACTTCCGACTCAATTCCTCTCCCTCCAATGAATACTAGACTATTTTACTGGATTTACATACTTATCTCACTTGCTTCAAACACACAAAAATCCACTACATGAATCATGAATTACAGGTCTGTAAGAAGCCTAAGTTTAAGAGTCATCATAACATTCATTAGATTGAGGAAGCAGAGTGACAGACAAGGATTCTATATCATGTAATTCGGAAACTAAAGCAACCACAATTATGATAAGAACTGCAGCTCTAAACAGAAGATCATGCAAAGATAAAAATAGAAAGATGCATTATCCTTCACTGTCCATTCTTTAGACTGCATTTTTATATATATATATATTTGAAAAAGTAATTAAACAATATGATAAGACAAGGCCTCAACATGAATCTGTGTCTTCACTGCATCAAGGCTAAAAAAGAGCTCTTCCAGTGAACTTTAAAGAAAGAAAAGAAAGAAAGAAAGAAAACAAACCTGGGAATTTACACATGACTAACTGCAAATATTATTTAGTTGCATCACATCTGTTTAAGACAAAATCAGTATTTACACACATTTTATATATAAAATACAATATTAAAATATTATAAAATAAATTGCCACTTCTTCTGGATAAAAGCTATGTGTATATATAAACACCTCACATTCAGTTGAAACAGCAACTGATTCGGTAGTTTATTTTTTAGGGACGAATCCACAGTCTTCCCACTGACTTCAACAGATACCAGATCAGTCAGAACAACGGGAACAAAGAAGTCAGGTAGGGTTACCATATGTCCGGATTTTCCCGGACATGTCCGGTTTTTTGGGCTCCAAATCCTCGTCCGGGGGGAAATCCCAAAAAGCTGGACATGTCCGGGAAAATCGGGACATGCGGGGCCGGCGGTGCTGGGCCACGCCTCCTCCCCCCACATCCCCCTTACCTGCTTCAGGCTTCCCGCAAATCAAATGTTTGCGGGAAGCAGGGGAGGGGGCGGAGTTGGGGCGGGGACTTTGGGGAAGGGCGGAGTTGGGGCAGGGGCGGGGCCGGGGCCCCGTGGAGTGTCCTCCTTTTGGAGGCTCAAAATATGGTAACCCTAAAGTCAGGCCTTTAACAATTTGGCCCAAGAAGCTCTTGGTAATATGCTACTTGTAAGGACAAGTAACTATTGATTTGCCACTCAAAGGTTGAACCTGTGAAGGACAATGGTCTTGTGGTTAAGGCACCGGTTTGAGGCTCTTTTTCCGCTCTCAATAGCGCTTGCCTCTGGTGCTGCTCCACGCACTACAAATAACAGGGGGTCGGCATGCTCATGTATGGCACTCAGTTGATACCCATTAATATGCCCCCTGCTATCACCGCATGGCTGTATACACAAACAGAAGCAACATAGTGAGAGTTGGAAATTTGAGCAGGGAACTTGATCATCTACCCAAAGTAGCAGTAGTTATCTGACAGAGAAGTATAATTAAGGGTCAGATAGTAGTAAGAACAAGAAAATGGCATTTATTACAATTTTGATTTTCAGGGCTAAACTTAAGTTGACACTGTCACTGCCAAATTGTACCATCCAAATAATTATTCCATCAGTGGTAGTAATTACATTTTGCTCGCTGGGATATGTTCAGAAACATATACACCTTTGTGGGTGTATTTTGTAGAAAAATAATTTGGAGTGAGGGAAAGCATAGAGAGAGAGAACATAAAGCAGAAAAGGGGAAAAAAAGCAGTAAAAGAAGTCAGAGTTTAAGGCCAGAAGAGAGCACTAGATAGATCATCTAGTCTGATCTTCTGTTTATCACATGCCACCAACAACACCTACACACAAAACCCAAAAGGTAACACACACAGGGTTTGTCTACACTTACAGTGCTGCAGCATGCTACCTATGTGGACAGGAGGGCTGCTCCCATCTGCATAGATATTCTACCTCCCAAAGAAGCAGTAGTTATAGCGATGTGAGAAGCCCTCCCATCAACATAGCGCCACCTTCACAGGAGTTTGGTCAGTTTAACTGCATCACTTAAGGGTGTGGATGTTCTACAGCCCTGAGCTACGTAGTTATACCAATGTAAACTTGCAGTGTAGACAAGGGCACAGACAGCCTTTGTTTCAGGCCTTTTAAGAACTCACTCAGTTCAAAGGTAGTCCAAACAATCCCTTTCTGGGGTCCATTTTATTTAAACTTCAGGTGCATATTTGTTCTCTAGGCTCCAACCCCAGTCCAGCTACTTTCTCCTGATAATCCAAAATAGCACAGTCTTTCAAAAATGGAACACAAACTCACAGAAATTTCATCCCAGTTTCAGCAGGGCACAGCCCTACCTCCCTGAAGGACTGTCTCTCTGCTTCCCAGCACCTTCCGCCTGGCTTTTATCCTTTTCCACGGGGACTGTCTATTACACATTTTTTGCTGATTTTCAAGACCCAGCCATTCTCTTGTAACACTGAAAGAGATGCCCAAAATTAAGGATTCTCCCCTCTCCCCACAGTCCATTATGTAATTTATGAACAGCCCCACAGGTCTTTATAGCCTCTATTCTGCTTGTACAGGGTCTCTCCCAAGTCTCTCTACCTAGAGAGCTTTCCTCAGTCTCTTCTACTACTTAAGCTTTTCCTTTTGTGATTCAGGGTTCTTCTTGCTCCCTGCAGCACTCTAGCAACAGAACTACAATTTCCTGGGCTTCCCCCCTTCACTGCACTTTTCTGCTCCTTTTGTACTGGAATCACCTGACTCCTCTCAGGTGGGGCTAATCCCATAATCAGGGTTGGTTTAGCCCCACGCTCTCCAGCCCATGGGGCAAGTAATGTTACAGTAATATATAAAAACAGGAGGGCGGGTGGCCTCCAGTAAGAAAGAAAAAAAAATCAAATCACACGTATTTGGTAGCAAATAGTGTATTCAAAACAAAGATCTCTTCAGTTATTAACACTATATTATGTTACACTGCATCACTTATCATTTATCTTCATATCAAAAAGGTTTACTACAAAGATAATACTTCTTCAGACTTGTAACAGATGACTTGGCTACAATCATTTTGTTGGACCCAAAGAGTTGATTCAGATGAGGAGGATATGGTTTGATCATATAGCATAAAAGGAAAACATGTTTAATTCCAGCTGTGCTGAGCTGAGGAATAGGAATCTGTTCCTCATAACTTGGCAGACAGCTGCTAATGGCTGACTGGCAGCAATTTCACACTTTGATCTAATACCTCACTTTGTGTGTGTGTGTGTGTGTGTCTGTGTGTGTGTGTGTGCCTGTGTGTGTGTGCTCTACTCTCAACTGTTCCAGAGATATCAGGTGGTCTCATAGAGGCAACATAGCAAAGATAAGGTTCATGTCAACATCAAGTACAAAGCCTTTGATTTTACCAAGTACTTTTTATTTGCTCTTTAACTGTCCTGAGATTATGACTACAAAATTACACAGTAATACAAAATTCACAATCATTAGGAGAAATTAATGCAATCCACTTGTGGCAGGCCAGAACAAAGTATCATTTGGTTTCCAGTTACAATACGCAGAAACAACTTGACACGTGGGGAAAAACAAAACAAAACACAGGACATGGCCTTACAGCTTGAAAAAGAATGTATACCAGCAATGCACGGTACAGAAAAAAAATACTAGGAACTGGAGTTGACATATGAAATCTAACATTGAGAGAAAATGCACCTAATTCTACCTTATGTCTTTGGCAATAGTAACTCTGCTTGAAACAGACTCATAATATGTACATTAATCTGTACCCACCTGCTATGAGGCTGCTTTTGATAAGACTGCCAATAGATAAAATATATTTTAAATGTCTCCCATATTCTGACCCACTGTATGTATTTTCCCTTCAGAACAGAAATATTATTGTGGTGCACAAATGGATGATGATTGGGTTTGTTTTGCCTCGAGTCTCATATGAGGTTAAAGGCTGGCATTTTCTGCTGAAATATAAGGACTACCGTTTGAATGGGAAGACACTGAGTGCACTGGGGTGGAAAAAGTTGTAGCAGCATACTTATGTACCTGTTTGTTTGCACATTCACCCATCTTGCACCTGCAAGGGCAAATAAACCCACTCTTTGTGCCATCATTTGAAAATTAGGCTCTGAGATTCAGAATCAGAGTTTCACTCCACTGCCTGAGAACAGGAGGTCCAGAAATACTGTTTTCAGTTAGCTTCCTACCCAAACATGAAAAGTTTTATTCCCTAAAGCTAGTCAGATGATGACTAAGTAGATTCAGTATCAAGATCTGTGTGAGAATCACATATACTCCAGTGAATGCCTGTTTGACATTTTACTGTAATTACATGTAGACTTGTTGGCAACATCCAACCTTTATTGTAGTTTAAAAAAATCCCCAGGGTAAAGAAGACAGAAGTTTTATGAATTTTAATAGAGCTGAACAGGAAGTCTTACATCTGTCAAGAGATGTGGAGTTTTGATTTCCAGGGTCTTGAAAGGAAAAAAATGGAACCATAAAGATTGCTACCAATATAGCGTCAGTACTGAAATTTACAGAGACCACAGCCTCTAGTAAAACAACTAGAAACTTGGAAATCAGCTTACTATAGACTCAAATATCAAAGTCTTCACAGCCCTGAGGACAGCACAAATAAAACATGCTTCCTTTCAGCAGAGACTCCTTAAAAAGTTTGTTCAGTAAACCTGGCCTGAATTTCAGAGAGGGAAAATGAGCAAGCCCACAGAAATGTGCAACTTAAGTCTAAAAGAGAATATTAAGAAATAAATGATAGATTATTGAATTGCAGGATAGATAGAGCCTTTGTGATTTAGGTCTTTGCATGGGACAAAGACCAGCAATGAACAACACACAACATAAAAGCAGCTTTGGAAATGATAAAATTATTATGATGTGCAGACCCTGGATCATTGCCAGTCTCCCATAGGTGAGATATATTAACCCTGGTTAGATATGCCTGGACAGGGAGTGCTTATATTTGTTTTTTCAGCTCCTGCCACTACAGTGATAGCTATATTGTCCTACCCACAGTGAATCATGTTATGGTGATGCTCTTGCAGTGGCTAAGCTATTTAAGGTAACTCTCATGCACAAAATTTTGAAGTAATACAGCTTTAAAATGGGATAATTCTTACAACTCATATTTTGGCACAGCAGTTTAAACAGAGCATACATTTTATTGAAGTGTTCTGTCATAACAAGGTCTTTATTTCTTTTAAAGATCTATTGTATACTATCACTAAAGGTGGGCAAATACAGCAAAAAATTATTCACAAATATTGTTGTGAATAAACCCTACTGACTCATTTGGCTGGCATTCACAACTTTTATTTACTTATTCCTCAACATTTGGGTAGAGCAAGATTTTATTAGGAAGAACATTTGCAGAAAGCAAAAGCATCATGATACTAGCACAAATAAATATTCACAGGAGTATTCTGTCTGTATTTTATAGTTCGGCCCAACATTATAATATTTGAGCACTTCCAGATAAAATCAAGAGCAACAGTGACATCCCTTTTGGACTTCATGGAGTGTCTAGCACTTTCCCCTTTTGGGGGTCAAAACTCTGCTTGGGGTAGGTGTTTTGGTTTTTTCAATTTTATTAATTCCCTCTTTCCTTTTTTTTTTTTTTTTGGATGGTAGGAGTTATTGGATAGAAGGGAATGTCAGTGTGTTTGGTATCATTCTTATGGTGGAAAGATTTTTTCAAACTGGAAGGTTTTGCAGCCTTTCCTAACGGCAGGAAGTCAGGTTCTGGATTCACCTGATCTCTTCTGAAAGTTTTCTCTATAGACAGATCTCCTCAACACGGAATGCTTTTTCCCCAGCTCTCTCACGCTTTGTCCTGGGCTCTGTGTTTTGAATTGTCCCAGAAAAACACACAGCTGTTGCAGTGATTCTTACTATAATTTGGGCTTTGATATGGCAGGGGCTTGATCCTTGTATTACTTTGAAAGTCAGGAGTGTAACAGGGTCTCTGCTTCCAGAGAACACCCTCACCTCATTAGGTGACCCTTCAGCATCCCTCTCTGAGTTTCCTCTCAGTGACTTAGCCCAGCGCCTAAGACATTAACAGAAAGTCTAGCCTTTCTGGGACGTAAAAGTCCAAAAACAAAACACAAAAGAGTCTTCTCGCCGGTTTCAAACTGGGCCCAGCTCTTCCTTTCTCATGATCTGGTCTCTCTCAAAACTCTTCTGCCTGCTCTCTGGGCTCAGGTTTCACTCTTCCCAGGCTCCTTTCTATCTCTCCCTTCAGCCCCTCCTGGGCTCCTTTGGTTTGCTTCCTTCTCCTTCTGGAGAAGCCACTCCCAAGCCTTCTTGCCTTCCGTCTTTCCCTGCTTTGGCAGGCCACTCACAGCCCTACTTAGGTGGAACATTTTCTCCCCTAGTCAGTGGCGTATTAGTCACTGTGCCCAGGGGCCCTGGCCAATTGGGGGGCCCCAGAAAAATGGGCACCCCTGGACTCTGACAGGAGCGCTGGGCAGGTGGGCAGGGCAGAGTAGGGGAAGCCCTTGCGCCTTGACCCCTCCCCAGCAGGGTGACAGGGGAAGCCCCAGTGCCTGGACCCCAGCTGCAGCCCTGAGACAGGAGGGGCTCTAGCTCCATGCTGCAGCCTCAGGGCTGGGGGAGCTCTCACTCTCCGTCACTGCCCGGGGGCCATGGTGAGGGGGAGAGGGGGGAGACAGAGCTTCTCCAGTTCTCCGGTGTTGGGACTACAGTGTGTGTGGGGTGGAATGGGGCGGGACTGCAGACAGAAGGGGTGGGAGGGACCCTCCCACATTTGCTCTGGCCCAGGGCCCCACGAAACCTTAATCCACCTCTGCCCCTAGTATCTCAGAGTCTCCTCCAGGCCTCTGCTGAAGCCTCTCCTCTTCTCCTGCCCAGGCCTCTCCTTTATCTATCCCAGACACCTGATAGTCATGTAACTCAATCTTCCTCACCTGGAAGGTGAATTGGCTGTCATAGGTGAGGCTGAGCACATATTCCTTTAAAGGGACCCTGTGACAAGGTCCAAGGCCTTAAACTCATTGGAGAATGAGTGGGAGCCGGGAGGACTTGAACTCAGTCTGATATGCTCTTGGTGGCCTAAGCCATTAAGAAGGCAGACAATTGTTCTGCTCCATCTCCAACATCTTTGGATTCAGTTTCAGGTACAAGTATAGTCAACTCTAGTAATCCAGCCAGGAGATGACAAACGCAGGGATTAGCGTGGCCAAGTCCTCATCCATAAGAAGGGACAATGTTTCCTAGCAAGTTGGAGGTGAAAAGGTATTTTTGGAAACTGATGCTGGTCATCCGAGCTTAGTGGGGTCAAAAAACCCTGAGGCTTTGCATTACATTAAAGAATGGGGGCGGGGATGGAGACATTTTGGCTAGTTCTTCAAATCATTTTGCCTGTCCAATTTACAGCACTTGGTCTTGCCTGAGTTCAGGCTGAGTCAGCTGCTGTTCATCCACAAGCTGATATCTTTGAGGTATTCTGACATTTTAATGCTGGCAGTGGTTGCATCAGTATTGACTAGGGTTGCTTCCTCTGAGTACAAAAACTGGGACACAACTGGGATGATCCTGAGCCCATAAAACAGTACACGCTGCCAGCTATTGAAAGCACCCTTACAGGTTTTCCATGACAGCTACCTCAAAAAAGAGATGACCCTGGGAAAACCTGGGTTGGTGGCAACCCTACTATTCACACTGTAAATGCTCCAGTGCCTATTTGTAAAGTTCTTTTTATTATTTACCCAATATATTTGTACAATTATGAAGACATATGGATAATTTCTGAATGGAAAAAAATACTTCTCTTGTTTATAAAATGTAGGTTAATCCAATCCGAGTACAGAAATAACTGCATGTGACACGAAATGGCAAATAGTCAAAGTGACCAGTTCATTAACAACAGGCTGAAATTTGGCTGCACGAACTACCTCAACCACTATCAATAACAAATTGGTAAAAATCATGAACCCCTTATGGATAATTCTCAGAAAGAAAAATGACTCCAGGTAAATTGCAGATAACTTATGCACAGAATAAAGGGCTACACTTACCAGTTAAAATTATTGCAGGTGAATAATTTGACCAGTTCTAGCTATTGCTGACATTTACCATGTTTATAAGTACCATGTTTAGCAGTATCTGCTTGTAGTTAACAGAATGGCAGATCTCCACATAAGTGATTAAAGACAAGAAATCACTATTACTGGAGCTTTTTGATTCTAGGTCTTATTCTCCAGTGACTTATGGAGTCATTTATGACTGTGCAAAGTGAACTTTAAACATTACTATTCTCATTTGGTATCATTTTATACCCCTTTGCACAGGTCGAAATGATGACATGAGATAAAAGCCAGTGAAGAATCAATTCTTGGTGTTTAAATTACCCAGTCCAACAGCCATGGGTTTACATTATCCCGCCCCCCCTGTTTTTAAAGGTATTCCAAATAGAAGATCATTTGGATGTTCTGACATGGATATGTGACAAGATCTAGAGATGCACTTAGACCTGAGGCACTTGAAATATTTGGCAAAACATTTAAAGATATTCTGTAGAATAAACAACACTGGTGAGAAAAATAGCACATAGCTTACATTGGGCACTGAGGTTTATAATAGCAGCAGGTAAGGAGCAGCATTCAGTTTCTGGAGGTCAGAAAAATCAGATGTATTACACTTCTGAAATGCTTGGTACCTCCTAGTTCCTAGGCCTGAGGTGAGTGTGGGGGTTACCCTTTCTATACCAGGGATAGTCATTGCTCTCTCCAGTGTAGCAACCTCATTTTGTGAGGGGAGCATATACAGGCCTCCCATCCCCATCAGTCCCATCCAGAAACACTCCAACTCGGCATGCTATATGAACACTGTCTGCAATGCTGGCCAGGCATCCTGCCCCCACATTTGTGTTCTCCAGAGCTGGAACACGATTGTGTCTGGATCATGTATGGTTGTACCAAGGCATAAAGAGTTCCCTGTATCCTAGCCCACTTCTATCACACCTGCACAATGAGTGGTATAAATCAACCCTATATGTTTAAAGTTAATGTTTTAACCAATGCATGTCTTTAATGCATTGAACATGAAAAGTGCTATGTATATATACTTTGAAATACTATCTTAAAGGTAATTGGGAGAAAATATTAGCTGTCCAACTATCAAATGTATTATAATTCAAATATTTACCCTTTTGATTTCTGTATTTTAAAGGAAAATAATCTCAATAAAGCCAAAATTTAAGAGAGGGGCATCATTAATATAATTAGTAGGAGTAATTAGTACAGTCACAGAGTAAATGCTATCCACTTTTAACCAAAATAATGGAATATTTATTTAAACCCTGCAAAAGAATGTATGATGGCAAGTTTAATAATGCAATGTATTCAGATTCCCTAAAGCTACTTTTCCCTACAACAGTGGAAATAGCCACTGGGAAAGGAGCAGAGATTAAGGATACTAACTTCTAATGGTTTCAATCTCGATTTCTGAAAAAAATGCAAACTCTCAGAACTACTTTTATGATGAGATTATGTCAATATGCACTGTTTCTGAGGCTGGGTCTACACTACCCGCCTGAATCGGCGGGTAGAAATTGACCTCTCGGGGATCGATTTATCGCATCCCAACGGGACGCGACAATCGATCCCCGAATCGATGCTCTTACTCCACCAGCGGAGGTGGGAGTAAGCGCCGTCGACAGGAAGCCGCAGAGGTCGATTTTGCCGCCGTCCCCACAGTGGGGTAAGTCAGCTGCGATACGTCGCTATTCGCGTAGCTGAATTTGCGTATCTTAAATAGACGCCCCCCTGTAGTGAAGATGTAGCCTGAGAGACTAACACAGAGTCATAAAGATGGCAGAATATTCAATGAACATACTTCTTACACGCCTGTTTAAAAAGACACTCTCAAGGCTGGAAAGCCAAGAAGGTACAGGGGGCAGCTTTAAAATATTTCCATTTTGCTGCTGCATCTGGATAACAGTCCCATAATATACTTTGTAGTTCCCTATACTTAGGACAGGGAATACTGCAGTAACATTATTTAGTTATAAAGCAGATAAGATGGTTACTTACCTGTATCATAATTGCTGTTTTTTGAGATGTGGTTGCAGACATGTATTCCACTCAGGTGTGCACATGCCCAGCACACTGAAGCCAGAGACCTTTGCCTAGCAGTACCTGTAAGGACAGTGCTTGCACCCTGTGGTTCTAGCCCTCTCTTGGCTAGTTAAGGGTAGTGCCACCCTGGCCCTCCTCAGTTCCTTTATACTGAACATCAAGAGTAGAGATCCTGATGCAGAAGGGATGGAGGGTGGGCCATGGAATATATGTTGTAGGCCTTGCTGGAGCCCTAGGCATGGCTAAAAATATGAACCAAAGTAGGCTATATGAGACCATGCTTTGCTGACAATAAACCTGGCCAAGCCTTCACCACCAAGCCAAGCCTGTGGTCTTTTTTTATGATTAACGTTGAGGTCTGCTGAATCACCAATCTACAATCTACCCTGGTGCAGAAACACCAGAGCTCCAGAAACAACATGGGAGCAACACGTGTTTTTCCAGATGTGGGTGCAAACAGCAGTTACAATACAGGTAAGTGACCATATTTACTTCTTTGAGCGGTTTCAGATGTGAGTCATCTGAGTGGAATACACAAGCATGTAGGAAGTGGGGCTTGTAGTCTACTTAAACAATGATAGCAGGACCGCCTTTGCAAAAATTTGCATCTGACCTAGATCCAGTGATAATCACATAGTGCCTGGCAAATGTAGAGAAGACCAGGTAGCACCCCTGCAAATATCCAATACTGAAACACCACTGAGGAATGCTATCGACATTGCTTGGGCCCTGATTAAATGAAGGTACTGTCTGAGTTACTTCCTATGCAAATGTAATGCAGGAAGTTATCCATCTGGAAATCATTTGCATCAAGACTGCCTGACCCTTCATTCGGTATGTATAAGAGACAAAATGTGATGCCGAAAAAAGATTAGTTCTGTCCAGGTAGAATGCCAAGCATCACCTCACCCCTGCCCCCCACCCCCTAGCTCCAGCAACATGTAAAGTTGTTGTTCATCCATGTTGGAGTGCAGTTTAGGAAAGAAAACCAGTAAATAAATCATTTGGTTAATGTGAAACCACTTTCAACAAAAATTTGGTTGCTGCTGTAGGGCTTCTTTGTCCTTGAAAAACTGTGTGTACAGGGGCTGAGTGCTGGATGCAAAACTCAACCATGGTGCCAAATCAGTAGGTAGGGATAAAGAGGAAGAAATACAGGAGTCTTAACTGATACCGAGAAAGTCAGAGAACCAACATTGCCTCAGACAAGCTGAAGCAGTAAGAATCAGTTTGGTATGATCCAACTTCAGTTTGAGAATGACCTGTATGATGAGGCAGGATTAGAGGGAAGGCATACATCAGAATCAATCTCCAATTGAGTTTGAAAGCATCCATTAAGGAGCACAGACAAAAATGCCAAATCATCTGGAATCATTCAAGTCGGAAAAAAGGCTCTTGAAATTGTATAGTAGGGACACAAAGAACTCATTTTTTTTAATTGGATTCAAAGTGCCTGCTGATTTGCAGTGCGCATTTTCAAGAATGAGATCAAATAATTTTTTCTCCCCAGGAGATCCAGCCTTTTAGCCTTTGTCCTTGAGAATGGATTTGAATCTTCCTTTTTGCAACCTCTCATTAGCTGCTGTTACAACTGCAGAGTTAGGGGCAGGATGAGAATAAAAACATTCAAACCCTTGTATAGGAACACAATGTGTGTGAATATGTTTTGTTGTAGGTGGCAAGGAAGATGGAGTATTCCAAAGTCTTGGCCAGTTCTAACAATGCTTCGTTTACAGGGAGAGAGGTACTTTCCCTGGAGCCAAGGACTGAAGAATATCTATCAACTTGCGTATATTTTTTTTGCACAAACTCAGCCTGAACACCCAAGGCTGAAGCCATCTGCTGTCTGAGAAGCTCCTGATGTGCCTTGAAATCTTAAGAAACTGGGGAAGACTCCAGTATGGTGTAATCATCTGGTGATGAAGATAATGATGATGAAAGAGGAGCCATTGGAATCTCCTGCTGCAGTACAGGTTCCTGTAGAAGTGGATAACTCTGAACCTGCTCCGAGAAAGCAGACTCCATCCAAGTTTACAACATAAGCAGCTGAGTAGGTGGTACGACAGGTGGATTGGCTTACCTTGCCCTGGAGTGGGTCACATATCAGGACACCGAACATCCCACGGATTCCATGGAGGCCACTCAAGATAGGGATATGGCATTGATGGCCAGTAAGACACTGGGTCAAGCGCTTTTGTCTCTACTATGAGAATGGTGCCAATCATGGTTCATAGAAGGTCTGGATTACCTCCTAGAACAGGGTCTCAAGGATGAGGCAGATGGGGAAGCTCTCTTGATGAGAAAGAAGGGGAAGCTTGATCTTGATGAAGCTTCAAAAGTTATTGGATGGCAATGGGGGAGCCACATCAGGTAGGGCAAACAAATGCCCAGCTTCATCTGAAACCCATTCCATTGGCTGCACTGGCACCAAGGCAGGTATACAGGTCTGCCCCCTGAGGACTGGCAGGTTTATCGCACTCCTGCTTGGTATTCATACAGGAGTTGGTACCGATCCTAAAGATGTGGTCTGAGCCTCAGTCATCGTTGGTACTGCAGTTAGCAACTGTGCCAACGGACCCTTCAGTACCGATAAGACAGCGGATCTCCATTGTGTGTTCCAAGTGTTAGGCAGTCCAGCGACAATGTCAATGATTTGGACAGATCTGCAATGATTCCAGGTGGCACCACCTATCGCGACAAGGTCTCAGAAGCTGAATGCTCCCGAATAATTGGGGAATCAGGAACAGAAAAGCAAAGCAAGTCCAGCACTGGCTGGTACGCCTCTGGTGTGGAAATGGTACCAATATCATCAGTACTGGACTCAATGGGTGTTTCACAGTCAGTACTGGAGTCGATGGTACAGTGTCAAACTGATGCTGCCTTGGTATTGGAGAGCAGGTAGACAGCCGAGCTCCATCCTGAGGACTTGAAGTATCATAGTGTCTATGTACATTTCTCCTGGAAGAGGAGGATGACTCTTCCTGAGCTCTGGAGTGGCTGTGGTCCATTTTGTCAGATTTTTTTCGTGGAAAACACAAGGAAAGAGAATGATGCCTCCCCCAGGAGGAAGAGAGATCAGAGTCTGTCAGAGGAACATCAGCTTGCTCTGACTCTGAAGTTGTCTGGAGGGGCAAGATGTTCTATGCAGGTCCCCAGTGCTGATGCAGGCCTCACGGCCTGTTGCGTACATTGCTGCTTGAGCCTTACGTCCCTTGCCACCTACAAGATGGAGCAACTTTATGTAATATGCCCTTTCCCTAGGCACAATAAACACTCTGGGGGGACTGGTATTGGAAATGTCCACCCTACACAATGGACAGTGTCCGAGACCTTGTGAAGACATCCCACAAGGATCGCTAGGGGATGAATCACTTGATGATTACCTGTTCTGTTCATTCCTTCTGGGGCACCTGGCATTGGCCACTGTCAGAAGACATGAAACTGGGCTAGATTGACCTTTGCTCTGACCCAGTATGGCCATTCTTATGCTCTTAACTATTCCCAAATTGTATTAAGAATACTACTAACTACTAGCTAACTGTAAATGATTTACAACAAAAATCTCAGAAGAATTAAATAAGAAACCATATGATCAATACCACACAACATCCTCTGACTCTAACTGCGGGCTCTGAGAAGGAACTGAAGGAAGTTGGGGCAGTGCTGCCATTAAGTAGCCTGGTGAGGGACTAGAGCCACAGGTCATGAGCGCCACCCCTGTGGACGCTGCTAGGCAAAAGGCAAAGTTCTCCAGCTTCGGTATGCTGGGCAGATGCACACCTGAGTGGAATATGTGTCTGCAACCACTTGAAAAAAAACAAACAATTTTTAAAGATGCCCACTGACTGCTGGAATGTGTATCTCCCACCATCCCTCTTGACTGTGGTCTATTTAGCTGCTCTGTTCTTGTAAGCAAGAAGGTATTAAAATTTACAAGTAGCCTATCTAGCACTCATCCAAGCTGTAACAAAAAAGTCACCATGTTGTGATGTCAAAATGCATTTGTTATTATTATTTATTTATATTAGGGGACCATCCAAACTATGAGAGGTGCTTTCCAAACTCAGATGAAGAGAGTCAGTTGCTTCTCTGACCCAAAGAGATTTGCAAGCTACTTTGAAAGTCCTTCAAGTTCTTGAAAAAGAATAAAAAATGAGTTTATTCCAAATGAATTGGGATGAATCCAGCTTTAGCTGCTGTCTAGGACATACATGAGATGGTGATAAGTAATAGAAAATTACTAATGCCTCACTGTCCAGTTTCTCCCACTTACACAACACCTTGCCCTCTAATTGACACTGAGTATCTTATTTGCATAATCACTATACAGTTATTTTTCAATAAACCTACTGTGAGCATGCACATTTCTCAATTCTGATTAGCTATTACAACCCCCCTGCCCTCCTTGGTGCCTAAACTTAGAATTTTCAGGCTGTCAGTGAAAAAGATGTTTCATCTCACCTTCTCATCTCCTTTAACAGAAGCAAAATAATTCCAAAACACACAGGAAAAAAAGGAAAAACACTCAAAAATATGGATGCAAAACTTTAGAAAGGGAATATAATAAATAAATAAATAAATAAATAAATAAACCCACTATTTTCTAACCCTTTGACTTGTTTTCCACCTTCTTCCCATCCTGTCGTACAGTTTGCCTCTGTTTCATTCCTCCCTATAAGTCAATTTTGTCCCCAGAATGTAACTATGATACATTTGTTTTTTCAGTATGTTATATTGAGAGAACCCTCCCCAAGCCTTCCCCTCCAAATTAATTTTTGAAACATGTAGTAAGTATAAAGGACAGCATGTCACGGTATGGGGTAAAAGAGTCACAGAGCACCAGTTTGATACAGCCTCATATGCCATGAATCCTGAAGTCATGAGTGAGTGAATTATAGAATCATAGGATTAGAAAAGACTGCAAGGGTCATCTAGTTTAACCTCCTGCCCAGATGCAGGATTTGTTGTGTCTAAACCATCCAAGACCGGTGGCAATCCAGCCTCCTTTTGAAAACCTCCAGTGAAGAAGCTTTCACAACCTTCCTAGGCAGTCTGTTCCATTGTCCTACTGTTCTTACAATTAGGACGTTTTTCCTGAAATTAATCTAAATCAGTTATGCTGTAGTTTGAACCCATTGCCTCTTGTCCCGCCCTCTATGGCAAAAGAGAACAACTTTTCTCCATCTTTGTTATGGCAGGCTTTCAAGACCTGGGGACCACTATCATATCCCCCCTTAATCTCCTCTTTTCCAAACTAAATATATCCAGTTCCCTCAGCCTTTGATCATATGGCTTGCCTTCCATCCCTTTGATCATCTTTGTTGCTCACCTCTGGATCCTTTCCAGAGTTAAGGTTAGCCCAGACAAGTGTCAATATAACTGTAACTACCCCACCGCACCATCATAGATTCATAGATTCATAGATTCTAGGACTGGAAGGGACCTCGAGAGGTCATCGAGTCCAGTCCCCTGCCCGCATGGCAGGACTCATGTTTATACAAGAGAAATGTTTTAGAATTTTAAAAGTGTCTGTGGTATTTCTATCCACCCCCTGTTAAGTCAGGCTCTCATGACTCAAACTGTATATGACTTGGAGGGCTGGTTTCTGGTATTTTTGTAATGTATATATAAAACTATTTGCATAGCTGTAAATTAAGGTGGTGAAAGATTCCATGGTCCTTCTCATGAGTGTGATTGTTTTCCTTTCTTGACACATACAAACATGACAGTCCAAAACTTAGAATGGAAAAACCTAAGAATTAGTTTTACAACATGAAGCACTTACTACAGGGAAAATGTCAAGACAAGGAATCACTAGTCTATCTAGTATTTGAGTGGATACAACATCCCAAAATGCTCTGTCATTTCAAATGCATATTGTACAATCTGCAGAAATGTTTGTGCCATCAGAGCTAAAGTGGATATCAGGCTCAATATGGGGAAAAGGCTGCTGTGAACTACAATTTGGAATGTAGTCTTGAAGTAGGAGTGTCTCTAGACAGAAAAAAAATCCCTAACTGTAAAATGTGGCAATCCCTTACTATAGTACATAGCATGATTTTTCATGAGATTCTAAAAGCAAGAAAGCAAGCAAGAAATAAAACCTTTCTGGCCTCTCATGTAAATGATAGTTTAAAAAAATTTCCAAGAAATTAAATGCAACTATTAGGTTTAAAACAAGATTTGGGCTCAAAGTTCATATCGACAAACTTAGTAACGTTAAAATTAAAGCTGAACCTCTATCTTTAGCTCTAGTTATGTGCATGCTCTCCCACTCTCTCTCTCTCAATGTATAATTGTCACAACTACAAGGTGTCAAATAGCTCCTGTGAGAGGCTACGTTCCCTCAATAGCTTCTGAATTCAAGAAATGGTTTTGGCTGAATAAGGACTGGAGGATCTAGACCTAATTTATCAGCATGAAAGGTGAATAAAAAGAACATATACCTTTTAATGAATAGGGCTGTTTGTTAGCCAGCCTCAAAGCCTTAAAACTTGGAGGCCTACATTTACCAAATCAGTTATAACAGAAAGCACAGTGAACAAATTAAAAACCTGGACACAATCAGGAACTATGAGAAGTTACATAATTCTAGATAGTATCATTATGATGGGATCAAATCTGTCTCAATGCAGCAATAGCAACCCAGTACAAAAACAATTCAAAACGCATTTCAGTGATCCAATTTCTATCAGGGGGGTTGCACAGGATAAACAATATTTTGTATGGCTATGATTTCACTAAAGATACTATAATTTATCAAATTGTTTTGACTATACTTGTCCAAATCCTTGTGCTGCGATAGCCTATTAAAGGCGTTTGCAGTACATTTGCAGTACAACAATGAATAAGGTTGATATTCCATGATAGTACACAAGGAAGCACTGTCTCAACTGAAAACACCAATTGATCATATAATGTCATAATAATAGTCAAAAAGAAGCAGGGTCCTAATAAAAGGTCGATTTATTGACTGGATTCAGAAGAATCTAGAGAAAGTCACATTGTAGATTGAACCACAATGCTCCAAAGAACAAGATGTCTTTCATTAAATGGTTTCATTAAGAAGCTGTAATTTTGGAGATTTATAAAAATAAATATGGATCCTGCTCTCTGGAATCAATGGGAGTTTTGCCATTGACTTCAATGAGAGCAAACTCAAGCAAATAGCTGTTGTTGTTGTTTTAATAAAGAGTTCTTTCCCTAAAATCTCCACACTTGTTACTGTACTAACTATAAAACCAATCCTGAAAACCATTGTTGAAAACTGAGTAGTCTCCCACTGATGTCTATAGGACTAGTTCTGTGAGGACTAACTATATGAAGAAGGGTTTACAGGAGCACGCTATATACTTGCTATTACTCAATTCAATTGTTTTACATCTGAATTTCAATCAGTGGAATAATGTAGTCAGTGACCCATTCTGTAAAGCACTGTGCATTGGAAACACTTCTCACATTCTCAACTACCTTATAAAAGTTTCAGACAAAAAAATCATTCTCTACTAAAGTCCTTATAGACAAGAAGACAGTGACATTCTCAACGGAAGAATATTTTTCTTTCATTTCTGAACTTCAGGACAAAAGGCTAAGTAGGAAAGCAGGAAGTAAAGTTTTCTAAGGATAAATTATTTAGGCATGACCTGAAAAGGGATTTATCATCCAATTCTTGCTGGCTGAAGCAGTAGGGGAATGAGGGACAAAAAGAAATATAAAAAATACCAATAGTAATAATAATATGTGGCATTTGTGTAACATCTTCCATATGAAAATATCCCAAAACACTTTACAACCTATGGGTGAGATCATAGTCTATGCTGCAAAAACCAAGAAAGGGGCAAAGAAACTCAGCAAGACATCACTCCTGGAATCTCTAGCATATTGTCCCATCAGGGGAAGTAGGGTTTTCCCCTTCAAGTTTCTGGAACAGGCATGGGGAGTGGGGGAACCTCCATTTGAAAAATTAGCCCCATTCATGCAGAGGAGACAGAGTCTTGATTTTTCACATTTTGTACAAAAGAAACACACACACACACCACAAAATGTGTGGTATTTAGCTTAGCCACTTTGGATAGGTGAAGGGCACAGTTAATGCTGTCAAATTACAAACCCAGTTCCACCGGGTGGTTTAGGCATTTCCAACTTGAGGCACAGACCATTGAAAAGGATCTCTGACTTTCTACAGTTTTTTCAGCACCATTAAGTCGTACCTGTGGCCAGATAGATGATATGGAAAAGCATGTCCTTGCCCTGCACCACATCCACTGCCACATGGGAAAACCGGCTGTTGTCCTCCATGAAGTAAGGAATTGGAATAACTGGCTGAACCACCTCATGCATTAGAATAAATTTTTGGGCATCCTGAAGATTCCTCTCAGTCAGATTCATGTACAGACCCTGGTCCATTGTACCGCACTGTAAATAAATAAAAGTATATATATAGTAAAGTAGATCTTAATACCCACATGAAATCTTAGAACCACGTTGTGGAATTCCAAAATCAAGCCTTAGTTATGTGTTTTGGGGGGACAGCATTATTCCACCATAAGTGAGGATCCATTTACAGGAGGCAGTCCAAAAAGAATGACTCTGCAGATCATTATGTCTTTATTTGTATTGTGAGGGATAAGTCTAATCAAAAGAGAATGAGGTTACAACAATATCACTTTAAGTTATATCATAATTTCAGAAAAAGGTAAGTTATGAAGAATAATGCTTTCCATCACCTGTCATCCAGTCCCAGCATCCTGCAGTCAGAGGCTTAGAGACACCCAGAGCATGGGGTTGCATCCTTGAAAATCTTGGCCAATAGCCTTTGATTGACCTATCCTCCAGGAACTTATCTAATTCTTTTTGAACCCAGTTATACTTTGGGCATTCACAACATCTGGCTATGAGTTCCACAGGTTGACTGTGCATTGTGTGAAGAAGTATTTCCTTTTGTTTGTTGTAAACCAGCTGCCATTAATTTAATTGGGTGAGCTCTGATTTTTGTGTTATGTGAAGGGGTAAATAACACTTCCTTATTCACTTTATCCACACCATTCATGATTTTATAGATATCTATCATACCTTCCCAGTCTTTTTAATCACTCCTCATACAGAAGCTGCTCCATACCCTTCTCAGTACCTTTTCCAGCTCTACTATATCTTATCTAATATATATCTCTATATCTAATATATCTGATTTAAGCAATAGGTTACACACCACAGTTAGTAGTTCTGCAATTTCATATTTGAGTTTCTTCAGAACACTTTGGTGAATACCATCTGGTCCTGGTGACTTAGTACTTTTTTAATTTATCAATTTGATCCAAAACCTCCTTTACTGACTCCTCCATCTGGGACTGCTCCTCAGATTTCTGATCTAAAAAGAATGGCTCACGTGTGGGAAACTCCCTCACATCTTCTGCAGTGAAGACTGATGCAAAGAATTCATTTAGCAACTATTGGCTCAGCCCCTGCCTAAGGGCCTGAGCTCCTGACTGTTTGCTGCCCCGCCATGACCCGGGCCTGGGCCCATAGCAAACTAATGCGAGGCGATGAGATACCCCACAGCCCCGCTGAGGGACAAGCCTCAGCCGAACCCTTCTACAATGCCCTAGCCCCTACACATAGCCTTGTGAATATTTCAGAGACTTTCTAGCGGGCATAACATTTCATGTGGAAACTGACCATGAATGCCTGAAAGTACTGAAAAAGAAGCAAGAGGCGGATGAATTACGGAGTCATGTCCTGACTCACTGAAAAGAAGGCTGGACAAAAGAGATAGTCAGAACCTCTGTGAAATTGGGTGGCTTCTGGGGATCTTACCCGAAGCCAGCTGGTTATCCTTACATCAATGCAACAGGAAATCCTCGACAGACTGCATGGGAGACCCCAAGGTATTACAAAATGCAGGGAGAGAGCTAAATAGTCTGTTTGGCGGTCTGTACTGAGCAAACAACTACAACAGAGAGTTGAGAAATATGATATTTGTGCTCACAGGAGAACCAATCCACTGGAAGCATTACTACCATCTGCACTACCAGAAAGGCCAGGGCAGAAAGTTGGATTGATCTTTTCTATCTGGACAATGCAACCTGTCTTTTGATGAATGATTATTTCTCAAGATTCACTGAAATTGTCAGATTGCTTAACACTACATTGTGATCATGCTCTTCAGAGTCCAAAGATAACTACAGGGCAGACTCGAGTCGGGTGCAAAAGTTCACTGAGTTTACTGAGGCAGTTCCCCACACACCATGGGAAGAGCTTCCCTGCAACCATCTTGTTAGGATCTTCAGACCTTTCCTAAGCAGCCAAGTAGTCTTTTAATAATAAAGCAAAGAAATAGTCCCATGAAGAAAATAAACTCATTAGTCCTGTGCCAGGCCTACCTTCTTCTGGAGAAGTTATGAAAATCAGCAGTCTCTGCAGAGGTTCTGGGCTGGTCCTTTCCCCAGGAAGCAAAGGATGGGTTTCTTCTCTTCCCTGGTCAGCCAACTAATGAGCCATCCTCTTCCAATGTTAACTGTCCTTCTTTACCTGACAGTGAGTGCAGGTATACCAGGGTGGGGCTGAGTAAGCTCACAGCAGCTTTTAACCCTTGCTGGCTCAGTGTAGGGTTGGCATACCACATCACACACATCAAGTGCAGTTGTGGGGAGGATAAAACCTATCTTTCAGGATTCCAGAGCAAGTAACCTCTGACAATGGTTCTCATTTTAACTCGGAGACCTTTAAGAGGTTTCAGGTATTTATGCTTTCACTCATGTCAATCTAGCCCACAGTCTCCTCAGAGTAATGGTGAAGCAGAACACACATTAAAAACAAAATAAAACAACTTCTTTCTAAATCCTCAGATTCTCATCTTGTCTTGTTCATATATGGCTCAACACCTGTAGCAAATTGATGTCCACTATCCCAACCATCTCTTCCCAACTAGATTCTTGTTGGCCTGACTTCTCAAACTACAGGAGAAGGAAGATCAAGATAATACCCATCAGAAGAGGAACTTTGACAGGCACCATAGAGTCAAATCCTTGGGAGAACAGAAACTAGGAGATCACATTTGGGTGAAAGATTCTTAGGAAAGGGGGACAATGCAGGCATGTGTCTGGACACCTCAATCCTACTTTGTTAGGGTGCTAACAGGAATCATCATCAGAACTGGTGTCATCTTGTTGCATCACCAAGATAACGTACAATACAGCCTGATCACTACCTGTGTCTTCCAGATCTTCTTCCTGCAAGGAGATATCCAGCTAGGGAAAGATGACCTCCTGTCTTCCTGAGGAAGACATAAGATATTGAGAAATCAAGAAAGTCAGAGGACTAGTAGCCAAATATCTTAAAAGGGCAGAATAAATCTCTGCCAAAAGGCTGAAGGTTCAGGCAGTCTACCCTGTCCTTCATAGGGATGTCAATTCTTGTTTAGTTTTGATATTTTATTCCTGTTAAAACTTGTTTAATATAAAGGTTATATCATGCTTCTGTTTTCAGAAAGGGGGATGTGGTATTAGCTGTGAATATTTAAAGTGCCCACAAGAGAGCAGTGAGCAAGGAGATGAGAATCTGTGTCAACGGAATATAAAATTAGCCTTGCGTTCATCCTAGCCAGTGTGCTAGATCTCTAATCTCTCTCTACTGTGTACATACAGTTTGATGAGACAGATGGAACTTTAGTTTTTCATGTATCAAGAAGCACAGCTATAATACAATACAAGCTTGGGCCTGGAGCATCCAATCTGGTCTGGGTTGGTGGACCCCTATGCCCACACAGAGCCTAACTGAAGATAATGTGACTTCATGGAGATGCATTGGATGCAATGGCAGAATCAGGGCTTTTTATTGTACTAGTAATATCACATTCCTATCTCCCAGATTTGGTATTAAAACTGTGTGTGTGTATGTGTCTTTGTTACATGTTCTGGGGGGGTGTCAAAATTTGCTTATTTTCATGAAACTCTTATAAAACAGAATAAACTTTAAAAACTGTAAAATTTTGGATGGAATTCCATGTGATGTTCTGGATGTTGTGAAAAACTGAAAAGACACTTTTTGTGAATCTGAGAAGTGGAGGATTCATCCCTCAAAGGCCACACGGTCTAGAAATTTTTGAGCAGGGGAGGAGCTCATCCTTCTCTTTCAAATTTAGGGGTGAAAACGTTTATACAAAAGTGCCTTATTCCATTTTTTTGCCTACTCCTGTGAATAACTTTCAGTCTCCCAAAATTTCACAAAAATCATATTTCAGGGGATGTAAAATTATCCAGCATATATTGACAAAAAGTGTCCCAGTAAATACTGTTTTTAAAAGCTCACCAGTTTTACACAATATTGTCCTTAAGTTGTCTTTTCTTCCTTTGGCTAATTTGGGCAAAATGTAACAGAAGGATATATTGTGCCTATTATCAATGATACTGTTTCGTAATGTGAACCAATCTCTAAACAGTGCAGCTCATTTCACTGATATCCATCTAAATAGATTTGTTTACCCGGTAACTGGACTGGCTCCAGATACAGAACTCCAATGACTTGTCTCACAGTCTGTACTTGGATACCTTTAAACTGTGCTACATTTTAAAGAAGACTGTTGAGGACTAGTGCCCTCCCCTTCTGTGTAAGTACCTGGAAATTAGGGTTGGGATTGGGGTAAGGCAACCAGGCAGAGCGGGAGTTCTCCTGATATTTGAATGGTCCGTTGAAGGCCTGAGTTATGGCACTCAAGTTGAAAACACAAACTGCTGAGGCAGCTATGCTGTTCCTGCAAAACAAAGTGAAAACATAAGATAAATAAAGACATCAAGGAATCAATTAACTGTCTGCAAAAGTAACATTTCCCCTTATTAACTCTGCATTAGTACTTCACAACATGGGTGGGGCCAACCAGAAAGTGGTCAGGGCCAGGATTCAACTGCTCACAGCAGCACACACGGGCATCCTGGTTGGACTTAAAAGCTATCCTGGCCTAGCAGCCGAGGGTGGGAGAGTAAATCCTACTGCAATCAAGCTCTTCATCTTCAAAGCACTTTATAAACACTAACTAGCCATTCTTACTACACCTCTGTGTGACACACACTGAAAGTATCATCATCCCCACTTTTTAGATGGGAAAACTAAAAATGAGTAAAGTGGCTTGTCCAGAATATTGAGGGAGCTTGGACTGAAACTAAGGAATTCCTGCCTTCCAATCCTGTTCTTTTACGTATGTCATTTCATGCATCAAAGCCACCATTCTTCCAAATAAGAAGGGCATCTCACTATCCGTCAATATTTCTCCTTTTCTAATCAGCCAGTTGTATTGTGACAGGGACTAAGTCTGTTCCTTTTGAAATACTCCCAAGTTCTTGCAGGATCAGAAACCAGGAGATCTGCACTCAAGCCCACATCTTCCACACAACACTATCACTATGCCCAACAAGTGCCCACTGGCTGGCAAAATAAGCCCATAAGGAGGTAACTTGAACTGAACACTTAAACTCACTGACTCAAAGAGTTAAACCCTGGCCAACCCAGCTATAACATTCCCTTATTTTCATGTTGAAAATGAGACAAAGTACAACAGTGTGCTAATACTTCATAGTGTAAACAATATAGATCTGTATACGGTAACTGTGAGAATGCCTAAAATGGGACTCAGCTGCAAATTACAACTTTGTGTTCGCATAAAAACATAAATAAAACTAACTCCAAAAAGAACTGCAGTTTTAAAATATTTATAAAAATGCTTTTAACAGAAGCAAAATAAATTGAATGCCCAACAGCTAACAGTGAATTAAGGTTTGGAATTACTCTTTTAACAATACACATAACTCATGGAATTAAACTCCTGATTTGTTCTTTTTTCACAATGTTAGATAAATGGATAGATAATGAAGCAGGCAGACAGTTACACAAACTTCCACTGTGGGCAAAAGTGCTGACAAGTGATCCACGTAGCATTTATTTCTTCTAACGTACTCTGTTGTTTAAACAAGGCTTTAGAAAGCAAATCTACTGTTTAAGCTTCAAATTGTTATTGTTCAAATGTATGAGGAAGAGAAAATAATCCCTAGGGATCAGACCTGCCAAGAACAGAACAAATAGTGTAGCAGTTCAGATTTACAACCATGGCCAAAAAGCAATTTGACTACTTATGCTTGTTAAGCTTATTGCAAAAAAACCCAAAACAAAAACAAAAACAAAAAAACACTAGTAGATGAAAGTAAGTTTCATATTATCCATTTGTACACAGGCAATTAGCTTCAACTATGCTAAAACCTCATCTGATTTACTGTAACAGGCAACCTTCTCATCATTTCTGGATCTCCTGGAGCCCATTAAGGACCTAACTCGTAGCTTCTGATTGTCTGAAAGACAGTCTGCTCACGAAGCAGCCATGGCATTGGATTTAGTGGTCACATTACATGAATTGTGGGGAGGGCATGGTGCTGTCATTCTTAATCTTTACAAAGAGAAACATTTTCATTCAACAGATGGTAATTTTACAGGTAATCCAAACCAAAATCACTGTAATTGAAATGCCCAGATTGTGGAGTGCTAAGTGCATCCCAGTAGGTCCTAATGGTCCCCTCTATTTACACTGATGAAGAGGGGCATGTTTCTTGTCCTCCTTAAGAGACCACATAGCTTCTCCACAATCGCACTGTAGGGATGGAGCTCTATGGAGGAAAGCATGTAGGGATTAAAGCATGGGGAGTTTCTGGAAATCTAGAGCTGGTAGGAAAATTTCCACAAAAATGTCTGTGAAAAATTTCCTGACCAGCTCCAGTTAACTCCTCTCTGCAGCGTCTATCCTCCTTGGACACAATATAATGGGCAGCCACTGCAGAACCTAGCTAGTGGCAGCAAGTCTTCAAATAAAGCCTGCTTTAATGGGGAAAGAGTAGCCTCAGAGAGCAGGGCCATCCTTAGGAATGACCCAGGACCAGCAGGTCCACTCTCTGCTTCCCTCACAGCTTCTCAAAACCTGCAGACCATGCAAATTTACCACTTTATGAAACTGCAGGCCCCTCCACTTGGAGAGAAGAATGGGGTTCCAACTCCATGAGATCAACCTCCTATGGTTTCTGGAGTAGTTTCCCCCTCCTGTGGGTTCTTCTATGATAATTATAATTAAAATGTTTTCCCCCTGAAATACATTTCACATTTTACTCTACTAAGAAGAGCTTCTTGCCTTTTGACCTTTCCGCTTGCTGGGATCCACAAAGTGGATAAAGTTTACATTTAAAGGAGCAAGATGACAAAACAGATCATAAAGACAAAGACTGCACTGTTGGGAGGAAAGAGTAAGCATCCTTCCTTCTTCTGCATTTCCTACAGCAACCTCTAAGTGAAGCATTTGGCGTTAACCATTATTTGTTGGGGACAGGACAATGGACTAGGTGGACCACTGGTCTGAACTAGTAGAGCAGATCGTCAAAATATTTCAGTACAAGATGATCTGTTTATATAATATCCCTTCCACATGTAGAACCAGAAGGGAGCTTGAGCGCCTTAGACTTGACTCTGAACATAACAGAAAAAGTAACAAATTTTATGTAAGTTACATACACATTAGTTGTAAAGATCCCATAGATTAAGTCCAATTCTGGCAGGAAGAAAGTGCTTTGTAATTCATTGTAGTAAAACGGAATTTCTCCAGGGCGAGAGCAGTTTAGACGAGCCTTCATAAAGGTTGTCCAGGTGTCCTCTAGCAAAAATCTGCCCCCAATATCATTTTTACAGACCCGAGCAGCCCGGGAAAAGACTGTTTTTCCACAGTCATGCTCTACTGCATTCTCTCGGAAGAAGAAATAGGTGAAGTTTCCAATGTCATAGGATGACACAAAATTTGGCTCTGAAAAGAGTTGGAGAAAAAAATATGTCAGGTATAGTTGATACATATTCCAATATTTGCTTGAAATTGCTAGATTTTCCTCTATACATCAGCCTGAGAATCTTTCAAAATTCAAAATTATTGTTATTTTTTCAATGTTAAAATAAGGCAAATTATATTGATATTCATGCAGGCATGAATTAGAATTCTGAACTTCTGCGCATCATGAGGAGATTATAGAGATAGCAGTTACTGAACATACAATCTGAGTTTTGGTTATAAAGAACAACAATTTCTAATCTGAGTGTGATATAGTAAATTAGGCTCTGACAAGCACATACACCAGTCTATCCCTATTCAGCAAGGGCTTGATCTTGTGGCCACTGAAATCAATGGTAAAGCTCCCATTGACTTAAAAGCACAGGATCAGATACCAAAATAGTTAAGTTTCAGAGTAACAGCCGTGTTAGTCTGTATCCGCAAAAAGAAGAACAGGAGTACTTGTGGCACCTTAGAGACTAACAAATTTATTAGAGCATAAGCTTTCGTGGACTACAGCCCACTTCTTCGGATGCATATAGAATGGAACATATAATGAGGAGATATATATACACACATACAGAGAGCATAAACAGGTGGGAGTTGTCTTACCAACTCTGAGAGGCCAATTAATTAAGAGAAAAAAAAAAAAAAAAAAAAACTTTTGAAGTGATAATCAAGCTAGCCGAGTACAGACAGCGTGATAAGAAGTGTGAGAGTACTTACAAGGGGAGATAGAGTCAACGTTTGTAATGGCTCAGCCATTCCCAGTCCTTATTCAAACCGGAGTTGATTGTGTCTAGTTTGCATATCAATTCTAGCTCTGCAGTCTCTCTTTGGAGTCTGTTTTTGAAGTTTTTCTGTTGTAATATAGCCACCCGCAGGTCTGTCACTGAATGACCAGACAGGTTAAAGTGTTCTCCCACTGGTTTTTGAGTATTTTGATTCCTGATGTCAGATTTGTGTCCATTAATTCTTTTGCGTAGAGACTGTCCGGTTTGGCCAATGTACATGGCAGAGGGGCATTGCTGGCACATGATGGCATATATCACATTGGTAGATGTGCAGGTGAACGAGCCCCTGATGGTATGGCTGATGTGATTAGGTCCTATGATGATGTCACTTGAATAGATATGTGGACAGAGTTGGCATCGGGGTTTGTTACAAGGATAGGTTCCTGGGTTAGTGGTTTTGTTCAGTGATGTGTGGTTGCTGGTGAGTATTTGCTTTAGGTTGGGGGGTTGTCTGTAAGCGAGGACAGGTCTGTCTCCCAAGATCTGTGAGAGTAAAGGATCATCTTTCAGGATAGGTTGTAGATCTCTGATGATGCGCTGGAGAGGTTTTAGTTGGGGGCTGAAGGTGACAGCTAGCGGTGTTCTGTTATTTTCTTTGTTGGGCCTGTCTTGTAGGAGGTGACTTCTGGGTACTCGTCTGGCTCTGTCAATCTGCTTGTCTCTATCCGAGGGATTGGAGCAAATGCGGTTATATCTTAGAGCTTGGCCCCACAATATGCCAACATTTTTATGGCTGACTTAGAACAACGCTTCCTTAGCTCTCGTCCCCTAACGCCCCTACTCTACTTGCGCTACATTGATGACATCTTCATCATCTGGACCCATGGAAAAGAAGCCCTTGAGGAATTTCACCATGATTTCAATAATTTCCATCCCACCATCAACCTCAGCCTAGATCAATCCACACAAGCGGTCCATTTCCTGGACACTACTGTGCTAATAAGCGATGGTCACATCAATACCACCCTATACCGGAAACCTACTGACCGCTACACTTACTTACATGCCTCCAGCTTCCATCCAGGACACACCACACGATCCATTGTCTACAGCCAAGCTCTAAGATATAACCGCATTTGCTCCAATCCCTCGGATAGAGACAAGCACCTACAAGATCTCTATCAAGCATTCTTAAAACTACAATACCCACCTGCTGAAGTGAAAAAACAGATTGACAGAGCCAGACGAGTACCCAGAAGTCACCTCCTACAAGACAGGCCCAACAAAGAAAATAACAGAACACCGCTAGCTGTCACCTTCAGCCCCCAACTAAAACCTCTCCAGCGCATCATCAGAGATCTACAACCTATCCTGAAAGATGATCCTTTACTCTCACAGATCTTGGGAGACAGACCTGTCCTCGCTTACAGACAACCCCCCAACCTAAAGCAAATACTCACCAGCAACCACACATCACTGAACAAAACCACTAACCCAGGAACCTATCCTTGTAACAAACCCCGATGCCAACTCTGTCCACATATCTATTCAAGTGACATCATCATAGGACCTAATCACATCAGCCATACCATCAGGGGCTCGTTCACCTGCACATCTACCAATGTGATATATGCCATCATGTGCCAGCAATGCCCCTCTGCCATGTACATTGGCCAAACCGGACAGTCTCTACGCAAAAGAATTAATGGACACAAATCTGACATCAGGAATCAAAATACTCAAAAACCAGTGGGAGAACACTTTAACCTGTCTGGTCATTCAGTGACAGACCTGCGGGTGGCTATATTACAACAGAAAAACTTCAAAAACAGACTCCAAAGAGAGACTGCAGAGCTAGAATTGATATGCAAACTAGACACAATCAACTCCGGTTTGAATAAGGACTGGGAATGGCTGAGCCATTACAAACGTTGACTCTATCTCCCCTTGTAAGTACTCTCACACTTCTTATCATGCTGTCTGTACTCGGCTAGCTTGATTATCACTTCAAAAGTTTTTTTTTTTTTTTTTTTTTTCTCTTAATTAATTGACCTCTCAGAGTTGGTAAGACAACTCCCACCTGTTTATGCTCTCTGTATGTGTGTATATATATCTCCTCATTATATGTTCCATTCTATATGCATCCGAAGAAGTGGGCTGTAGTCCACGAAAGCTTATGCTCTAATAAATTTGTTAGTCTCTAATGTGCCACAAGTACTCCTGTTCTTCTTTTTGCAAAATAGTTAAGTATGTGCTTAATTGCTTTGATGAAAAGAAACGGACTGCTGAAGGGCGACCTTTGAGAGCAATAACACTACATCAAATAAAACTTTTAATACACTTTAAAATATTTTGGTTTCGTCTTTACAAAATATATAACTAAATAAAAAATTAATACAACAAATTTATTCTGGCAAAGAAGAAAAACATTCAGGAGAAATTAGGAATGAAAAAAGTACTGATCTAAGAAATAAGGAACACAGTAAAAAAAATAAAAGATTCTGGATTCCAGAGAAAATAAAAATATGGTACTTTTCCCGTAAGGATTACAGAAGCTAATGAGAATCCATGAGCTTGACAGGGTTGAGAACTTGGTGATTTCTTAAAGGCAAAGCATATTAGATATATTGACCTGTGCAGCAGGGGGGGGGGGGAAATGGAGATATCCTATCTCCTAGAATTGGAAGGGACCTTGAAAGGTCATTGAGTCCAGCCCCTGCCTTCACTAGCAGGACCAAATACTGATTTTGCCCCAGATCCCTAGGTGGCCCCCTCAAGGATTGAACTCACAACCCTGGGTTTAGCAGGCCAATGCTCAAACCACTGAGCTATCCCTCCTCCTGTAATTGTAAAAAACGGTTGCCCCTTAAAGAGAGGTGCAAGATTTTTTTATATTAATTTCCAGAATTCATTCTAAAAATATTTAAAATAAATATATAAAAAAACCACACCACCCTGGATGAAAAACACTATTTCTGATACACATAACTACCGTAGATAACTTTAGTAATAGAGCTGGTCAAAACATTTCCAACTGAACAGTTTTCTATCAAAAAATGCTGATTTGATGGACTTGAAATATTCTGCAGGATCATGTCATTTCCCTTGAAACTTTTGATGGAAACTAGGCACACAGGCAGGCTGGCTTCCTACTATCTCACCCAGCTCCCGAGGCTCACTGGCAGTCCCACTGGCAGGCTGGCTTCCCACGGATCCCTAGCGCCCCAGGCACCCAGCTCTACTGGGAAAGACTGGCTGCCTTTCCATGCTGGCTGGCTTCCCAACTAACTAGCTCTCTGGCCTACCCACCCTGTGGGTGGATGGGCTTCCTGGCTCCCCAGTCAGACAGCTCGCCAGCTGGCTGGCTCCTCAGCTTCCCACATGACAGGTAGGTGGGAGGGCTGCCCATTTCCCTGGGTGGTTGGCTTGCTGGGCTGGTTGGCTTTCCAGACAGCCAACTCCCTAGCAGGCCATCTGCCTGACTGGCCAGTTGAGTCTGTGGAGCATAGAAACTTGGCATTCCACCAGCCTGCCAGGCAGGCTGCTGTGGAACATGGGATTCTGAGGAGCATATTTTATTTTGGTGTTTATGAAACAAAATATTTCAGAATTTCAGTCCCATGAAAAATTTTGATGTTTTCATCTGATTCATCATTATTTTTTTTCTGAAATACTGAAATTTTTCATGAATCAAAAATTTTATTTCCCAGCCAGTTTTATTTATTAGTAGTTATATGTGGAAAGTGCTAATAACCTAAGGAATGTAGGATTAGGCCTTTATGTTTGCACAGCACCTACTACACTGTGGGTGCTACCGGTAAAAAAGGCATACATAATAGTAATTATCTGTTTCCAACAGTACCACAATATGCTAGTGCTATGCAAACACAAAAGTCCCTGCCTCAAAAAGTTTAAAACTATACAATTAGTTCATATAATTGCAGAAGTTACTAATAGTCCTTTATGAACTCTAATTGTACAAAAGAGAGAGAGAGAGAGAGAGAGGCTGTCAAACTATTTAAAATAATTCAAGATTAAAAAAAAATGCTGTGATTAATTACAGTTTTAATCACACTGTTAAACAATAACAGAATATCAATTTAAATTTATTATAAATATTTTGAATGTTTTTCTTCATTTTCAAATATATTGATTTCAATTACAACACAGAATACAAAATGTCTAGTGCTCACTCTATATTATTATTTTTATTACACATATTTGCACTGTAAAAAAGATAACCAAAAGCGATAGTATTTTTCAATTCACCTCATACAAGTACTGTAGAGCAATCTCTTTATTGTGAAAATGCAATTTATAAATGTAGAATTATTTTTTTACATAACTGCACTAAAAAAACCAAAACAATGTAAAACTTTAAAGCCTACAAGTTGAAGCATGAAGGACATACAAATATTTAGCATATCTGTCATGTAAATATCTTTCAATACCGGCAACAACAGTGCCATGAGAATGTCTGTTCTCACTTTTAGGTGACATTGTAAATAACCAGGCAGCATTATCTCCCATAAATGTAAACAAACTTGTTTGTCTTAGCGATTGGCTGAACAAGAAGTAGGACTGAGTGGACTTGAATGAAGTGAATTGAAAAATACTATTTCTTTTGTTTATCTTTTTTACAGTGCAAATATTTGTAATAACAAATAATATAAAGTGAGCACTGTACACTTTTTATTCTGTATTGTAATTGAAATGAATATATTTGAGAATGTAGAAAACATCCAAAAATATTTAAATAAATGCTATTTTATTATTGTTCAACAGTGTGATTAAAACTGTGATTAATCACAACTCTTTTTTAATCTAGTTAATTTGTTTTGTGTTAATTGCATCCATTAACTGTGATTAATTGACAGCCCGAATATACATATACATCCACACCCACACCTGGCATTACAGATGGAACAAGATGAATAAAAGTACCAATAATTTTAAAAACTCATATTTCTAAATCTGTTTTTCTGTAAAATATATGAGCATATACTGAATAGTTAATGATCTAGTGATGTAATTGTTTTACTGGCCCTCATTTGGGATGACCTGTATAGGCCACTTGTAATGCAGAAATCACTAACTTATGTTGGTGAAACCTTTACAATCTACCATACCATCATATATGAGTCAGTTCACGCAGACACAAAAGACAGATACATATACAAAGTATCAGGGTGTTTTTTTTATGATAAACTCAAGTCATATGTCATCTGTTCCTAAAAGACACCACAATGTTCAGTTCTATGGAATAAATGTTGTATTGTTCCTTTAGCTAAATGAACACTTTTTTAGGTACATTTAGGAATGTCAGGCCAATAGGAGTGAAAAACTGCTCCCCATTGACAGTCTTCAATTTATATCTGCAGCATATCTGTTTAATGTTTCTATTTACTTGTAATGAATGTAAAAGATAACCTTGGACCTCCATTACCATATAATGGATGAGGTTAGTCTCCCTCCCCACCCATTATCCCTACAAAATGTTCTAATACTCAGGAGAAAAACTACTGGCAGGGGGGGAGGGGGCGATTCAGCAATCTGGATGTAACTTGAGCTATTTGTGTAGTGTAGAAGGTTTAGTCCTATTTAAGTCAATATCCACTAATGGTGTTCAGAAAGGAACCCAACAGACTTTCAGCATGAAAAAGAAGGAATTTCAAACTACCTGTTAGACTTCTACAGTCTAATAGCCCACTTGTTCTTTTAACCCTTCTCAGAAGTACAATGTGTGGAAGTAGATTGCTTGAGAGCAAAGTATCTGATTTGCTGCACCCGAAAAAGAGAGTGAGAACTCTGTTTTTCTCCGACAATTGTCTGATCTAAAACAGTTTCTACATGCACAAACATTCAGCACCTAGAGTCCCTCATTTTTCCTAAAAATATACTGTAGAAAAAATAACTACTAAAGCCGGGTCCTGGCAATCAGATCTGCTGACACTTCCATCTCTGTTGAAGCCCACTGTCTTCAACAGGACTCCACAGTAGCATAAGGTTCACACACAGAAATCTGATTGCAGGGTCAGTGCCAAAATCAGTATTAACATTGCTGACAGTATGCTTAGATGTTCAAATGCTTTAGGAATACAAAATGTTATGAAATCCGGCCTGAGTGGTTTTATTGACCCTTGATAAATCCATGTAAATCTCTTACTGGCCAATATTTTTAAAATGCATATATAAAATACACAGACTTGTACATATAGTTCACTGACTCAAACTTGAAAAATAATATATCTATCCACAAACATCTGTACGGATACTTCACTGATTATGATTTGATAAAAAGGAGGCCAACTGGTGAAAGCTGTGAAAGCTGTTCCCATTTGCATGAAATGTATTAATACTAGCATCACCTCAGGGGATTCTGTGGATTTTCTCAGATTATCCTGTCAGTCTTTATTTCATTTTTTCATTTGGAGAAAATTTATTGAGTCATTTTGGAGTTTCAGAAAAGGTGATTCTTGTCCAAGAAAAAATAGTTTATATATGCCCAGATATTGCATGGAGACCTGAAATTTATCAATATGGAGGGCTCTTTCCAACAGAACTTTGTAATATAGGAGATGAAATTGCCCAAATTTTGTTTTAGGATAAGGCAGTGAGAGTTGCTCATGAACATTTGAGGACAGAATTTAACCCTATTGTAGGACTTTTTCTGTATTAAGTACCTTTAAAATACTGTAGTGTTAATAGCTACAGTATATTCATCCCCCAAAACTTTGTACCTTTCATATTATTATATTCATTATTTTCTTTTTCACACTGAACCGAGGACTTTAGGGGTATAGGAGAGAAGGTATAAGCTTTCTCTACCAGTGGATGTCTTCTGGAAGAGAAGCCCTCTCAAGATTGTTCATATGGCAGGCCTATTCTAATAATGAGATCTTAATGGGGCAATGGCATACCTCTTTCTTCTTCTCCAACACTACATTTCTCTGGAGGGGGAAGACTGAAAGTCTTTTTTTCTCCCCAGGAGCCTTCCCCTGAGAACACATAAGAAGAAATCCCTTTTTTGTCCCCTCTTAGAAAGTGCCTGGGGATTGTCCTACTGAAAGCATCATTTTCTCTCCTCCCAATGAGATTGTCTATTTTTCTCTCCTGCTGTTAAGATCCTATTCTCTCTCCAATATTTAGGTCTTTTTCCCTTTCTTCTGTGATTGTTATTTTTCTGCCTGTGATCCTCACAACATTGGGCCTTTTTCGACCCAACTCAGTTTTGTCCCCTTTTACTGAAGTATTAAAGAGGCTCGTGCTCCCACTGTGCTGGCTGCAGGTATTCTAATGGAGAGCTGGCATTGGGTAGAGCATGCAGACAGGTGACAGGAATCAGGGCCTGTGGTAGAGCCAGTCTCTGGCCAACCTGATGAGCACAGATATCTTGTAGTAGGCTGCCTGATTGGCTACACTGTCTAATTGGTGGGAAAAATCAGCAGACCAGCTCTTAAACGCAGCAGCAGCTTGGTGTCTGCTTAAAGCATTCATCTATAGCTGCGACAACTCCTGTGCCTGCTTGTTCCTAGCCTTGCCCCAACTTGTTCCAGTCCTGCTCCTGCCTTGGTTCATGCCAGGTAACCCAACTCTGACTTTTGGTTCTGACTTCTGATTTCAGCTCTGTCCCTAGCCTCTGACTTTAGCTCTGACCCTGGGCTCTTATTCCTGGCTACAGGCTCCTGCTCCAACCACTAAGCAACACCACCCATGGCCCAGACTCTGACAGTTTGAGCAGCCCAAAAGACACCAACAATAAGGAAACTAAAGCTGATATGGGGAGCATGGCTCCTACAAAGGTCAATATCTCTGATGGAGACAGTGGAAGCCATACAGACCTTGCAAGCCCAGGTTGCCATGCTGGAGGTGCAGAATGCAATCCTGCAAGCTCAAGCCATGCTGCCTTCAGCTCCAACCCCTGCTTCCTACAAGCCCAACCTCCCTCTACCTAACAAGTTCAATGGCAATCACCACAAATTTTGTAGGTTCCTAAATCAGCGTCAGACCCTATTTCTTCTACACCCATAGTCATACTCCACTGACCAAACCCAGGTGGGAATGATATCAGCCTGATTATGGGGGAGGCCCTGATGTGGGTGTCTCTGCTCCTGGAAAAATCAAGCCCACTACTAGCACAATTTGAGACTTTGTTAAAGCTATGAGGGCGATCTTTGATGACCCCGAGTCATGAGCATAGTTGAAGATGCACTTCAGGTTTTTACAGGAGGGATGTGTTTGACACAAAGAAATCAGACACCCTACTGCTCTATTGCAGCTGTGACTGCCCCATTGACCTCCAGCTAGGAGCAGAGGTTCCATTTGGGCACATCTTCTCCTTCTCCAAACTGGAACTACAGGCCCGCTGGAGCTAACTCGCAGAAAACCTGCAGAGACCCTCCTTGTCCCCAGTGGGGCCCCTATCTTCTTTGTGGTGAAGAAAGGCCTCTTCCTCCAGCCTTGTGTTGACTACCAAACTCTAAAGAAGATTACAATCCAAAACCAGTACTTCTTACCACTTATTAATGAGCTGTTCAAAAAAGACTGGTATCCTAGTTCATCTCTCAACTCTGGTTTGAATTTCTCAGACTCCTTGGCATTGAGTACCTCACCTCATCTGCCTGTTACCCACAGACTAATGTGCAAACAGAGAGTGTCAATCTGCTGTCTAAGTAACTACCAGAATGACTGGCTACCCAGCCTGTGCTACACAGAATTTGCATATCACAAATGCAATCCATGTCTCAACCCAACATAGCCCATTCCTTGGGAACGACGGCTTTCACCACTACTTCCACCTCAGCTTAGCCTTAAGTTACCTCCTCATGACCACTGCAGATTTAGCCTCCCACCTACACCAGGTGCATCAGGAGATCAGACAACACTTGCAGTCTACCAAAAAAGCCTATAAACTCCATGCAATATTAGACTGTCAGGCAGCCCCCAATATGGCCATGGGGAGAAGGTGTGACTCTCTGCCCAGCACCTTAAATCAAGCCACCTATCCACCAAACCAGACTACAACAAACTGGACCCCTTCAAGATTACAGAACAGGTAAACACAGTGGCCTTCAGATTACAGCTGTTCATATCCTGGAAGATCCACTCCATCATTCACATCTCACTTTTAAAGCCCTTCACCAAGAACCCATACCCAAACCACTCCAACCTGCCACCTATAATAGTCTGCGGACAGGAGGAATACTTGGTCCAGTGAATCCTGGACTCTCAGTGAGTTAGGGGAAGGCTCCAATACCTGGCAGACTGGAAAGGGAATGGTCCATAGGAGCAACATTGGGAACCGGTAGAGACGATCTATTGTGAGGGTTTCATCAGAAGTACTGTGAGAAACTGGGCCCTAAGTCCCCTAGGAGGTGCCCTCAAGGGGATGGGCACTGTCAGGAATCAGGGTCTGCAGCAGAGTCAGTCTCTGGGCAACCTAATGAACACAGCTGGCCTGTATATGCCTCTACCATTACTGCCATGAGGAGGGATGTCTGTCCCTCTCACTCCAGTGGGAGTGCTAGGCCATAAGGGTGGAACTAGAAGAGGGCCCTGTATTAACTTAATTTGGTCCTGGATGCAGGAAGCCACAGGAAGCTGCACTCAGCTTGCTGCCTTCCTACTCTGTACATGGCCGTCTAGTGGCATGTACATAACTTTAAAAAACCGACACTCCTCAACAGCTGATTTGGGCAGCACTTAGAGTCCCTGGGACTGAGTTCAAAACCACAGAGCAGTCCAAGCCGCAGTTGGACAGTATGTTAATGGTACACAAGAAGAAACGGAACCTGTGGAATCTTTATTAGCTGTGGAGCTGTGCAGGGCTATAATAAGAGTATAAAAGAGGTAAAAATGTATGTGTCACTCAAGTCAGTAGATATGACTCTAAATGCACAGAAGAAACAGACCTGTTCAGCCAGAAGTTGTCACTTATACAGTCACTTTTCAGAATAAAACCACACTTTAAGCTTTCAAACAATTATTTCAAGCAGGGTGAAGGGTCACTGTTAACACATTATTATTCTGTCATTTTTGGGATAAGTGACCATCTTAATGAACCATATTGTAGTTTACATTTTCAAGCATCATTATCTACTCAGCAACTGATAGGATATTATATAGTTTCCTTTAGAAACTATCTTTTATAGTAAATGTAATTTCTTTCTCCTATGGGTTTAAATCAAAGACAGCTAGAAAAAGAAAGTGGGATCTATTGAATAGAATTATTTTCCCCAGAAGCTTGAGAGGTAAATGTGCAGGGTAAAGGTGCAACTACTAAACAAGGGTTATATTAAAAATTGTGTGGTTACAAAACAAGGGAGGGGGTTGCTAATCAAAAGAGCCTTCTATAGAAAAGATAAATGGTATTGTAAAGAAAATCTTAATATATGTACATTTAATATCCTGGAACATGAATCAAAAAAATTAAAGTAGCACATTTTTAAGTGATCACACTAACTTGTTTGGTTGGTTTTGTTTTGTGATTTTATTTTTATTTTATTGCTAAAATCTAAAATAAAAGCTATGTGTAATACCGCTGATAGTAATTGAGATAAATCTTGATTAAGCTAAGTATCAGAGGGGTAGCTGTGTTAGTCTGGATCTGTAAAAAGCAACAGAGAGTCCTGTGGCACCTTTAAGACTAACAGATGTATTGGAGCATAAGCTTTCGTGGGTGAATTACATGCGTCTGACAAAGTGGGTATTCACCCACGAAAGCTTATGCTCCAATACATCTGTTAGTCTTAAAGGTGGCACAGGACTCTCTGTTGCTTTTTACTGATTGAGCTAAAAAGTGCAAACCCTGACTTCCTCCTTATTTATCCTTAGGGGTCAGCTAGTTAGCTCCCACCAATGGCTAAATTGTGGCTATGCCTGAGTCAGGGCTGGCTCCAGGGTTTTGGCCGCCCCAAGCAGACAAAACAAAAACAAACAAAAAAGCCGCGATCGTGATCGCTATCCGGGGCAGCAATTCGACGGGAGGTCCTTTGCTCCCGGGCGGAGTGAGGGACCGTCCGCCAAATTGCCGCCGAGTACCTGGACGTGCCGCCCCACTCCGGAGCGGCCGCCCCAAGCACCTACTTGAGAAGCTGGTGCCTGGAGCTGGCCGTGGCCTGAGTTAGGACAAGGCTGTAGTCTCCCACCTTCTCTTCTCCTCACAAAGGAAAATTTTCTAAGATACTGGGTATCCAAATGAAATTCCACTTTTGCTCAAAAATTGAAAAGGAACACAATTTGAGCAATCCTAGCTGTCAGTGCTTTCATATTATTTGGTGCAACAAAAAGAGGCATTGCCCTGAATTATGCAGAAAAGAGACATTTCAGGAGGTGTGGCATTATCAAAAGTTGAATGGAAGTGTTTCTGGCATAAACTGAAATAGAAAATCTGTCCTTTATTTTGCACAACTCTAATTACAATTTACACCCCAAAAGGGTTCACATTTGCTCTAGCTGTAAAATCTGTCATACTTCAGTCAGGAAATAATATTTTTAAACAAATAATATGTCCCTGTATGTTGTTGTGTCATAATAAAAAAAACAAACAGTATCATTTTAAAAACACTTTTCATTCTTACAGGCTAGTAAAAAAAAGGGGGGGGGATAGAAAGAAAAGCACATTTGGGTATGATACAGAAGTTAATAGATGCCTTGGGCAAAGGATCAGGTCTTTACAGACTAGTAAACTAAGAGACAAGAAGACTTAAACTGTTTTTCTGTTGTTGTTGTGCTATTCAGACTCGTTTGCACCAGCTATATTTTTAGCCAATAAACTACATTTCAGTCCACCAATGGCAAAATAGTTATTGAATTAAACTGTATTTAGAAATATACCATATGTCTTCCAGCACTTAGGCATTCAGGAAGTAAGAGCAGATTTCTAAACATATGACCTGCTGCAAACTGTAAAGCTCTGTTTCTTGGAAAGCATGATCCTGTTGGAAATATGCCAATATCCCTCCTTCTAGCCCAAGAAAGGAAGAATCCTGTATATTATCTTTAATCTTGCCACTGTCCTTTAGGGGGAAAACTATGTAATCCATTCTCTATAGAGAGGTGTACATAGGAAAACTATTTTTCTACAACTTAGCATAGGGCTAAATGTCCCACAAATTCTATCTCTAGATTACGAGGGAATACTCCACAAATCACATCTGTGTCTTCTGGGAATTTTTAAAACAAAGTAATAATAACTGATATCATTTTCTCATTCCAGTGAATGATGCTGATAGTTACTGTGTATTCTGTAACCATGGTTATTACCTGAAACTGCCATGGCCTTTCACATGAAAAACAGTGTCTCTTTAAGACAGTATGAAGATTCTACTAAGAGAGAAGGTGTCTGTGAGTATGCAAACTGGTCAGCAGAGGATAGAGCAGCTTCCCCTGGGCAGGTAAGGCACTGAAAGCAGCTAAGAGCATGCTGCTGGAGACAAAAAACATCTGGTCAAAGAGTAGACACTCTTAACCCAGAGATCACAAATCACAACCTTCTGGGAATGATGCAGTCCTGGGAGTAAGGCATACAGTTTAATTCCATGAGGGGAAATGGGCTTTTTGCATGTGCATAACCCTAGGGTTGAGAGACAGCTCCACAAAGGACTAGCCAATAGGCAGGATCCCCCTGAACCCTTATCTCACCAAACCATCATGTACCAAAATCCCAGAAACATGATTAGATTAAAAACCCCATGCAGAAGGGAACCCTGAAGGGAAAGAAAAGCCAGTAACTGATTACAGGCAAAGGTTCAGGAAGGAGGTAAATGACACAATGGGTATTGAACCAACCAAACTCAGAACCAGATTGTCAGACAGAAGGTGTGGTATGACAAAGATACTTATAAACACCCATCTGTGATAAGGAATTTGGCACCAATGTTAGAGAGAAAGGCTTTCTAGCAACCCAGAGGAAACACATTTGCTAACTTTTGAGGTCATTAGACTGGTCCACAAAGTGTTAAAAGATGCACAGAACTTTGCAAAAACCTATGTGGGTAACACTACAATGTTTAGCAACACTTGGCAGTTATTTTGTTAACACTCAAGAGGACCCTAACACACACTGCCTTCGAGTTAGTCAGTGACTAACACTCTTGCAGTAAAGTAAGGGGGGAGCTGTGACAACTTGTCCCTCAAAATAGCACCTTGTAGCTCCCACATTCACCACTTGTATATGGTTATGATATTTTGAACAAATAATGCCTTGTAAAGTATCCTATGAAAAGTCATGATTTGCTGAAACTGATTGTTCTGTCAAAATATGTATATCATCATTGTATATGGATGTGATCATCCACACCCCTAAGGTTGCGAGCGGCGTGGTCTATCTGCCACCGTCCGTCAAATAGCCCTTCAGTCCAGGGCAGTATGGCCCCTTTTCCTCAAGGAGACGCGGCTTGACGGCAGGAGTCTGTAACACAGCCCTCGCTTACCGGGCAGTAGGGCCTATCGGCCAGAGTCCAGGAAGCAACCCTCGGGTGGAGTGTAGCATGGCCTAGCGTCCAGAGTCCAGGAAGCAACCCTCGGGTTGAGGGTAGCGGGCCTAGTGGCCAGAGTCCAGGACTTGGGGTGCGACAGCCCCAGTAGGGGGGGCCCCGACTCGGGGCCCTAACCGTAGCGTAGGGCTTTCCCACCAACTCAGCGGGGGGTTCCGACCGAAACACACTGAGTTTTCCCGGGAGAGGGGGGGGAAGGTACCACTCTGTCACCCTCCCAGGGTCCCTTCCTACCAGGCTCTCCGTTGGGGTCTCCCAGGAGGCATTGGGTCCTTGGTACTAGGCGGATTCGGTCATCCCCTGGGTCTCCTCCAACCGCCGGGGGGCCAGCGGGCCGTGGACGGCGTCTCTTCCCGGCACAGTCAATGGCTGTGGCTGGTCCGCCGCAGGAGCTTCCCCGGCAAGTCCTTCTCCTACGGGCTCCAGCCCAGAATGAGCTGGTCTCTCTCCCTTTATACTCCTATAGCACTTGGAGCATGCCCAGTCCGCCCAGGGAGTCGGGACTTCCGCTGTCAGTCCCTGGGACTTAACTCCTTCCGGGTTAAAGCGGGGTAGTCTGGCCCCGCCACATACCCTCCCCCTTAAGGAGGACCGTCCCCGGGGCTGGTCCGTCTCCCCATCCTCCTTTCCCTGTCTAGAAAAGAAATCCGCGTTAGCATGCGCCTTACCCGGATGATGAAAAACGCGGAAGTCATATGGTTGGAGCGACAGGTACCAGCGCATGATTTGGGGGGTTGCGTCTTTCATGCTATGTATCCATCTGAGGGGAACATGGTCTGTGATCAATTTGAAGGTATTCCCCAGTAAATAATAGCGCAGGGCATCAATGGCCCATTTCACTGCCAGGGCCTCTTTCTCTATTGCTGAGTAGTGTTGTTCTTGAGGGAGTAGTTTCCGGCTTAGATACAGTACTGGGTGTTCCTCCCCCTCCCATTCCTGGGATAGGACCGCTCCTAAGCCTACCTCTGATGCATCCGTTTGGAGTATGAACTCCTTTGAAAAATCGGGGTGTCGCAGGACCGGTTCCTGCGCGAGTCGATCTTTCAGCGTCCTGAAGGCTTTGTCACACAGTCGGACCATTGTACCTGTTGTGGCTGGGAGTTTCTCGTCAGGTCCGATAGAGGTGCAGCTATGGACGCGAAGTCGGGTACAAAGCGGCGATAGTACCCAGCTAGGCCCAAGAACTGGCGTACCTGTTTCTTCGTTGTGGGTGTAGCTGTGTCCATAAGGGCTTGTACTTTATTGATTTGGGGGCGCAACTTCCCTCCCCCTACGACATACCCAAGGTAGGTCACCTCTTCCCGGCCGAGATGGCATTTCGCCGGATTGGCCGTGAGTCAAGCTGCTCGGAGGGCCTGGAGGACTCCCCTGAGGTGTCGAAGGCGGTCCTTCCAGCTGTGACTGTAGATCACAATGTCATCTATATACGCCGCGGCGTATTGATCGTGAGGCAGCAAGAGCTTATTCATCAGCCGCTGAATCGTCGCTGCGGCGCCGTGTAACCCGAATGGCATGGTTACAAAGTGGAAGAGGCCGAAGGGTGTTGGGAAGGCCGTTTTTTCTCTGGAATTGGGTGTAAGGGGGATTTGCCAGTATCCTTTGGTTAAATCTAGGGTCGACAAATACCTCGCTCCCCCGAGTCGTTCTAGGAGTTCCTCCACCCAGGGCACTGGGTACGCGTTGAACCTAGAGATGGCATTAACCTTCCGGAAATCGATACAGAATCGAGTGGTCCCATCGGGTTTCGGGACCAGAACAATGGGGCTGCGCCATTCACTCTTCGACTACATCCATTTCAAGCATTGTGTCCAACTCCTGTCGCACTGTGGCCCACATCTTCCGGGGTATGGGTCGATGGTTGTCTCTCACCTTCTGTCCTGGCATCATCGCGATATGATGGCTCATCAGGTTGGTCTGTCCTGGGTGGGTTGATTGCACATCGGGGAAGTCCTTTACAAGCTGCGATATTTGCTCTCGCTGTGCCGGGGTAAGGCCGGCCCCGAGTGTCGCTGGCTTGTGGTCTAGTGGTTCCCCTGCTAGGGGTCCCAGTTCTGGGTCTGGGGGCGAGAAGATGATGAACAAGGATTCCCTAACCTTCCAGGCGTTTAAGAGATTCACATGGTAAGTCCGGGTGTCCCTCCGTCGTCCCGGTAACCGGACTTCATAATCTACGGGCCCGACCCGTCAGATCACCTCTTATGGTCCCTGCCACTTGGCCAAGAGCTTTGATTCAGCCGAGGGTAACAAGAGTAACACCCATTCGCCGGGGTTAAAACTGCGTGCCTTAGCCCCTCTATTATATAACCGAACCTGTGTGTCTTGGGCCTGCCGCAGATTCTCCAGGGCAAAAACCCCCAAGGTTGGAGCCGTTCTCGCAGACGTAGCACATACTGGGTGGTCCTGAGCACGCGAGTCTCCTGAGTCTCCCAGTCTTCCCTTAAGAGGTCCAGGATCCCTCGGGGCTGCCTGCCGTACAGAAGTTCGTAGGGTGAGAACCTGGTTGACGCTTGGGGTTCTTCCCTGACAGCAAACAGCAGAGCTGGCAATAATGTATCCCAATGGCTGGGGTCTTCCTCTACGAACTTCCGCAGCATGGACTTCAGGGTGCCATTAAAACGCTCCACCAGCCCGTCTGTCTGTGGATGGTAAACTGACGTTCGGAGCGTCCGTATGTTCAGGAGGCGGCACAATTCTGCTATCAATTTCGAGGATATGTTAGTACCCTGATCTGTCAGGATCTCCGCAGGTATCCCGACTCTAGCGAAGACCTTCATGAGTTCGGCAGCAATCACCAGTGCCGTGGCTGCTCGGAGGGGAACAGTCTCGGGGTACTGGGTTGTGTAGTCCACGATTACTAAAATAAATCGATTCCCTGTCTTGCTTCTTTCTAAGGGTCCCACTAAATCCATTCCGATATGTTCAAAGGGTACACCGACCACCGGCATGGGTATTAACGGGGCTCGGGGTACACCTTTTGGTCCCGCCCGTTGGCATTCTGGGCAAGACGCGCAATATTCTCGGACTTCTTGGTGAATGCCGGGCCAAAAGAAACAGCAGGCCACCCTCTGAAGGGTCTTTTCCCGCCCCAGGTGTCCAGCCCACGGGTTGGCATGTGCCAAGTGTAGTAGGCCTCATCGCAGTCTCTGGGGAACCAATAGCTGTCGGAGTGGCTCAGGCGTATGTGGCTCCTGCACCACCCGATATAGGCGGTCCCGCTGGACCTCGAACTGTGGCCCCTGCGGAGGTCTCGGAGGTACGTCCTCTCCCGTTCCGGGGACAGTGGCTTGCTCCCAAACCCGACTCAGCGTTGGGTCCTCTCTCTGCTCCCTCACCAAGTCAATATCTCGTTCCAGCTCCATCTGAGTTTCTTCCATGGGTTGATGTTGGGCTTTGGCGGGCATCTGCCCCGCCGTAGACGTCCCCTCTCCGGGGTCTGTCTCCGGTGTGTGTCCGAGGAGTTCCTTCCCTGGAGACGTAGCTCCTTCGATTTGTGGAGCTGACGGTTGATACTGTTGGAGGACCTCCCTAAACTCTGGCCAATCCCGTCCCAACACTACGGGGTAAGCCAATCTGGGGGCTACGCCCACGTGGAGGACTTCCTCCCGCTGCCCTATCCCAATGCTCACCCAGGCAGTGGGATAAGGGCGGATATCCCCATGTACACACTGTAAGTGTATTTTATCCCCCGCCAGTCCGAGGTTCAGGACCAGCCCCTCCCGTACGAGGGTCTGACTACATCCTGAGTCTACGAGGATCCCCTCGACCCGCACCAGAACCAATTTCCCCGGGCCCCTTTTCCAGGCTCTATGTCCGGCAACCCACACTTGCCCATAGTTACAATCTATAAAAGGACATTCACTCTGAAAATGTCCCTCTTGTCCGCACTCCCAGCAGCGATTCCGGTCCTCCGAGGGTCCGTTGCCTTCCCTTGTTGGGCTCCGTCCCCCTTGGGGGTGCCGCTCCCTTCAACTCGGCTTCTGAGGGACTTCCCACCTGGGTCCGGGACTGTGAAGGTTAGTGGGTGCGGGTCGGATATTGGAGGCAGGTTCCCGAGCCCCCGCTCCCTGAGGGCTTCCCCTATCTGGTCCTTCTCTCCGGCTCAGGATTCTGGACCTACAGGGGTGAGTCTGGGCTTCCTCAGCCAATAAGTAATCCTCCATCAGGCCCACGGCCGCGGACACGGTAGCCGGTCAGTGACGCTGTACCCATGCTTTCCCTCCAGCTGGGAGGATCTGGGTGAACTGTTCAAGTGCCACCCTTTCCGCTACCTGTGGCCCGGTCAAGCCCTCAGGCTCCAACCATTTCCAACAGAGGTCCCGTACCCGTTGGGCCACGGCCCGAGGCCAAGCCCCAGGAGGGTACTGTTCTTTACGGAGGCGCTGGCAGTACGTCTCGGGGTTAATGCTGGTCTGGTCTAAAATGGCCGCTTTCATCCGGGGGTAATCCAAGGCCTCTCGGGAATCCAGGTTACGGTATGCCATCTGCGCCGGTCCCATTAAATAGGGGGCCAACATCGTGGCCCAGTGTTCCGGGGGCCACCGAGCAGCGGTGGCGACCCGCTCGAATGTAACCAGGAATGCTTCAGGGTCGTTGCCTGGTCCCATCTTTGTGAGGCAAACCGTCAGCCCCCCCAGGTACTCTACAGGCCCCATGCCTGTGGTGGTGGGGGCGGGAATTCCTGGCGGTCACATTACAGTAGCCACTTGTTGGACCAGGAGCTCTTGTTGTACTTGATGTTGGGCGGACAACTCCCGAAGGAGTTGCTGCTGTTGTTCCTGGTGCTGGGTCATCTGTAGCTGCTGCTGGCTGGCCATCTGTTGCAGCAGATGGCCCTGTTGTTGTCGCTGTTGGGCCACCTGTTCTTGCTGGTTCTCCAGTAACCACTTTAAAAGTTTCTCGGTATCCATCTTAGACGGCAGGAGGGGTTCCGTCGTCTAGACTCTGTGTATTGGACCTCTTAGCAGGTCCTGGGCATCTCCCCACTTCTGGTACCAAGTATGATGGTCCACGCCCCTAAGGTTGCGAGCAGCGTGGACTATCCACCACCGTCCGTCAAATAGCCCACCAGTCCAGGGCAGTATGGCCTAGCAGCCAGAGTCTATGACGTCCCCTTTTCCTCAAGGAAATGCAGCTTGACAGCAGGAGTCTGTAACACAGCCCTCGCTTACCAGGCAGCGTGGCCTAGCAGCCAGAGTCCAGGAAGCAACCCTCGGGTGGAGGGTAGCATGGCCTACCAGCCAGAGTCCAGAACTTGGGGTGCGACAGCCCCAGTAGCGGGGCCCCCAACTCGGGGCCCTAACCGTAGCGAAGGGCTTTCCCACCAACTCAGTGGGGGGTTCCGACCGAAACACGCTGAGTTTCCCCAGGGGGCGGGGGGCGAAGGTACCACTCTGTCACCCTCCCGGGGTCCCTTCCTACCAGGCTCTCCGTTGGGGTCTCCCAGGAGTCATCGGGACCTTGGTACTCGGTGGATTCGGTCGTCCCCTGGGTCTCCTCCAACCGCCAGGGGGCCAGCGGGCCGTGGACGGCGTCTCTTCCCGGCACAGTCAACAGCTGTAGCTGGTCCGCTGCAGGAGCTTCCCCAGCAGGTCCTTCTCCTACGGGCTCCAGCCCAGAATGAGCTGGTCTCCCTCCCTTTATACTCCTATAGCACTTGGAGCATGCCCAGTCCGCCCAGGGAGGCGGTACTTCCGCTGTCAGTCCCTGGGACTTAACTCCTTCCGGATTAAGGCGGGGTAGTCTGACCCCGTCACACAGTCCCTGGGGCTTAACTCCTTCTGGACTAAGGCGGGGTAGCCTGGCCCCGCCACAATGGAGTTATGAGATTTTGCTACATGTTATTATTGAAATATATTGTGAGTCTGGAGGATGCCTACAGCTAGCTCTCCAGTGGCAATGAAGGTGGTGACCCACGCCTAGCCATTGACAAGCAAGGGAATTATAAACAGTAGATTTACAATTCAATAAGAGACAGGTGCTCAAGCTCTAACAATGGGGATTGCTTAACTCCATAACTCAGCAAGGAGACACAAATCCACAGTTTGAGAACTGCAAAATTAAACATCTATGATGGTATCTTCTAGACTGAGCACTGAGTCCCATTGGGTAGATAGAAAGATTAACCTAAATAATCTATACAGAAGCCTGTGGAACCCCTGGTTCTAGCCCATTCCCTTCGTCTCACTTTGCACTGAGCTGAGGGTGGGGTGCACTGGGCACAGGGCTGGGGGTGCAGGGTCTGGCCAGGAGTTAGGATGGCGGGGGGCTCAGGATTGGGGCAGGAGGTTGGGGTGTGGAGTGCTTATTTGGGGCAGATCCCATTTGGTGCAAGGGGTGCAGGTGGGAATGTGGAGGGGGGATGCAGGAGCTCCTGTTTGGTGCTCAGGGTGGGGATGTGGGGGGGTGCAGGATTCAGGGCATTGGGTGTGGGGGGACTGGGTATGTGTGGGGGGTGCAGGAGTCAGGGCTGGGATCGTGGGGGTATGTGGAGGGGCAGGGGGCTGGGGATGTGTGAGGGGATGCAGGAGTCAGGGAAGGGGGCTGGGGTGTGTGGGGTGCAGGAGTCAGGGCAGGGGCCTGGGGGTGTGGGTTGGGGTCGTGGTGGCTCCACTCCTCCCCCTCCCTTGTGCACCGAACAGCAGGGAGAGGAAGGGGGGGAGGGGCAGGAACACAGCACGCGGGGGAAGAGGCAGGGGAATGGGGGGGTGGCTGTGGGCAGAGCCTGCCCTGCTGCAGCAGGAGCCCCAACGCCGGCAGCACCAAGCTTCTGCCCCTGCAGGAGAGAGTGGGGGGCGTAGAAGAGCGGCTGGGTCAGGACCCCTTTGGACCGTGGGCCCGGCGCCATGGCGGTGCCATGGTAAATCCGGTACTGAGGGTAAGGGCCCAGCTAGGGACACGCACATCTTGCAGATGAATGTGTGGCTGTGCACAGTGTCCACAGGAGGGCTTTGGCTTCCTCGAGCATGGAGTGCTGTTCTGGGAAGGAGGACTGCTGGGAAGAGATGGGATCCACCTAACCAAGAGCATCTTAGCATACTGTGACCCAAGAACCCTTAATGCCAACTGACAAGGGAGCTACAGGAATATCCTGATTCTGGTATGTGCCCTCTGGTTCCCAAGATAATGTTATGTGAGGTCTTAAATGAAAGCAAGGTCACACTGTACAGAAATATCATAGTCAAATGTACGTACAGATACAATGTAAGGAGTTATGTGTATATATATACTGAAAATGTTTTAAAGTCAATGCAGAGTTGACAAACTTTTTCTGTCAAGATGTAAATTAAGCATTGCATGGAAATGGATATTCATTGTGTTAGCTTACAAAGCTGTGAACTCAATAGGGAAGCAGCACACAGGAAAATAACCCAGAGGTGGTTATCTTGACTGAGTTCAGACAACGAATTTTGGAGATATAAGCGAAAGGCAAAGAAGGCACCCCATATCCTGTACTTAGGAAGTAAACAGACAGTGCATTTACATTTAGGAAAACAAAATCCAAGGTGACCTTGGTTGAAGATGCTGTAAAAGGCTTTGGGTGAGAAATTTCATTAGATAGGAGATTAACCAGATAGTTAAGTTTAGTCTCTAGCAAGTGTATGATGATTTTCTTTTATATTAATGTTTTGATTCCAATATCCTTACTCGGTTGTACCTCAGCGCTTGGCTGTAGACGATGGATCGTGTGGTGTGTCCGGGGTGGAAGCTGGAGGCATGAAGGTAGGCGTAGCGGTCGGTGGGTTTTCAGTATAGGGTGGTGTTAACATGGCCATCGCTTATTTGTACTGTGGTGTCTAGGAAGTGGACCTCCCGTGTAGATTGGTCCAGGCTGCGGTTGATGGTGGGGTGGAAGCTGTTGAAATCATGGTGGAATTCTTCCAGGGTCTCCTTCCCATGGGTCCAGATGATGAAGATGTCATCAATGTAGCGTAGGTAAAGAAGGGACGTGAGCGGACGAGAGCTGAGGAAGCATTGTTCCAGGTCAGCCATAAAAATATTGGCATATTGTGGGGCATGCAGGTGGGTGCCCATGGCGGTGCCACTGGTCTGGAGGTATATATTGTCAACAAATTTGAAATAATTGTGCCTGAGGATAAAGTCACAGAGCTCAGCAACAAGTTATGTTGTGTCATCACCAGGGATACTGTTCCTGACAGCTTGTATTCCATCAGTGTGGGGGCTGTTTGTGTAGAAAGCCTCTACATCCATGGTGGCTAGGATGGTGTTTTCTGGGAGGTCACCAATGCATTGTAGTTTTCTCAGGAAATCAGTGGTGTCACGGAGATAGCTGGGAGTGCTGGTGGCGTAGGGTCTGAGTATGGAGTCCACATATCCAGACAGTCCTTCAGTGAGAGTGCCAATTTGTACTGTCCTAGACACCACAGTACAAATAAGCGATGGCCACGTTAACACCACCCTATACCGAAAACCCACCGACCGCTACGCCTACCTTCATGCCTCCAGCTTCCACCCCGGACACACCACACGATCCATCGTCTACAGCCAAGCGTTGAGGTACAACCACATCTGCTCCAACCCCTCAGACAGAGACCAACACCTACAAGATCTTCACCAAGCATTCTCAAAACTACGATACCCACACAAGGAAATAAAGAAACAAATCAACAGAGCCAGACATGTACCCAGAAGCCTCCTGCTACAAGACAGGCCCAAAAAAGAAACCAACAGAACTCCACTGGCCATCACCTACAGTCCTCAGCTTAAACCTCTCCAACACATCATCAGTGAGCTACAACCCATCCTGGACAATGATCCCTCACTTTCACAGACCTTGGGAGGCAGGCCAGTCCTCGCCCACAGACAACCCGCCAACCTTAAGCATATTCTCACCAGCAACCATGCACCACAGCGTAATAACTCTAACTCAGGAACCAACCCATGCAACAAACCTCGATGCCAACTCTGCCCACATATCTACACCAGCAACACCATCACAGGACCTAACCAGATCAGCTACAACATCACCGGCTCATTCACCTGCACGTCCACCAATGTTATATATGCCATCATGTGCCAGCAATGTCCCTCTGCTATGTACATTGGCCAAACTGGACAGTCACTACGCAAGAGGATAAATGGACACAAGTCAGATATCAGGAATGGCAACATACAAAAACCTGTAGGAGAACACTTCAACCTCCCTGGCCACACAATAGCAGATGTAAAGGTAGCCATCTTACAGCAAAAAAAACTTCAGGACCAGACTCCAAAGAGAAACTGCTGACCTCCAGTTCATTTGCAAATTTGACACCATCAGATCAGGATTAAACAAAGACTGTGAATGGCTATCCAACTACAGAAGCAGTTTCTCCTCCCTTGGTGTTCACACCTCAACTGCTAGCAGAGCATCTCACCCTCCCTGATTGAACTAACCTCGTTATCTCCATACTGATTTATACCTGCCTCTGGAAATTTCCATCACTTGCATCTGACGAAGTGGGCATTCACCCACGAAAGCTTATGCTCCAATACTTCTGTTAGTCTTAAAGGTGCCACAGTTAAGCACAAGAAATTCTTCCTCACGCTGGAGGCAGGGGGATAACAAGGTGACTCTCAGTTCTAGGTATGCTGAGAACCATCTCTCTCTCTCTCTCTCTCTCACAACATAACAATGAAGGCTTTAAACTGGGTTCAAATGGTGCAAGTCACAAAAGCCAAAGGTAAGTGACCTTAACAGGAAGCTAAATGTTGAGGAGGGTGAAGGGAATGGAAAATTAGAATAGGGTCACAGGAGCAACAAGAGGGATAACGGTGGGGAAATCTGCTCAATATCGTAGATGTCTAAACATAAATGCAAGGAGTATGGGGAATAAACAGGAAGAATTGGTCCTGTTTAGTCTGTAAACTATATTATAACTTCATTGGCACTAAAGAAATGTGGTGGGATAAATCTCATGACTGGAATATTGCATAAAGGGTTATAGCTTCTTCAGGAAGGACAAGAGGGGTGGGTGGGAAGGAGGAGATGTTGTAATACAGCAGGAATATATACACTTGTTTTGAGATCCAGACACATGTGAGAGTCAGACCATTATAAAAAGGTGGGGGGAGGTGACTGATATCATGGTAGGGGGTCTACTATAGACCACCAAATCAGGAAGAGGAAGTAGACGAGGCATTTCTAGGACAAATAATAGAAATATCCAAAACACAAGACCTGGTAGCACTGGAGAACTTTAACTCAGTTATATGTTGGAAAAGTAATATGGCAAAACACAAAATCTCCAATAAGTTCTTGGAATGTATTGGGGACAACTTTTTTTTTTTTTCAGAAAGTGGAAGAAGTAACTGGAGGGACAGACATTTTAGACTTGATTCTGACCAACAGGGAGGAATTGGTTACTAATCTGAAGATGAATGGCAATTTGGATAAAAGTGATCATGAAATTATAGATTTCATGATTCTAAGGAGATGAAGGAGTGAGAGCAGCAGAAAAAAGGATAGCAGACTTATAAAAAAGTAGACATTGACAAACTCACAGAACTGATAGGTAAAGTCACATGGGAAGAAAATCTAAGGGAGAAAGGAGTTCAAGAGAGCTGGCAGTTTCTAGAGGAGATAATATTAAAGGCACAACTGCAAACTAGCCTCATGTGAAGGAAAGATAGGAAGAATAGTAAGAGGCCAACATGGCCCCATCAGGATCTATTTAATGACCTGAAAATAAAAAAGGAATCCTATAAAAAGTGGAAACATGGACATATTGCTAAGGAGGAAGACAAAAGAATTGCACAAACGTGTAGGGACAAAATCAGAAAGATAAAGACACAAAATGAGTTACATCTAGCAATGGACATAAAAGACAATATGAAGTTCTTTAAATACACTGGGAGCTAGCAAAAGACGAAGGAAAATGTAGTTTCTCTACTTACTGGGGAAGGAGAGCTAAGAACTGATGACATCGACAAGGCTGAAGTATTTAATGCCTATTTTGCTTCAGTCTTCACTAAAAAGATTGTGACCAGATATTTAGTGCAATATTAACAAGGGGAAAGGAACATACGCCAAAATAGGAGGGAAGAACAGTTAAAGAATATTTAGATAAATTAGATGTATTAAAGTCAGCAGGGCCTGAAAAATAAGGAAATAGCTGAAGCAATCTCAGAACCATTAGCAATTATCTTCAATAACTCATGGAGGATAGGCGAGGTCCCAGAGGATTGGAAAAGGTCAAACCTAGGACCTATATTTAAAAGGGGAAGAAGAGGACCTGAGAAATTATAGACCAGTCAGCCTAACTTTGATACCTGGAAAGATACTGAAACAAATTATTAAGCAATACATTTGTAAGCACCTAAGGGATAACAGGTTATACATAATAGCCAAAATGGATTTGTAAGGAACAAGTCATTCCAAACCAAACTAATTTCCTTCTTTGACAGGGTTACAGGCCTAGTGGATGGGGGGAAAAGAGTAGACATGATATATCTAGATTTTAGTAAGGCTTTTGACAGAGTCCCACATGACATTCTCATAAGCAAACTAGGGAAGGGTGATCAAGATGAATTTACAATACAGCGGGTGCACAGCTGGTTGAAAGACTACTCAAACAATAGTTATCAATGGTTTGCTGTCAAACTGGAGGACATATTAAGTACAGTCATGGAGGGATCAGTCCTGGGTCTGTACTAGTCAATATTTCCATTAATGACTTGGATAATGGAGTGGAAAGTGCTTATAAAATCTGTGGATGACACCAGACTAGCACTCTGGGGACATGATTAGGATTTACAACAACTTTGGCAAATTGGAGAATTGATCTGAAATCAACAAGATGAAACTTAATAAAGACAAGTGCAAAATACTATACTTAGGAGGATAAAATGAAATGCACAAATACATACAAGAAGCAGAATACTTGGCTAGGTGGTAGTACTGCTGAAAAGGATCCCAGGGGACATAGTGGATCACAAATTGAATATGAGCCAACAATGTGATGCAGTTGCTAAAAAGGCTAATATCATTCTGGGCTGTAAAACATGGGAGGCAATTGTCCTCCTCTGCACTGCACTGGCGAGGTCTCAGCTTCAGTAGTATGTAGGGTGACCAGATGTCCCAATTTTATAGGGAGAGCCCCGATTTTTTGGGTCTTTTTCTTACATAGGCTCCTATTACCTCCCACCCCCATCCCTATTTTTCACATTTGCTGTCTGGGCACTACATTTTAGAAAGAATCTGAATACAGTGGAGAGAGTCCAAAGGACAGCAACAAAAATGATAAAAGGTTTACAAAACCTGACCTATAAGGAAAGCTAAACATATAACGGGGCATGGTTAGTCTTGAGAAAAGAAGACTGAGGAGGAGGGGGGACCTGATAGTCTTCAAACATGTTATGGGTTATTCTGAAAAGGACAGAGATCTATTGTTCTCCATGCCCACTGAAGGTAGGACAAGAAGCAATGGGCTTAATTTGCAGCAGGGAAGATTTATATTAGATATTAGGAAAAAACTTTGTAACTATTAGGATAGTTAGCACTGGAATAGGCTTCCAAGGGAGGCTGTGGGATTCCCGTCATTGGAGGTTAGACAAACACCTGTCAGAGATGGTGTAGGCTACCTTGATCCTGCCTCAGCACAGAGGGCTGGACTAGATAACCTCTCGAGGTCCCATCCAGCTCTATATTTCAATGATTCTACAATTTTGATGATTAAAATCTAATCTCAAAGTTAACTTCTGAAGTTTAAACACTGCTAATCATCTGTTATGGTGAGCTAAGTGTACAGAGCTAAGTGTATTAATAGGCTGATTTTCTGTAGTGCTGGGCAACCCCAGGTCACATTTAAGCTAGTGGGTGATGAAAGTAGGGTGACCAGATAGCAGGTGTGAAAAATCAGGACAGGGGGTGGGAGGTAATAGGAGCCCACACAAAAAAAAGCCCCAAATATCGGGACTGTCCCTATAAAATCGGGACATCTGGTCACTCTAGATGAAAGTGCACTGCATCTTTGAAAAATCAGACCACAAATGACTGCCAGAGAACTAGAACAAAATTGTAAAATATGGAGTGTCTAAAACTACGCTCTGAAATCCATAGTTCGGTACCTTAATAAGTGACCTAACCTTCAAACGTGTTTAGTAACCAGCAGCTCCCATTGAAGTCAATGGGAAGTGCTGGATGCTCAGCACCTGTGTGCAAATAAATCAATCAATAGGTCCACTTATTTAGATTCATGACAGCCCCAGGTTGTTGATGCAATTACTCAGCTGGAACCCTACTCCAGTGCAACTAATAAGCACAAGAGAAAAGTGGTTTCTCTTCAAAGAATCTTACAGCACATAGGAGTAATGAAGTTCCCATCCTGCAGACCTCTAGCAGTGGGGTTGGAAGTATGCCCTATTGAACAGAATACAGGTCTGGGAGCCAGGATACTTGGGTTTACTGACCTTCTGTATGACCTTGGGCAAATCTCTCTATGCCTCTGTTTCCCTCCCGCTCTTTGTCCGCCTTGTATAGTTAGATCGAAAGGTCTTCAGGAAAAGCATTTTCTCTCACTATGAGTTTGTACAGTGCCTAGCACATTGGGGCTCTCACCTGAAGCCTCTATGTGCTATTGTCATGCAAATACTAAACATGAAATTAACACTGCATGTATTGTAAATTAATCCCATCAGTAATAAAGTGTGGAGTAATGGATAGGATATATTCACAAATCTGTGATCTTTTTAACAGTTTTGTCTTCATGTGGTGAATTTTGGTGCTCATGAAATAAACAAATAGAAAAAAACCATTGGGTGTATCAGGCATCACACAGCCAAGCTTCCCCATTAATGTACCTTAGACATGACTCCAGACCATGCACAAAGATCTTTGTCCAGAAGTACCCACCGTTTAGAAAATGGTGAGCCTGATCCCAGTCAGACTCAAGTCATAGGTGGTTTGCCACTGACATAATGACATCAAGATTTGGGGCCATTAGCTCATTTCTGCTATTTGTGTTTTCCCAAACGGCAGCACTGAAAGTGCATTAGTGATGGACCATATAATAAGTAGGATTACAAGTTTCTATTTTTAAAATATATTTTATTTCAACTTTTGAAAACAGAATATTGTAATATACTGAGTAGTGTGTTGACCCTAAACTGCATAGAATCAAAAATGCTTAACTCTGTATAATAAGCTCTGTACTGCTCAAGTGATTATCCTTTTATCTCTTTTGTAGCTGGGATCTTACAAGTGACAAGGTGTGCACAAAGAAATAACTGTGAAGATTTTTGATAGCCATGCATGTTTTACAATACGGGTAGAATGCCATTTGCATCTTCTTTTACAGTTTTCTGCCAAATGCTAAAAGAAAAAATGCACATTGCCAGTAGTAAAAACTACATTTTACTTACAGAGAAAAAGATAATATAACCAAATAGAAATAATTAGTCTTTTTGCAAATCCAGCAACAACTGGCAGTATATGCAGGATATTTTGTATATTTGTCCTCAGATCTCAGATTTATAAGCAAGAGTAAAAATGGCAATAACCCCAAGAACACTGTGTTCCAGAATTATATAGACTACTTCTTGGTAAGAAAAGATTTGTTTAGGTAACATAGTCCTTTTTATTAAAAACTGAAGGATGATCTTGAATTATTATAACCATTTGCATTAATCTTTATCAGCATGAATGAAAGGATTATCTTTGCTCTTAGCTCATATTTTCTCCCCGCATGTCCAAATTGCAATACAAGTTATTTCCAGAGTGTAGAGAACACTGCCAAACAGTAATTATAGCAGGTTGAGAACTGTACTATATATTGTACACGTCTCCCCAGTGCACCACTGGGGAATTTTATCAACAACAGCTTAGAAACATTGAAGGTATTTATTCTAATTAGAGAAGCTTCTCATGTTAGATATGCCAAAAAGGACCTCAAAAGAACTATTTTAAGAGTCTTGCACAAGTCTCCCAAACCAAATACTTATATATATTTAATGTAGCAAATGTACACCGTGGTATGGAAATGCCACAATATTTTGTCTGCCAACAGAGCAGAACAAGCCAAACACTCCTGTACTTTTCACAGCTGGAAGTCTCTCCAATATGCTTTATGGTTTTGTCCCTTTTTGGAGCTGCACAGTATATCAGATCGCTTATTAATTGTCATTTGTCTGTCTACTGACAATGTAGCTAGACACTTGGAATAGATTTGTTTACTTATTTAAAACATTGAAATAGCACCTATCGTGTCTCAGTGTCATAAAAACAAATACAATGGATTTCAAACTAGTCAAAGAGAACCAGGCAACCCAAATACATAATCGCAAAAGGCAAAGGAGTCTGGCATAGGAGAAACCAATTGTTGCCAAAGATGAACCAGTTAACCAAAAGATGGGCTCAGTTCCTAATGTTACACAAAAGGATAGAATGGAAAGGGAGAGTTAGCAGGTATTTAAAACATGACTTATCTTTGACCTTTTTGCCCCCTTCTTTGCCAAATGTACAGGCAGACGTTGCAGCATGAACTAAAGTCTGACAATGAGATATATGTGCAGAACTTGTCTGGGAGGAAAACTGAAAGAGAAATGTCCCTACTGACTGTAGATGCTGGGCAGGAGAGGAATTCCATAGGTACGTAAGGCCTATATAATGGAGTTTATATATTAATATTAAAATTCTGCCTGAAATCCTTTATCATACTGGAACCCAGTGCAGTCTGTGGAGGGCAACCATAATCAGCTCCTTTGCTTCTATAGTAAAGGGTAATCAAGCATAAGTTCTACATCTATTGCACCTTGTGGGATGGTCTACACTACCGTGGTAAATCGATCTAATTTATGCAACTTCAGTTACGTGAATAATGTAACTGAAGTCAACTTAGTTAGATCCACTTACCGCGGTGGCTACACTGCGCTGTGTCAACAGGAATGCGTCGCCCATGGACTTCCCTTACACTTCTTGGGGAGCTGGAGTACACATATTGATGGGAGAGTGCTCTCCCATTGATTTAGCGTGACTTCACCAGATCCACTAAATCAACACTTGCTGCATCAATTGCAGCAGTGCCGATTTATTAGTAAGTGTAGACATGCCCTATGGATCAGTTTCAAGGCAAGCCAATTAGGAGTACATTACTGTAGGCCAGCCTGAATGTGATGAGGCTTTGTGTTATATTTAAGCAGCACACCAGATGTAGATTAGCAACACACTCTTTATTACATTGTTTTTTCTAAAGGAAAGGCTGGTGGTATTGTCTTCACTTTGAGCTGGGGGTGTAACTCCCACTGCCGCTGAGACAATGATTGAAGAGACATACTATGAACAACTGACCTGGGTCTGGAAACCACAAGGGTTACAAGTTATTATATTATATTATTTGCTGAATTTTGTAAAGTGTTTTCATGAAACGGTGAAGAAATATAAAGGGCACTTATTAGTCATTATGTGTTTTTGTAAAGTTCTCTACCAGTCTACAAGCTCCCTAAAAGGCATGAGTAACAAGGTTATTATGAACTTCACGTTCTGGAGAGGAAGCCTACTAAATGAAGAACTGAATGACTGGACATTATACCAAGTGTAGCTTTAAATTAAATCAAAAGATTTCTTTTCCTTCCACCCACTTAGAAGGACTGTGAATAATGATATTTTGTAACACATGATAGAAAATTCCATAGAATCATAGAATCTCAGGGTTGGAAGGGACCTCAGGAGGTCATCTAGTCAAACCCTCTGCTCAAAGCAGGACCAATCCCCAACAAATCAACCCAGCCAGAGCTTTGTCAAGTCTGACTGTGGCGGGTTTTGTACCTCGTCAACCCCTTCAATTAAAGGGTTTGGCTGCACCCCAAGTCCACCAGTGCTAAGGTTGGAGATACCGCCACTTGCACCGGGATCACCATCTTCGCCGGCCCGTCCTTCCAGGCTCGTCGGTCCGCCGTCAGGACCTATCCATAATTACAGTCCATGTGGGGGCACTCTCTCCTGAAGTGCCCCCTTTGTCCGCACTGGCAGAATCTATCGCGATTCCCCTCCGTAGGTAGTGTGCCTTGCTGTAGACTTAACTCCCCAGACGGGTCCTCTTGGTCCCGGGACAGGCGCGCCCCCGAGGGGCCCCAGGCTTTGGGGTTTGTTGGCGACCCCAACTGTTGGGCGGGCAAACGGGGACCTCCACCACCGGTCTTATGTACCATCCCTTTTGGGGGTCGGACTCCCCCTCCTGAAGTCCTTGTCTTAAGACCCGCTCACTCTTCCGGCTCTGCCGCCATGTAGTCTTCGGCGAGTGACGTAGCCTTTGCGAGGGTCTTTGGCCGGTGTCGCTGCATCCACTCCTTCTCCCCAGTGGGAAGAATCCGGGGGAACTGCTCCAACACCACAGCCTCAGCTACCTGGCAGCTGATACGGCGTTCAGGCTCTAGCCACCTCCAACAGAGGACACGGACCTTCTGGGCTAATGCCCGCGGCCTGGCCCCTGGCGGATATTTCTCTCGATGCAGCCTCCGCCTGTACGTCTCCGGACTGATGCCCGTCTGGTCTAGGATCGTGGCCTTAACCTTCTCATATTGCAGCACCTCCTGTGGGTCAAGATTGCGGTAAGCGGCCTGTGCAGGGCCCGTTAAATATGGGGTGAGAATAGTGGCCCAATGTTCGAGGGGCCACTGAGTGGCCATAGCTACCCATTCAAAAGTTACTAAGAAGGCCTCGGGGTCGTCCTCAGGCCCCATCTTCGTCAGCCACACCGGTAGTCGCCCGCAGCCCTCCCCTGGCCCTCCTCCAGCTGGGTTGCGGGAGGACTGGCTGCCATCTTAAACAAGGTCGCCACCTGTTGAAAGAGTCATCTTGACTTACTTGCTGCTGGGCGACTAACTCCCGAACCAGCTGTTGCTGGAATTGCTGTTGCTTTGCGGCCTGCAGTTGCTGCTGTGCAGCCAGTTGCTGTAACAGCTGCGTCTGCTGTTGTTGCCGTTGTACAACCTGTTACTTCTGGTTTTCCAACAGCCATTTCAGGAGCTTGTCCGTCTCCATCTTGTACATGTGGGTCCTTCTAGCAGGCCTTGGTTGTTGCCCACATTCTCCACCACTTGTGGCGGATTTTGTACCTCGTCAACCCCTTCGATTCAAGGGGGGCAAGGTTAACCTCACCTCCCTCTGTCTACGTCGGTTCTACTACCTCCCCGGTACTCAGGACTGTATGGCCCAATGGCCGGAGTCCCTCTAAATCCTCTTCCCCTGGTGGGATAGCGGGAACTAGCGGTCGGAGTCCCTATACTGTGCTCCTAAAGCAGTGTGGCCCAATGGCCGGAGTCTCTCTGAATTCTCTTCCCTCCGGGGAATAGCACAGCCTTGTGGCCGGAGTCCATATAGTGCACTCCTAAAGCAGCGTGGCCCAATGGCCAGAGTCTCTCTAAACTCTCTTCCCCTCGTAGATACTGCGGCCCAGTGGCCAGAGTTCATTATCTGCTTGAGATAAAAGAGGGGTGGGTGAACTATGTTGTCACCGAAAAAAGGGGGGGGAGGGTTGGAGACGCCCAGTAGGGGAGCCTGGGCCCACCCGCCTTTACTGGGCTCCAAACCAAGGCCTTGTCAGTGACGGTGTGATCTGCTACGGGTCAGCGGGGAATCCTACTGCAACACGCTGCCCTCAGAGTGGCGGGAGATACCACTCCCTTCCCTTCCGTGGGTCACTTCCTACCAGTTCTCCAAATGTAGCAGTCATGTGGCATCAGGGTCTCCAGGTTCTTCAGCATCCGGCGCTCCCTGGGGTTCCAACAGCTGCCAGCCTCCAGTCCTGGTCCCTGGCTCCTCAGCTCTGTCCGGTAAGGGTTGCAACTGCTCCTGGGCTGGAGCCTCCGCTGGGCATCCTCCTTCCTCAGCCACCAGCCCTGACTGAGCAGCTCTGCAAGCTGGAGCATGGACTCCCGGTTGGAGCATGCCCAGCAGCGCCTCCGGGGCATGGCTTCTTCTGACAGCAGGGAAGGGTTAACCCTTTCAGTCCCAGTGCGGGGCCAGTCCGCCCCGTCACACTGACCGTAAAATCCTCTAAGGAAGGAGATTCCACCACCTCCCTAGGTAACCCATTCCACAGCTTGACCACCCTCCTAGTCAAAAAGTTTTTCCTAATAACAACCTAAACCTCCCCCACTGCAACTTGAGACCATTACTCCTTGTTCTGTTATCTGATACCACTGAGAAGAGTCTAGATCCATCCTCTTTGGAACCCTCTTTCAGGTAATTGAAAGCAACTATCAAATCCCCCCTCATTCTTCTCTTCTGCAGACTAAATAATCCCAGTTCCCTCAGCCTCTCCTCATAAGTCATGTGCTCCAGCCCCCTAATCATTTTTGTTGCTATCCGCTGGACTCTTTCCAATTTTTCCATATCCTTCTTGTTGTGTGGGGCCCAAAACTGGACACAGTACTCCAGATGAGGCCTCACCAATGTCAAATAGAGGGGAATGATCACGCCCCTCGATCTGCTGGCAATGCTCCTACTTATACAGCCCAAAAAGCCATTAGCCTTCTTGGCAACAAGGGCACACTGTTGATTCATATCCAGCTTCTCATCCACTGTAACCCCTAGGTCCTTTTCTGCAGAACTGCTGCCTAGCCACTTGGTCCCTAGTCTGTAGCAGTGCATGGGATTCTTCCGTCCTAAGTGCAGGACTCTGCACTTGTCCTTGTTGAACCTCATCACATTTCTTTTGGCACAATCCTCTAATTTGTTTAAGTCCCACTGTATCCTATCCCTATCCTCCAGCATATCTACCACTCCTCCCAGTTTAGTGTCATCTGCAAACTTGCTGTGGGTGCAATCCACGCCATCCTCCAGATCATTAATGAAGATATTGAACAAAACCGGCCCCAGGACCAACCATTGGGGCACTGCGCTTGATACCGGCTGCCAACTACACATGCAGCCATTGATCACTGTCCTCTGAGCCCAACGATCTAGCCAGCTTTCTATCCACCTTATAGTCCATTCATCCAGCCCATACTTCTTTAACTTGCTGGCAAGAATACTGTGGGACACCATATCAAAAGCTTTGCTAAAGTCAAGGAATAACACGTCCACTGCTTTCCCCTCATCCACAGAGCCAGGTATCTCGTCATAGAAGGCAATTAGGTTAGTCAGGCATGATTTGCCCTCGGTGAATCCGTGCTGACTGTTTCCGATCACTTTCCTCTCCTCTAAGTGCCTCAGAATTGATTTCTTGAGGACCTGCTCAATGATATTTCCAGGGACTGAGGTGAGACTGACTGGCCTGTAGTTCCCCGGATCCTCCTTCTTCTCTTTTTTGAAGATGGGCACTACATTAGCCTTTTTCCAGTCATCTGGGACCTCCCCCGATCACCCTGAGTTTTCAAAGATAATGGCCAATGGCTCTGCAATCACATCCGCCAACTCCTTTGCACCCTCGGATGCAGTGCATCCGGCCCCATGGACTTGTGCTCATCCAGCTTTTCTAAGTAGTCCTGAACCACTTCTTTCTCCACAGAGGGCTGGTCACCTCCTCCCCATGCTGTCCTGTCCAGTGCAGTAGTCTGGGAGCTGACCTTGTTCGTGAAGACAGAGGCAAAAAAAGCATTGAATACATTACCTTTTTCCATATCCTCTGTCACTAGGTTGCCTCCCTCATTCAGTAAGGGGCCCACACTTTCCTTGACCTTCTTCTTGTTGCTAACATGCCTGAAGAAACCCTTCTTGTTACTCTTAACATCCCTTGCTAGCTGCAACTCCAAATGTGATTTGGCCTTCCTGATTTCATTCCTGCATGCCTGAGCAATATTTTTATACTCCTCCCTGGTCATTTGTCCAATCTTCCACTTCTTTTAAACTTCTTTTTTGTGTTTAAGATCAGCAAGGATTTCACTATTAAGCCATGCTCGTCGCCTGCTATATTTACTAGTCTTTCTACACATTGGGATGATTTGTTCCTGCAACCTCAATAAGGATTCTTTAAAATACAACCAGCTCTCCTGGACTCCTTTCCCCTTCATGTTATTCTCTCAGGGGATCCTGCCCATCAGTTCCCTGAGGGAGTCAAAGTCTGCTTTTCTGAAGTCCAGGGTCCGTATTCTGCTGCTCTCCTTTCTTCCTTGTGTCAGGATCCTGAGCTCGACCATCTCATGGTCATTGCCTCCCAGGTTCCCATCCACTTTTGCTTCCCCTACTAATCCTTCCCTGTTTGTGAGCAGCAGGTCAAGAAGAGCTCTGCCCCTAGTTGGTTCCTCCAGCACTTTTGCATACCTGGGTGTTCCTTCTATCTGGGTTATGTTGAAACCCATTTAATCTCCTATGCAAGGAGACTGATAACAAATATTCACATCTGTAGCAATGCCCTATTGAATGGGAATACAGATGTGGAGATGGACACTCTCCTTATACTTATTCCCTTTCTTGGTATTTGGAATTCCAATAGATGTAATCTCATCATAGAATATAGGATCCAGTCTGCCACATCCTCAACATAGGAGAAGCTATATTTTCCCTTCCCACTCTACTTTCAGCAGCCCCATTGACAGCAGGCCTTTGAAATTGAAAAATAGAATAAGGATTTATTCCATGGTGGAACTATAGATCTTCCAATGTCAAGAACCTCCACACTAAGTAAGAGGGAGTGGTAAAGGTATGCTGCTTAAATATGTGACATGCTAATGCAGGCAGCTCTCTTCAGCCTGACTGGAGGCTTCCCAAACTTCTGAATTTGTTCAGAAAGAAGCCCACCAATCATTAAAAGGAATGAGATCCACCCCTTTACAGTTATCTTGCAAACAGCCAACTGAATTTTAGAATATAGGCAAGATCTCACAGCAAAGGGCCATCATGATCTGCAGAGCAGCAAATCCACCATGTTAGATAAAACAATGTCTTCCATGACTGAACTGTCAGGCACCAAAGAGATCTTTTCCTACTGCAATGCTGCTAGTTCACACACATGTGAACATGCACGCACACACAATCATAGAATCACAGAATATCAGGGTTGGAAGGGACCTCAAGAGGTCATCTAGTCCAACCCCCTGCTCAAAGCAGGACCAATTCCCAACTAAATCATCCCAGCCAGGGCTTTGTCAAGCCGGGCATTAAAAACCTCCAAGGAAGGAGACTCCACCACCTCCCTAGGTAACGCATTCCAGTGCTTCACCACCCTCCTAGTGAAATAGTGTTTCCTAATATCCATAAAAAGTGTAGTAACTATATACAACTGTTGCATAACTATCATTTGATAGGAAGCCTCCATTCCAATTAGTCAAACTGCCATAGTTTTCTTGCTGTATATACATTCCACTCTCTCATTGTAGGAACTGAAAGTCTCCACTGTGCTCCAGTGCTGCAAAGCTAGTGTGATTTACTGGCCAAGTTATGTGTGGGCAGGCAGACAGATATAACAACAGGTGAATTTACCAGTACCTTGACACCTGATGCTCCCTAAGGTGCTCCCACCTCCCTCCCCACCTCAGTTAGGTAAAACTTTGCTTCCAACTTTTTATTAGATTTGCTTTCAACAAACTCTAATTACAATTCTTATATTTGTTCTTAAAGCTAAAATCTGTGTTCTGATGATAAGACTTAAATCCAAACAGACAAAAGCTTTGATGTTGAAGTGTGGGCCTCAATAGAGAGCTAATAGGTACAGCTCAAGCTAGTTAGTAGAGAAAATTTTAATAAAGTCAATCTGATTAACTGATATCATTTTAGGGAATAGATTTTATTTTGTCCTTTGGATACAATACAGAATGTATACGGTTAACATAAAAACCTGGTAATAAGGATATTTTTTTCTGCCACAGGGGAGTCCTAGTTAAGTGACTAATTCTAACACCTTAGGTATGTAGATAAATATTGAGTAAATAAGAGTATCACACACACAGAGGGCCTGTCTCTCCTCTCATGCCAATTTTGCACCACTATAACTATGAATGTCAATGGAGTTGTCTTTATTTACACTGATGTAAAATGAGATCAGAATCATACCATGTGTATCTTTCATACTTTATATTCTGAAACCTGCTGACACACAGAACCTATTGCAAAGCTCATTAATTTTCCCAGGCTCTCTCTAAAGGCTTGTCTGCACTGGGAAAATTCATTCATATGTGCTAACACACATGGTAATACACAATGTTCAACACAACTTAGCACTCATTTTATACAAGCACTGTCATATTTAAAATCATGTCAACTGGTCATGGTTAACCCTAGGTTCCTGAACCTGTAAAAACTTATGCATGTGCTTAACTTTACACTTGAGAATAGTCCTATGGGAACACATACATTCCAAGAGTTAAACAAGTGTACCTGATTGCAGTATTGTGGTCAGTATTGTGTTACTTGACACAAGTTATAACAAGATGCATCTTCCTAGCATAGACAAGCCCCAAGGAGTGTTTCATAGATATGTGCAATTATACTACATTACAGGGGATTTTTTTAGAAACACCTGCAACTTTTGTTTAAAATAAACGAATAGATAGTGTTGTGCCTCAGTGAAAGCCACCATTTAACTGCTTCTCCCAGCAGGAAGTCCTTATCAACTGATTATCATTTGTGACAAAGAAAAACTTCCTATGAAAGTGAATTTATTAGCTGTAGTATTTGGCCATATTGTAGTCTAGTCTTCCTCCTTAAGCTATGGACAGCTTCAAATAAGTTAGCCTGCAGCTTAATGGGATTTTCAATCAATCCTGTTAAGCTAACTCAATTAAGCAAACATAATTGAAAAAAACCACCCTTTTTGCCTGTCAAGACAAAGCCCTACCAAGAGAGCCAGAAGAATTCAATTTATTCCAATTGTTTACTTTTTGCTTCTGTTTTTCCAATTATTTAACAGAAGAACATCAAGATAGGCTACTACAGTTGGCAGACTGAGCTTTCCTATGTAAGCACACCTGAGAAACGCTACACAGTTTATCTCTATGTCTGCCAGTACAGACAAGTATATGTTGTTTATGATCAAGTTTCTACATTTCTGCAAACTGCTGCTATATTTATGTTTCATCTCACAATAATTTAAACATTAAACACATACACAGAAGTATAGTGCTGTCAGAAAGTGCCTAGACTTAAAGGTTCTGCTCTACATCTATTTTCATGTATTTGTAACTGCTGTAAACATTCACTCTAGACTAAAATTTGGCATTCAAACTATCGGACTGCTCACACTCCTATTGAAGTCAATGGGAAGTTTGCCAGGTCTATGCATGGGAAATGTTTAAAATGGTTCAAATAAGGTCTGCTTGGCTGTTTCATATCTGCATAAGCACAGAAAAATAGTTCTTAGGCATTTTCACCCTTCCCTGATTCCATCTGGGTAATACTTGCTACAAGAGTAAAATGGTATGAGTCTTTGGCCAGTTCATTATAGATGTCTATATGAATCACACAGAGCAATGGAAAAACATGTAAGTATTTAATAACCAAAACAAATATTTATTGAAATATAATTTTTCAGGCCAATATGCTGAATGGCAGACCAAGGCTTCAGTTATTTTCAGAACTAATCTTTGTAAAAAGCATCAGTATACAGATTTTAAAAGTGGCTAACAGAGGCTCAGAAGCAGTAACAATACTTTTCATAAATATTTTCATCAAGCAAGTTTCATATAAATTTATTACAGAAAACATGCATACTTTGCTACTGCCTCATTTACCTGGTATACTGAGAATATCATACATCCAGTGCTCATACATCATGATCATACATCAAGATTTCCAGACCAAAGTGGTTTGGATAAGCACCCAGAACTCATACATCATGACTTAAAGAGTGCAAATTATGAAAAGTGAATCAACAGTTAGTTAAACAAAGTACTCTCCCATTTATATCATTTGTTCAGTTTTACTTTACAAGGATCAGTTAATTAAAAGAACTCTTTCAAGTAAGAATTATTTCTACCCTGATGCACAATGTCCCTTTGGGGCTGAAATTTCAAAATATGGCATTTATATTTTCTCTTATACATCTTGCACATATAGGCCTTGAAGCTAATGAGACTCACATGCTTAAAGTTAATCATGTGCCTAAGTAGGCAAGCCATTTGTCCGGTTTTAAGCTGGACAGTTCTACTTTTCTAAGGTTTGTCTCCTATCCAGTACTGAGACAAAATCGGACATAATTTTGTCCAGCTCCAGATGGGGAGGTGCCATTTTGAAGAGCGCATTGCCCTGCCCCTGCCGGTGCACTCGTCAAAAGGGCAGCTCCCAAGTGGAGTGACCTCACACTGGTGAGGATGGAGTCACACGGGTGAGGGCAGGACATGTCGTTCCCAGAAGTACTGGAATTCTGGGGATGTGTGAGTGGCCATCCTCTGCCTAAGTGTTTTGCTGTAATGAAAGCATAAACATTTGTGTGTGTTTGTGCACGCATTTTCTATTGATTGCATATGCAAGTAACGATATTGTACACACTGTTGTATGTACATAAATAGTAGACAGGTTGACCCTTTTAAAATTATGACCCACAAAGTCCTGCATCAAGGTACAGTTAGCTGCATTATGTATGGACTTTGCTTTGTGTCACATTCCAAAGACTGGAAAGCTCTGAAACAATTATTAAAGTAAAAAGCATTTCAAAACCATGCATACTCAAAGGATAGGCTTTGAAGAATGTAGATAAGGGGAAAATGAGGTATAACAAAATCAAAAGCACTGAAGCTTGTCAATACTTACCATTGAGCCACTTGGAGTTGTACTGTGCAGTGCGGAGAGGAGGAAGAGCCCCCAGACTGCGGTAAATGGCAGGATCCCTTCCTGGGAAATCCATGGCTGTAGCAGCATATAACTCCCCACTGGAAGTGAGAAGAGCTGTGGAATTGTGTTGAGGACTGTATGGACAGCGAGCCATGCCACTGATCTGATCATGTATCTCTGTCAGGTTGCTTAACTGGAAAAGACAACAAAAATCACATAAGCATGACAAGATGAGTCAAACCACACCATCAATGAAGAAAAATACCATAAGCTCAGCAAATGTCTCATATTACCATAACACAGTGCCAAGCACACTTCTTTATTCCAGGCCCATGTTAGAAATATAATGACTTTCTGGTCTTTTTATCTTTCAGATTCAAAGAAACACAGTGAGGAAAACATTTACATTAATTAATTAAGAATTATACTTAAAATGTTATTTATTAGCAGCAACTTAGAAAATAAATTATGTATATGACACTCCTCTGAAGTGACAAAAATCAGGATGTGTGTATCTTGGTAATATCCTATCCTACGCATTAATATATTAAAGAATGATGATATACCGCCAAAAACCATATTCGATGTACAACGGTCATAGGCTTTTTGTCGTGAAAGTTCATAGATCTAACTGTTACAGAGCAATTGGCTAGAGGGCATAGAAACATTATCCTCTAGTTTTGTTGGTGTCTTCCAGGACACAGGGATAATGAGCTCAAAATAACAATGAGCTTTCCAGCCCAATGGAACTGAGGGTATGATTTAGTAGGCCCTAATACACTCAACCACAAACCACAGTTTTAAAGCCAATATGCTATTTTGGAAATTGATGTGCAATAAGTTTAAATTGTGTACATGTTCCCAGAGGTTTGACACTGAGCAGATTTATTTTTTAAAATACAAACAAAACAAAACACCAATAAATGGTCACCATATTCCAGCCAGCCAGCGGTATTTTGATGTTTATTCTAATTTTAATTAATCCTTCACACATTCTCTCTCTCGTTATCTCTCTCTCTCTGATATATCCTTAATAATTTTCTTTTTGACATCTTTTAAATCCATAAATTGTGGCTGTGTTAAAAACAGCAGAATAACATTTCAAAAAATTTGGAGGTTTGTTGCTGACACCAATCAGAAATCAGAGTAATATATAATATATATTATCATCTTAGCTAAATCTATCTGTACGTATCTGCATCAACCTTTCTTTACTTTTGTTGGTCCACAATTACATTCATTAGATATTTTACACAATGGGATGCACACACCAAGTTTTTGTGACTCTCAATTTTATGTACCTAAGTCCTGATTTATGCACCCAAATGTGGATTTTGGACACCCTGTTAAACTTAATACATTTGAAATGTGGCTGTGTATCTCATCTCTTGTGTACTGCTATATTGTGAAATGTACTGAGGCGTAAAATTCTAAGAAAACATTCAACAAAATAACTTAAATAAAAAGGGGATGTCAGTTTCATGGTTTTACCATAACCTAGGGTTACCATATTTGCACAATCAAAAAAGAGGACACGGGGGGAGAGGGGGGGAGGAGCCCCGCTCTAGCCCCACCTCTGCCCTGCTCCGCCCCCATTCACTCCCTCCCACTTCCCACCCCCTGACTGCCTGCCTCAGAACCCCCACACCCCCCCACTCCTTGTCCCCTGACTGCCCCCTCCTGGGACCCCTGCCACTAACTGCCCCCTAGGACCCCACCCCCTAAGCCTCCCTGCTTCTTGTCCCCTGACTGCCCCCTCCTGAGAACCCCCCACCCTAACTGCCCCGCTAGGACCCTACCTGTCCCCTGACTGCCCTGACCCTTATCCACACCCCCACCCCATATTCACACGCCTGCCCCCAGACAGACCCCCGGGACTCCCATGACCTATCCAACTGTTCCCGCCCACTGACAGGACCCCCAGAACTCCCGACCCATCCAACCCCCTCTGCTCCCTGCCTGCCTCGACCCCTCTTCACACCCCTTCCCCCTTGACAACCCCCCCAGAACCCCCTGACCCATCTAACCCCCCCCTGCACCGTGTCCCTGACTGTCCCAACCCCGCTCCACACCCCTGCCCCCCTAACAGCCCCCCCCGAACTCCTGATCCATACAAACCCCCCCCCCCCAGTCCTTGACCAGGGCCGGCTTTAACAAGAGCCCAGGAATCGGGTTGCACTCTAGCCACAGTTGAGGGGCTTGGGGCTGGGCCAGAGGTGCTCGGCCGGGGCCAGGCCGGCCACCCTGGGGCCCGAGGCGGGCCGGATCTACTGGGGCCGGCGCGCTCGGTCGGAAGTGGGGCTGCTGCCCTGGGGCCCAAGCAAAGCCAGAGCCACCGGGGTCGGGGCTGGCGTGCTCAGCCAGAACCGGAGCCACTGGGACTGGGGCCAGGGGTGCTCGGCCAGCGCCGCTCGGCCAGCACTGGGGGCGGTGCCCCGGGGCCAGAGCCGGGCCGGGCTGGAGCTGTTGGGGTCTGCCAGGACCGGAGGTGCTCGGCCCTGGCCACCTGGGGCCCAAGCCAGGCCGGAGCCGCTGGGGCCGGGGCCAGGGCTGGCGCACTTGGCCGGAACCGGGGCCACCGCCCTGGGGCCCGACCTGGAGCTGGAGCCGCTGAGGTAGGGGCCGGGGCCGGGCTGGCGTGCTCGGCCGGAACTGGGGCCGGTGACCCGGGGCCCGGGCCGGGCCGGAGCTGCTGGGACCAGCCGGGGCCAGAGCCGCTCTGCCGGGGCCGGACTGGGCCGCGCCGCGCCTCCCCAGAGCCCTCCTCCTCCCGTCCCCCCCACCCCAGCTTACCTGCTGCTGCCCGCCTGCCCCTGCTTCTTTTCAGACTTCCCGCAAAGATCTGATTCGCGGGAAGCAGGGGAGGGGGAGGAGCAGGGGGGCGGAGGGTTCAGGGGAGAGGAGGAGGGGGAAAACAGCTGCGGGGCTGGGGGCGTGCTAAGGCTGCAGGGGATGGGGGTAGCCGAGAAGGGGCTTTGGCTGCCAAGCGGCGCCGCTTTTCGATCTATAAATAGCCGACCGGGGGGAAATACCGGACATTTTTAGATTTTTAGAAATCTCCCCTGAACGGCTATTTATAGATCGAAAAGCCGGACATGTCCGGGGAAATCCGGACATATGGTAGCCCTACCATAACCACACTTTGAAATCATGCTAAAATTTCTTTTCTGTCTGTGAAGATATTCAGATATCTGCATCTTATCATATCTGTTTGTAAGCACCCTTTACTAGAGGGGCCTCTGAATTTATTGGAAGTGTTCCAGGGGAAAAGCCTGTGTGCTGCAATCTAGCCTTAGAGACTACAACTCCCATGATGCCTTGGGGAAAGAGAGTGAGAGACTTCCCTCTGCAGGAAGAGCAGGCTGTGGACTCCATTTGGGGAAGAGGAGTGAGATGGCTGATGTGGAGCTCTGTCCATACCAGGAGCGGCTACTAGGAAGCCAGAAGCTGCTTCTTAGAGTCTGCAAGGGCTTAGATCAAGCAGAGAGCCTCAGAGGCTGTTCGTGGCTTCACTAGAGCCAGGGCAGACACTATTGCTGTGCCTAGAGCTGACTGAGTTGGGCCTGCAGTGAAGGAACTGTGAGTAACCCCCACTGTTGAGAAAGTACTTGGAAGGGGCACTGCAGAGAGACTGAGTCTGAGGAGAGGCAGAGTGATCTTTCCATCGAACCAGGACCCAGAGCTGCTGACATTTGGTGAAGCCAGCTCCAACCTTCAGCGGGGCTATGCAGCTTGTTGCCTTGGCTCGACTGATACACAGAACCCACGGAGTGCTGTCTCCAGCTTCAGATCTTCAAGTGCGTCCACGCAAGCGTCTAAGGGTACGTCTTCACTTACCGGAGGGTCCGGTGGCAGGCAATCGATGTTCTGGGATTGATTTATTGCGTCTGGTTAAGACGCGATAAATCGATCCCGGATCGATCCCGGAAGTGCTCGCCGTCGACGCCGGTACTCCAGCTCGCCGAGAGGAGTACGCGGCATCGACGGGGGAGCCGTCCTGCCGCGTCTGGACCCGCGGTAAGTTCGGACTAAGGTACTTCGAATTCAGCTACGTTATTAACGTAGCTGAATTTGCGTACCTTAGTCCGAAGTGGGGGCTTAGTGGGGACCAAGCCTAGGACTCTGAAATCCAGAGAAGTGTACACTCTGGGGTGGGGTAAATGATGGCAGTGTAAATGCCAGTTAGATAAGTTTCATGTATTGCTGTATACTATATTTGTTAATTGATTTTATTCAACTTCTCCCCTGTGGATTTAAATCAGTAGTGACATTTAATCTTCGTCTGTTATACCCGGTTTCATTAAGTTGTTAAGTAAATGAGTGTTAGCTCTAATTTAAGTATATTGGATGTATATTATTTATAACTGTTATGAGTTAGACCCATGCCACAAGTTGTTGTTATTATTATTACTATTTGAAGGGGTTTATTCCTGGAGGTTCCCAAGGCACCCCTGTGTGTATACAGGGGCCAGCCAGGTAGAGGCACCACCAATTTAACTTCCTTTAGGAGTAAAGGGACTGCAACAGAGGGTGAATGGAGGATTCTCATTTATCCAACATCACCAGATACTCAGAATCTCCTATAATGTCAACAACATCAGGCACACAGGTGAGTGCTGCCTGATCCCGAGTAACCCAGGGAAGAAAGTGGGGTTACATATTTGTTTGTTCCCAAAACCTGAAGATGAATTTGGAAAGGTTCAGTACACATCACAGTCATGGTTGTGAACGTGCTCTGGAATACAAAAAACTACATTTGCTCAGTATTTTCTTGCTGAAAAAAATTACTAAGCCCTTTTGATCTTCTGCAAACATGGCAGTTACGACACCTTTTAAAAATTAATTTTATTTTTAAAGACATGCTGCATGTATTTCAAATTGTTCTGACAAGTTTGAAAAGCATATGAAAAAAAGCTAGTAAAAGGTATTTAGATTTTAGGCCAAGGCCCCGAAGTCTAGTTTTTTAATTGGCCAATCTTTGTTTGATTTACATATTACAGTTACAGCTGTCTCATTTACTGTAATTTTGAATGTATGCACATTTATTGCTTATATTGAATGTTGTTAGATTGACAACCCTATAGAGTGAAATACTCTGATTAATCACAGCACAGGCAGCAGCAGTGCAAACTTCCCTACACCAACATGCCTCATCCATGCTTGAAAGGTATCTCTATAGAGGTAAGAGGCTGGGTCAGCCTTGAAAGCTGATTCAATCTCTTTCTCCCAACAAGAGGACTAAATAAAGTCAAATAAAGTGGTGATGTGGAAGCTTGTTCACTGTGGAGATCTCAACATCTCACACAGGCAACTGGTCAGATAGATGATTACTTTCAGTTACTATCTAGAGCTGTATCTGAGCTAACAGTCTAGAAGTGAAATATCCCATTACCAATCTGCACAGCCCTATAGCAGCTGTTTTGTTTCACAGTGGCAATAGTCATCATTTTTGTGAACATGTGGGATCAATTCGTTTACTCATACCGTCCGATTGGTGCAAACAGGAGTGAAAGCATTGGTTCCACAGGTGAAGAGCCGGTCACCGCCAACGAGAAGCACACGGATATAGTTCTGGCATTCTTCCTGCGATGCAGAAAAGAAATAATGTATTCAGCAATGCTGCAAAGGAGAGGGAGGCCATTTAAAACTTGAATTATTCATCAGGGCTATGTTACCGTACGTGAAAACTCTGATAAGCAATGCTTGAACTTACCTGATGAGTGAGAAATCAATAAGTACTTAGATTGAATTCCTAACTATAGTACAAGAATCCATTCTATCCTTAAGAAAAGCCACTAATAGAGTCAAATAACCCTGTCCAGTACCGAATGCATCTGCCAAATTAATATTTTTAAAGGTCCAGTTAAACTTTTTACGTGATATACACCACCTTGAATAAAAATGTCACTCCCAAAAGATCAAATGCTATATCTCACGACAGGCCAGGCCACAGGGTGAGGGGTGGTCAATGGGTCACTACCTTGGATTCGTTGAAGCTACCATAGATATACCTCATGATCTCCAGGTGAGGATTTGGCCCTATTACTTTAATGCATGACATTAGAAGCATATTAAATTACCCACAGGAGAGACATTTCTCCAAGCACTGAGGTTCCTCAAGATGGCATCCAAAATTCCATCTCTTCAAATAACATGTAAGCACACCCTGGAGGAATTATGATATATATATTTTTTACTCCATTACATTTATGTTTAGACTCTGAAATTGAAAAAATTAAGATACCACCAAAAATGTTCATGGTTGGTTCAGGTTAGGGTTACCATATTTCCTCATTAAAAAAAGAGGACACTCCACAGGGCCCTGGCCCTGCCCCCAGCTCCACCCTTTCCCCGCCCCAACTCCGCCCGTTCCCCACAGTCCCCGCCCCAACTCCGCACCCTCCCCTGAGCGCCCCGCATTCCTCCTCCTCCCTCCCAGCCATGAAACAGCTGCCCAAGTGCTACCGGCTTCACGGTTTGCCAGGCAGCCCCCAGACCTCCAGACCCTGCCCCCGGCTGGGCGCTTCCCCAGCACAGCTGGAGCCCGGGCGTGGAAGCGCCCGGCTAGGGGCGCAGAGTCTGGAGGTCTGGGGGCTGCCTGGCAAACCATGAAGCCGGTAGTGCTCGGGCAGCTCTGCTCGTCAGCTGAACAGAGCAGAGGTGTCTGGGGGGCAGCAGCAGCAGCCGCCGCGTGGGAATCCGCCTGCAGCTCGCAGCCTGCGAGAGCCGCAAGGTAAGCAGGGGACTGGGGCAGGGATGCTGGCAAAGCTATTTTCCCGGACATGTTTGGCTTTTTGGCAATTCCCCCTGTACGGGAATTTGAGGACCAAAAAGCCAGACATGTCCGGGAAAAACCGGACGTATGGTAACCCTACCTAACTGCCCCCCAGGACTCCACCCCCAACCTAAGCCTCCCTGCTCCTTGTCCCCTGACTGCCCCCTCCTGAGACCTTCCCCCCCATCCTAACTGGCCCCCTAGGACCCTATCCCCTACCTGTCTCCTGACTGCCCCCTCCTGAGACCCTCCCCCCATCCTAACTGGCCCCCTAAGATCCTACCCCCTACCTGTCCCCTGACTGCCCCAACCGTTATCCAGCCCCCCACACCTCCACGCCCCCAGACAGACACCAGGGACTTCCACGCCCCATCCAACCACTCCCCACCCCCTGACAGGCCCCCCCCAGAACTCCCGACCCATCTAAACCCCTCTGCTCCCTATCCCCTGACTGCCCCCTCCTGGGACCCCTGCTCCTAACTGCCCTCCAGAACCCCACCCCCTACGTAAGTCTCCCTGTTCCTTGTCCCCTAACTGCTCCCCCTAGGACCCTACCCCCTACCTGTACCCTGACTGCCCACAACCTTACACCCCCAACCCTCAGACAGCCCCCCCCCTGAACTCCTGACCCATCTAACTCTCCCCCTGCTCCCTGTCTCTTGACTGCCTAGGGTTACCATACGTCCGGATTTTCCCGGACATGTCCGGCTTTTGGGGGCTCAAATCCCCGTCCGGGGGGAAATCCCCAAAAGCCGGGCATGTCCGGGAAAATCGGGAGGGCTCGGTGGTGCTCGGCCGGGCCGGCGGTGCGGGGCCGGGGGCATGGTGCCGGGCCGGGAACCAGGGTCACAGTGCCGGGCCGGGCGCGGGGCCGGAGGGAGAGCCGGGGGCGCGGTGCTGGGCCGGGAGCCGGTCAGCCGGGCCGGCGGGGAGCCGGGCCCGCGGGGAGCCGGGGAGCTGGGGGGTGCGCCGGGCCGCCGGGGGCCGGCAGTGCTGGGCGGGCCGGGGGTGGTCGGCCGGGGGCCGGGGCCGGCACCCCAGGGCCCGAGCCGACCCAGGCTGGGCCGCGCCTCCTCCCCCCCACATCCCCCTTACCTGCTTCAGGCTTCCCGCGAATTAAATGTTCGCGGGAAGCAGGGGAGGGGGCGGAGACTTTGGGGAGGGGGCGGGGTTGGGGCGGGGGTGTGGGCGGGGCTGGGGGCGGGGCCGGGGGCCGTGGAGTGTCCTCCATTTGGAGGCACAGAATATGGTAACCCTATGACTGCCCCCTCCAGAACCTCCCTGCCCCTTCTCCGACCCCCTGACCCCCCTTACCGTGCCGCTCAGAACAGCGTGTTGGGCTCAACGTGCAGTCTGACACGCTGCCGCGCTCCCCCACGGAGTGCATAGCCCGGTTCCCGCCCTCGCAGAGTGCTGCTGGGCAGGGGGAGGAGCTCCAGACTGCCGGAGGCCTGTTGCGAACAGCCGGCCGGCTGCGAATGCAGGGAGGGGGGAGAGGGGCAGGGAGGGAGAGAGAGGAGAGGAGTGATCTCAGCTGCAGGGGAGAGGAGGGGGAAGCGGAGGAGGGGCTCTCTCTGGCTGCTGGAGCCCAGTGCAAGTGGCACCATCCGGCCAGCTGTCCTGTCAGCCGTGTGCACTCTGCATAGGGAGGAAGTCCGGACATTTACAAATTCCCCCCGGATGGTATTTTTAACTGAGAAAAGTCAGCCATGTCCGGGGGAATCCGGACGAATGGTAACCCTAGTTCAGGTATGCATCCCCTGGCAGAAGGCTTTTTGTTGTGATAATAAAAATCTATTAGAATTGTAAATCAAGAAGATACAAACACTCCTGCTGCAGCTTGAATTCACTAAAACTCAAGCAAAAAAAATGCTTGTAAGAAAATAGCTTACAGACACTTCAGGCTAAGCAGCTTTCCATTTTGCTTCTAATTCTCAAAAAGGTCTTGGGGTAAAGTTTTAAAGCACATTGTGATTTAGTCATGTGACTCCTGATGTTAACTGAGGTCATGCAGCTAAATCCACACCCTTTGAAAAGGTACCTTGTTATCCTGCAGAAAGCACCATTTTCTGGGCTTTAGCTACAAACAGTGACATCAAATGCAGTTGTGCATATGTTTTGCAAACAGGTAGCAATCTGGACCCACTGAAGTATACTATCGAATTTCTGGTACTGCCTTGCATTGTGCATGTGGTTGCACATCCAGCAGTCATGGTTTTAAATTAAAAAAGGAACAAATTTAATACATATGGTGTCTGAGCTACACTGAGAGGTAAGGAAGGATTTGTACCCCATGAGTGGTGATGGCTGGAGGCAGTGGGCCAAATTCAGGCCTGATATAAGACCTTGCAATTGCAGTCACTTTACCAGGGCTATGTTTTGCTTATTATGCAGGCAAAAGCCAGGAAGCCATATTACCTTGACAGGGAGCATGCTCAACATTGATCTTTTAATACATCTATAAAACTGTAACACATTTACTTCAGTGCAGCCCCCCCGTACCTCCAATACTTGCTTGCACACAGGATGGAAAGTGTCCCATTGATTTCTATGAGAGCAGGAGGAGACCATCAGAGCACAGTGACAAAGTGCATTCCAGAGGTCATCATAACAGCCCAGAACCGTGGAAACTTGCCCTGCCCTTGCAGGATTACAAGAGAAGAGGCACTGGCCAGTGTCCCATCTCCCCTCACTGTGTTGGTGAGAGCACTGTTTATTTGGCCTGAATCATGAAAAGGAGCCTTTGTAAACTGAACAGGCTCTAAACAGAATAAAAAAACAAAAGGAACGGAACTATTAAGACTCATAACACAAAGAGTTTTAAGTGTATTCCTTTATAGAATCATAGAAGATTAGGGTTGGAAGAGATCTCAGGATGTCATCTAGTCAAAGCAGGAACAACATCAACTAAATCATCCCAGCCAGGACTTTGTCAAGACAGGCCTTAAAAAGGATGGAGATTCCACCACCACCCTAGCTAACCCATTCCACTGCTTCACCACCCTCCTAGTGAAATAGTTTTTCCTAATATCCAACCTAAATCTCCCCTACTGCAACTTGAGACCATTGCTCCTTGTTCTGTCATCTGCCACCACTGAGAACAGCTGAGCACCATCCTCTTTGGAACCCCCCTTCAGGTAGCTGAAGGCTGCTATCAAATCCCCTCTCACTCTTCCCTTCTGCAGACTAAATAACCCCAGTTCCCACAGCCTCTCCTCGTAAGTCATGTCCCCCAGCCCCCAATCATTTTTGTTGCCCTCCGCTGGACTCTCTCCAGTTTGTCCACATCCTTTCTGTAGTGGGGAGCCCAAAACTGGACGCAATACTCCAGACGTGGCCTCCCCAGTGCCGAATACAGAGGAATAATCACTTCCCTCGATCTGCTGGCAATGCTCCTGCTAATGAAGCCCAATATGCCGTTAGCCTTCTTGGCAACAAGGGCACACTGCTGACTCATATCCAGCCTCTCCTCCACTGTAATCCCCAGGTCCTTTTCTGCAGAACTGCTGTTTAGCCAGTCAGTCCCCAGCCTGTAGCGGTACATGGGATTCTTCCATCCTAAGTGCAGGACTTTGCACTTGTCCTTGTTGAACCTCATCAGATTTCTTTTGGCCCAGTTCTCTAATTTGTCTAGGTCGCTCTGAACCCTATCCTGACCCTCCAGCATATCTACCTCTTCCCCCAGCTTAGTGTCATCTGTGAACTTGCTGGGGGTGCAACCCATCCCATCATCCAGATCATTAATAATCATTAGTACTCTTTTCTTCAACGCCATGTACAAAAAACACCAAAACCCAGTGCACGAGTCTCTCAGGTAACCTACTGTTCAACTAAAATTTAATTTTTAAAAGTCTTTAATTCTAAAATTTAAGATTTTCTAACATTTTCAAATTCAGACTGGGGAGGTCACATGGTACTCATGAGGAAGATGGTTGTCTAGTCCCAGACTACCTCACTCACCACAAACCAATTCTTCTCTAATAATTACTTTCCTAACAAATTGGCAATACATTTCTGCCATAAAATTTTACATTAATCCACTGGATAAACTTCAAACTGTTGAATATGGATTCCAATGAAAAAATGAGGGGCAATAAAAGACCTAAGCCTGAATCACCTAAGCAGCTGAAGGGGGAGATCTCAAGGCCACAACAGAACCTAGCCCAGGATATTGTGAAACTGAAAGATTTCCTCACAGACTGACTGGATTTCAATCTCAAAAGATATTCATGGTCTCTCTAAAGATGTATGTGATGTAAAATCCCCAATGGCTCACTTGGAAAATGAGCTACAAAAGATTGCCATTTAAACCAGTGAAATTAAAGAAGAAACTGCCCCCTTAAAGCTTAGACTACTCAAACTGGAAGAAAAACAGGATGACTACGAAAACAGATCTCAGAGAAACAATCTTCACCTCTTGGGCACAGCTGAGGGTCTAGAGGGGATGGATATTATCAACTTTCTTCAGAAACTTCTCCCTGACATACTTAAATTGGACCTTCAGCCACACCCATTCAATATTGAAAGGGCCCATTGAATGCCTGGTAGTAGAAGGCAGGAGTCTGATAAGCCCAGACCCATCATCTTCAAGCTGCTGAAGTTCAATGACAAAGTAATGTTAATGAACCCTGCCAGGAAAGGGGAAATCCAGAAATCCCTTTTTTCTTTCCTTACTTTTCAGCTGAGTTTATCAAAAAGAGGACTGCATTCAATGGCATAAGTAACTCCTGAGGGAGACCAACATCAGATATAGCATCAAGTACCCATCCACCTTCACTATGGATTTAACAGGCTCTGCAAGATTTTGTAAAACCCCTTCTGAACCTTGGCAGACACTTCAAAGATTGAGACCAGATTTGCCCAAAAATAGCAGAATGTTTTTATCATCATAAAAAACATACTTGTTTTCCTATGTATCCTTGTAGATATGGTAATATTCACTTATACCATCTTCCTACTCCTAGCAGTTAACAAGCTAGGCAGAACTCTCCTTTTGATCTCCTTTGGAACTGAGCAATCACAACTGTATAGCACTGCAATGCATAGAGTAATAATTTAAGCCTAAACTGGGGTTTATAGCACCATCTACTGACTGAAGTATTAGCCGCACTACTCATCCCAGCTTGCACTGCTAGACAGAATCTCTTCACTAGCTCTGCCTCTGATGGATTGTGTTAGGGTAACCACAAGTCCCTTGGAACAGTCCATACTCCTGACATGTAAAGTAGACTATAACCTAAACCTTGAATAGCCCTAGTTATTCAGCTTGTGCAGGGCATTTGACATACGATGAATATGATTTCTTTATATTGTTGTATTTTTCATATTTAGATTTTGTACTAATTTATATTTGATTTATCAAATCAATTGTAAATGTACATGTGATGAGTCTGTATATGTGTGTATATATAGATATACAAAAACTTCTGTAGGTAGAAATATATTATACATGTTCTAGAATACCCAATAGTATTTACAGGGTAATATCCAATTTAAAATATATTTGCATGTAGAGATGTTTAGACTATGATTAGATAATATAGGGAGGGGAGGAGCAGTTGGAATTGAAGCCTTCAGGGATCTGAACATGCTGGCTTGTTTTAAATCTGTTAATTTTTTTGTTTGTTTTCTGTGACAAATATATTTTGAAAGATATATGATATTTAACTATAGATCTTTTTCTATACCTGACCATTAGAGGCTCAATTGAAAGCATAAATTAATTCATAACTAACTAGTATCTAGTATGTATAAATACAGACCATATCCTAGAGATGTGGTTTTACAATATCAAAGGAAAATATGTATCTTTAGAACAAGGTTTAATGTCTTAATATATAGCAGGGGAGGTCTAGGTTGGATATTAAGAAACACTCTTTCACTAGGAGGGTGGTGAAGCACTGGAATGGGTTACCTAGGGAGGTGGTGGAATTTCCATCCTTAGAAGTTTTTAAGCATGGGTTGACAAAGCCTTGGCTGGGATGATTTAGTTGGTGTTGGTCCTGCTTTGAGCAGGAGACTGGACTAGATGACCTCCTGAGGTCTCTTCCAACCCTAATATTCTATGATTCTATATCATTTAAATCTTTGCCGTGAATTTTCTTAGAGTGTGGTCCTGGAATTTGAGGGGACTTAATAAACCTTCCAAAAGAATTAAAATCCTGACACACCTCAGATCAAAAAAGTCCAAGTAGCTTTATTGCAGGAAACTCATCTAGCAGAAATAAATGCCGATCAAATCAAGAAGATGTTGGTAAGTGCTGAGTATCATTAAACATTGAATTCTAAGAACAGAGACACATCCACCTGAATTCATAAAAGTATAACTTCTCAATATAAACAGTCCTGGTCTGATCCCAAAGGAAGATACATTCTTTCTGAAGGCTGTTTCAACTCAAAAAAGTTAATTCTTGGAATCATTTACAGTCTAAGTGGAGGTAATTCTGAATTTTTCAAAGATATTGCAGACATTAAAGGAAAATTGGCTGCTGATAATACAAAAATATATCACTCACTTGATCCAGCAAGCTCAGATGTCAGATGTTCCCTATACAGACTTACTTCTAATGCAGAGAAAGCCTTTGATAAGTTGAATGGACTTATCTAATGGCTGTACTAAAAAAACCTTTGGATTTGGACAAATATTCCTGAATTGGGTCAGTGTATTATACAACTCTTCCCTCACTTCACTATCAACTAATGAAATTATTTCTCCCACATTTCAACTAGAAAAAAGGACATGACAGGGCTGTCCCCTCTTTGTCCCTCCTTTTTTAATGTCTCTCTTGAACCACTGGCAGCGTACATACATCAGCACTCGGGCATTGAAGGAGTGACTATAAACAGGAAAGAATACAAAATCAGTTTGTATGCTGATAACTTTTTCGTGCTGTTGAAGAATCCACACTCATCAATCCTATCATTGTTGAATATAGTTAAGGCTACGTTTTAGTCATGGGTAGTTTTAATAAAAGTCATGGACAGGTCACAGGCAGTAAACAAAAAATCACAGCCTGTGACCTGTGCATGACTTGTACTATATACCCCTGACTAAATCTTGGGTGCTAGGGGAGATGGTGTGCGGCCCAGGGGTGCTGAGGGTGCTAGGGGTGACGGCTTATGACCCAGATGCACCAAGGGTGCTCGGGGCAGTCCGTGGTACATGGCTCAGGACCCACAAGGGTGCTGCGGGGGAGGGTGGCGGCGCGTGGCCTGGGACCCCTGCCAGTGCTGGGGAGGGGGGGCCAGGCGGCGGTGCGCAGCCTGGGACCCCTGCCAGTGCTGCTTGGGTGCGGGGGAGGTGGCGGCCCGGGACCCACGCTGCTGCTGCTGGGGTTTGGGGGTGCTGCGGCCCGAGACTGGCCCAATAGCAGCCGGTGCAGCTGGCCCAGGGCCGGAGCCAGCTGCACCGGCTGCTGCAGAAGTTACGGAGGTCTCAGAAAGTCATAGAATCCATGACTTCCGTGACAGACTTGCAGCCTTAAATATAGTTGATGTTCTTGGAAAAATCTCTTGTTTTCGCATTGACTCGAATAAATCACAGGCAATGGATATACACAAAAAGACCAGATTCTTCTCAGTTTAAGCATTTTCCATTTCAAATATGCAAGGAAATAACTTATGTATTAAAATTTGTTCTAATCTTCCCAATTTTTTATCTATAAATATGGGCTATATATTTAAAGAAATTTCCATGGATATAGGGAACTGGCATCTCCTCCCTTTATGCTTACTAGGGAGAAGAGAAATAGCCAAAATGAATATCTGCTCAAGACTGACTTATAGCATTAGCCTATTGCCTTTCAACGCCTCCCCCTTGCTGTCTGCTTGAATAAATAGGCCTATCATGCAATTTCTATGTGATATAAAACAGCCTTGTCACATGAGACCCTTAAAAATCCTGGACAACTGGAAGTATGGGGTTGCCAGAATTGTATCTACATTATCTAGTATTCCAAATGTGTTCTACTATAAGATGGTTCCCCACCAGCTGCTCTGTATATGTACCGGCCTGGTTTCATATTGGAAAAAAACAACAACCTTAGCTATGCCATTCTTTTATATATCTTAAGAGGCTACCCACACCCTTAAGGAAAAATCCAGTCTTTGCATCTACATGGGGCATTCTGCAACGCATTAAGATGATTACAGCATCCAATCTTACCAACTCTCTTCCTGTACCACTATGAGATACCCCATGTCTCACGATCAAGGCCAACCCCATGCTTAAGACAGTTTGGATAGAAAAAGGATTAACAAAAATTAGAGATATAATACAAGATGATAGACTGGCCTTCATTTACAAGTCTAAAATATCAGCTACCGCTGTCTCACAGTTCCTTCTTTCAGCGGAAATGTTCAAGGATTCATGCAAGAATAGGGGACAACTGATCTGTTGCAACTCCCTCACTTCTAGAAAAACATGTAAAGAAATATGGAATCAAAAGTCTCCTTGCAAAAATTACTTATAGGTTGCTTAATGGTTCAACCTCAGTCTCAAAGAAAAATGGGGAAAAGAACTTAGCCTTACTACCACAACAGAAACCTGGGAGGATATCTGGCTTAATGTGAAAGATACTTCAAGTTTTATCCTTGTGATTCTTCCAGAACAAGATTAAACAGATACTGTTGGACTCCAGAATGTTTGTTTAAGGCTAGACTGCATGTCCAATGTTCACTGTGTGTTGCCAAAGAGCTACAGGCCAACCTTTCATACATCCTCTATTCTTGTCAAATGATGCATGTGTTCTGAAACACCATATTCAGTGCTCTCTCAGAAATTGTGTTGCTATCTTTCCTTCTCCAAGCTTGTTTATTTTAAAGATTCTGGATGAGTTGGTATTATCAGTTAACATTAAGAAATTGATTGCAGTGATTATTTTAGTGGCCAAAAGAGTTATTTTGAGAAAATGGAAATCTGCAATTCTTCCCTGATACACTAACAGGTTTAGTGAGCTCTCTACTTCTGGATTTATGGAAAATATGACTCTGTCTAATAGAAACGCTTGGGAAAAATAGGAGGATATCTTCTCACACATGAAACTATTGCATACTTTTGCAGTTTAGTATATATTAATCCCCAATACTCAGGTTATGACTCATAGGTTATATTCTCACTTATTTATCTATTTAGTCACTTCAGTAACTGATGCCCTGCATGACCTATACAGATTCAGGGTTTTGTTTAGTTGTTTGTTTTTGTTTGGTTGTTTTCCAGGTTTTACAGATAATGAACATTGAATTTTGTTATTTATCTGCTATTTCCATTTGGTGCATGTATTTATATGTTTTGTTTTGTTTTGTTTTGTTATGCATCTGTTTTTTATATAAAAACCATAAAAATAAAGTTTAAAAAAATTCAGCCTGAGTTCCAAAACCTCACACACTACCTTTACCTTAAATTCACCAAAACTTAAAAAAAAAAAAAAAAAAAAATTTTTTTTGAACCAAACAGAAGTCAGGAATATCAATAAACTACAGAGCAGTTTGACAGTACTATTGGGCCTTTTCAGCAATTAAAAGTGACAGTTAAAGCTTTGGACACTTCCCTTACTGCAGATTTTGTTTTTTAATCAGGGTAAATGGAATGCCATCTTTGTTTCTTTTGATGGAGTATGTTAGCAAGAGTGGTATGTACAGAAACAATAGGAGATTTTCATCTTTTGCTATCCCAGCAAGCCTTGGAATGTAAGTGTAGGAAAGCAAGTGGGCTATGATATTACAACCCATCAGACCTATTCACCTCTCCTCTTCATACTTCACAGCCTGCTGAAATAGCTCTGAGATAAAATTAGTTGTACACTGAGAACCCACTCTGTGTTCAAGAAGAATAATGTTCATTTTCAACACTGACATTCTTAACATTTGCAAGATTCTTTCCTTTTCTGCTCTCAATCACTGTGCCAACTTTTCAATGATTCATATAATACAACATGGTAAGCAAAAGATTTTGGGTCAAATTCATCCCTTGTGTAAGCCCCCTCTGCAGTCAAAGTAGATTTGACACTGGCCCAAATTCATCCTGGTGCTATTTTTATAAGGAATCACATTTAAATTAACCAATATTTAAAAGAAAAAAAAATCACACTTTGGGAGAGAATAAAAAAACACATTCTCTTTTGATGAACCAAGGCACACTTTCTTTACAATTAGCTATTTTACCCATATTTTTAAAAATAGCAACAGCTAAAAAAAATTGGGAAAACTATTATGTTATAGAGTCATGTGAACCTTCCAGAGTCAGTTTGCAGGGATAAGAGACAAACTTAACTATATGGGTTCACTTGGATGTTCAAATTCAGGAGTCTTGGATCTCTTTAGGGGATTACAATGGCTTGCTGTATGAAATGGCAGTGTTTGGTATAAGGGTGGCCTTTGTGAATGCATCAGATTTCAAGAACAGTTTTGTTTGAGTGGGTTTATTTCACATAGATCTATTCTGCAACTGACTTTTTACCCACTAGTTTGCTTTCCTGCTTCCTTGTACAAAATCTTTTTTTTTTTTTTTTTTTGGGGGGGGGGGGATTCATTTACCATGCATTCTCTGATTTTACAAAAATATAAAGCAGACTAACAACATTTATGCCAACGTTTCAACTATTATCTGGCCAGGTGTTTTACTTCATTTTCATACCAACTTGACAATATGAGGGCAATCTGGTTGCAGATATTTATTTCTTTGTAGCAAATTCATTGTTTTAGGTTACTATTTCAGCTATGTCTATATTTGATTTTTATGTTTTTAAATATTTTTGTGAAGATCCCAGACACTCATGCACTGGCCCCTTAGAGCCTTAAATAATTGCATGAATAAATGAATCCATTGCAGGTTATTTTTAATCTTTTGCTCTATTTTCTCCCTTTATCTCTCATATTTATTTCCTTGCTTTACAACAATCCCTGCTGCAGGTGCCAACCTAAATGGCCAGCTTAGTACCTTTTAACCATGTGGACTTCTATGGAGCTTATAAAATGCTAACACATGCTGGCCATAATGACATTTTATTTGGCTCACTCCTTGATCCACTAGTTATTTTAAGCAGTGTAAGATGGGTAACTCTATGAAGTTTAAGTAACTACTATCAGCTTTCTGAAGCCAACTGTGCATTAAACTGCCATATGTGATAATGTCCTTATATATTTTTCCCTCCAAATCTTTTCCCTCCTTGGCTTCTAACAAAGCTCAGTGTGACAATTATCAATAAAGTCTGAAGGCAACATTCTATGCAGGTTCCTTTTCTGCAAATAAGGTAGCATCTCAGTATCCATAATCCAATAACCAATGGAGTTCCTCAACAGAGTGTAAATCCATTCTTCAGTGGCATGCCTGAGGGTGGCCCATCCTCTTGGCAAAATATTTTTGGCCCTCACTCTCTCCTACACTATATAAGAGAGGAAATGCCACTATTTTCAATTGTGAAGACTTCCCACTCATTCTTCCATTGTGGCAGGAGGAAAAATATGGTTTTCCCTGAGGCCCCTCTTAATCTGCACATTCTGTTTTAGTACCTGGACCCACTGGCTCCCTGCTGCCACCTGGACTGCAGAGCTCCAGCAGAAACCCAAACGAGTCCTTCTGCCCAGTTGTCCCTGGTAATCCTTATACCCCTACTCTGGTAAAACAGGTTCCACGGCAATGAAAAGGGAAGCAGTCTCAGGTAAAAGTAATTAATTTGTTTTCTCTTTCTCCACTGGATTTCAGGGTGTGGGAGGAGAAGGGAAGTTATAGAAGTGAAGCCAGCTCCCTGGCCTCATTCTCTGTTGTCCAACTGCATAGAGGTAGAAACTAACAGCTGTCCCACAGAAGGGTTTCTGTAGTGTGAGTGGAAAGAAAGAGCATGTCACAGGCACACAAGCAGAGCTCCCTGTTCCACCAGCACAGCCTCCTTTTGTACATAAAACCTGGGCCCTGTAAGTAAAGACCAAATTCTCTCTCTGTAACCAGACCCTGTGAATGATCAAACAAAATTAAAAAGTGCTCCCCACTTTATGGGCTTAGTCCAGGGGTGGCCAAACTGTGGCTCCGGAACCACATGCAGCTCT